>NC_072428.2:65580000-66205000 GCF_028878055.3 Symphalangus syndactylus
TGTCTGTCATTTCACTCTCTATGTCCATATGTACACTTTTTTAAGCACCTACTTATGAGTGAGAACATGCAATATTTGACTTTCTGTGTTTGACTTTCTGTGTTTCACTTAATGACCTCCAGTTCCATCCATGTTGCTGCAAAAGATGTAATTTCATTCTTTTTGCTGTCTAAATAGTATTGCATTGTGTGTGTGTATATATGTATGTGTATATACATACACACGTCTTCTTTATCCAGTCATCCACTGATGGATGCTTATGTTTATTCTGTATCTTTGCTATTGTGAATAGTGCTGTGATAAATATAACAGTGTAGGTATCTTTTTGATATACTGATTTCTTCTCCTCTGAGTAGATAGCTTAGAGTGGGATTGCTGTATCTAATAGTAGTTGTTTTTTAGTTTTTTTGAGAAAACTCCATACTGTTTTCCATAGAGGTTGGACTAATTTACGCTCCCACTAACAGTGTATAAGAGTTCCCTTTTATTTGCATCCTCACTAAGGTTTGTTATTTCTTTTATTAATTAATTAATTAATTATTTATTGTTTCTTTGAAAACAGCCATTCTGACTGGGGTAAGATATCTCATTGTGGTTTTAATTTGCATTTCTTGATAAGTGATGTTGAGCATTATTTCATATACCAGTTGTATGTCTTCTTTTGAAAAATGTCTATTCATGTCCTTTGCCCACTTTTTAATGGGATTATTTGTTGATTTTGTTCAGTTGTTTGAGTTCCTTGTAAATTCTGAATATTAGTTCCCTGTTGGATGAATAGTTTATAAATATTTGCTCACATTTTGCAGGGAGTTCACTCTGTCAATTATTTCCTTTGCTGTGCAGAAGATTTTTAGTTTAATTAAGCCCCATTTGTCTATTTTTGGTTTTGTTGCCTGTGCTTTTCAGGAGTTAATCATAAATTCTTTGCCTAGACCAATATCCAGAAGAGTTTTCCCTAGGTTTTCTTCTAGCATTTTTATAGTTTCAGGTCTTATGTTTATGTCTTTAATCCATCTTGAGTTGATTCTGGTATACGGCCAGAGATATGGATCCAATTTCATTCATCTGCATATGGTAATCCAATTTTCCCAGTACCATTTATTGAAAAGAGTATCCTTTTCCCAATGTATGTTCTTGTCAGGTCTATCAAAGATCAGTTGGTTGTAGTTATGTGGCTTCATTTCTGGATTCTCTATTCTGTTCTATTGATCCATGTGTCTTTTTATTTTTATACCAGTATCATGCTGGTTTGATTATTATAGCCTTGGAATATAAGATCAGGTAATGTGATTCCCTCAGTTTTGTTCTTCTTGCTTAAGATGTTTTGACTCTTCTGGTTCATTTTTTATTCCATAAAATTTTAAAATTGTTTTTTCTAATTCAGTGAAAAATTATGTTGGTATTTTGATAGAAATTACATTGAATCTGTAGATTGCTTTGAGCAGTATAGTCATGTTAACAATATTAATTCTTCCAGTCCATGAGAATGAGATTTTTTATTTGTGTTATTTACAATTCGTTTCATCATTGTTTTGTAGTTTTCCCTGTAGACATCTTTCACTTTTTGTGATGGTTAATATTGTGTCAAGTTGATTGGATTGAAGGAGGGAAATTATTGTTTTTGGATGTATGTGGGTGTTGCCAGAAGAGATTAACATTTGAGTCAGCAAACTGAGAGAGGAAGTCTCACCCTCAGGAAGACCCACTCCCAATATGTGCAAGCACCATCCAATCAACTATCAGCATGGCTAGAGAAAGCAGGCAGAAGAAGGTGAAAGAAGCTGACTTGCTGAGTCTTCTGGCCTTTGTATTTCTCCTGTGAGGGATGCTTCCTGCTCTCAAACATCAGACTCCAAGTTCTTTGGTTTTTGGACTCTTGAACTTATGCCAGTGGTTTGCCAGGGGCTTTCAGGCCTTTGGCCACAGATGAAAGCCTACACTGTCAGCTTCTCTACTTTTGAGGTTTTGAGACTCAGACTGAGCCACTACTGGCTTTCTTGCCTCTCAACTTGCAGATGGCCTATTGTGGGACTTCACGTTGTGATTGTGTAAGTAATTCTCCTTAATAAATTCCCTTTCTCATATATATAAGTGTACACACACACACACATACACACACACATATATATACACATGCACACACACAGACACACATATCCTATTACTTCCATCCCTCTACAGAACCCTGACTAATATACCTTTTTTGCAAAATTTATTCTCAGGTACTCTTTTTTTGTTGCTATTGTAAATAATAATTGCTTTCGTTACTTCTTTATCTGCTAGATCTTTTGGTTTCTACAAATGCTACTTATTTTTATACATTGATTTTATATCCTGCAACTTTACTAAATTCACTTATCAAACTAGGAGTTTTTGTGGAGTCATTAGTTTTTTCTAAATACAAGATCGTATCATCAGCAAACAGGAATAACTTGACTTCCTCTTTTTCAATTTAGATGCCTTTTCTTTCTTTCTCTTGCCTGATTGTTCCGGCTAGGACTTCCAGTGCTATGTTAAACAGGAGAGAGGCAAAACTGATAAGCTTCCAGCTAGACTAATCAAGAGGAGAGAATAACCAAATAAACAAAATCAGAAATGAAAAAGGAGACATTAAAATTAATGCCACAGATACATGAAAGTTCATCAGAGACTATTATGAACTAGCAAACTTAGAGGAAATGGATAAATTTCTGGAAATCTACAACTTCCCCGTATTGAGCCAGGAAGAAATAGAAAATCTGAACAGATCAATAATAAGATAGGATCAATAACAAAACAATCTCTCAACAAAAAAAAAAAACCCAGGACCAGGACCAGGACCAGATTATGATATTCACAACCAAATTCTACCAGATATACAAAGAAGAACTAATATGAATCCTCCTAAAATTGTTCAAATCAAAGAAGAGAAAATTCTTCGTAATACATTCTACCATGCCAGTATCATCCTGATACCAAAACCAGGCAAGGATACAACAAAAATAGAAAATTATAAACCAATATCCCTAATGAACAAAGATGCAAAAATCTTTGTTCATTACTAGCAAACCCAATCCAACATCACATCAAAAAGATTATACACCATGATCAAATGGTTTTTATGCTAGGGATGCAAAGGTGGCTCAATATTCTCAAATTAATAAATATGATACATCACATAAACAAAATTAAGACAAAAACGATATGATCATCTCAATAGACAAAGAAAAAGCATTTAATAAAATTCAGCATGACTTCATGATAAAAAAAATAACAGACTATACATAGAACCAACATACCTCAAAAAAAATAAAGGCCATATATAATATACCCACAGGAAACATCATACTGAATAGGAAAAAGTTGAAAACATTTCCTGAGCCAGGCATGGTGGCTCACGCCTGTAATCCCAGCACTTTGGGAGGCTGAGGCAGGTGGATCACCTGAGGTCAGGAGTTCGAGACCAGCCTGGCCAATGTGGTGAAACCCTGTCTCTACTAAAAATACAAAAATTAGCCGTGCATGGTGGTGCATGCCTGTTATCTTAGCTGCTCGGAAGGCTGAGGCAGGAGGATCACTTGAGCCAGGGAGGCAGAGGTTGCGGTGAGCTGAGATGGCGCCATTGCACTCCAGACTGCGCAACAGAAGCAAAACTCTGTCTCAAAAACAAAAACTTTGAAAATATTTCCTGTAAGAACTGGAACAAAGATACATTTTTCAGATTGCTGGATTTATGGTAAGTTTATGTTTAACTTTATAGGAAACTGATAAACTGTTTTCCTGAGTAGCTATAACATTTTTTCATTCTCATCAGCAGCGTGTGTGAATTCTGATGGCCTAACATCCTTAACCACATTTCGTATTGTCATTTGTTGTTGTTGTTGTATCATTCTAATAGGTATGTGGTGACATCTTATTGTGGTTATAATTTTCTCTTACATTGAATTATAAACATTTTTAAAATTCAGATATTTCCCTGTAGCTCCAATATATACATTTAGTAACAAATGATACTATTATTGCAAAATTTGTGGATGGATTTAACTTCCTTCTTCCAGGTATACCCATCTTAATGATTGTTTTGAATTCAGCTTCCTTTATGCCATTATAGTTTTTTCCCACTAGATGGCAACTGCTCAATTGTTTAGAACTGCTGAGTAGCTAAAAGGAAGTAACATAAAGGATAGAGTCAAGCTATGAATTGTGAATGAAGTACTTTACTCCAGGATTGTTAAAAACAAAAAACAAAAAACACAAGACTTCATTGACTGCCAAAAGTTCATCATAACTTAGAGTGTGTGTGTGTGTGTGTGTGTGTGTGTGTACTTTCTAAGTAATTTCATTCTAAGTTTGAAACTACCAAATGTGGATGGAGCAGAGAATATAAAAATAAAGAACAAGGTATCTTTTGAATGTAAGTTAGTGGCACAAGGTAAACAAATAGTTTGTAGAAAACATTCAGAATTTATCTAGTTTCTTCAGACAGTACATACTTCTGGAGAATATAATTTGAAACACAGATATTTTAGTAGTTTTGACATACCAAACATTTATTTTCTGGAATACCTGTAGGTAAAGTGAAAAGTTAGTTAAGGGTTTTCTGTTTGCTTTTTGCTGTTATTTTAGCACCACATAGGACCTCCTCTCTAAGTTGATTTCATTTATTAATCTAATATTTACTAAGTTTCTATTCTGTTTCAAGTTTTGTGGTAGCATCAAGAATACTAAGAGGAAAAAGACCTAATACATGATAATAAAATAATATAATAATAATAATAGAAATTGTCCTTTAAGTGCCAGAAAGTATTCTAAGACATTTATAAACATTATACTACTTCTTATTACCACAATCTTATGAGATGTTGTTGTCCCTCTTTTGGAGACACAAATTGAAGACTGAGACCCTGTGACAACTGCAGTAGTTATAGTTGAGACAAAAATGATTTCAAAGAATATTCACGTTTAGAGTGGACCAGAGATGTCACCCCAAAATTACTCTTTGCAGCCATGTGGTATGGAAGGAAACAAGATACTTCCATGTCCTCAGTGTTGAACAACTTTTAGTAGTCGAGAGGTTCCAAGCCTACCCATGCAGCTTCTATAGTGATATAGAACAGAGATGGCAGAGGGCAGGGTCTAAGAAAGAGGCTGGATGGAGGACAGACCCAGGATGCAAGAAGCACAACTGGAGCCCAAATAGGAATCAAGATAGAGCCAAGTCATCAATCTCTAGCCATGCCAAAAGAAGATGCTTGGAATATCATTACCAGCCACAATCTTCACTTGTCAATATCAGTATGATTCTTGGAAATCAAGACAAGAAATACTTCCATGGATACCTGCAAAGCCCCAGGGGTAACAGACATACACATGTGGCCCAAGTGTTTACTCCCATTATGATAAGGACATGCAAACTTCCCCACGCTCCCAGATACTATCTGGGGTGGATTAGGTGGGAAAGAGACAAACTTTTGAGAGGAGAGAAATATAACTTGATTAAATATTTATCCAAAATAACATTGCTTTAAATATATCACTAGGTACCTTTAAGTTCTTAAGTTTTGGGGAATCAAAGATAACTTTGAGGATTTATTAAAAGTTATGAACATTCTTTCCCACTGGTTTCATATCCACCCACCTATATACACACATTCTATTTCCCACTAACTACCCCTACCACACACACACACACACACACACATTAAAATGAGTAATTCAAAATATTTGCATATATCTCTGTAGGGCTTAGTGAATAACTGAAGCTTAGTCATTAACTCCTGGAAGATCTATGAATCCCAGGTTAAGAAATTCTAGGTTGTGGAAATGGCACTAGACTTGAATTTTGACTCAATCATTTGCCACCCATGAGACCCTGAATAAATCAACTCTTCTCTCTGAATCTCAGGTTTCTCACTGTTTGTGAAATATCTATTACATGGAGGAGTGGAATAGGGATGGCTCTGTAATAAAAAACATATCTTCTTTACATTCTTCTTTGCAAAATTGTATAATGTATGAATACACTTACAGTCCTATGTGGTCCTATATAGTTATTTTGGATCTGTAATTGATCACTTTTAATTTTCCTCTTAACAGTGTCACTCTCTTTCTCTATCCCACCAGCATCAGCATACCTTTCTGGCAGTCCTCATCCTCACATATGAGAAACTGCAGTAGTATCCTGTAGTATCTTTCTGTTTCAACCTTTAGTCCTTCCTATGTATAAAGCACACTATTCTCAACCCACTGCTTCTTCCTATAATTCTCTTGCTTAAAATCTACCAAGGCTCTCAATTACATAAGAGATAATATCTAAAATCTAATAGTCAAAGACTTAAAAGAAAACAATTGATCTTACCCTGCTTAATTTTACATCCTCAGCTCTAGTAGTCTAAATTTTACTCTAAGAGGAAGCTTTCATAAGAGGAAAAATGGTGTGATTTGAAGTCCTTGGCTCAGTCACTTACTAGCTATTTTCATCCTGGGTAAAGCACTTATCCTATCAAGGTCTTCGTTTTCTCAACACTTAAATAAATTATTTATTCTGGACAATTTCTAAGATCCCTTTCAGTTCTGACACTCTCTGACTCTATCACCATGTGCCCCTCAAATGCTAAATTCATTCCTACTCTGAATCCTTGATCTTTCTGTGTTCTCCTTCTGTAGCATCCTTTCTGCCAGACTAAGCATTTTCTGTTCTCCAAGGTTCAACGTATGTACTTCCTCATCCATGAAATCTTCAGAACTCCAAACTTTGTGAGAATCATTTCCTTCTCTGCATTCTCATGGCATCTAAATTTTGTGCTAATCAATAAGAGTATCTTACACTGATATAACACTATAGCTTTAGTAGAGGTGTTTACATACAATATTTCACCGGAGCCTCTCAAAAGATCTATAAAGGTAATTACTATTCCTACTCAAACTCAGAGAAGCTTAAAATGTCTCAACTCTAATGCAACTGATCTAGAGGCAGAATTAAAGGTTTTTGATTTCTGTTTCAGAGTTTTTCCTCCATACATGTTCAACATGTCAAATAATTACTGGTATCTGTATGTTTCACATATATAGCTATTATTTGAGTAAACATATATGTTAAGTTCCCATCATATAAAATCTGCTTAGGTATAAGCTATGGCTAAGAGAGTTGGGAAGCAAGTGGAGTTTTCTAGCAAAGGCTCTTGTAATTCTTATTTTTTCTGGTAACCCTTAACAATGAGCTTATTAAAAATAAGAGTATAGGCTGGGCACAGTGGCTCACACCTATAATCCCAGCACTTTGGGAGGCTGAGGCAGGTGGATCGCCTGAGGTCAGGAGTTCAAGACCAGCCTGGCCAACATAGTGAAACCCCATCTCTACTAAAAATGCCAAAACAAAAACAAAAACAAAAAAAAACTTAGCTGGGCATGGTGGCAGGCACCTGTAATCCCAGCCACTCAGGAGGCTGAGGCATAATTGCTTGATCCCAGGTGGTGGAGGTTGCACTGAGCTGAGATTGCGCCACTGCACTCCAGCCTGGGCAACAAGAGCAAAACTCCATCTGAAAATAAAAAAATTAACTAATAAATTAATCAATTAAATTTAAAAAATAAAAGTATAGAAAAGAAAATAAGAACATTGTCCATGGTGTCAAAAATATCTGGGTCCTCTCTCATTCTTTTTATTAAGGAAAATTTCAAATACATTAAAATAAGACTGCGTACCTCCTCATTCATCTTCAATAATGATCAACTTACAACCAACTTTATATATATACGACAACATCTATACTCCTAACCACTCCCTCAGATTATTTTGAAGCAAAATCAGGCATCATTTCACTTCATCTGTAAATATTTTAAGATCTACATATAAAGACTCTTGGTTTTAAAAATAACTCTAGTACCAACAAAAATTCTTTAAAATCATGAAATAGTTAATGAAGATTCAAGATTTCCTGGTTTTCCAATTAAAAAAATAGTTTGCTCAAAAAAAAGATCTTATATAAATAGAGAGTAGAATGGTGGTTACTAGAGACTGGGGTGTTGCGGTGGCCGTTGGGGAGATGTTGGTCAAAGTATAAAAAATTTCAGATAGGAGGAGTAAATTTCAACAGATCTCTTGTACAACATGTTGACTACAGTTAATAATACATTGTATTATGAACTCAAACAAATTTACAAGAAAAAAACAAATAACCCCATCAAAAAGTGGGCAGAGGACATGAACAGACACTTCTCAAAAGAAGACATTTATGCAGCCAAAAAACACATGAAGAAATGCTCATCATCACTGGCCATCAGAGAAATGCAAATCAAAACCACAGTGAGATACCATCTCACACCAGTTAGAATGGCCATCATTAAAAAATCTGGAAACAACAGGTGCTGGAGAGGATGTGGAGAAATAGGAATACTTTTACACTGTTGGTGGGACTGTAAACTAGTTCAACCATTGTGGAAGTCAGTGTGGCGATTCCTCAGGGATCTCGAACTAGAAATACCATTTGACCCAGCCATCCCATTACTGGGTATATACCCAAAGGACTATAAATCATGCTGCTATAAAGACACATGCACACGTATGTTTATTGCGGCACTATTCACCATAGCAAAGAGTTGGAACCAACCCAAATGTCCAACAACGATAGACTGGATTAAGAAAATGTGGCACATATACACCATGGAATACTATGCAGCCATAAAAAATGATGAGTTCGTGTCCTTTGTAGGGACATGGATGAAACTGGAAAACATCATTCTCAGTAAACTATCGCAAGGACAAAAAACCAAACACCGCACGTTCTCACTCATAGGTGGGAATTGAACAATGAGAACTCATGGACACAGGAAGGGGAACATCACACTCCGGGGACTGTTGTGGGGTGGGGGGAGAGGGGAGGGACAGCATTAGGAGATACACCTAATGCTAAATGACGAGTTAATGGGTGCAGGAAATCAGCATGGTACATGGATACATATGTAACAAACCTGCACATTGTGCACATGTACCCTAAAACCCTAAAGTATAATAAAAAAAAAAAATTAAAAAAAAAAAAAAATACATTGTATTTTTGAAAAAAGCCAAGAGAGTTGGTGTAAAGTATTCTCATCACAGAAATGATAACTATGTGAGGTAATGCATATGTTAATTAGCTAGATTTAATCATTCTACAACGTACGTATACTTTAAAACATCGCATGGTTCACATAAATACATAAAATTTTATGTCAATTTAAAAGTAAATAAATAAATGTATGATGAGAAAAAAAGTTTGTTCAGATCAGGCTGCAAAACAAGGCTATATATGGTTTGCATGTGTCTTATGTTTCTTTTAATCTACAGGATCTCCTCACTCTATCACTCTCTTCTTGTAATTTATTTGTTTAAAAATATGCTTTTTTAAAATAAAAAAATTCTCCTGTAGTGCTTCTGACAGTATAATTTCTTTCTGATCGTATTATCTTATGCTATGGTTCCTTATATCCCCCATGAATAGGAAGTTAAATCTAGATTTGATCAAACTGAGGAGCAATATGTTAGGCAAGACTCCTCATGAGTTGTTAGGTATACTTCCATTAGAAGTCACATGATGTCTAATTGTCTTTTTATGATGTTGTAACCATGGACAAATATTTTGTAGATCTAGTAATTTAAAATGGTGATATTCTATTATTTCTTCATAATTGATTAGGTACAAGACCACTATAAAGAGAAATTTCATTTCACTTATTTGGTTACCTTGAATTTGAAACTGTATAGAACCAACAAGGTCAATGTTTCATTCTTCCTATTGATTAGTTTTCAAAATAAAAAATAGGTTCCCTAGTATTTCCAAATCTAGTAATCAGGTGATATTTAAATAATATCTTTATGAAATCATGGACCTGAACATTTTTATTATGTTTTAACCCATTATAATTATTATCTTTATTGATGTTCAGATTGCCTTATTTTGACCAGTGGAAGCTGGCAGGTTTTTGAGTCCTTTTATGATGACACTCCATATCTTGGTGGATAAGTTAATTGCTTTCTGACATAACAAAATATTTCAGTTCCATCTTGTCATTTTCCTACCTAAGACCTAGAATAGGCCTTTTTCTTGAAAATCATTTTTTCCCAGGAAGCTCTGTTACCTTTTATTAGGAAATAGTATTTGGAAACCACACTGGAAGCACTACAGATGTTCATAGCTACTAAGCTATCATTATTTCTAGCTCTTTTAAGTGGACAAAACTAGGAAATATTCTTTTCTCAAAAATAAAATATATCATCATCATGATTCATTCTGAACTTATTCAAATTTTACTTAACATTAGTCATAGAAGAAGTTTGGTTTTTATCCCAGCTCCCCCAGTTGCCTACAGAACAAGTGATATAAACTGTAACTACCCTAAGCCCTCAATTTTGTACCTGAAAAATTAGAATAATAAAACCAACTATACACTTGAGCACTCATAAGAAGATATTTGGTCTATCCTGACCATACAGAAAATAATGAAGTACCATAAACCACAGATATATAGAACTAACCATTTAGTTTTATTATAAGAAAATGGAGAAATTCTGAAAGCCACAAAATTATCAATTCCAAGCTAGGACATTCCAGAAGTTAATAGCTAAATACAGCTAGAAAGAACTACTAGAAACTACAGGATGACTGATCACTTTTATCACAAGCTTCTACGATAGAGCGCTGAGCTCCTATTTCTCTGTTCTGCCTTCCTTCCACTCATGTAAACACTGGTTTCCCCCAAAAGACATCAATTCCATTGTTAGGCCTTCTTCCTGTAAGATCTGAATAAAGCTCCAATGAGCCACAACCAATCTCTTCTGAAGCATTACACCCATTGATCAGGGCTGCCTCAATTGAATATTTCCATTGCAGCAGCAATAGGGCAGACAATTGCAGAAAATCCTCAAAAGAACTACTATAGACACAAAGTTAACTGGCAGTAAAAATCGCTCTGTGACACCACCATCCTATGTTCAGAAAGATAGGCAAAGCTCTCCTCTTTGTCTAGACCTTCCTTTAATTAGGGTCCAGGGGGCCAGGAAAATTCTCTGAAGTAAGTCTGTGCACTGCTCTGGCTTTTGAAGAGTAATGGCTTTGGTGGGAAGAAATATTTTTAAAAATTCAGACCTAATCTAGGAACCCAAACCAATCTAATTAGAGTGTCTGAACACTGAGATGTTCACTAATGAGACTCAAAGAACCAACACAGGAGAAACAATGACTTTTTGCAGCAGGCATTATCAGGCTGCCTTAAATGTGACCCACATTCACTCATGCCCCAGTACCCCAGGAGTAGAGCCATGTCCTTTTTCTAGATTGACCCTTGGCAAGTCTCTCTGGTAAGTTTTCCATTAGGGGTCTTCTGTACTTTCTATTGCTTCTCCATAAGACTCCATTGTTCTCTTTTCTTCTACTTAGTGTCTGACCTGGGGTGCTTCAGATTCCTATGGTTTGAATTCTGTCTTTTTAACTCATGTCCCACTCTACCCAAATCCAGTTACTTGTCCTGTGCTTCTGTGCCTTTGCAAATGCTGTTCCCTATGCACAGAAGGCCTTTCCTCCTCTAAATAATTAATTTATTCTTTCTAACCTCTCAAACTCCACTACAAAGTTTTTCTGAAATCCCTCTCTCTACTCAATCTCTACTGTGAGGAAGAAATGCATGCTTATTCCCTCTGTTCCACCTCTTTACCCAATGTTTATCTCTACCACCCCACTTAGTATGGCAATTATGCACCTATATGTGTATTTCCTCTATAATATTCTGAGCCTTGTGTGTAAAGAATATATACCTAATTTATTTTTCTGTGCCCAATTTTTATCTGAGTTCCTGCACAACATAGTACATTCACAAATATTTGAAGGCCCTCACTACTGGAAGATAAATTGCAGAACACCCATTAAACTAGTGGTTCATACAAAATTATGTGGGAATGTAAAGAAGGGAGAAACTGGCCGGGCACAGTGGCTCATGCCTGTAATCCGAGCACTTTGGGAGGCCGAGGCAGGTGGATCACTTGAGGCTAGGAGTTCAAGACCAGCCTGGCCAACGAGGTGAAACCCTGTCTCTACTTAAAAAAAAAAAAAAAAAAAAAAAAATTAGCTGGGCGTGATGGTGCATGCCTGTAGTCCCAGTTACTTGGGAGGCTGAGGCGTAAGAATCAGTTGAACCAGGGAGGTAGAGGTTGAGTGAGCTGAGACTGAGCCACTGCATTCCAGCCTGAGTGACAGAGTGTGAACATGTCTCAAAAAAAAAAAGAAGAAACCACATCAAGCTCCACAAGACACATCCAGATAAAGGATAAAGTAGCCAGCAGGTAAAAATAAAAATAATAAAACAAAATCAGTGACATATAATGAGGGTCTTTCCCCATTACACTTCTCACTTTCTCTGGTGAGAAAGGGTCAGAAAGCAAAAGCCTCCTATGTAAGTACTATGACCTGTATTCGTCATGAGGCACATTACTTGGAACACAACAGGTGTTCAAAAACTACTTACTGAATAAATGAAGTAGGTGTGCACTACTTTCAGAAATGTCTCTGTCACTGTGACCTAATAATATCAATCAGGGTAATAACATGCATGCCTATGGTCTTGAGTCATTCTCCACATACATTCATACCTTTGAGCGCATTTTCTTTTTCATTTATATTACTTTTCTTAGTATTCAAATGTATAATGTAGTTACAATACATTTTATAACATATATACAATGTTTCCCTCTACTACTTGTGTATATTTATTATAAATATATATTTATAGGTATATGTCATATACTAAATAATACAGTTAAAATTATTTGATTACTTATCTCTCCTACTACAGTGAAACCTCCATGAGAAAGGGAAGATTGTCATTATTTCGTCCAAACATTTTGCTCTCCAATCACCTAGCAGAAACCTAGAAACAGTAGCATCACATAATAATATATGTTGACTCAATAAACAAATGTATCAAAGTTAGCAGATTTGATCCTCCTAGGTTTCCTCATATTATGGTCCTTTTCCAGCCTCATCACTAACAGATATCATGGTGACTCAGGGAAGCTCTCTTTTCCTCACTAAGACCAGAATAGAAGATGGTGCTATCAAATAGAGTTTTTTCATCCAGAATGAACTCAGCCCTATGCCTTGTCTACAGAATCACTCAGAAAATAATGCAAGGAAGTGAAACAAAGAGACACATGCAAAAGAAATAATCTTGGCACAGCACCTTGCAAATCAATTTTCTATGCCCTTGTTTCTGAACTTTCCTGTAAGGTGGAGGCTTAGAAACTGCAGTGTTTTCATGATGATTGGATAGCATGTTCTGACACTCACCGCCTTTCCTGGAGTTTCTGACAGGACTGCTACTATTTATCCTCCAGTTTCACCCAATCTGCAGTCTTTCTCATAATGGCTGCAGTGATCCTTCCCTAAAGTTATGTACAGCACTCAAAAACCTTCCTTAAGACTCACTTACTGTTTATTAAACTTTGTTAAATAGCATTAAGACAATGATTGAGTAAACATTTTAGGACAAAGCTTTATTTTCTTTTTTTCCTAATTTTTATTTTTTGTGGGTATATAGTAGGCATATATATTCATGGGGTACATGAGATACTTTAATGTAGGTATGCAATATTTTATAATCACATCATGGTAAATGAAGTATCTATCCCCTCAAGCCTTTATCTGTTGTGTTACAATCGAATTACACTTTTTAGTTATTTTTAAATATGCAATTAAATTATTATTGACTACAGTCACCTTGCTGTGCTATCAAATACCATGTTTTATTCATTCTTTCTAACTTTTCTATTTTTTCTATTCTTTTTTTAACCATTAACCATCTCTACATCCCCCCATTAACCCTCACTGCCCTTCCCAGTCTCTGGTAACTATCCTTCTAATCTCAATTGAATTTAAACAGTAAGTTCAATTGTTTTAATTTTTAGCTCCCACAAAAAAGTGAGAACATGCTAAGGTTTTCTTTCTGTGCCTGGCCTACTTCATTTAATATAATGACCTCCAATTCTATCCATGTTATTTCAAGTGTCAGGATCTCATTCTTTTTTATAGTTGAATAGTACTCCATTGTGTATATGTACCCCATTTTCTTTATCAACTCATCTGTTCATGAACACTTATGCTACTCCCAAACCTTGGCTATTGTGAAGAGTGCTGCAGTAAACATGGAAGTGCAGATATCTCTTTGATCTTCCTATTTCCTTTCTTTTCAGTATATATATGAGCAGTGCGATTGCTGGATTATATGGTAGCTCTATATTTAGTTTTTTAGGAACTCTAAAATGTTCTGCAAAGAGGTTGTTCTAATTTACATTCTCACTAACCATGTAGGAGAGTTCTCTTTTCTACTGATCCTCTCCAGCATTTGTTATTGCCTGCCTTTTGGATAAAAGCCATTTTAAATGGGGTGAGATGATATCTCATTGTAGTTTTGATTTGCATTTCTCTGATGATCAATGATGTTGAGCACCTTTTCATATACCTCTTTGCCATTTGTATGTTTTCTTTTAAGAAGTGTCTATTCAAATCTTTTGCCCATTTTTAATCAAATTATTCAATGCTTTCTATAGAGTTGTTTGAGCTCCTTATATATTCTGGTTATTAATTTCTTGTTAGATGGGTAGCTTGCAAATATTTTCTCCCATTCTGTGGGTTTTCTCTTCACTTTGTTGATTGTTTCCTTTGCTGTTGAGAAGCTTTTTAACTTGATGTGATTGCATTTGTCCAGTTATGCTTTGGTTGCCTGTGCTTGTAGGATATTAGTCAAGAAATCTTTGCACAGATCAATGTCCTGGAGGGTTTCCCTTATGATTCCTTCTAGTAGTTGCAAAGATTGAGGTCTTAGATTTAAGCCTCTAATCCATTTTGATTTGGTTTTTGTATATGATGAGAGATAGTAGTCTAGTTTTATTCTTTTGCATATGGATATCCAGTTTTCGTGGCACCATTCATTGAAAAGACTGTCCTTTCCCCAGTGTATGTTCTTGGCACCTTTGTTGAAAATGAGTTCACTGTAGGTGTGTGGATTTATTTCTTGGTTCTCTATTCTGTTCTATTGGTCTATGTATTAGTCTGTTCTTACACTGCTATAAAGAACTGCCTGAGACTGGGTAATTTATAAGTGACTCACAGTTCCACATGACTGGAGAGGCCTCAGGAAACTTACAGTCATGGTGGAAGGGGAAGCAGGCATGTCTTACCTGGTGGCAGGTGAGATCGAGTGTGTGGAGGAACTGTCAAACACTTATAAAACCATCAGGTCTCATAAGAACTCACTCAATATCCGGATAACAGCATGGGGAAAACTGCCCCCAAAAACCAATCACCTGTCACCCAGGTCCCTCCCTCAACACCACCTGAAGATTACAATTTGAGATAAGATTTGGTTGAGGACCCAGAGCCAAACAGTATCAGTCTATGCATCTGCTTTTATGCCAGTACCGCACTGTTTTGGTTACTATAACTCTGTAGTACAATTTGAAGTCAGGTAATGTGATTCCTCCAGTTTTGTTCTTTTGCTCAGAATAGTTTTGGCTATTCAGGTCTTTTGTGCTTTCATATAAATTTTAGGATTTTTTTCTATTTATGTGAAGAATATCATTGCTATTTTGATAGGGATTGCACTGAATCTGTAGATTGCTTTGGCTGGTATGGACATTTTAACAACATTGATTCTTCCAATCCATGAACATGGAATATCTTATGTTTTTGTGTTCTCTTAAATTTCTTTCATCAGTGTTTTATACTTTTTATTGTGGAGATCTTTTGCTTCTTTGATTAATTCCTAGATATTTAATTTTATTTATGGCAACTATAAATGGGATTACTTTTAAATATCTTTTTTAGATTGTTCAGTGTTGGCATATAGAAGTGCTACTGATTTTCGTATGTTGATTTTGTATTCTTCAATTTTATTGAATTTATCAGTTCTGATAGCTTTTTTGGTGGAGTCATTTGGTTTTTCCCGATGTAAGATTATATCATCTGCAAACAAGGATAATTTGATATCTGCTTTTCCAACTTGAATGCCTTTTATATCTTTCTATTTTCTGATTGCTGTAGCTAAGGAGTTCCAGTACTACGCTGAATAACAGTGATGAAAGTGAGCATCCTTATCATGTTCCAGATCTTAGAGGAAAGGCTTTCAGTTTTTCCCCATTCAATATGATACTAGCTTTGTGTCTGTCATATATAACTTTTATTATGTTGTAGTATGTTCCTTCTATACCCAGTTTTTTGAGGGTTTTTATCACGAAGAGATGTTGAATTTTATCAAATGCTTTTTAGCATCAATTGAAAAAAACATGTGGTTTTTGTCCTTCATTCTGTTTATATGGTGTATCACAATGATTGATTTGTATATGTTGAAACATCCTTATGTCACTGGGATAAATCCCACTTGGTCATCATGAATGATATTTTTAACATATTGCTTAATTTTGTTTGCTAGTATTTTGCTGAGTATTTTTGCATCAATATTCATCAGGAATATTAGTGTATAGTTTTATTGATGTGTCTGTCTGATTTTTGCATCAGGTTAATACTGGCCATATAGAATGAAATTGGAAGTATTCCTTCCTCTTCTTTTTTTTGGAATACTTTGAGTAGAATTGGTATTACTTCTTTAAATCTTGGTAGAATTAAGTAGTGAAACCATTGGGTCCCAGGTTTTTCTTTATGGGAGACTTTTAATTACGAATTTTATCTTGTTACTTGTCATTGCTCTGTTCAGGTTTTGGATTTCTTAATAGTTCAATCTTGGTAGGTTCTATGTGTCTAGGAATGTATACATTGCCTCTAGATTTAGCAGTTTATTGACATCGTATAGGTGCTCATGGTAGCCACTAATGATCTTTTGAATTTCGGCAATATCAGTTTTAATGTTTTCTTTTCATCTCTGATTTTATTTATTTGGGTCTTCTCTCTTTTGCTCTTAGTCTGGATAAAGGTTTGTTAATTGTGTTTATCTTTTCAAAAAAACATCTTTAATTTCATTTATCTTTTACATTGTTTTCTTTGTTTCAATTTCATTTATTTGTGCTTGTATCTTTATTATTTCTTTTCTTTTACTAATTATGGGTTTGATTTGCTCTTGCTATTCTAGTTCTTGAAGGTGTATCATTAAATAATTTGAAGTTTTTCTCTTTTTTGGAGGTAGGCACTTATAGCTATAAATTTTCCTCTTCGTACTGCTTTCACTGTATCCCACAGGTTTTGGTATGTTGTGTTTCCATTTTCATTTCTTTCAAAAAATTTTTCAGTTTCCTTCTAAATGTCTTCATTGATACACTGATCATTCAGAAGCACATTGTTTAATTTCCATGTGTTGTAATGTTTCAAAATTCATCCTTTGATTTCTAGTTTATTTTCATTGTAATCAGAGAAGATGAATACCATTACTTCAATTTTTTTAATGTTTTAAGGCTAGTTTTGTGACCTAACATGTGGTCTATCTTTGAGAATTATCTGTGCACTGAGGAAAATAATGTGTATTTTTGGACACTGGATGAAATGTTTTGTAAATATCTATTAGGTCCATTTGTCTTAAAGTTCAGGTTGAATCTGATGTTTCTTTGTTGATTTTCTTTCTGGGAGATCTGTCCAATGTTGACAGTGGAGTGTTGAAGTCTCCAGCTATTATGGTACTGAGGTCTCTCTCTTTATTTAGCTCTGATGAATATTTGCTTCACATATCTGGGTGCTCAAGCATTGGCTGCACACATATTCACAATTGTCATATCCTCTTGCTGTACAGACCCCTTTATCATTATATAATTACCTTCCTTGTTTCTCCTTACAGTTTTTGTCTTGAAATCTATTTTGTCTGATATTAGTATAGCTACTACTGCTCTTTTTTTTTTGGTTTCCATTAGCATGGAGTATCTTTTTCTGTCTATTTTTATTCTGTGTGTTTCTTTACAAAGGAAGTGTGTTTCTTGTAGGGAACAGATAAATGAGTCTTGCTTTTTACGCATTCAGCCATTCTATGTCTTTTCATTGGCAAGCTTAGTTCATTTACATTTGATGTTATTATTGATGAGCAAGATCTTACTCCTGCTATTTTGTTATTTGTTTTGGGGTTGTTTTGTGTTCTTCTCTTCCTTCTTTCCTTCATTTCTGTCTTCCTTGTAGTGAAAGTGATTTTCTCTGGTGATATGATTTAATTTCTAATTTGTGTGTTTATGTATCTGTTGTATGTTTTCTGCTGTGAAGTTACCATGAGGCTTGCAAGTACTATCTTATAACCCATTCGTCTGATAATTTATCACTGATTACATAAACTAATAAGCAAAAAGAAAACTATTTAGAAAGAATAAGACTTACTATTTGATAGCATAACAAGATGAATATAGTCAATAGTAACTTCATTGCACATTTTAAAATGATTAAAAGAGTGTAACGGGATTATAACACAAAGGATAAATGTTTGAGGGAATATGATGGCAGTGGTGGCCTGTCTGGAGCAGCCGCTGCCATAATGCCAACTGCAATGCGGGAGGTACAGCTGGGGCGGTGTACTCTATGGAGCCAGTGGGAGCTGGGAACAGGCAGAAGACCCACCTCCTTCTGAGTTGGCAGAGTAGGAGCCTCGTGCTCCCTGGGTGCAGCTGCAGCCACCCAGCAATGGCTCAACACCTGGGCATCCCTGTGCTCTTGGGGGCAGGGAGCAGGCAGAAGCCTCACCCTTCAGGATGCAGCTGCAGACACCCAGGGGTGGCTATGGGCCCAGGCATCTCTGCACTGTTGGGCGTCCAGGAAGCCCCTCTGCCCTTGCAGGCTCCGAAGTGCCTGTTCCTGCTGCCTGGTCTCTCCCCACTCCTGGCACCCGCTTTGATTTCAGAGAAAATTGAGGCCAAGCCCAGGTGCTGTCACAACCCAACTGGGTGTGCACATGCTCAGGGCAGAACTGACATGCCAGCCTCTGCTGACTCAGCCGCCTCTGGACTTTGGCTGCTGACCAGCACAGAGAGGAGGCCGAGGTGGGGCTGAGCGCAGCTCGGCAGGGGCCTGCAGGCACCCCCTGGCATGAACAGCCTGTGTGCCACGGGCACCATCGACAGACAGCAGGTTGATGGCAGCAGGAGGCAGATAAGCTCCTGGGCAGACTAGTGAAACCCCACCTTCAGGCCTGGGACAGCCCGAAGCCTGGGGACCAGGCTGCCAGTTCCATGGACCAGAAGGAGAACTCATGGTGCTTTTTCACAACCCACCCATCGCTGCCCGTGGACCAGTCAGCATGCCCTTCCTCCCCTCTGAAGCCCATAAAAACCCCAGACTTCACCGGACTTGGGCAGATGTCAGGATGACCTGCCTGTGGAGAGGAGCTCCCCACTGTGGGTCTCCTCTTTGCTTAGAGCTGAACACTCATCAGGACACTGCCTGCAGAGAGGAGCTTCCCAAGGTGAGTCTCCTCTCTGCTGGGAGCTGAACAGATGCCAGGACAACCTACCTGCAGACAGGAGCTACCCACTGTGGGTCCAATCTCTGCTGAAAGCTGAACACTTGTCAGGACACCTTGTCTGTGGAGGAGAGCTACCCACTCTGGGTTTCCTTCCTGCTGAGAGCTGGACACTCATCAGGATGTCCTGCCTGCAGGGAGGAGCTACCCACTACAGGTCTCCTCTGAGCTGTTTTGTCACTCAATAAAGCACCTCTTCACCTTGATCATCCTCCACTTGTCTGTGTACCTAGACATGGGACAAGAACTCAGGACCCACCAAATTGTGGAGCTGAAAGAGCTGTAACACAAACAGGGCTGAAACACATCCCTTGCCTGCCATGTTGTGGACAATGAGAAGAAGAGAAGAGAGAAAGAGAGAAGAGCTCCAGCCCTTTGGGGAGCCTGGATGTAGACGCTTCCGGAGCCAGGGCTGCCACACCCTCTTTGAGGCTCTATGGTTTCTGGCATCTCCAAGCTTCCAAGTGCCACCATGTTCCCCAGTAAAAGCCACTTGTGGTACACCTGCTTCAACCACAGCCTCACAGGGAGCCAGCACACATGCTGACACGTGGGGCTGCCCTCCCCACCACAGCTGGTGTGCCTAGCTTTGCACAGTGCCTGGCTCCCATGCTCACTTGCTCACACACCCCTTGCCATTGTGTGCCTGGCTCACCCTGGCTCAAGTGCAGCCTGCCATGCCAGATGGGCAGAGCGAACCCAGTGGGCCCAAGCAAAACTTGGGCAAAGGTACCACTAGTCACAGTGGTTTCCAGCTGGAAAAATGATACCCCAAGTATCTCGTGACAGATGGATACCCCATTCTCCATGATGTGACTATTATTCATTGTATGCCTGTATCAAAACATCTCTTGAATTCCATAAATATATACACTACTATGTACCAACAAAAATTAAAATTTAAAAACTAATAAAAAATGGAACACTTTGTCTCCCTGCTTTTCATCTTTTTGTTGTTTCTGTTTATGTCTTACTGTAGTGTCTATGTCTTGAAAAGTTGTAGCTATTATTTTTTATTAGTTCATTGTTTTATCTTTCTACTTAAGATATTAGTAGTTTGCATGCTACAGTTAGAGTGTTATAATATTCTGTGTTTTTCTGTGTGCTTACTATTACCATTGAGTTTTGTACTTTTGGAAGATTTCTTATTGCTCATTAATATCCATTTCCTTCAGGTTGAAGAACTCCCTTTAGCATTTCTTGCAAGGCAGATCTGGTGTTAATGAAATCCCTCAGCTTTTGTTTGTCTGGGAAGGTCTTTATTTCTCCTTCATGCTTGAAAGGTATTTTTGCTGGATAAACTATTCTAGGGTAATTTTTTTTTTCCCTTCAGCACTTTAAATATGTCATGCCACTCTCTCCTGGCCTGTAAGGTTTCCACTGAAAAGTATGTTACCAGACGTATTGGAGCTCCTTGGTATGTTATTTGTTTCTTTTGTTGCTTTTATGATTTTTTTATTTTTTATTTTATTTTATTTTATTTTATTTATTTATTTATTTATTTATTTATTTATTTATTTATTTATTTATTTTGAGACAGAGTTTTGCTCTTGTTGCCCAGGCTGGAGTGTAATGGAGTGTAATGGTGTGATCTCGGCTCACTGCAACCTCTGCCTCCTGGGTTCAGGCGATTCTCCTACCCTAGCCTCCCGAGTAGCTGGGATTACAGGCTTGCACCACCACACCTGGCTAATTTTTTATATTTTTAGTAGAGACGAGGTTCCTCCATGTTGGTCAGGCTAGTCTAGAACTCCTGACCTCAGGTGATCCGCCTGCCTTGGCTTCCTAAAGTGCTGGGATTACAGGAGTGAACCACCGTGTCCGGCCTATGATTTTTTATTTATCCTTGACCTTTGGTAGTTTAATTTTTAAATGTCTTGAGGTAGTCTTCTTTGGGTTAAATCTGCTTGGTATTCTATAACCTTCTAGGATTTGAATGTTGATATCTTTCTCTAGATTTGGGAAGTTCTCTGTTACTATCTCTTTAAATAAACTTTCTACCTCAAACTCTCTATCTTCCTCCTATTTAAGGCTAATAATGCTTAGATTTACCCTTATGAGGGTATTTCTACATCTTAGGCATGCTTCTTTTTTGTATGTTTATTTCCTCTGACTGTGAATTTTCAAATAGCCTGTCTTCAAGCTCACAATTTCTTTCTTCTTTCCGATCAGTTCTTCTGTTGAGATACTCTGATGAATTCTTTAGTATGTCAGTTTAATTTGTCAGCTCCAGAATTTCTGCTTCCTTCTTTTTAATTATTCAGTCTCTGTTAAGTTTGTCTAATAGGATTGTGAAATCCTTCTCTGTGTTTTCTTGAATTAGACTGAGCTTCCTCAAAGAAGTTATTTTGGATTCTCTGAAAGGTTACATATTTTTGTCTGGGTTTGGTCACTGGTGTTTTCTTCAAGTCATGTTTTCCTGTAGGTTTTGATGCTTATGGATGTTTGTCAGTGTCTGGGCATTGAAGAGCTAAGGATTTCTTGTATTCGTCACAATTGTATGTCTGTTTGTACCTGTCTTTCTGGGGAAGTCTTTCCAAGTATTCAAAGAGACTTGGGCCCCAATCTCAGTAATGCTGGGCTTCCTGGAGACTCACAGAGGTACCACTATGGTGGTCTTGGATAAGATTCGAAGAATTCTCTAGATTACCAGGCAGATACTCTTGCTCTCTTGCTCCCTTCCCTTATTTTCTCTGAAACAGAGTCTCTCTCTTTGTGCTGTGCCACCTGGAGCTGGGGGTAGGGTAACACAAGCACCACTATAGCCATGACCACTGGAACTGCCCTGGGTCAGATCTGAAGACAGTAGAGCACCGTACCTTGTCCAAGACCCTCTGTAACCACTGCTTGGCTACCAACTATGTTCATTCAAGGCCCTAAGGCTCTAGAATCAGCAGATGGCAAAGCCATACAGGTTTGTGTTCCTCCCTTCAGTGTGACAAGTTGCTCTAGGCTCAAGAAGGTTCAGTGATGCTATCTGAAAGCCAGTGACTGAAGTAAAAAACCATCGAAATTTTCCTGATATTCTATTCTACTGTCACTAAGCTGGCCCTCAAACCACACGAAGTCCTTGTCCCTCTTTCCTCTCCTTTCCACAGGCAAAGGAGCCTCTCTCCATGATCATCACCACTACCACTGGCCCATGGGGCATTCTGGCAGGCCACTGCCAATATTTTCTTAGATTCAGGGGCTCTTCAGTCAGCTTGTGGAGGATGCTGTCAGATCTGAGACTCATCCTTCAGGGCAGAAGGCTCTCCTCTGCCCAGAGAATGTCCAGAAATGCTGTCCAAGAGCCTTGGCCTGGACTCAGGAACCCCAATAGCCTGTTTGGTGCTCTATCCTACTGTAGCCAAGCTGGTCCCTGAGGCCAGCACATCTCAGTCTAACCTAAGGCCCATAGCATACTACCTGGTTATTACTGTTGGTTATTCAGGGGCCAAGGGAACTTTAGCCATCAGGTGACATATACTGCCAGGACTACATCATTCCCTTCAAGGCAGGTGGGTTCCCTTCTGGCCCAGAATGTGTCTAGAAATGTTGTCTAGGTGCTAGGGCCTGGTATGGGGGCTAGCTGCCTGTCACCCTATCCTAGTGTGCCTAAGCTGGTATCCAAGATGCAAGACAATGTCCTCTTTACTCCTCTCCTCAAGCAGAGGAAAGGAGTCACTTTCATTGCTAGAAGCTGCACTTCTTGGAGGTGAGGATGGCACAAGTACTCCCTCAGCCATCCTATCTGGTGCCTCACTAGGTCACACATTGCCCCAGTCCACTGGCTCTAGGCCCACAACAGCCTCAAGGCCTGCCTAAGAATTACAGTCTTCATGTCCTAGATTGACTTTCAAGTTCATTTACAATCCCAGAGCACTTTATCTCATGGTGGCGAGCCTTGCCAAGAAACTCAAATTCCAAATGCTGGGAAGGGCTCTTCCTCTCTTGCTGTTCTGGTCCAAATGCTCTCTCTGTGGGACTGGGCAGCACTGAGTTCAATGCAAATCCCCCCAGCTGCTGTGCTCTTCCTCCCCCAAGTTCACAGATTCTCTCTCTGCGCCATACAGCTGCTTCTGGAGGTTGGAAGAGGGGTTGCATTGGTGATTCAAGACTATCTTTCCCAGCCTCTTCAGTGCCTCTTTCAGTAATATAAAATTAAAACCAGGTACTATGATTGCTCACATGATTTTTTATTCTTATGCGGTGGTTTTTGTATGTAGACAGTTGTTAAAATATGGTATTCCTGTTAGGAGGACCATCAGTGGAGGCTTCTATTCTGCTGTCTTTCTCCACCCTCAAAGCTTTATTTGTAATCGTCTATCAATTTCTTACAACTAGAGGAAAGATAATTTTTAGACTCTTTCTTCTTCATGCTTTGTTTTAAACTTCTCAATTTTACTTGTCAAACTGCACTGTAAAGTGTTAAATCCAAAGGTTTCCAGGAAATATTCAAGAGGTAGTTATTTCCTGAGTAGACTTCTCTGTTCTATTCCCACCCTCCTGCTTTCTAACTTTGGTCTCTAACTATTTTCATTTGTTTTTCTATTTTAAAGCAGTAACAGTGATAAATAATATCCTGGAACCAATGTCTAGCTGAATATTAATAATAATACTTTCTATTTGCATATGCTTTGAGAAGTTCTTTCACACATCTTGTCTGATTCTCAAAATACCTCTATAGAATAAATGGGGCATCAATAAAACAGCCAAGTAATACCACATCATCTACTCTGATGGGGTGAATGTATTATGGATATCAAAGGATCAGGTTTTACCCTAAGTTGAGTGGAGACTAAAATTTTAAAAAGCTGTATGTACAAAACTGAACAAGAGAGTAAGAACCAACACACAGTAACATAAAAGAGCTAGAGAAATTTTAGAAGAGAAGAACACAGCTGACTCAGGTACTGCTCTCCCTTTCTCTCCACTCTTTACATATATTTCCTATAAATATAAATTTATAGGTGTTTGTATATCATTTTAGTTTTAAAATACACAGCATGCATGTAAAAATAATTTTAAAGATAGTGTTTCAGAATGCAGTGTTCAGAGCCTCTGAAATTTTTAATTAGCTGGTTGTACAGTTTAACATTTTCTAGCTGGAAATTGCACGGTATAATTAAGAGGATTTAAAGCATAATTTAACAAAATATTACTCTATACTTGACATTTTTTAAAATGACAAATTAAAATAGAAATCATGCCCTTGTTTTGCAGATAATGATACTGAAGCTAAAAACAATGTCCAAGGCGAAATAACTGACAAGAAGAAGGCCAAGGTATCTAGAAACCGTATCTTCTGATTCATAGTTGCTCATATTTTTCTACCACCTTTGATAAGGCAAAAAATATTATTTTGATGAGTACATGTCTAATTCCTTCTCTTTTCTCTAGTTGATATGACTATATTAAGCCAAGAAAAAAGTTAGATTTGACAAATAGATTTTAACAATTTTATGCACAGAATATTTTTTAAAGTTATTTTTACTAGTCTACAGCTTTACAAGTTTAATGACATGTTCACAGGGACTAGAAAATTTATAAATAACGTGATTTATAAAATCCATGATTTCCCAGGAATATTTTTGTCACCACATGGGGGTGTAGTGTTCTTAATATGTACTTTGCAGGAATTCTGAGCATCTCAGCTGAGCAAGCCTGGGGAGCCGCAGGGAGAACTGGATTTTATGTTCAAGTTTGTCTTATCTGCACCGAGCATGAGGCCAGGGATAGGAGTCGATCTTAATTCATCCTCCAAGTGTCTCAAATATAAAATTGGCTTTGTGATATTAATTTGTTTAAATTGTTCAATCTCAGGAAAAACTTCACACTATGTATGAGTTACCCACATAGGGCAGCAATTTCAACAAAAGCAGCCGTATTAGTATGTGACATGCTATATTCTCCAGTCCAAGAAGGTCATTAGAAAACTGTTAATTGAGGCCGGGTGCCGTGGCTCACGCCTGTAATCCTAACACTTTGGGAGGCCGAGGCGGGCAGATCACGAGGTCAGGAGATCAAGACCATCCCAGCTAACACCGTGAAACCCCATCTCTACTAAAAAAATACAAAAAATCAGCCGGGCCTGATGGCGGGCGCCTGTAGTCCCAGCTGCGGAGGAGGCTGAGGCAGGAGAATGGCGTGAAGGGCGCTTGCAGTGAGCGGAGATGCGCCACTGCACTCCAGCCTGGGAGAAGAGCGAGACTCCGTCTAAAAAAAAAAAAAATTGCTTAATTGAGCAAAAGTTGCTTTTGTTGTTGGAATTACTGTGAGATAATTGACCGTGATGGGAGCTGTGTCCCCCAGATGAAAGCAAATCATTGCAGCCAGGGTCAATTATATTAATGTCTGCAGTGAAAAGAGCTGTTGTGATCATCATAAGACATAACCATAAAATACTTAAAGTCTTAAATGGCCAAAGCCTTTAAACTACATTATAGTGATTATGGATCCAATAAAGTTTAATTAAAACAAAACTACTACATTGAACATCATAATGATTAGAAAGGTTTCTAAGTGGGGACAAATTTGGTATTGAGAACACATCAAAAGAATTTCCCACATTCTTTGTTACATCTGTTTGTGCTGGTTTTCTGCTTCTGCATCTGCACAGGGCACATTTCTAAAAAACTGACCAGTTTAAAAATTACTTTTTAAGTTTATAATGCTCATTTTAGGTAAGTCATTAACTCTTTCCATAATTTAGGTGATCATTTAATGTTTTAGGGATTGGGAAGCATAGCTTACTTTTAGTAAAAAAAAAAAAAAAAAAAAAAAAAAAAAAACATGAGCTTTGGAATCAGGCAGCCTGGGGATTCTAGGCTAGAATTCTAGGTTTCTCACGTACTAATTGTGCAATTTAACTGCATAATCTCCCTGTGTCCATAGGGTCCTCAAAGGAAACAATAGGAAATTCAGATGGAATTCCAAAGATAATGTAATAAAGGGAGGTATGATAGGTTAAGGGAATGAACAAGGAATAATGAAGCACTCTGGGACCCAGCAGCAACAGCAGCAGCAGCAAGAAACCTTTACTATCCCTAAGGATTAGGGCAAGAGGGAAGAAATAGGGAGTTACAGTCTGATGAGAAGTGGAGCCTTGGAAGAAGTGTTGACTGACAGGAGCTACGGTTATGGAGTGACCAACCCCAGTCACTACTATGGCAGAAAATAAATACCCTGGTATTTTTCTTCTCCTCTCTTCTGATATCTTGCAGGAATCACCCTTTGGCCAAACCCAGCTAGACAACCAGAAACAAGTCAGCAAAAAAAAAAAAACAAACTCTGGGTGGTGCAGTCAATATTGGTAAGCCCTCTAGGCACTGAAAAAAGGCCAGAGAGGAGCAGAGAAATTGTTCTGTGTTAGGGGGGATGAAAGCAGAGAAAAGCAATTTACTCTGTTTCTTTTTCCTCATTTCTTTTCTTTTCTTTCTTTCTTTTATGAGGCAGAGCCTAGCTTTGTCACCAGGCTGGAATACAGAGGCGCAATCTCAGCTCACTGCAACCTCCACCTCCCAGGTTCAAGCGATTCTCCTGCCTTAGCCACCTAAGTAGCTGGGACAACGGGCACGTGCCACCACACCTGGCTAATTTTTTGTATTTTTGGTAGAGACGGATTTCACAGTGTTAGCCAGGATGGTCTCAGTCTTCTGACCCTCGTGATCTGCCTGACTTGGCCTCCCAAAGTGCCGGGTTTACTGGCATAAGCCACAGCGCCTGGCCCTTTTTCCTTGTTTCTAAGTGGAGATATGAATCAACTCTTGACCAACAAAATTGTAAAGATAAAATGGAATATACATAAAGAATATAATGCAGCGTAGAATTTATTGTAGATGCTCAATAAATAGCTAGTGCTGATCTTATTTTTAACAGTAAACAGTAATTGTGAAGTTGAGTGTAAATTCTCTATTAAAACCCAACAACCATCCAATCAATTTATCACTTAGGGAGCTATTCTGGGTTTTCTTTAATGAAAGCTGTTTTGTTTTCTTCTTTAAAAAAAAATAGGAGACTATGAATAGAGAGATTAAACACTAGAAAAATTAATTCTTATATCGTCAATTATATGTTTACTTGGACTTTGATATGAGGGCCCTGAAAACGCAGTAAGTTATATATTTCTGATAAGCACAATCCACAAAGAGCACATGGGCAGGCAGTGATTTAGACTCAGGCTTCTAACATTTTACACCTTACACTACACGACTATCCTATGAAATACCTGAAATGAAACTGTGATTCCAATAGAAAGCAAAAGCTTGCCTTTTTGAGGATATAAATGTGCCTTTAGGTTTTACATTTAAAGTTACTGGTAATCATCAAAAGCACTGATGTTTGACAAACAACTATGTTGCACAGGTCTGCCTCGACTAGCCCATAAAGGAGTGCTTACTATCTCAAGCATTCTCTGTCACATCTTAAGCTTTTATTGTCTTTAAGGCATGTGTCTCTATCTGAAATGTTGTTTTCTGACTTCTTCATGAGAACAGAGACCTAGGCTATCCCATTCTCCTTTACGTCTAGTATTTCCTAGAACAGAGCCTGATAGATAACTAAATGATCACACACATGTACAAAAAAGTGTGCATATAAAAGTGGTAGATGTGAGAATTAAATGACATGATATACTCAAACTACTTTTAAAAATACATTTTACTATGGTAGCAATTATTATTGTTGTTTGCATTATTATTGCTACTATTAAAAATAATGGATACAGTGGTTCACACATGGTAAATATTTTGGTGATGATAAATATTATTATTTTTCAAATTGACTAGTCTTTGCCATACAGGCCTACACTTAGGACAAGACTGGCAGTCTTTGTATTCAGACTGTGACTACTGCCAACTTTATGTTTACAGTGACTTTGCCAGCCAGAATTTGTAGCTTGGAATGATATCTCTCAAATATTAGACGCAATAATATCTCAGATTCCAGGACAAAATGCCAAGTGCTAAATGCCAAGTGCTAAACAAATCATAAAAGACAAAAGGAAAACCCACGTACTTCCACTTCCAGGAACATGAAGTAGAAGTGCTTTTCTCAATTCTTCCTACTATGTACAAATAAAACCCCTGGGCATTATATATAAAACAAGCATAAGAAGACTCTAAAAGTTGGAAAGAAGCAGTTAAAACAACTAGTGACCCTGGGACCCAAGGAACAACATAGCGGTAACTTCTCTAGGTTTTCTTTTGCTTCAAATATCCCAGGGTTGAAGCTGAACAAGCCCAAAACTCAGAAACATCAGCAGAGGCACACAAGAACAGCCCTAACTAAAGCCTGTCTTCTTTAGCCAAAGGTCCAGGAAAAGGGTAGAAAGAACATTTTTAGATTATAACCGTCCTCCTCCAGAAAAACACTGCACAACAATCTGTGACCCTAACCCCACCCAAAAAGACCAAATGAGAGCTTGGAGTTGTACCCTTGCCAGCCTGTCAGGAGGTTCCCCATCTCCCTTGCTTAGACAGTATCAGAAGGAGCCTAGTAGGGAGCTGAAACTCTCATAGACACTAGGCAGTAGTAAAGCCATCCCTCCAACATTGTAACTGTGGAGAAAAATTAGGAAACTTAGATCTCCACTCCCACCTGATGGCAACAATATCCATCCCTTTCCTGGCTAGGGTGGTATCAGAAGAGGCCTTCTAGAGAGTCACAACTTTCATAACTGCCCAAGAGTAACAGTATTGCACCTTCCCACCTTTGCCCCCCATGGTGTCAGTAAAGGCCACATGCACAGTAGCAGTAAAAGGGTATTCCTACCCCTGCCAGCCACAGAGCTAACAATGGAGGCCTAGTGGGAAACTGGAACTCCCACTTCCACTCAGCAGTATTGAGGAGCCTTGCCCCCTTGAGTGTCAACAGAGACGGCATGGGAAACTTGGAATTTTATCCCCATTTGACAGTGATAAGGCAGTACCCGCTCCTCCCTTTCTCCTGCCTCAAAATGTACAGAATTCCATAGAAAATCAGCCATATTACCAAGAACCAGAAATATCTAAAGTAGAAAAAAAAAAGAGGGAATCAATAAATGCTGATATGGTTTGGATCTGTGTCCCCACCCAAATCTCATGTTGAATTGTAATCTCCAGTGTTGAAGGAGGGGCCTGGTGGGAGATGAGTGGATCATGGGAGTGGTTTCTTATGAATGATTTAGCACCATCTCCTTGGTGCTGTTCTCATGATAAATTCCTCAAGAGATCTGGTCGTTTTAAAGTGTGTAGCCTCCCCCCATCTCTGTCTTCCTCCTGCTCCAGCAATATGAATTAACTGGCTCCTCCTTTGCCTTTCACAGTGATTGTAATTACTGGCTCCAACTTTGCCTTTCACCATGATTGAGGCCTCCTCAGAAGCCAAGCAGATGCTAGCATCATGCTTCATATACAGCCTGCAGAACCATGAGAAAATTAAACCTTTTTTTTTTTTTTTAAATAAATTACCAAGTCTCAGGTATTTCTTTACAGCAGTGTGAAAATGAACTAATACAAATGCCAATACCAAGGTGACAGTGAACGTCATAAAAATGCTTCAAAGAACAATTTTGAACATATTTGAAACAAATAGAAACATAGAAAGTCTCTGCAAAGAAAGAAAGTTTCAATAAAAATAAAAGATATGCAAAAACCAAACTGGAATTTTAGAAATGAATAACACAATAAATGAAATACCATATAAAATTCCATGGATGGGTTCATAAGGGAATAAAAGAGACAAAAGAAATAATCAGCGAACTGGAAGATAAAGCAATATGAATTAAAACAGAATATATTAACCTAAAAAATCGCAAGAGCCTCAGGGATCTGTAGCATTATTTAAAAAATCTAATAATTGTGTCATCAGAGTTCCAGAATGAGAGGAGAAAGAGTGGAGAAAGAAAAAAGCACTCAAAGAAAACATGGCTGAAAATGCTTTGAAATAACCAAGCAAATCATAACAAACAGATTCAAGAAGCTGAGCAAAACCCAAATAGGATAAATGGAAAGAAATCTGTGCAGGCAATGATACATTATAGTCAATTTTATGAAAACTAAAGATAAAAAATTCATGAAAGCAGCAAGAGAGAAATGATATTTTGCCTATAGGGAAAAATCAATTTGAATGACAGCAGATTTCTCATCAGAAAACATTTTGGAGGTTATAAGGAAGTGATACAACATTTTCAACTGCTGAAAGAAAAGAACTGTCAACCAAAAATACTATACTCAGTGAAAATATTCTTCAGGAATTAAAAGGAATTTAAGACATTCTCAGATAAAGGAAAACTAAGAGAATTTGTCACAAGAGGACCTATGATAAAATGACTTCTAGAGAAAGATTTCTAAACAGCAAGGAAATAAGGAAAGAAGAACGCTTTGAACATCAAAAAATAATAATAATAAAAAGCCATGGTAAACAATGTGGGTAAATACAGTAGATTTTCCTTCTTCTCTTGGATTTCCTACATTATATTTGATGGTAGAAACTTAAATAGCAACAGTCTAATGTAGATGAAATATTTTTAAATATATATATAGGGAAGACTAAGGGAATATAAATGAAAATAATGTTTCTATGCTTCACTCAAACTGGTAGAAAGACAACACAGTACACTGTCATATATAATGTAATATTAATACTTAGCCCAACACCTAAGAGGAGGAATTAAACAAAAAGGTGGACCCAAACCCACTCTAGGTAAATAAAATGGGATTGCAAAAATTTTTCAAGTAACCCACTGGAAGGCAAAATAAAAAAGCAGAGAAATAAAAAACAGAAAGAACAAATAGAAAACTAGAAATAAAACAGAAGGCCAGGTATGGTGGCTCACATCTGTAATCCCAGCACTTTGGGAGGCTGAGGCAGGCAGATCACCTGAGGTCAGGACTTTGAGACCAGCCTGGTCAACGTGGTGAAACCTCGTCTCCACTAAAAATACAAAAATTAGCCAGGAATGGTGGTGGGTGCCTGTAATCTCAGCTACTCAGGAGGCTGAGGCAGGAGAATCGCTTGAACCCGGGAAGTGGAGGTTGCAGTGAGCCGAGATTGTGCCATTGCACTCCAGCCTGGGCGACAAGAGTGAAACTCCATCTCAAAAAAACAAAACACAAAAAAGCAAAAAAAGAATAAAACAGAAGATTTAAGCCTTAACATATTAATAATTACCTTAAATGTAAATGATCTAACTTTATCAATTCAAAGTCGGGGATTATCAGAATGGGTTAAAAAACATAAGCCAACTCTATGCTGCCTGGAAGAAATTCACTTTCAAATGTAATCAAGGCAGGTTGAAAGTAAATAATAGGAAAGGTGTATCAGGTAAATATCAATATTTTTAAAGTGGAATTATCTATGGTAATACCAGATAAAGTATACTTCAGAGCAAAGACAGTTACCAGATCAGAAAGAGACATTATTTAAAAATAACAGAATCAATCCACAAAGAAGACAGCAGTCCTATACATGTATGTACAAACAAGAGTTGTAAAATATATGAAGCGAAAGCAATAGAACTAAAAGGACAAATTGACAAACACATCATTATAATTGGAGACTTCAACACTCCTTTATTAACAATTCACAAGATACCTACGCCAAAAATCAGGATGCATATAGAATAATAACACCATCAACCATCAGAATCTAATTGACATTTATAGAATTCTCCATCAAAAAACTAGAAGAATACATATTTTTTCTCAACTGCCCATAGAACATTTACAATACCTCATATCCAGGGCCACAAAGCAAATCTCAATAAATTTAAAATAACTTAAATCATAGAGAGTGTGTTATTTGACCAGAAAAAAGCAAAATTGAAGACAACACAAAGAAAAATCGCCAAGTGCTTGGAAACTAAAAACCATACTACTAAATAATGCATGTGTCAAGAGAAAGTCTCAAGGCAAATTAAAAAATACACATTTCAGTGACTGAAAATAAGAATACAATATATCAACATTTATGGGACACAGTTAAAGTCATCCTAAAGTGAAACTGAAGGCATTAAATGTATATATTGAAAAAGAGAAGAGTCTCAAATAATTAATCTAAGCTCCCACCTAGGAAATAGTAAAATAAAACCAACGCAAACAGAAGGAAAGAAATAACAGAGCAGAAACAAATGTAATTTAATTCAGATAATCAACAGATAAAATCAATGAAACAAAGAATTTGTTGTTTAAAAAGATCAATACAATTAACAAACCTCTAGCAAGACTGATAAAGAAAAGAACTAGTATAAATTACAAATATCAGAAATGAAATAGGAGTTATCACTACAGACCCTTGGGACATCCAGAGGACAAGAAGTGAGTACTACAAAGAGTTCTATACATATAAATTTGACAACTTAGATAAAATGCAGCAATTACTCAAAAAGCACCAACTACCACAAGCAATCCAATATGTGATAGATAATATAAATAGCTCCATTACCTTTAAAAGACTTGACTTTAAAATTTTAAAAACTCCCAACCAAAAAAAAAAAAAAATCTTTAGGATCAGATGATTTTACTGGAGAATTCTACAAACATTCAAAAATAATTAAGATCAATTTGATACAATCTGTTACAGAAAATAGAAGAGGAGAGAACACATTCCTATTCCTTTCTAATATTATTAAAATACTTCAGACAAAAGACAAAAGAAGAAAACTATAGGTCAATATCCCTCATGAATACAGACCCAAAAATCCCTTAAAAAATTAGCAAATAAAAGTCAACAATATATAAAATAGAGGACACCATGATCAAGTGGAGGTCATTCCAAGCATGCAAGGCTGCTTCAGTATTTGAAAATCAATCAGTGTACTCAACAATATAAACAGGCTAAAGAAGAGCAACCACATATTCATTTCAATCTATGCAGAAAATACATTTAATAAATTTCAACACTCATTGATAAAAAGTCTTAAAAACTGGGAGTAGAAGGAAACTTTCTCAACTTAATAAAGTGCATCTATAAAAAATCTATACCTAACATTAGATTTAAGGGCGTAAGATGAATTATTTTGTACTATGATTAGGAACAAGACAAGGATATCTTTCCCACCACTCTTATTTACCATAATGCTTTAAATTCTTGCCATAAGGAAAAAATAAATAAAAGTCATAAGATAAGAAAGAAAGAAGTAAGACTGCTCCTCTTTGCATATGACATGATCATCTACAAAAAAAGAAATCCTAATGAACCTACAAAGAAAAAAACTTCTAGAACCAATAAATAAGTTCAGTAGGGTAACACTATAAAAGAAAAGCATACATAATCAGTTGTGTTTCTAAATATTATCAATCAACATGTGGACATCCAAATTAAAAATATAATACCTTTTACAATTGCTCAAAAATACTTTACTTATTCTAAATGAACACTGTATATCAAAAACTATAAAATATTGATAAAATAAACCAAACAATTTTATTTTGAAATTTATATGAAAAGACAAAAGAACTAGAATACTTAAAACAATTTTTAAAAAGAATGAAGTGAGAGAAATCATTCCACCTGATTTCAACACTTATAGAGCTACAGTAATTAAAACTATGTGGGGTCCAAGGCAAAATGGACACACAGATCAGTGGAACAGAAAAGACGTGCCCAATTGGCTTTTGACAAAGGTATAAAAGTCACTGAAAGAGAAGTAATCTTTTCAACAAATAATGCTGGAGCAATAAACACCAATAAGCAAAAGTAAAATAAATTAAAATAAAATCTCAACTTAAATCTTACTATATAAAATTTAACTTAAAATGGATAAAGGATTTCATAAAAAGAAAAAACTGATAAACTGGATTTAATCAAAATTAAAAACATCGCACTGCAAAAATCATATTAAGAAGATGGAAATACAAACTACAGCATAGGAGAAAATATTTGTAAAGCACATATCCAACAAAGATTTGGTGTTGAGAATATATAAGGAACTCTCAAAACTCAACAATGTAAAATAATCCAATTGGAAATTAGGCAAAGATAGGAAGAGATATTTCACCAAAGAGGAAATACAAATTGCAACATAAGCATGTGAAAAGATGTTCAATATCTTCTACCTGATTTCAAGACTTATAACAGCCACAGTAATTAGACACTAAGGACATGCAAATTAAAATCACAGTGAGACATCACTACATACAAAATGGTTAAAGTAAAAACATATGACAGCAATTGCTATTTAGGACGTGGAGAAATTGGATCACTCACATTTCTGGTGGGAATATAAAATGGTACAACCACTCTTGAAAACAGTGTGGGGGTTTCTTTGAAAACAAAACATGCAACTATTAACAAATAACTTAGTAGTTGCCCTTTTAGACATTTAACCTAGAGAAATAAAAACTTATGTTCAAATAGTTTTATTCACAATAGCCAAAAGCCTGAAATAACTCAGATAACCTCAGAGAGAATAATTAAACAAGCTGCAGTATGTCAGTATCATGGAATACTGCTCAGCAATAAAAAGTAACAGACTACTGATATACACATCTTAAATGAAATTCCGAAGAATTATGCTGAGTTAAAAAAAAAAAAACTCAAATGTATGATGATTTCATTTGTATAACATTATTTAAAATGACAATATTATAGAAATGGAGAACAGATCAGTGGTTCCCAGAGATTAAGAAGAGATTAAAAGTAGAGAAAGGAGTGTGGCAATGAAAAGACAACCTGTGGGGTCCTTGTGATAAAGAACATTATCTTTCTCTTGACTGTGTAAATATTTTGATCGTAATATTGTGCCGTAGACATTACCATTGGGGGAAACTGGGTTAAGGGTATAGAGGATCTATTGCTCTGTATTATTTCTGACAACTGCATGTGAATATATACGTATCTCAAAATAAACTTAATTTACTAAAGTGATGATTTAAATAAAATTTCCTTCCCTGTCATTCCCCAACTTCCACCTCACCGCCTGTACCTCTTGCAGCTGATTCAACCACCAGCTGGTATATAAGGTATGCATGTGTGCATATGCATGAGTATGTTTCTGTGAGAGAGTGAAAAAGAGGGGAGCAAGAGGATGGCTCTTCCAAATGCTACCCCTGCTGTGCACACACAGTGGGGGAGTAGGAGAAAGTGCAATAAGGACCTCAAGTGAGTTGAGCTGCATTCTGCCTTCACCATAGTAACATAAACCTTTGGATATGAGAGTGCCAAGGAGAGAAAGCAGTGTCATTTTACTCAGTCAGGCTTATTTTTGTTGTTGTTGTTTTGTACAGGATATAAAAGGACATGGGAAATAACATTAGGATGAGGATACTAACAACAAAGACAATTAGGCCATTCCCCTAGTTTCATCATCTTATAAAGGAGATGTAGGCTATTTTAAAAAAGAGAAAATAGGAGATTCTGAGTAACATTTCTCCCCAACATGATTATATGTAGCCATATGACTGATAGGCTTTCCATTTATTCACTTATTTATCTACCCATTTATTTATTTAAAAAATATGTACTTCATGCCTACTCTGTGATAGAAACTATGCCAGGCCATAGATATTCAAATTTGAATAAGACACATATTCTTTCTATAAAGTAGCTCAGAATCTATTAGAGAGGCAGATTTTTCAAAACTGTCAATTTTAGAACAGTGTAGAATTGTTCTGCTTTGTTCAGGAGCTATGAACAGAGTATCACAGGAAGATACAGTGAGTGGGGAACCTAACCCAGCCACGGAAAAGGGTGTCGTGGAATGCTCCCGGAGAACATGGCCCCAGAACTGAGCCTATTTATAATTTCACAGTTATTCTCTGTCTACCATGCATAAGTCATTATTCTAGGTTAAGATATAGATAAAAGCATTTCAGACACTGAAGATAGAAACAGCATGATCCAGGCAAACATGATCCAGCATTATCCAGCTGCACCTCAAATATTTATTAAATTAAGTTGAATTAAATTTGTGAAAAACTAATAGAAATGTACTTAAATCTTTCTCATGTTGAGAAGAAGAGGCTTAAGACTTTGAACTCCAGATAAATAAAATGTTACTGTAAAATACTGGAATAATTGAACTTTATAAGCTCACAAACATACTTGCACCTTTATAGCCACATACTGTGTGGATTGATGCCTGGTCAGAGATGAGTCAACAACTAACTTACAATGTAAAAGCAGAGAATAGTACTTGATACTTTTGTGTGCACAATAAATTTTTTTAAAGCCTCAGATTGCTTAGCCTCCTATGCACAGATTGCACTGTTCACTAAAATGCTCAAATTAGTTATGCAAATCCTGTGTCATGTGATGCCTCTCCACCATATGTGACTAGTTACCATAGCAGTCAGCTTAAGTGCATATTTTCCATAGCAACGTAGGAATCTTTACCATACAGATACCTAAGTGAGACAGAATTGAAAGCAATTCCACAGCAATATGAAATATAAATGTTGGCAACATCCCCTGAATGCTTCTTTAAAACAACATCACTTAGCATTGACTTTTAAATGCCACAGCCTCTAGGTGGTTCTCTTTTAGCCTATATCAGCACCTCTCTCCTGTTGGAAATGTGAAACTCTTTGAGAACACACAATATTTATGACTGGGTTAAGAAGACTGAGCAGTGGTATCTGCAATCTGCAAATTGAAGTTCCATATGGTGGTGTGATGTGATGCATTTGTCGTTTTCATTGGCTCATTGTGTGGCCACAATTCCTGCCTCATACTACAAGGCTGGTACCAAACTGAGCTGAAATTTTCCCTTGTCTTGTTAGTCTTTTGAGAGCAGTTATCCACCCAGTTACATCAGTCTCATTCTTGATGTTTAATAGGAAGGCTGTTTACCCTTAAAAAGGCTTCTAGATCCACTGGCATATGTAAGAGTGAATATATAGATGAGAAACAGGATTCCAGAAACTCCCTTCATTTATTGTAGGTTTAATCTTTTTACAAAATTAAATACACACACACACACACACACACAAATGTAGGCCTGAGGAGTGGTCCTGGTGTTGAGCTAAATTTACCTGTGGGTAACATTATGAGAGGTTGCTATTAAGCACTAATGTGCCAGGCACTATGCTAGCCTTCTAGATCCATTATAATGAACCTTCATAGCAACCCCATGAGAAATGGCAGCAACTCTGAACTTCCCGGAGGAGATAACTGAGGTACAGAGAAGATGATTAACACCCTTCCAACCACAAAGATACCTGACTAGAAAATAATTGCACTAACATTGAAAGTCATGTTTTTCTACTCTAAGACCCAAACTCATTCCACTATTCTTTGCAATGTATAGGAAAATAAAAAAGAGAAAAGAGCTAAGATTGAGAAGAAAAAGGCTGGTGTGGGACTCAAAGATATGCTCCAGATTGATGGGGAATCGCTGACAGAGAATGCAGGTGGAGTAACAGATATTGAGACAACTCTAGGCAGGTCTCAGAATGACACAGAATTGGTCTTTTGGGGATGTTGTCCTCATTAAGCACTGGCTCCATCCATGGTTCTCCTGGATTCTTTATACATTACATATTTAAACGATGTGAAGATACATAGCTTCTCCAATGGTGATTACAAACCTAATAGAACACTTTTTCTATTACTTAGCTTCTCATTACCCCAGTGTTAATTTCCCCCCACCCTCTACACCTCCCACTGGAAAGAGACTAACTTTTCTTGCTCTTCTATCATTTGGAAATAAGATGGTGCCCATTTCAGAGCCAGAAGCTATAACAGAAAGGAAAAGAAAACATATTTTTCTTGTTTCTACACTATTTTCCTGCAGAGTAACCCCTTAGGAGAAATAGTCTATTTGATTCCTAAAACATTATTATGAAAAAGTAACCTCTTAATATTACACTGCTGTGGCTTTAGCGAAATGAGCTTGTAGATTTTTTACATTTGTTTCTCACTTTCCATGACTCCCCTCAAAGAAAGTTTGCAGTGGATTGCTGAGCTGTGATCATTCATGTGAATTAGTTAGAGACTGTGCCAAGGAGTCTCTGAACCTACACCCAGCATGTTGAGCAGTGGATGAGCATACTAGTGTAACTGGTATGCCATGGAGAAAGTCGCTATCAGGACCTCAAATCTTTCCTTTTAAAAGTAAACTGGTTATGAACTAGACAGTAATCTAGGCTTTTCCTGCTCTAGATCACTGGATTTCAGACACCCATAGCTAACAAAGTGATCAATCCAAAACAGAAATCTCACCATGTCTCTCCAATGCATAAGCCCATAGGGCATGGCTCCCCACTGCCTTTCTAAGATGAGAGTCTAGGCCTTCCCTGACCCAGCCCTTTTTGCCTTCCAGCCCCCACTGTTACCACTCCCTCCCTCCCTCCACACCCTTCATACTCTGAAACACCTTAAATTACTTGCAGTTCTCTCCATGCATCATGCTTCTCATCTCTGAACAGATGTTTATGTTTGTTCATATTTGTTCTTCTGCTTAGAAGGATCTACTTCCCCACTTCACCCCCACCTCCTGCATTTGTCTAGCCAACTTCACTCATTCATTAGGGTCACCCTGAGTTAAATATGCCTTCTCTGTGCTTTGCAATACTCTTACATTGCTATTCATTACACTTACACTGTTGTATTATAGTAATAACAATATGGAAAGATGTTATTTGCTCAGGAAAATCCCTCATAGTAAAAGGTCTGCCTTATTTTTTGAAGAGATGCTTTGATGAGCCTATTTAACATATAGATGCTTTACCTGATGGGGCTGCTTTCTGGGAAACATGCAGAGAAGGGGAGTATATGCTGAAAGAGAAGTAAGAGAAGGCTTTGGAAGAGGAAGAGGAGCATTAGGGAACCAGCACCAGAGGCAAAAGCGGAGAGCAAGACAGTGGAAAGTCTCACGATCTCAAATTTGACTCCCTCCTCACTGTGACTATCTAGTTCACAAAGTTACTCAACTCTCAAACTGTTTGTAGGAAATACAATTTAAGGAATAAACTAAGAAAGAGGCTTTGCTTTATATCTGCACTCACTAGGAGAGAGGAAAACAGCCATGTGGATACAGAAAACACTAGAGGAAGAAAGGAATAGAAAGTAACTTAGAGAAACTAGAAGAAATTGTGAGGAGAGTTTTTGACTGTCTCATGACATGGAATCCTGGTTTAGTCAAAATTTGATGACATCTCCAAGGGGCAGAAAGTGTCAGTAATATCTGGATTACATAATTACATGAAACGTTTCTGCTTCCATCACCAACCTGGGGAGTCTTTACCTGCTGCATCACCGAGGCTACCCTAGCACCTGGTATATTGCAGATGTTCCATAAGCAGTAGGTAAATCAATATTATTCATATGCTATATGAATCGCTAGTTTAAAGTAAATTTAAAAGAATGACATCTTGAGAATTGTTTCCTGGATCCTAGAGACAGCTAGAGATATCCTTCATTAAGAAGAAAATTACTTGAAAATTAAGAGTCTAAGTAAGACTAAATTAAGAAGGTCAATTTGCCGAAAAATGCATTTAATGATTTTCAAAGCCATATATAAATGAGTCTTGGATTATCTGCCCCAATGCTCACATCTATTAACTGGGAGGAATGCATAAAATGAGTTATGATGAGAGGGTCTGGAGCTGTTAAACATAGTGTGTCACCTCATAGTGGGGTCTCAAGCCAGTTCCTTCTCTCATCTTGAGCCTAAAGCACATCCATTGCATTTTTCATGTATCAGGCTCCAATGTAGCAATTGCCCAATAGGGATGACGCTGATATTGGCTATTACTCTTTCAGTTTGCTGCAAACAACTTTCATTTGTCCTGCCAGGATGCCTGGGTTTGGGGGTAAGGACAAATGAGTGGAAGTAACACATCTCAACACAGTTATACTGTCTCAAAAGCTCTGCATCATAGAGTGGCACCAGGGGGTTGCTGGCTCATTTTAGATTACAAATGAAATACCTTTTTGAGTTGCTCCATACGTTTTCCGCCACCTGAAGCAAAAGGAACTTGATTCAATAGTAGGCTGAGTTGGATTTATTAAAGTTGTAAACAGAGTAGGGGCTGCCTCCAGAGGAGCAGAGAAAAGGAACAACTGGTACCATTTTATTATTCCTGTCTCCATTCATCTGAAAAATAAACTGGCCACTGGAAAACCTTGGAACACCATTTGTTAAATACCTTCATCTCAGATCAAATAGAGCCAAGAATCTCGGTAACATACACAGAGATGGTTTTATCTTAAGGCCATCTGAAATCTAATGAATTTTCTTCTGCTTTTCCACATGGTCTCGGTGTTCTCATTTTCAAAGTGGTCTAACATTTTTTGATTCATAGAATGGTTAATAGCAAAAATGGTAGCTACTATTTTTGAGCATTTACTGGGTGCAAGAATCTGTACTATGTACCTTATATACAGAATCTCTAATTCATATAACAGCCCTGCAAGAAAGCTGTTATTACCCTCACTTCACTAAGAAGGAAACTGAGTTCAGTGAAGTGAGGTATCTTGCTCAAGATCACATTGCTAGTAAATAATGATGCTGGAACCAAAATAAAGATCTAACTCATATCCCCAACCATTATAGTCAAATTGCCTCAGAAATAAATAATATACATGAAATCTCTGTGTAAACTGTAAATCAAAGGCAAAAATATGTATAATGAAACGAGAATTATTTTGGACTTCAATAGCTTATATACAAAATTTACTGCCATTCTGTTACCATAGCGTTTTTGCCAAGTCATCTAACCTTCCTGAGAGTCAGTTTCTGCATCTGTAAAATAGGTACCACATCACCCACTTAATCACCTACTTCCTATTACATTCCTAGTACAGAAGAACTGCTCCTAAGAGCACATTAGATAATGGATGTGAAAATAATTTGTAAACTGTAAAGCACCATGCAAACATGAGTTTCCCTTACTGAAGTATGGAACCATAAATTAGGGCACTCAGAGCAATCTTTTGAAAGAGGAGAAACACTCTCTCTGATTGGTGTCTAATTTGCTGCTTACATTGTGCAGGGACCATTTCAGTTGAATTATTTGAGTGTCTCAAAGCAACTTACTTTTTCTAGGCAGCTTTCATTTCAATATAAGTGCCAGTAAAAGATCATGCAAAGCAAAAGGGCCCTCCTGAAGATGATGCGGAGTCAAAACTGCCTGTACACCGAGGACTTACCTAGGTCCTGAGAAAAGCAGCCCCTTTAGGCTTAAAGACTCATATTATGTTGTTGTTTTTCAATCCAGGAAGAGCTCTAGATGTGCCCAGCATGAAAGAAAACAAGTGATACACATTCTTAAGCTTACATCCCAGATTTAGGGGGTTGTTTCAGAGAGAACATCTATAAAAGTCTCTTGGATTCTAGCCAGTAGATTCTGAATATTAGTTGACAAAGATGATCTCTACTCCAGCAACCTGCGGCTTATGAGTCTGGGAGAGAATGATCATATTACTCTACTTTTAGGTTAATGCATATTATGTATTCTCTACAGTGATTTGCTAGTGAAGGTATAACAATGGTTTCAACTAGTAATGGGTGAAGACGATTACTTTGGCAGGAAGATGTCCTCACCTTGAATGTCATCAAAAAATCATCTCCTGCTTAGATGGGAGGAATTTCCCTTCAACAAGACATTTCTGAAACCAGAGGGAAAGAGAAAGGGGTGGGTGCTAATACAAGTAAATCTGTGATCACATAATTCAGTGGACAACAGGAAGAGGTCATCTTCTGAGAATATTTTCTTCTCTAAAATAATCATAACAATACAATTATATATTAATATTACTAATAATAGATTCCTAATGCCTCCCTCAATCCTGAGTACTAGTATATGCCAAAGAGATGATGAATGTATGAAAAATTAAATAAATCTTCCTAACAATCTAAATTGATGCCTCCCAACTCTTGAGCTCTGAAATATTTCTATACTATTTCGTAATACTTCTCTATCAGAGGAGAATGACTTCAAGGCACACTGCAGAATTCAAACACTTCCATGTAGAGGACAATGACTGGCAGGCATTCTGCCCTTAGGAAATTCTGTCTCTATTTATTACTCATCCAAGAAATATTCTATTCTTCCTATGCCCAGCGCAGTGCTGAGCACTTACATACTGAGTAAATGTCTGTTTTGAAATGGATGTGCCCTGCATAAAGCTATAGAAAACTTTTCTGGTTTAGATTTTTTAAGAAATAAAAACCCTCAATCAAGTTCTTTCCCTCGGCTTCCCATAACTTTCCCATTTATTATTTATAAGCCTTAGGCTTGCTATATTAATAAATTTATATTTATTTTTTGTTAACATCTCCAATAAATATTTCTTATATTAAATATATTATATAAATATACTTAACAGGCCAGAAGTTCAGAGACATTTACCATGAAGCTAAAGAAGGTCTCTTACTTGCATGGACCGCTTACAAAGCCCTGTATCTAATTTTGTAATTACAATTTGTGCTCTTTTTCTTAAAGTTCTCTATGCCAAGTTGTAGAAAGCTCAGGCACACAAAAATTAGGTCTATCTCTACAGAAACTTCACTGCATATTTTAATCCTATAAGGTACATATGTTATAGACACAGGGCTTGAGAATTACACAGGTATATGACTTGCCCAAATACTCATCTTGAGTGGCAGACTAATGAATCAAGCTAAGATCTTCAGCCTTTAAATTCAGAACTTTTTGATTGAGCCACAATGCCTTCTTCTTAGATATGGATGAGACTGTCATGTCCATAATCTCCAGGCAGTCCATTGTCATCATTGCTGAGATTAGCCATCTGCTTCACAGGTGGGCAGAAGCTAATACATTTAATGAGAGCCCACGACTCACCAGGCACTCTACCAGGGCCTTCTTACACATACATACACCGGCCCACACTCCCTCACTCACAAATACACACACACACAATCTCGTTTGATGCTTACAACAATCTAGTAAAGGTACACAGAGAACAGAAGAAAGCCTCCAAAAGATCAACTTGCTGTAAGTCTCATAAATAGAAAGTATGTGGTATTTAAACCTATATCTACCTGACTCTGAAGTCTATGATGTTTCTGTTATATAAAGCTACTGCTTCTTCCTGTGTCAAAACTGGGCAAACTAGTCACCTCACAGAAAAAGCCAACTCTCTTAAGTCTTGGAAGCCTGCCAGGACTTCCAGTGCATGTCAGCAGTGGTTTTTCTTCAGTGACACCGAGAAGAGAAAAGCCTTCACCAGTCCTCTTCAGATTCAAATGTCACAGGTGAATACTTGAGATTCTAACATCACTCTCTAACAGTCCATCGGCTGAAAATGAGCCCTTTTCATGCCTATATGCCTGGCATTGTTATGATCTCTTACACAATGGAGATAACCTGATGAAAAAAAAAACTCACTCTACAATCCGAGCCTGCTGTAATCCCCAGATTCACTCTTCAAATCCAGATAAAATGATGCATCAACTAAACTACCATTGACCTGCCAAGGAGAAGAATTTAACAGGAAACCTCAGATAGCTGAGTTATGGCCTCACTGGGGATGTTAGAAACAGTGGTAGCACATGCCCAGATTTAGCCAAATGGCTTTGAAGCTCAGGAATGAAAGTGACAACAGCTGAATTCCACAGCTTGACAAGTGATCACATGAGGTGTACCATACAGCCATGGGGAGAAACCTGAACAGAGCTGTAGCACCATTACTGTAGGAGTGAAAGCTCCCCAGCACATCTGGAGACCTGTCTGGGTAAGTGCCCACATAGTCTTACCTGGAGATTTATGAATCTGCTACAAAGAGGAAGGATTTTCAGGAAAAATTCTACTTTTCAGAACCAGGGTTTCCAGGGCAGAGCAGCCCCTCATACTAGATGTAGGGCCTCTTCTCATTGTGGATTGAAAAGCACAGAGATCCACAAAAAAATTTACAGCTGTAAATTAAATACAACTGCAATTAAGGCCATTATACCAAATACTGGAAATACCAGCAGGACTCCCTTCTTCTACCTCCCAAGATTAAAATCTAGGATATTCAGAATCATTATCAGGGCTCAAGCTGATTTTAATATAAAGGCATGGAGCAATACAATCTATTACTTTTCAATAACCTCCTTGTGACGGCCTTACTTCACAATGACCCTTAACTCTCAATTGAACTATAGTTACAGCCTCATAAGCAGTATCCCTTTCCAGTTTCTTTCTGTTCCACTTTATCTTCTACATTGCTGCTGGAGTGCTTTTGAAAAGTGTACAAGTAATCATGCTTTGCCCCTCTTAGGATCTCTGTTGGCTCTCTATTGCCCAAAGGATACAGGAAAAATCCCCTGGACTCATAGACAGTGCTTTACACAATCTTTTCCTCCAAATTCCAAACTTATCCTCAAACTTTTCTCTTGATGAAATTTATACTCCAGCCGTATAGTCTTCCTTGACATTCCCTGGACACCCATATTCTTTTATATCTCTGTCCAGTGGACCTTGGTTTCTGTTCCTAAAATGATATTTTCTACTTTCAAGCATGCAGAATCAGTATTTATCCTTTAGATAAAGTGAAATACCTTTTTTTTGAGAAGCTGAGCCCCACTCTCCCAATAAGGAATTATTCTTTTCCTTATGATCCTATGGGATTTACACATAGAATTAGAGAAACACTTCTCACAATACATTGTAATTACTTGTTCCAATAAGTCTCTTCTTCAATAGTCTGTGAATTTAGCAAGGGCTGAGTTCTTTCTCATTCTACTTTGTATTACCCTGAATTGCTTCTCAGCCTTTTGGCTAAGATCAAGCGTTCTACTACCCTGGGAACTTGGCATGGAGTAGATAGACTGTAAATGCAGTAGATTATAATAGAACGAATGATTGAACAAATAAAACATAAGGAAATGCAGAAAAAACATCAAACGTGACACAAGAATGTACAGTATAAATTAGTATGTTTTAAATTTTTACTTAATGATAATCATTTTTCCAAAGCAATTTCATTTGAGCGCTAAACAATAGTTCTTCTCCACAGTAAAAGAGACAAGAGGTGAACGACTGTGTCTTCCCAAAGACAGACCACTTTCACTTACTACAATCTTATGATTCATGAATATAAAGAACTCTGATCATGATCTATACTAGGGGCCAAAAAACTTTATGAAACGCAGATAGAAAACAGTTTAGGCTTTCTGGGCCCTATGTCTCCATCATAACTGTTCTACTTTGTCATTATAGAGTAGAAGAAGCCATATATAAATGAATAAACATGACCATATTCCAATAAAACTTTATTTATGGGCACTGAAACTTGAATGTTATGTCATATTCATGTTTCACAAAATATTATTTTAGATTGTTTTTCAACAATTTAGAAGTGTAAAGACACGTTTAGCCTACAGAGTGTACAAAAACAGGTGGTGGGCCAGATTTAGCTCCTATGTATAGTTTGCTTACCTATGGTTCATACAATGTAAAAAAAAAAAAAAAAAAAAAAAAACTTTGGTTAAACTTCTAGTCATTTTTTGTTGTTGTTGAGTTCCTTTCCAATGTAGAAGATTCTTTGCCGCTGGAACTAATAACGTGTTGTGTATTACAAAGAGTTAGAAACATAAAAGAAAAAGCAAGATAAATGATTTGTCTTATTAAATATAGGGCTTGTCTGGCTTGGTATATGGAGATTGCAGGATGGAAAACAATGCTAACTTTTTTAAATTGTATCAAACAAGAAACAAGCAGATGATCAGTCTATGTTGATTAGATGACTATTTGATGAAAAATTCAAAATATCCTATAAAAAATTCACTGCCAAATGTTATTGTTATTTTTGGTTAGATGTGCTACATACTGGTAAACAGAAGCAATATTTTACTATTCAGCAAAATTATGAGAGAAAGCCATTTTGGTAAATAATATCCTTTGCCCTCCAAAAGATATGGCCCATAAGTGGCAACTCTGTCACAGTAGTTTACCTCTGCACAAGAGCCACATCCAGTCTCTTTGAATGTCCAAAACACTTTACGTGGCAAAGCGTTTTCAATCATTTATTAATTAAACTAATTAGCTCCTCCTCCTACTCCCAGTTGCATTGATACAGCATTTTATAAATGGTGAAATCAAGACATTTATTACCCATTTAAGGTAATTGAAATGATTAGCAAATGATAATTGGAAGGAGGGGTAAGCTTATTTTTTAAAGCAGATTAATGGGTAAAGAGTATGAATAATTAATTAGATAAGGATTGTGAAAGTGGTTTGAACGTGATAAAGCACTAAACTCAATTATTAAAGTCCATTTAGTTATTTTCCAAAAATTTACACTCTCCTCAAAAGTTGTTTATGAAACATTAGGAATCATCTTAATCTAGACTTCATTTCAGAAGCTGAGATCTGTGAAGTTTAAAGAAACTGTCAAGCTTAAACAGAAGGGTCACAGGAACTAGCTTTCAAAGAACTGTTTCTCTCTTAAAATGTTAAGATGGTAGTATTTATAAACTACATTGTATTTTCTTATGGAGAGAGAAGGACTGGTCTTCGGGAACCTTGACACATGTCTACACTTTTCAGAAATACAATGAGGATATAGAAAATATTTTCACCAGAATTATATTTTCAAGGGATTAAATGGGTAAAAGATACTGTAATTTGATCCTCTATCTAAATTCTCCTAATTTAATTGAGCCACGGTATTTATAAACTGTTTTGTACACTACATGTATAATTATCTCAATTCCCTTGTAAAATAATGAAGGCTTTGAAGACAGATAATATATTTAAAAATAGTTTTTATATATCAGTTTCCTCATCTGAAAATAACAGCACATATAAATGTAGTTACTTTATTAGGTTATGTGAGAGTAATTTAAAAATGCATGTATGTAAAACATCTTTTTAGCATATAGTGTGTGTTCAATAAATATAAGCTCTGATTAAAGGTGTTCAATAAACACTCATCAAATAGTAAATTGATGAAGAGGAAGGAATAAACAAATTAATGAATGAATAGCATTGTGCATGTGATATGCAAATTTTCACCTGACTTTTAGAAATCTACTAAAGAATGCCATCAAGTCCTTAAAATGACCTACTAGTATTATAGAATTGAATATATTAAAGGAATACATACATTTCTATATATAATAAGAATAGGAATATAATAGGAGTTTGTCTCTTATTGTATTCATACTTACCCCTCTCCTCCAGCCACACCAGCCTGGCCTGTTTGCTCCTTGAAAATGCCAAACATACTCCTGCCTCTAACTTTTTCACTTGCTATTCCCTCTATTTTCTCCTAGGTAATATGTGGCTTGACCTCTCATTTCCTGCAGATCTTTACTCAAATGTTAGCTTCTTAGAGTGGCCTTCCTGAACCATCCTATTAGAATGCGATGGTTGTATATCCCTCCACACACACACACACACACACACACACACACTTACTTCATATTCCCCTGCCGAGCCCGGTTCTTTTCTCCATAGCACATATATCATCACCCAATATAAAAAAAATTTCCATATTTCTTTTTATTTGGAATGTAACTTCCATCGTCTGGGATTTTTGTTTGTTTCGTTCACTGCTTTAGAACATAAGTCATTTGAATAGTGTCTAGCTCATAGTAGGTACTCAATGATATTTGCTAAATAAGTAAACCACATAAATATACAATTTTAATGTAAAATTGGTAGCATGACTATATAAGATATAAAAATATAAAAAGGTGACATGGCTCTGTCCATTTATTGCAAAAAGATATTGATTGAGTGATTACTATGTTCTAGGCATTGTGAGAAGCACCTGAGTGAGTTACTAATAGGAGTAAAACGATCTCTGTACAGAGGTTGGAACTAACAAACTGGCATTGGGGGTTTCAACAGCATTCTTTCCTTCTTGTCCAAAACTCAACTCTTGTTGTATGTCCCTCTCACTAACAGCAAATCTAAAATCCTAGCAATCCTAGCAAACAAACAATTTGCAGGCAGAACTGCAGCCTAGCAAGAGAAACACTAACTTCAAGCTGTGTCCTTACCTTCTGCTCACATCTTTACAAATTCAGGCAGCTGATAAACATTTAATGAGGTCCTCATTCTATACTAGGTGCTATGGAGGATTCAGAGGATTTGAGGCACAGCTACTGATCTCTAAGAGAAGAGAACAATGTTAAAATTAGAAACACATAGCTAACAAAAAAAAAAGATTTTCAGTATCTGAAATGTTTGATTTCAAACAGTAAATACTATGGGGTTTACAAAGATAAATTTCTTTATTTGGGATGATTTATGGGCAGAAATTTAGTGAGTGATGTTGGAGGTGTTGTATGCTCTATTCTTGAGAAGCTTGCTTTTTATTAATGAAAATCAGAAGAAAGCTACCAACTGATAAGGGATCCTGCTGGGTACCTTCACCTAAGTTTTCACAGGATCCTTATGACAGCTCAGCAAACTTGGTCATATTGTTCCAATTTGTATTGAAAAACTGAGGCTCAGAAAGGTTTTGCATCTTGTCAAAGGCTCTTCATAGTTGCTTGATGCCACTGGCCATGTTGTGAAGACCACATAGGCTGTGTATGGTCATAGGCAAAATGTGTGGCTCAGGCTTAAGTGTTGCAACACTCAGAGCTGACAATTACCAGACGCCCACAGTGCATGTGTGGCAACATACCAGCGCTCTCTTTTTAGCAGGTGGCCTCCCCCTCAGCCACATCTCCCATATTATAGGAAATTAAGCATTTGTTCTCCACCAGACACATTGCTCCTATCCAAACTGACCTTGATTGTGGGCTCTTGACATTTGAAATCTTTAGAACTGCAAGGAAAAATCACTGTGGGTGTGAGAAACACTATTTAAAACCCTACTTATTACCATTAACTCACTTAATCACCCATTTATTATGGTTTACTCTTCCGAGAGACAGTCTCCAGGAAGAAACAATATTTGGTGGGGAATCATCTGCTCAAGCTCTGGGCACAGTGTGATATAGCACACCCTGGACTGGACTTCAGGCCCAGGGCTCAGGAGACCTGAGTTTGAACGTTAGCTTAACGCTCACATGCTGAAGTCTTGTGATCAGATCATCTTACTCTATTTGTATTGGTACAATGAGGAAGTGAAGGTAGACAGAATTTACTGTCCTTTCACATTCCTAAGGCCCGAGCTGACAAACTACGCACACTCAACAGAGGCTTCTGCAAGTCATGAGGACCGTGGAAATTTTCCATGGGGTTCTTGACTTAATAAGATCCTTTTCAGTGACCCTGTTTCTTCTTAAAGAGTTACCATCTCTGAGAAATGAACTATTTAAAAAATCCAAAAGCAATTAAGTTCAGGAATGCAGTAAGCTGTGATAAAGGTGGATTTCTTGACTCCCGCTGGTGTTTATATTGCTATTTCTCTTCTGCCTGTCAGACACATTTCAGACTCTTATAATTACTGAGGGCAACCATCTCATCCAGAGACATCCTCACTGTGTAGTCTGTTTGGATTAGCAGGTGATTCCAGCAACTCCTCTTCAGCATCATTGTTGTTTCAAATCACATTATAAACCAGCAGGATGCAAAAATTATATTGGTTCATATAGCATTTCAATTACTGTTATTCCATAGACATATCCCTTGCCTCACTTGTTCACCTTCTTCATCAGTCAGTCACAGAATGTTTTCTTTCTCTTCTTTTATTACCCTGTAAGTGCTGCTTTGTTACCCTTTCTCATATAGGATCTAATCCATCCTTCCTCTTATCTCAGCATCTCCAGTCCCACCCCTCCAAACCAGAAAAACATTTAATGGTTTGATATATAACATACATCCTCAGTGTTTATTTTTGGGGGCGTTGTTGTTTTTTGCTCCTCACCATGCATTCTATCTTTTTTTAATTTTTAGTTTTTCTGGGTAGATAGTAGGTATATATATTTATGGCCTACATGAAATATTTTGACACAGGCATGCAACATGTAATAATCACATTAGATAAAATAGGGTACCCATCACCTCCAGCATTTATCCGTTGTGTTTCAAACAATCCAATTATACTCTTTCAGTTATTTTAAAATGTACAATTAAGTTAGATTTTACTATAGTTGCCCTGTTGTGCTAGCAAATATTAGGTCTTATTTATTCTTTCTAACTATTTTTTTTTTTAACCTATTAGCCTTCCCCCCTTTAACTTCCACTAACTTGCTTAAATCTTTGACTTCCAGAATCCATTCCACATCAACAGCCTTGCTAAAGTGTAAGAGATGGTCTAGGACAGCCTTGGAGGCAAAAATACAAACTCATCCCAATCACATAGCTTGTAGTTCTGTGCTCTCATTGCCAAACAAACAACTGCAAATTCCTTCTGGAATTGTTCTTTAACTCCTCAGTATCAGAAATACTATTTCTCAGCAAGTTATGCTCTATTTACTTTTATTAACTTGAACATTTATGCCCAAGCTACTTAGTCCAGGCCTATTTTGGGGCCCTGGTAGAGTCTAGAGACAGTGCTCTATTCATTTGTGCCTCACATGGTAGAGAACTTGATTGCATAGAGGGCGCACTGGCACTGCCATGGTGTGAGGTGCCATGTTCTCTAACCAGGACCATCTCTGCTGCTGCCTTGCCTCTACTCTCAATTTTCTTTGGTCCTTCCTCCACACAATAACCAGAGTAACCTTCTCAACAGGAAATCTTATTTATTTTTCTAGTTCCTTCTTCAAAATCTTTCAATATTTCTCCTTGTCTATATGGTAAAGTCTAAGCCTGGATGTTCAGTAAAGAATGGAGACAGACTTTCTAACAACGTTTTTCTGTGTGACAGGGGAGAGACTGGATTGAAGAGTATTAACAAAACTCAATTTGTTGACTATCTTCAACATAGCTGGCACTGTGGTGTGGTACAGCCTCTAAAGAAACCACCTGCTTAATCACTAATAATACTGCAGAGCACAGTAACTCAATATATAGTTGAGGAAAATGGAAATGATCATACAAGTAAGGGATGACCACATAAATTGACCAGTCACACAGATAGTAACTGATGGGGTCAACATTCAAACTTTCCTTATGTTAAAGTCTCTGTTTCTCTCACTACACCATGTTCGAGGGGGCATCATGGTAATAAAATGGGTTAGATCGGACAGTGATTACAGAGAGACAGGAATGGGAATTTACACTGACTAAAAGAGAGCTAAGAAACCAGTTAGAAAAATTAAAAAAAAATGTATGTCTGATGCAATTCTGATGTGATTTCATGGGGTGTTTAAAATCCAGACAGTGTTCATTCTTGAGTCAACAGGAAGCACAGAAGCAATTTAGATTTTTGAACTTAGGAGGATAATATTGACTGATCAAAGTGGAATTTTTTGGAAGAGTAGACTGGGCATAGGAGATGAAATCCCCATTCCAAGAGTTAGGCAGAAGAGCATGGCAGGATGGCAGCCAGAGGGTAAAGCTTTGGGAATGGTGGAAGTTGAGAGAGGCACTGGGAACATGATAATAAGGCTGGAACTGAGTGCATACAGTCAAAAAAAAAAAAAAAAAAAAAAAAAGGCCAGGTCAGAAGTACAAACTTAGAAACAAAGACCAAGAGCCAATTTTTCTATTCATTGGTGGTCATAAAAAAAAAAAGATTCCGTCATTTCCAACGACATGGATGAAATTGGAGATTATATTATATGAAACAAATCAGGCCCAGAAAGACAAATATTGCATGTTCTCACTTATTTGTGGGATCTAAAAATCGAAACAATTGAACTCATGGACATAGGGAGTGGAAAGGTGCATAGGTTTTATTTTACTATTATGCTTCATAATCTAGATATATGCCATGTGTATGCTCTTATATACATGCCTTAAATATGTCAGACATTTAAAATAAAATAATAAAGGTTGATAGACAACTTTTGACATGGAGGTGGGAAAGTTTGTAAAATTGAATGTCCAATAGCCAGGCAAAGATGGAAAATTGAGAATAATGGTGGACTCCAAAAGGACTGGATAGGCAGGGGCAGGAGAGAAAGCAAGCAGGGAAGTGTCATTAGATAAAACAGACAGGGTGGGATAGGCTGGCTTTCATTGGAGCTGCTAACATTTTACATCTATATGTTCAGTGAGGAATTTTGTAACTTTGGTTCTTAAAGCCAAAACAATTCTCCAGTCACTTCTGTTATCTTCCATGAATAAGGATGGAGGAAGATACTCAAGACAGGAAGACAAGCCAGGAGACTTTCACTTCATTCGAGGACTAAAGTGTTGAAGACCAGAATAAGAATAGCTGATGAGAGAGTAGAAAGAAATGAAATGAGAATTCCATTTTAAAGGGATAAATAGCAGTAAGTACTGATAAAAGAGCGCTTACAGAAGAATCACATAAAAGATTTTCCTCTGATTTTACTCCCTTGTTAACACCTATACTCATCTCCTGTCATTGATCTTCTCATATTTAATCTGCCAGTGAAGCCAAAGGAATTCTCCTTTGGTGAGAGTAGTGAGGAAAAATAAAGACATGGAGGTGCCAAAGCTAAGGCACAAAAGAATCACCTTAATACCATCAGCTTGGTTTGAATTGAAAATACAATTCTAGCCCAGTACATAATCTCAGGAACAAAATTTAAGCACTACTGAATGCTGTAAAAATGCAGAATAATCATTTATGGTACTTCTGTGTGTTGGTATGCTTTCAAATGGCTTAGTGCACTGAAAGAAATGAGCTCAGCAAATGGTAGGACAGTCCCTATGTGCTAATGCTGCCAATGCAATTTCCATAGTATCACTTCCCAACAATAGTGTAGTTCATTAGACAGACCAAATCAATGGTGAGTCTCTGGCTGAGTCTCTTTTCAACAGAGCCCGCCTCAGGCTCTCTGTCCTCTACCACACTCAGTAGTGGATATTTCAAGTTACACAAAGACATTTTTATATAAGCCTGAGTAAAACATAATTAGCCACGAAAAATAATGATATATACTCTTATGGTAGATGATTATTATTCCCAAATAATCACTGCCCTTCTTCCTGTGTGAGGAATATACCTCCCTGCCCCACTCACATAGGACTTGACCAAGTGATTTGTTTCGGTTAATGGAATGTGAGCAGAAGTGACATATGCCACTTCTGACAAGAAGCTTTAAGACTTATCATACAGTTGCATCCTTGCTATTTTTCTCTGCCTAATGACTTTCATATCCACCATAGGGGCTGTTTCTTTAGCCTGGATACCAGAATAATGATCCATAATGAACATATTACATAGGTGAGATGTATACTTTTGTTGTTATAAGGCATTACAACTCTGGATAAACTGCGCTGACAAAAATGATCATGAATTATAAAGGTAATTTTACATTATTCTTGGATATGGAAAGGCAGCATGGTGAAGTGAAAAGACCACAGGCTTAACAGTTAAACAGGGCTACGTTTTAATCCTTAAGCCTAGTTGACTTTGGTCATTAATTAACCTCTCTGAACTCTAGATTCCTTTCCAATCCCAAAGTTAATAATAATTCTTTCTTTCAGAAGGGTTGAAGATAATGAGGTGTCTCATGTAGTGTACTTAGTACAGATAAAGCCTTCAATAAGTGCTAGTTAAATCAAAAGATACAGGAGACATTGTCTGTTTTTATTATTTATGGAAAAAGTGATCATATTTTCTGCAGTAAAATTTGGGACATACATTTAAAAATAAATTGAATAGAATAGAATATCCTAACTCAGGTCTACATTAAGAATGTATGATCCTTTAATTTATAACATAAGTCCAAAGATGGGATTTGAGGCAGAGAGTGTAAGTCATCAATACTTCATTAGAAAAACTTACAACAAAGTTGGGTAACCGCTAACTGCACAGGAAACATCAGTTAAAAACATCTATCATAATATATAATATACAAATATCAAACATTAATTACTACCATGTATTCGGAGCTTACATGTTACATATTATGCTTAGTGATATTTATTCTTATTTTTTCCTTACTCCTTCATTTTAGAATTAAGGGCACTGGTGCTCAGAGAGAGAAACAGACAGAGAACATTCCCTGTCCTGGTATGAGGAGGCAAGTATGAATGAGGCTTAACTATTCTGTGCCACAGATCATACAGCCTTCATAGAACAAAAAGGTAGGGGCTCTCTCCCTTTTAAAGAGTGTAGCTCTCTAAATGAAATTTTGACAGCAGGTGTCATCTACGTTTTTTTTTTTGGCAAGTGGAGGAACTTAAAGGAACAGGCAGAAGCCATTCTAAAAGGAAAGTGTGTTGGAGGTGAAGTGAGAAAGAGTGAAAAATGGTTTTCAGTTAATTTATCCAAGTTTATCTTCCAGCTGAGGAGTGAACTCTTGTCACCTTGTGAAATTAGGCAAAACAAAAGCCTTCCCACACAAGTCCCAAGTGACTCCAATATGCAAAGTACTCTCCTTCACCCTTCATACTTGTAGCATTAAACTGGGTCATGAGGAAGAAGCTTGTATCCAAGATTTAAATGCAGGATGCTCTGACTGAAGCCTGCATAATTGTGAAATGAGAGGAACTTGGTAATAAGCAAGCATATTAATTAGTACATATGTAAATTCCTAGAGAAAACAACCAAATTTAATCCTAGAATATCTTTGCTTTTCAATTTATAAAATAATATTTAGCCTGTCCTCACTTTAAAAATTACCTCTCTTAATGAAATACAAGAATACTTGCAAGAAATAACAGTACAGTTGTGTATAAAACTTATACCATTAAGCAAAGGAAGCAGTCTCTCTCTCTCTCTCCCCCCACCACCCCCCCGATCTGTCTCTATTTCTTTTTCCCCCAATATTGAAAAAAGAAGCACTTCATAATACAATACATTTTAAAGAACCAAAAAGGGGCAACAGATCTCCTAAAAATAACTGTTCTCTCTTTGAGAACATGCATTTCTAGGAGTTGCACAGATATAGAATTCTGAATATCAAAGTAACACAGATGTCCATGTTTGCTTTCAACTCTGTAGTGGCTGACAGAACAAAGAAGCAGAAAGGCAATTTAGAGAAAGACAGTTTAGGTCATTTAAAAAGGGCAAGTCAGAGATTAGACACGTTTGGGGCATGGGTGTATTTCTATTTTATGTCGTTTCTATGTCATCTCTTACGAATAGCTGCTACTTATCTACTCACCCCCTCTTCCAATGTGAATAGTGAAAAAGAGAAATGTGTTACCTATGTTACATCATCAGATTTTCTCAAAAATAAACTGAGATAACTATCATATCCACTTTAAATCTTTGTGAACTGGGTAAAGGAGAGTATAACAATTCCAAATCTCATTCAAGATCACACAGCAAGTAAGTAAAATAAAATGAAGCCACAAATCTAAAATGACCTCAAAACTTATGTTCTCTTCACTTTATAGGAAAAAATTAAGGAATAAAAAGAAGGCAGAAGATAACTTTCTCCCCACCCGTGAATTAGGTTTCTGATGGTTTACTGTTCTACTAATTCAACACTGCCTAATAAACATCTACACACTGCATTTCTGGCTGCCTTTACCATCTCATTTAATAATCCACGCCCCTTAAATGTCTAAATGGAAGGCAAATGCTCATATTCAACTGTTTCCCCTCACAGAAAAAAAGTTTAACTATTTTAAAATAATGTTTAAACTATTTAGAAGTGCAATTTTGTGGGATGAACTGCATTTAATAGAGCAGACACAGTGATGACCTGCTCTCAGAGGGCTTGCAACTCACTTCAGGAAACAGAGCACAAGCTCATTAATTGAACAATTAGTTAACAGCCTCTTAAATGGCAGGTACTGTTCAAGTTCCTAAGAACTGTAGGAAAAAAAAAGTATTGTGGTTAAGCAATACCTGCCATAGGCACAGGAAAAGCAACTTTAACGCATGATATATATTTGCCAGCCCTATCCTAACCCATATATGAAGAGGAATTCTGGATTCTTCTTTTCCTCCTTTCTTTTTTTACTGCTTTAAGCTCACAGTTAGAAACTTTATTAAAAACAAGAATTCCAAAGACAACTCAGAGGGAGAAATGAAATGAAATAAATTTACATCAGAAACTTAAATCTTTGGTCAGCACTAATCTAATATTAAATACTAGCTGAAACACCCAGGTTTTGTAAGATTGATTTAGGTTCAGAAGCAACAAATCCTTTTGGTCTTTTGGGTTAAAGTACATTTTACAGGTAATAAAAATAAACGCTTTTGAAGTAGGACAAACAAAAGCTTGGCGTTTCTGGAAATCTTAGGAGTGGCCTTTCTTGACTTCCAAAAGGGTAGTAACTTAACTACAACATAAAACAGACACAACTCCAGAGACAAAGCAAGGAAAAGTTCAGAGGAAGGTGCCCATGATTTTAGCAAAAGAAGACAGGACAACAACCATAAGCACTTTTTTTATTCAACCACTGGATAACTGTAATAATTCTTAGGCCTGAAAAGCAACATAAATAAGTAATCATACCTTGTGGGATCAATGACATACACTCTGATTCTATTTATGAATCACTGTACTTGACTGTATTACTTATTTATGTTATTTACCGACCTAAGATTGAAAGCCAAATATTCTGCTGATAGAAATTTCTTAAGCTTACAAAACTGCTGAAGTTCAGCACTCCAGAAAGCAATTTGCACCCCAGTTTGGTTTATATCCATGGCATTTAACACAAGTGATTAAACTGCTAATAGCAATTTTGCTCAGTAACTTCCACCAGCTTTTACTGTCTATATCCCAAAGGCTTATCTGTGCCAGGGCATATCACCTAAAGATGAAGAACGAGAGCTGTATGTGAGTTCAAAGCATACATTTTGCTTATTTGGTATGTTGGACTACGATTTTTAATAAGCAAAGTCAAACTTTTCAAAACGAACTATAGAAAAATTTTATAAATTTGCTCTAATGAATCCTCACGCCCAAAGAAGGTAATTGAAAGCCTTCTCTATTTAGTGAAATCTAAAGTTAAAAAAAAAGAGAAAGAAATTATCACTGATTTTCCTCCATCCCACAGAGTGCCCTCTGCCCCCAACCTTTCACTTTACCAACAACCTGAAACTACTGAGCTTACTGAGCTAATAAATTCACATCAGCAGGCAGAGGTAGCTGAAAGCCAATACCAGCTGAATGTCTCTCAGAGCTTCACTTCAGCAGGATGCTTGTTGACTGCTCCTAGCATAAGAAAGGGAATAGAATGGAATGAAAACTGGTTTTTATCTCACCTCTAAAATGTGTCTCACCCCTACAATACATTTATCTCACCCCTATAATATTTAGACAATGCTCTAAGTATTTCACACATCCTATAGAATTGTGACTTAGACCACACTGGGTTTTCACATTGACATCATCAACTCCTTAGTATGTAATTTAACTTCTCTGAGCCCCACTTTTATCACATTTAAAAAGGAACTATCAGCACCATAACAACAGGGTAATGAAAAAAAAAAGAGCAGGGAGTGGTGGCGGTTGCAGGGGCCGGCAATTATTCTTACTTTAGTGGGTTGTTATGAAACCAAACTAAGATAATGGAAAGTTGATTTAAATCCAGAAGCCACAAACATCTGTTAGCTCATGCATTAAGGTCCATTTTAAAGGCAATAAAAACTATTGCTTTTTGCACAGAACAAACTTCAGATGTTTCCTGAAGTCAAGTGGCATTTCTGCACTTCCAAATAGAGGTGAACTTCGCAATGGCAACTTGCACAGAGTTATGTACATACTTATAAAATTGGATGTCAAGAGAATGGGGCAAATATTTGTTACAACGCCTACCATATGCTAATTTACCAATTTACACTCCTTACAAAATAGAATAGGCACAAGTTTAAGGGCACTTCCTTCAGAAAATAATAAATACACTTCTCTGGATAGAAACTGTGTTAGATATTTCTAAAAACTACAATTTTAGGAAAACCCTTTAGAGAGGACAGTAGAAATAATTTCTAATATTAATTAAATAACCATTTCGAATAGCAGTTTTTACTTTGAATGTGACAAAGAAAATAAATCATTTCCCTTAGTTATTTATAAACTAAAAGTTTAGACCTCAAATCTATTCTGAAAACTCAATAAAGCTAAGCAAAGAAAAAGATAAACTACCCACAACACCTCACTTCCCAATCTCCATCCCCTGGGAATGATCTTTTCCAGCTAAGGCAAACTTTTATCTTTGTTCCTACTTGTTCACAGACAACTTTAAATGTAAACAGCTCATCTCTTTCCTATCCTCTTCCCTAATGTTAAAACTGCGTTGAAATTTTACTTGCCTATTGAACAACCTGTGCAAATCCCTCCAAATTGCTCCTTCTCAGCCTTCACCACACAACCGAACCCTATTAGGCAGGCAGAAAAGAACATACTGTGAAAAAATAAAAATGAATGGTGAAGTAATGGGGAAAGCAGAACTCTAAAGAAAAGTAGCAATGAAAGGAAGAGAAGCAGGGGGTTAGGACTAAATATGGAGTCTTTTTTATCATGAGGTGCGGGGCAAACATTTTGGGGGAATACGTGATTACTGTAACTTCATAGGTGAGCTGCTGTAAGATACACTGTGTGAGATTTGGAGTACTAGGAAAACACAAATGCCAAGAATTTTAGTCTTTTCTCAGAAAAAAAAAATCAACAAAAGGATTAAATATCAAAGAATTTCTCCAGGGCAATATTTCCTAACCTATGTTTCATGGAATACTGGTGTTTTGCAGGGTGTTAATAAAAAATAATTTTTGGCAAAAGCCTGACATCAATTAAGTTTGGAAAATGCTAATTACTTCCTAATAATAAGACTTCTTATTGACTTTTGTAAGCTAATGTGTGATGTGCACCTACCTCTAAGACAGTGATACAGCATGCAGAGTGTCCTAAAGTTATTAGAGTTTGGATTACTTTTTCATTTAAAAGCAAAAACAGAAACACTGAAGATAGCCTTGCTAACATTATTTAGGAAATTCTGTTTTATACTTACTCTGGGCTGTTTGTGCTATATTTAGAGCCAGATTTCAAATCCAAGAGGGCAGGAATCCTTTTGTTTTGAAATTTTTTTAAATCTCAGAGCCTAATATATAGATAACATGCAATAAACGTTTATAGGATTAGTATATAGAACTTTAGTTCTGGAGGTAGACAGACCTACATTTTAATCTTTCTGTGTTTGCTTTATGATGGATGCAAATTTGGGTAACTCATTTAGACTCTCTAAGGCTATTACTTCTTACCTACAAAATGGAGTTAATAACATTTTCTTCATAGGGCTATACAAAAATTGGAGATCAATTTATATAATGCATATGAAAAGGTTAGCAAAACAACCAGAACCCAGGAATTGTGCAACAAATTCTATCACCATTAATGTTGTTATTATGCAGTGATTTGTCTTAGTACATACGATTTTCAGCACTAAATCTTGCCTATTGAACAACATGTACAAATGTCCACAAATTCTTCCTTCTCAGCCTTCATCATACAGCCAACTGTATTGGCTATATACATTTCGACTAATATATTTTTACGAATGAAAACTTTTTCAAATGGAAGCCATCTCTATATATCATAGTCATCTATTTATTTCAAAGGCTATTATATTAAATATATTTTGATGCTATTTAATCAATGAATATAGATGTAATAATAAATCACGGTAAACAGTGATCTAAATGGATCACTGTTGACTCTTATTTAAGCTGGAAAAATGTAGAATTTAATAACAGAAACTCAAATAACCTTAAATTTCTTTAGGCCTGCAAATCATCTCTTTTACTAAAATAAAATGAAGAATTACAGTATGGCTGCACAGCCTGAGAAGAAAGAAAACAGGAGAGCAGGAACTCTGAACTCAAAATTCCACCTCTCAGTTTTTGCTTCACTGACTTACCCTGAGGCAGTTACTCAGTGTCTTTAAGCTCAGCGCTCTCATTATCTCTGTAAAATATGGATGATTTTTACAAGATTCCAGTAAGAGAATTGGTAATTAATTGTACAATAGGGTCTGAAAATACAAGCTGGTATAAAATATTTAATACTTGGCCAGAAATTTATAGTAACTTAAATATTGTATTTTTGTTGTAACTGAATGGTTCATATTAGAAGGAAATTGGTGGGGCAGGAGTGGGAAAAATAATATTTTTTGAGTGCCAATGTATCCGTCACTTGCTTCATTTAAATTCCACCACAATGATCTTAGACAAGGAATAGTATCCAGTGTTCATTTTATAAACCAGAAAACTGGGTTCAGAAAAATTGATAAAGTTGTCCAAGGACACTCATACAATAAAACCAGGATTTAAAACGTCCCATGGACATCAACGCCCTTGTCTTTTCATTAGACTACTCTAACAGTCCTTATCATTATTTTCTATTCATTCCTTTAACACTTTCTCTATGTAAGGGATTATCTTTAACTAGGGTTATCCAAAAATAAGGAAGACAGCTTTTGCCCTCAAGGATCTTACAGGCAAAGTATACAAAACCCTGCCTCACCTTTATACAGTGCTGACTGCAATATAAGAAAACTTTTATATCTTCTATTTCTAACAACCTATAATATTATGCCATAATGTTGATTTTATTTCTGTTGTTAAAAATCACTAATATTTTATTTACAGTGTACCATAAACAGGGCTCTCAAATGATTAATTTACACCCAGTGTCCATAAAACATATACTTCTTTTTTAAATTATACTTTAAGTTTCAGGGTACATGGGCACAATGTGCAGGTTTGTTACATATGTATACATGTGCCATGTTGGTGTGCTGCACCCATTAACTCATCATTTAACATTAGGTATATCTCCTAATGCTATCCCTCCCCCCTCCCCCACCCCATGTGTGTGATGTTCCCCTTCCCGGGTCCATGTGTTCCCCCCTCCCCCAGGCCCCGGTGTGTGATGTTCCCCTTCCTGTGTCCATGTGTTCTCACTGTTGGATTCCCACCTATGAGTGAGAACATAAAACATATACTTCTTAGCAAGCCTATGACCATGACTGTATTGGCTATATACATTTCAATCAATACAGTTTTACAAATAAAAACTTCTTTCAAATGGAAGGCATAGGAAAAAATGGTCTAAAATGTGTACCTGTTGAAGTAGGTAGGTTCCCAGAATTTCACCTTGCTTCTCTTTGGTATAGTCTTGAAATTCTCAAATTTAAGTGAAGAATAACTGTAAATATTATGTAAAGATTATTGTTTAAATAAGGAAGATCACTGAATATCTGAGTTTGAAGACACTGATGAGAAGGCAAGGTGCTGGCAAGGAGGGCCAGGTGGATAACCTAAAATCAAAATAAGAATACCTACCTGGCAACCCCTGCCCATTCTCCTAGATGGCTCCTAGTATGAAGTAGCTCCCTATTAGTAAAAACTGCCCTAAATCTCAACCTGCTTATTTTAGCTCATTTGTAATCAGTCAGACACACAAAAAGAGGCAAAGAAATTCAACCATTTTGTGATTTTATGAATCATCCGGGAAATGTGCTGAGTAAAGAAGGAAGGTACAACACTGTCCCATTGCTGTAGGAATTTTCACCCAAATAAAGCATAGGGGCATTCAAGGGAGCCCCAATATTACATAGAGAGTAATAATGTCAGTGCCTTGATCAGTGGAATAATAAGTGTAATTCTGAAAACATTCATTCCCCAGTCTCCAGTGACACACCACTCTTGCTGATGCATATGGATTAGGTTGTCAAAGTGTGGTTTGCCAGACCAGCATCAAGGGCAAATAACCTGGGAGCTTGTAAGAAATGCAAACTCCCAGGCCCCACACCAGACCTACCGAATCAGAAATTCAGTCAGAGCTTGTGCCTTAACAAATTCTACAAGGGATGATGATGCATGTCAAAGCTTGATATCACTGATCTAAGAATATTTACACACATAAACAAAGAAAAGTCTACTTAGTGATTATGTTGAGTACTTTTAAAATAGGGAAATAAAGTGATATTAACTAAGCTCTTATAACAAATCAGACATCTGATATTTAATTCCCATAACCTAATTATGTACATATTAGAATATTTATATACCCCAAATTACCATGACGTGAACCTCCACTGAGTTTGCTCTCAATAACAAGCCTCTCTCAAAGTGTTCTCCAGTTACTTCCTAGGAGTTCCAAGAGGAGGTCTTATGTCTGCCTTGGAAAATGTTTCTTCACCAATGATTCATACTGAGCTTAAGCTAGTGAATCCTGTCTTTATGTGTTTTATCCTAAGCACAAGACAGATTGAATGACTAAAAAAAAAAGGAGAATGCCATGTTGCATCTATCAAATAGACAAAAATCACTGAAGTATTGGTGAGGATGAAGGGAAAGATATACATTGCTTTTGACATTGTCAACTGCTACAACCACTTGACAAAGCAATTTGGCAATATGCTTGAAGTTGAAGGTGAACATACCTAGTGTTTCATTTTTATTCATAACCCCTAGAAACTCTGGCACAACTGCACAAGGAAATGTATATAATAATGTTCACTGCAGAATTGTTTATAACAGTAAAAAATCAAGGCTAGTTCAACATATGCAAATCAACAAACATAATCCACCACATAAACAGAACCAAAGACAAAAACCACATGATTATCTCAACAGATGCAGAAAAGGCCTTCCACAAAATTCAACCGCCCTTCATGCAAAAAACTCTTAATAAATTAGGTATTGATGGACCATATCTCAAAATAATAAGAGCTATCTATGACAAACCCACAGCCAATATCACACTGAATGGGCAAAAACTGGAAGCATTCCCTTTGAAAACTGGCATAAGACAGGGATGCCCTCTCTCACCACCGCTATTCAATGTCATGTTAGATGTTCTGGCCAGGGCAGTCAGGCAACAGAAAGAAATACAGGGTATTCAATTAGGAAAAGAGGAAGTCAAATTGTCCCTGTTTGCAGATGACATGATTGTATATCTAGAAAACCCCATCGTCTCAACCCCAAATCTCCTTAAGCTGATAAACAACTTCAGCAAAGTCTTGGGATACAAAATCAATGTGCAAAAATCACAAGCATTCCTATACAACAATAAAACACAAACAGAGAGCTGAATCATGAGTGAATTCCCATTCACAATTGCTACAAAGAGAATAAAATACCTAAGAATCCAACTTACAAGGGATGTGAAGGACCTCTTCAAGGAGAACTACAAACCACTGCTCAATGAAATAAAAGAGGACACAAACAAATGGAAGAACATTCCATGCTTAAGGATAGGAAGAATCAATATCATGAAAATGGCCATACTGCCCAAGGTAATTTATAGATTCAATGCCATCCCCATCAAGCTACCAATGACTTTCTTCACAGAATCGGAAAAAACTACTTTAAAGTTCATATGGAACCAAAAAAGAGCCTGCATGGTCAAGACGATCCTAAGCCAAAAGAACAAAGCCGGAGGCATCATGCAACCTGATTTCAAACTATATTACAAGGCTACAGTAGCCAAAACAGCATGGTACTGGTACCAAAACAGAGATATAGACCAATGGAACAGAACAGAGGCCTCAGAAATAACACCACACATCTACAACCATCTGATCTTTGACAAACCTGACAAAAACAAGCAATGGGGAAAGGATTCCCTATTTAATAAATGATGCTGGGAAAACTGGCTACCCATATGTAGAAAGCTGAAACTGGATCCCTTCCTTACACCTGATACAAAAATTAATTCAAGATAGACTAAATACTTAAATGTTATGCCTATAACCATAAAAACCTCAGAAGAAAACCTAGGCAATACCATTCAGGACATAGGCATGGGCAAGGACTTCACGACTAGAACACCGAAAGCAATGGCAACAAAAGCCAAAATTGAAAAATGAGATTCAATTAAACTAGAGAGCTTCTGTACATCAAAAGAAACTACCATTGAGTGAACAGGCAACCTACAGAATGGGAGAAAATTTTTGCAATTTACCCATCTGACAAAGAGCTAATATCCAGAATCTACAAAGAACTTAAACAAATTTACAAGAAAAAATCAAACAACCTCATCAAAAAGGGGGGAAAGGATATGAACAGACACTTCTCAAAAGAAGACTTTTATGCAGCCAACAGACACGTGAAAAAATGCTCATCATCACTGGCCATCAGAGAAATGCAAATCAAAACCACAGTGAGATACCACTTCACACCAGTTAGAATGGCGATCATTAAAAAGTCAGGAAACAACAGGTGCTGGAGAGGATGTGGAGATATAGGAACGCTTTTACACTGTTGATGGGAGTATAAACTAGTTCAACCATTGTGGAAGACAGTGTGACTATTCCTCAAGGATCTAGAACTAGAAATGCCATTTGACTCAGTGATCCCATTACTGGGTATATACCCAAAGGATTATAAATCATGTTACTATAAAGACACATGCACACATATGTTTATTGTGGCACTATTCACAATAGCAAAGACTTGCAACCAACCCAAATGTCAATCAATGATAGACTGGATTAAGAAAATGTGGCACATATACACTATGGAATACTATGCAGCCATAAAAAATGATGAGTTCATGTCCTTTGTAGGGACATGGATGAAACTGGAAAACATCATTCTCAGTAAACTATCGCAAGGACAAAAAACCAAACACCACATGTTCTCACTCATAGGTGGGAATTGATCAATGAGAACACTTGGACACAAGTCGAGGACATCACACACGAAGGCCTGTCGTGGGGGAGGGGGAAGGGGGAGGGATAGCATTAGCAGAATACCTAATGTAAATGATGAGTTAATGGGTGCAGTACACCAACATGGCACATGTATAAATATGTAACAAACCTGCATGTTGTGCACATGTACCTTTGAACTTAAAGTATAATAGTAAAAAAAAAATGGAAATAATAAGTAGGGGGGGATAAACTCTTCATTTATTGCCACACTATGCAGCAATAAAATGAGTGCAGTAAAAATGATCACATAAGAATGAACATCACATGACATCATTTATGTAAAGTTTTAAAATCCATAAAATAGCATCATATATTGTTCAGTTATATATGTCTGTAGAAAAATTAAAACCTGGATGAGTACGATACATAGCTGTACCAACAGCAGTATTACTTTTATATAAGAAAGGAGAAGGGGATGAGGAGATCCCAGTTTTGCTGTGCCTATTTTGTTTCCCGGAAGTTGGGTTGTGAAAGAAATAAAAAATAATAACATCTGTTAGCTCTGTGTTTGAAGTATATGCATGAGAATTTTGTTGTTTTCCATGTTTCTATATATGCTTGCAATATTGGATAATTTAAAAATTTTTAATTGAAAAATCAAATGCTAATTTAGACATAACAATTATTTGAAAAATTAAACATAACTCTGATAACACCAGTATAAGTTTCTAAGTTTTTCATCTGTTTTGTTTACCTATTTTTAGGTATTCCTTGTATCTAGAACAGTACCTGGTAGACAGTAGGCATCCATAAATATTTATTCTATGAACAAATGAATTTCATTTTTGAACAGATTAAAATTTTCTGAAAAACACACCACAGAACAGTTCCATTTTTCCACATTCCTTTATGGTCTTTTCCAATGTGCACATTATGTTACAGTATAATCAAAGTGCATATATCATTTTTATTATTTTTCACTTAACATTGTAGCATAAATACAATTCCCTGTTTTAGTCTTAGGTCTTCCTAAGAAAATGCTCATTTGATGCATCATAATTTTTTTAACCACTCCTCTATAGGTTTCTAAATTTTTATTATTACAGATAATGTTGCAATAAACATTGCTATATGGACAGCTTTGTGCTTATATCTTTCTTCTTATGATATATTATTTCCTAATGACAAACTCCCAAAATTGAGATTCCTAGATCGATGGGCCTTGAACATCTTTATGGCTATTTTTACTTACTATATTCAGAAATGGTTTTATGTATTTACACTGCCACCAATATCATACGAGTATAACACATCATCCCTTCCTTTACCTATGAATCTTTCTAGATTTCCAGTCTCAGAATCATGAGATCGAGAGGGACTATAGAGATGAGGAAATCTAACCTTCCAATAATAAAGACACTGACCAGGTTTCTACTATAAACCAGACATTATTCAAAATACTTTACTTGAATTATCTCTGCTTCTCATAACAATCTTGCTTGGTAGGCATTCTTATCGCCACTTTACAGATGTTAAAACTGAGATTCTTGGAGGTTAAGTAATTTATCCAGGGCCACCAATTATGCTTGATGTACAGGATTCAATGTCCCCTGTATGTCCATTACTTAACGTATCTCCTAAATGAATAAAGTTTGAGGTATGATTCCAAAACACATTCACTATTGAGCAGGGTGACGTCAAAGAAATAAGTTCTACTAGTGATTCCTCAGGGATCTCGAACTAGAAATACCATTTGACCCAGCCATCCCATTACTGGGTATATACCCAAAGGACTATAAATCATGCTGCTATAAAGACACATGCACACGTATGTTTATTGCGGCACTATTCACAATAGCAAAGAGTTGGAACCAACCCAAATGTCCAACAACGATAGACTGGATTAAGAAAATGTGGCACATATACACCATGGAATACTATGCAGCCATAAAAAATGATGAGTTCGTGTCCTTTGTAGGGACATGGATGAAACTGGAAAACATCATTCTCAGTAAACTATCGCAAGGACAAAAAACCAAACACCGCATGTTCTCACTCATAGGTGGGAATTGAACAATGAGAACTCATGGACACAGGAAGGGGAACATCACACTCCGGGGACTGTTGTGGGGTGGGGGGAGGGGGGAGGGACAGCATTAGGAGATACACCTAATGCTAAATGACGAGTTAATGGGTGCAGGAAATCAACATGGCACATGGATACATATGTAACAAAACTGCACATTGTGAACATGTACCCTAAAACCCTAAAGTATAATAAAAAAAAAAAGAAAAAAAAAAAAAAAAAAAAAGAAATAAGTTCTAGAAGTTCCTAACTACCACAAGCAGGGTAGAAAAAATCAATAGTTTATCCTTTGCTCCCAAATGCATTTTACTTCATACGGCCATACACAAATGCCCCGTCCAGAGCACTTCAATAGTTAGAGATATTTCCTGCAGTTTTGTCTACCTACCAGCTCAAATGCCATTTCCACAGAAAGGTTGTGAGTAGTAGTAGGAGGATCTAAATAAATAGTTCCCAAGATTTTGCAAAGGAAGAGCAATATCCAGTATACCAGAAGTTTTAGGATCATTAAAGGGGATGGTATAATGAATACCTGGACAGATATTTGTGTGTGTGTGCATGCATGTGTGGATGCACACATGTACGTGTGTATATAGACCCTTTCTTGGTATATTTTACCACCACCATTTCTACCCCAAGCCCCAACACACACACAGCAAAAATTGGCTGAGTTATGTAAGTGGCAAGGGCTCTGGAAAACATAGATATATTCCTACCAGTTATCTGTGACTTCATAGTAAGAACAAAGAATATTGTTCAATGGGTATAAAGTTTAAGTTATGAAATGTGAATATATTCTAGATATCTGCTGTACAACATAGTGCCTATAGTTAACAATACAGTATTGTACACTGAAAAATGTGTAAAGAAGATACATCTTTAAAAGGGGGATAGCAGTGCAAAACTTTTGGAAGTAATGGATATGTTGATTAGCTTGATTATGGTGATGGTTTAACGGATGTATGCATATATTCAAACCCTTAAATTGTATACATCAAATACATGTAGTTGTTTGTATATCAATTACACCTTAATAGTACTGTTAAAAAAAAAAGAGCAAGGGATTTGCTACTGGATCCGTCTTAAATTCTTATTCCACCACTTACTCACTATATGACTGTTGATAGTTACTTGAGTCAGCTTCTTCATCTATGTGTATAATAATATGAATATTACTGAAATATGATAAACATATTCCCCAGCATGTACTAAGCACATTAAATACATTTTAGCCACCTCCATCATCATCATCATCATCATCATTCATTTGTATAATAGGGAGAGATATAAAAAGTGTCCTTGGGGAGTTGGTTGCAGGAACCCTCCAAGACACCAACATTCACAGATGCTCATTTTATATAAAATGGTATAGTATTTGCATATAACCTATACACATCCTCTCATATACTTTAAATCATCTCTAGGTTACTTGTAATACCTAATACAACGGTAATGCTATGGAAATAGTTGTTATACTGCACTGTTTAGGGAATAATGACAAGAAAAAAAGTCTATACATGTTCAATACAGACACAACCATCCTTTTTCCCCAAGTATTTTTGAAGGTTGAATCCATGGATGTGGAACCAAAGAATATAGAAAGCTGACTGTGTGTTTATATACTTATTTATTTATGCATCTCTATAATATTTGTGTGTGTATATATATATATTCCCATTATATGTCCTATTTATATACATATATCCCCATTATATGTAATAGATACATATATAAAGGAGATATATATATTATGTTCCCATACATATTTTTCTGTATATGTACGTGTGTGTGTGTACATATATATATATATGTTTGTGTGTGTATATATATATATTTATCTCCCCATTATACAAATGAATATGATGATGATGATGATGGTAGTGTCTAAAATGTACTTAATGTGCTTTGTACATACTAGGGAATATATATACACACACACACTTTTTTTTGCAAGGATCTTGACACATAAAGATTACATGTGTAAAGTGGCTAGCACAATGCCTAGCACAGAATACATACAAAATGGGTATATCTGTTATGATTAGTATTGGTAATCTCAGGTAGATGAGAGGATGGTCCCCTCCCCACATTCCACAATTTCTCTTCATCCCTCCAGGGACTACCCATCTTCAGGTACCTGTATTCTCTCTGGATCATTTCTATCTCTACCTCTTCCTCACTTTTCTCAAATGGCTTCCTTGTTTATCCCCATCCTTCTCACCTCTCTGCTACCTCACACTTTTTTTCTTTCTTGCTCTATTTTTATTTCTCCTTTCAGACTCTAGTTAACTTCTTCCCATACCAGTTGTCTTATGTCTAGGTCTCTAGACAGTACAAATTAAATTTGGAAGTAGAAGAAACCAAGTAAATTAAGCAGTGTGTATGCTCATTTAAAGTCTCTTGCATGTTACGTGTATGACATAAAATTGTGCATTTAAAAGATACATATAACAGGTAAAATTATTTGTTGTTTTGCATTGCATATGTTTAAAAGGCTGTTTTGGTTATATCATTTAATGTATTACTTATATGAACATCTTCCCTGTTACTTGAAGGGCAAAATGAATGGATCAATATGTAAATGATAAGCAAATCCAGTGAATATGCATATTAACATTGTTTTGAAGAACACTTGCATTTTAAGATAGAACTTCCACAGAAGCAAATACAAATTTTATTATTCCAATCACAGACTTAATCAAACAGCAATGACTATTACATTGCTTTTCAAAAATATGCCTAAGGGTTAACAACTAGAATATTCTCAGTTAACCTACAACTGTGTGGCAGAATATCTCAGGAAACAAGGGTTGATTTAGTGAAAAGAACAGGAAACTTTGTGATTCAGATATCTAAATTTGAAACTTGGTTATCCAATTTATTTCCCATGTGAATCTAACGTTTCTGATCAAGTGTCCTTTTCTGTATAATGAGAATAATTACAGTTACTTCCTAGGATTATTAATAAATGAATGAATGGTACATATTATGGACCAGGTACAGTTTTAAGTGTTGGGGTACAATGATACACAAACAAAATTCTGTGCTCTCCTGGAACTTAGATTCTAACAGAGGACAAAGACAATAAACAAATAATGATATGATGAATATAGGGAAATGATATATATCAATGAACAACTTTTCAGGATGAAATGAGATCATCACTAGTAACATCCAGTGAACATCTCTATGTCCTTTTCTTACAGATCATTGATGAAATCTAATGTACATCTGTTTGTCTTTATCTTATAGATCTATTGGTAGAATTTTAATCAGTTAACCCATCCTTCCCAATTGAAACACTTCCTTCATTGGAATTCTGTGATCTTCACTCTTTTTTTTTTTGACAAAGGATCTCACTCTGTCACCCAGTCTGGAGTGCAGTGGCCAATTTCAGCTCACTGCAACCTTCACCTCTTGGGTTCAAGTGATATCACTGCCTCAGCCTCTTGAGTAGCTGGGACTAGAGATGCACACCAACACACCCAGCTAATTTTTGTATTTTTAGTAGAGAGGGGGTTTCACCATGTTGGCCAGGCTGGTCTCGAACTCCTGATCCACCCACCTCAGCCTCCCAAAGTGCTGGGATTAGAGGCGTGAGCAACTGCGCCAGGCCTGATATTTACTCTTTTGATTATCATTGTACCTCAAGGTCTTCTCAGTCTTCTTTGCTGTCTTTTTTTTCCTCCTCCCGAACTTTAAAAGTTGGAGTTTTCTAGGTTCAGTCCTAGGCTCTCTTACCTGTACTCCTTTCAAGGTGATCTCATCTAGAATCTTACCCTCTTAAATTGTATACATATTCTTATGAGGATGAAATATGTAGCTCTATCCCTGACCTCCTTTTCTGTCCTGCAGATTTGTATATATCTACTTTTCGACTCGAAATCTTCACTTATGTGTCTAACATGTCTCTTAAACTTAACGGGTCCAAAACAGAACTATAGGTTACCAATGCCTCAAACCTCTTTTCTACCTCATGTAGAGGTAAATGGAACCATCTTTCATTCTGTTACATATGCCTATAAACTAAGAATCACTCCGAGTCTTCCCTATCACTCATCCTTCACAACCAATACATCAACAGGTCCTTCCAAATCTATCTCCAAGTGTATCTTGAATAGTTTACTGCTCTCTATCTCCATTGCCTCTGCTCTGTAATAAACTACAACTACTCTCACCTGTGATATATTAAAAATGTCACCCACCAATCCATTCTCTCCCTAGCAATCACAATAATGTTTAGGAAACTGAAGTCATAACATGTGTGGTAGCTGGTTTCCAAATATTGCCCCCAAGCAATCCTGTTTCTTCATATTAGAACCCTATGTAGTCCCTTCCCACAAGGAACTTTGACTGGTCTGTGGCTTATTTTAACTAATGTAATATATGACAAGTTACTTTATGCCAGTTTTGAGCCTAAGTCTTAAGAAAGTTGTCAACTTCTGATTTGGAGAGTCATGAGTGTCCATGTAAGAATTATGCCACTATTTAAAAATATCCATGTATAAATATCATATGCATATCTATATATGTGAGATTTTTTTATATGTGAGAAGGCAAGTCCTGAGACTACATATAGAGAAAAAGAGACTCAGCCATCTCAGCATCACAGTCAAGCTTCCATATGAGTGCAGTCCCAGCTGCTATTTGAATGCTATCAATTTAGAGACCCTCAGAAGAATTTCTTGGCTGAGCCTACTTAACTCACAGAAACATGAGAGAGAATAATAAATAGTTGGTGTAAGTCATTATATCCACATAGCAATGAATAACCAAAACAGAAATTGGTATTTGAAAGAGAGCCCTGCCAAAACAAAAATATAAAATATATACCATTGGCTTTGGAACCGGATAGCATGCGGAAGCCAAGAAGGGCCTACAGGAGATGGTTAATGAGGTCTGGAAGAATAGTGGGGGAGCATTGTTATCAGAAGCTAGAGAAAACGTTGTTTGCGTGACAGTGTAAAGTCTGACATTATCTCTTGCATTAACATGAAAAACAGAAAATATAGCCAATGAACTTGTCTATTTAGTTAGGAAGATTTCCAGGAAGAATATTGAAATTGCCCACTGTTTGTTTTGGAGTTTGGGGGTTTTATGGGTTTTTTAGCAATGTACAATAAATACTAATAGCTATGAGCTAATGAAGGAACTGTCCAGTTTTCAAGCACAATCTAGAAAACTATGACCAATCTAGGACTTGCTAGGTTGGAGAAGAAAACCATTTCTCCTTCATAGCTTTGCCAGCCAGCAGAAGATTCTCAAAGTAAGAAATGGCTTTAGCTCAAGAAACAAATCCAAGGTGCTGCCAATAAAGCATGACCTAAGGATAAATATTTGATTAAGTCTCAGAAAAAATTGAGGCCATGCCTGATACACTCTTCTGACTGGGAAAAAATAGCTTCTAAGATTCTCAATGATATTGCCCCACAGACTTCAGATTCTAAGCCCAAGGTAGAAGGGAGCCTATTTCAAAAATTTATGGGTGTGCCTTCTGCCTCATAAAGTACATTAAGATCTTATGCACAGGAAGCTAACAAAGTTTTCAAAAGAATTATATACACTTATATAATTCTGGGCGGGACAGAGACCATCAAAGAAAAGGGACATTTGGGTCCCCAACTCCCTAGAGACAGAAAGAAGATGAGGAAGCTACTCAACAGTAAACATTGGTCATTTTTTATGGAAAAGTAAAAATGAGTCAGAGGATGGAGTCAGAAGCCCAGAGAATAGCGAAAAGAACTGAAGAGAATTATTCCCAGGGAGCACAACTATTCTCTAATCAACGTGCATTCCTTGCCCCCAGAACAGTGAGTTGGTAACATGTGCCAAGCTAGATTTCAGAATTATTAAAAGCCAGTGACAGCCTGGTGTGGTGGCTCACACTTATAATCCCAGCACTTTGGGAGGCCGAGGTGGGTGCATTGCTTGAGGCCAGGGGTTCAAGACTAACCTGGACAACACAGTGAAACCCCATCTCTACTAAAAATACAAAAATTAGCCAGGCATGGTGGTGTGTGCCTGTAATCCCAGCTACTCGGGAGGCTGAGACACGAAAATTACTTGAACCCAAGAGGCAGAGGTTGCAGTGAGCCGAGATTGCACCACTGCACTCCAGCATGGTCGACAGAGCGAGACTCCATCTCAGAAAAATAAAAAAATAAAATAAAAGCCAGAGAATGCTATGTTCACTCCCTAACTCCAGCTTTTTACATAGAAGTGTCTATTATGGTAATCCTATCCCTGTCTCACCATTTTACGACGGGTATGTGGGAGAAAGGTAACTTGTGTCCTTGGTTCACAGGTCTTTAGATCTTGTGTCCTTGGTTCACAGTTCTTTAGATCCATCTGTACCAATACATAATTTAGCTGATAAGATCTTGGACTTTAAATCTATGCCTGATGCTTTAATGGATGAGACTTAAGGCTTTGGGGTAGAAGGAAAGGATATTTTGCATGCGGAAGGGACATGGGTCACTTGGGGTCAGAAGGCCGACTGTGTTAGCTAGTCTTAATGATGGTACTTAATGAAGTCTAACTTCTGGTATCCATACCCTTATGCGGTCCCTTTTACCACACTCACTCAGGACTGGTCTGGGACTTATTTTAACCAATATATACAACAGAGGTAATACAGTGCCAGCTCTAGGCCTATGCCTTAAGAAGGCCTGATAACTTCTAATTTTGTGTTTTAGGGAGGCCTGAAGTCAGCATTTAAGATGCCTAGTTACTTAACCGGAGAGCCTACCTGGCAAGGTCACATGGAGAAACAAGTAGAAAGTCGAGGCTCTGAGAGGAACCTCATAGTGTGGGAGAACGGCCAAATTGTCCAGCCTCTGAATCAACACTCAAACAGCACAAGAGACTCAAAATTAGACTAAACAACTACATAGCTGAAACAAGTCAACTCATAGAACAGTGAGAGATAATAAAATGGTGATTGTTTTAAGCAACTATATTTTAGTTTGCTATACAACAATAAAATGTGAAACAGCATGTCAAGCATGTCACTCATTCACCTAATGTCAATGACTTCTCATTAACACATAGAATACCATCCAAAATCTAAAATCCTTCCCATTACATTTAAGTTCCTACATAATACTTGTCCTTTCCTACTTATACAAACTCACCTTTTGCCATATTCCTCTCCATGCTATAATCCAGCCATATTATCTCCTTTTTTTTTCTAGACCCTAACAAGGTGTTGTTGTTGTTGTTGTTGCTGTTGTTGTGCCACAGTCTTTGCACTTCTGGTTGCTTCATTCTTGAATTATTTCCCCTCGTCTCTCAGCACAATTGGTTCCTTCTTATTCTCTAGATCTTAGTTCAAATGTCACTTCCTCAGATAGGTCTTTCTTGACTATGTTTTCTTTAGTTATGATATGTCACATTTTCTAAGGCATTTCTTTTATAGCACTTAACAATGACATTGTTGCAAGTATTTGTATACTTTGGTGCTGTTTCCATCTTAGAAGGCTTAAACATCAAAAGACCTACGATATTATTTATCTTTTTCACTGCCGTGTGTCCTCACTCCTACACCTAGACAGGTTTTGGCATGTAGTTGGCAGCAACATATTGTTATTGAGAGAATGATTTAATTAAAGTGAAGAAATGGGTATTATTTATAAAATATTTATTATGATACCTAACTGCCTCCAGAAAACACTTTTCTTTCACAAAATATTCCATTTCTAATTATTTATTCAATTTTGCCTTACCTTGACTGATTAAAAATTCCTTGATGGTAAAAACCATGTATTTCTGACTAATTGATGCCCCTTGGTCTTGGGCAACTAGGATGGTTGGTCATCCCATCTGCCACACACTAATGCTGCTTGAAGTTATATGTTGCCCTGTTACTGAATTCTGACCAATGGTATGAAAAAAGAAACTATGTACCTCTTTTCCAGACCTAGCCCTTAAAAATTTGCTATGCAACATCTTATTATTTCCCCAAATGGCAGTTGAACAGAGAGAAGTCTGAAGACTTAGAGGAGAAAGAGTCTGAACTGCTAAATGACTAGCTGTAGTGGACCTTACCGCCCACTTCCACTTTAGCAAACCATACAGGACTGTGATCTGAGCAATAAACTTTTATGGAATACTCACAGCTAACATCATACCTAATGCTGAAAGAATGGATGCGTTTCCACTAGGGTGAGGAATAAGACAAGGGTGTTCACTCTTACCACTTCTACCCAACAACGTACTGGAATATCTAGCCAGGGCAATTAGTCAAGAAAATAAAATAAAAAGCATCTGGATTGAAAAGGATGAAGTAAACTTATCTCTATTTGCAGATGACATAATTTATAAAGAATGTCTTAAAGAATCCGCAAAAAGCTAATAGAATAAACAGATTCAGCAAGGTTGCAGGATACAGGATGAATATATTTTTATACACTAACAATGAATAATCCAAAAATGAAATTAAGAAAACAATTTTATATTTAATTGCATAGAAAGAATAAAGTATTTAGGAATAAATTCAGCAAAATAAGTGAAAGACTTGTACACCAAAATTACAAAACATCATTGAAAAAATTAAAGTTCTGACGAACTAAAAAGACAGTTCATGTTTATGGGCTGCAAGGCTTAATACTGTTAAGATAACAGTGCTCTTCAAACTGATCTACAAATTTCATGCAATCTTTTTCAAAATCCCAGCTGCTTTTATTCCCCCAGAAATTGATAAGCTGACTCAAATTAACAGTGAATAAGTGAATGAAAATTCAAAAACAGAACATATCATGTAACCAGCATCCAGAACATTACTTGCATCCCAGAATACCTCCATATGCTTCCATCCAGTTACTTCTTTCCAAGAGTAGCCATTATAAACAAATGTGACAGGATGGATTAATTTTAGCTGTTTTTGTACTTGATAGAATAGAATCACGTTGTGTGTACCCTTTAATGTGTATCTTCCTTCACATGATATTATATTTGACAGTTTCATGCATATTGTTGTTCATACTTTCTGGCCGTTTATTTTTCTTGCTATATAGCATTCCACTATATGAGTATATGACCTGTAATAGAGTGAGCCTGGCTTGGTCCCTTGACATATGGTTTTCTCAGTTCCTATTAACTCAGTGGAATTGAATTCCTGCCCAAATTGGAGCCCAGGAGTTTTGTGGCTTCAGACCCCACTGTTAGCTGTATGTGTCTATTCCATTTCTGCCCTGAAGAAAGATGATTATCAGTCTTACATGAGCAATGCAATGCTATTATCTTTGTACCACCTATGAGCATGGGTTTAGAGCAGTAAGGTGTAAACTCATAAAACCAACTTTTTGGGGAGTTGATGGAGGGTGTAGTCCTTCTGATTTTATCATAAAGAAAGTCTCATTTGGTGTGAGTAAATCTCAACTACACACACACACATATATATTTTTTAAACAAAGAGATAATAAGTTCCTTTTTTTTTTTCCAAAAGAAAAGACGCTAGTTTACTCAATAACCTTTTTTCCATAGGCAATAATAGATTCACGATTGGAAAGTTACCATTTGGTTTCAGCACATACAGACTAACATTTCCATTCTCACTTCAAATGAGAACCCAGGGGATTCAGCTATAATGGAGTTCAGCTAAAATAAACAAATAAATAACCTCAAGCATTCACATTACTTCACAAGAACAAAAGAGAATAATTAATGAAATATGCAATCCAAGTTTAAAAAAACAAGAATAATGTGATTTGTCAATATAAAGAGTTTTTAAAAATGAAAACTGAATTAGTAAATAATCCAGAAGTTGCTACTTTGAATAAAACAATAAAAGACTACCCACTACAATCTAATCCAGAAAGAAAAGTGCCAAAACACAAATATTCAAAAAGGAATTTAGAAGGAGAAAAACAGCTAAGATACAAAAAAAATTATAAGAATTGCTTTTTTTATTTTTATTATACTTTAAGTATTAGGGTACATGTGCACAATGTGCAGGTTTGTCACATATGTATACGTGTGCCATGTTGGTGTGCTGCACCCATTAACTCATCATTTAACATTAGGTATATCTCCTAATGCTATCCCTCCTCCCTCCCCCCACGCCAAAACAGCGAGCAAAATAACCAGCTAACATCATAATGACAGGATCAAATTCACACATAACAATAGTAACCTTAAATGTAAATGGGCTAAATGCTCCAATTAAAAGACACAGACTGGCAAACTGGATAAAGAGCCAAGACCCATCAGTGTGCTGTATTCAGGAAACCCATCTCACATGCAGAGACACACATAGGCTCAAAATAAAGGGATGGAGGAAGATCTACCAAGCAAATGGAAAACAAAAAAAGGCAGGGGTTGCAATCCTAGTCTCTGATAAAACAGACTTTAAACCAACAAAGATCAAAAGAGACAAAGAAGGCCATTACATAATGGTAAAGGGATCAATTCAACAAGAAGAGCTAACTATCCTAAACATACATGCACCCAACACAGGAGCACCGAGATTCATAAAGCAAGTCCTTAGAGACCTAGAAAGAGACTTAGACTCCCACACAATCATAATGGGAGACTTTAACACCCCACTGTCAACATTAGACAGATCAATGAGACAGAAAGTTAACAAGGATATCCAGGAATTCAGCTCAGCTCTGCACCAAGTGGACCTAATAGACATCTACAGAACTCTCCACCCTAAATCAACAGAATATACATTCTTTTCAGCACCACACCACACCTATTCCAAAACTGGCACGTAGTTGGAAGTAAAGCACTCCTCAGCAAATGTAAAAGAACAGAAATTATAACCAACTGTCTCTCAGACCACAGTGCAATCAAACTAGAACTCAGGATTAAGAAACTCACTCAAAACTGCTCAAATACATGGAAACTGAACAACCTGCTTCTGAATGACTACTGGGTACATAACGAAATGAAGGCAGAAATAAAGATGTTCTTTGAAACCAATGAGAAAAAAGACACAACATACCAGAATCTCTGGGACACATTGAAAGCAGTGTGTAGAGGGAAATTTATAGCTCTAAATGCCCACAAGAGAAAGCAGGAAAGATCTAAAATTGACACCCTAACATCACAATTAAAAGAACTAGAGAAGCAAGAACAAACACATTCAAAAGCTAGCAGAAGGCAAGAAATAACTAAGATCAAAGCAGAACTGAAGGAGATAGAGACACAAAAAAACCCTTCAAAAAAATCGATGAATCCAGGAGCTGCTTTTTGAAAAGATCAACAAAATTGATAGACCACTAGCAAGACTAATAAAGAAGAAATGAGAGAAGAATCAAATAGATGCAATAAAAAATGATAAAGGGCATATCACCACCGATCCCACAGAAATACAATCTACCATCAGAGAATACTATAAACACCTCTATGCAAAGAAACTAGAAAATCTAGAAGAAATGGATAAACTCCTCAACACATACACCCTCCCAAGACTAAACCAAGAAGAAGTTGAATCTCTGAATAGACCAATAACAGGCTCTGAAATTGAGGCAATAATTAATAGCTTACCAACCAAAAAAAGTCCAAGAACAGATGGATTCACAGCTGAATTCTACTAGAGGGACAACGAGGAGCTAGTACCATTCCTTCTGAAACTATTCCAATCAATAGAAAAAGAGGGAATACTCTCTAACTCATTTTATGAGGGCAGCATCATCCTGATACCAAAGCCTGGCAGAGACATAACCAAAAAAGAGAATTTTAGACCAATAACCCTGATGAACATCGATGCAAAAATCCTCAATAAAATACTGGTAAACTGAATCCAGCAGCACATCAAAAAGCTTATCCACCATGATCAAGTGGGCTTCATCCCTGGGATGCAAGGCTGGTTCAACATATGCAAAGCAATAAATGTAATCCAGCATATAAACAGAACCAATGACAAAAACCACATGATTATCTCAATAGATGCAGAAAAGGCCTTTGACAAAATTCAACAGCCCTTCATGCTAAAAAAACTCTCAATAAATTAGGTATTGATGGGACGTATCTCAAGAGCTATCTATGACAAACCTACAGCCAATATCATACTGAATGGGCAAAAACTGGAAGCATTCCGTTTGAAAACTGGCATAAGACAGGGATGCGCTCTCTCACCACTCCTATTTAACATAGTGTTCGAAGTTCTGGCCAGGGCAATCAGGCAGGAGAAGGAAATACAGGGTATTCAATTAGGAAAAGAGGAAGTCAAATTGTCCCTGTTTGCAGATGACATGGTTGTACATCTAGAAAACCCCATTGTCTCAGCCCAAAATCTCCTTAAGCTGATAGGCAACTTCAGCAAAGTCTCACGATACAAAATCAGTGTGCAAAAATCACAAACATTCTTGTAAAGCAATAACAGACGAACAGAGAGCCAAATCATGAGTGAACTCCCATTCACAATTGCTTCAAAGAGAATAAAATACCTAGGAATCCAACTTACAAGGGATGTGAAGGACCTCTTCAAGGAGAACTACAAACCACTGCTCAATGAAATAAAAGAGGATACAAACAAATGGAAGAATATTCCATGCTCATGGATAGGAAGAATCAATATCATGAAAATGGCCACACTGTCCAAGGTAATTTATAGATTCAATGCCATCCCTATCAAGCTACCAATGACTTTCTTCATAGAATTGGAAAAAAAACTACTTTAAAGTTCACATGGAACCAAAAAAGAGCCCACATTGCCAAGTCAATCCTAAGCCAAAAGAACAAAGCTGGAGGCATCACGCTACCTGACTTCAAACAATACTACAAGGCTACAGTAACCAAAACAGCATGGTATTGGTACCAAAACAGAGATATGGACCAATGGAAAAGAACAGAGCCCTCAGAAATTATGCCGCATATCTACAACCATCTGATCTTTGACAAACCTGACAAAAACATGAAATGGGGAAAGGATTCCCTATTTAATAAATGGTGCTGGGAAAACTGGCTAGCCATATGTAGAAAGCTGAAACTGGATCCCTCCCTTACACCTTATACAAAAATTAATTCAAGATGGATTAAAGACTTACATGTTAGACCTAAAACCATAAAAACCCTGGAAGAAAACCTAGGCAATACCGTTCAGGACATAGGCATGGGCAAGGACTTCATGTCTAAAACACCAAAAGCAATGGCAACAAAAGTCAAAATTGACAAATGGGATCTAATTAAACTAAAGAGCTTCTGAACAGCAAAAGAAACTACCATCAGAGTGAACAGGCAACCTACAGAATGGGAGAAAATTTTTGCAATCTACCCATCTGACAAAGGGCTAATACCCAGAATCTACAATGAACTCCAACAAATTTACAAGAAAAAAAAACAAACAACCCCATCAACAAGTGGGCGAAGGATATGAACGGACACTTCTCAAAAGAAGACATTTATGCAGTCAAAAGACACATGAAAAAGTGCTCATCATCACTGGACATCAGAGAAATGCTAATCAAAACCACAATGAGATACCATCTCACACCAGTTAGAATGGCCATCCTTAAAAAGTCAGGAAACAACAGGTGCTGGAGAGGATGTGGAGAAATAGGAACACTTTTACACTGTTGGTGGGACTGTAAACTAGTTCAACCATTATGGAAGTCAGTGTGGCGATTCCTCAGGGATCTAGAACTAGAAATACCATTTGACCCAGACATCCCATTACTGGGTATATACCCAAAGGATTATAAATCATGCTGCTATAAAGACACATGCACATGTATGTTTATTGTGGCACTATTCACAGTAGCAAAGACTTGGAACCAAGCGAAATATCCAACAATGATAGACTGGATTAAGAAAATGTGGCACATATACACCATGGAATACTACGCAGCCATAAAAATTAATGAGTTCATGTCCTTTGTAGGGACATGGATGAAGCTGGAAACCATCATTCTCTGCAAACTATCACAAGCTCAAAAAACCAAACACCACATGTTCTCACTCATAGGTGGGAATTGCACAATGAGAACACATGGACACAAGAAGGGGAACATCACCAAAAGGGGCCTGTTGTGAGATAATTGGTTTCTCAGAGTCATTAACAGACAAGGTTTCTAGCTATAATTTAATAATACCACTTTCAAAGTATTTTTATTTAAATTATATTCTATATATGTTAAATGATATAGATTTTTATTATGATAGTTATATACAATTTTGTATTTAAGTAAACATGAACTAAAATTGGGTCATAATAAAAAAATTAAATAATATTTCAGATGGTAAATGAACATGTCAAAAATCATGAAGATGGTCAGTAAATGATTTAAGTTTGGGATACTGTTAATGAACTAATTTGATAGCTCAGCTTTCATTTGTTTATTTAGAATACAAATTCCAGGTCTACATTTACCTTTTGGATCAATGGGTGAGCCTACCTGCAGGAAATCTGCAGCTATAGCTCCTTGTTTTTATACATCATCCCTTGCCCTTATCTTCTCCATAGCAATCAGAGCTAATGAGCTGCAATTGATTGCATAGGGTCATTGTGTTAACAATTCCATGGAGTAAAAACGTTTTCAAAAAGATCCTTGGATCTAAGGCATGGTAAGACAATCCAAGGAAAGTTCACCAACTGATATAATTTCAGGCACAACATCAAGCAAACATGATGCAAGTCTGGACCTTACTTATGGTTTAATCCATGAAGGGCAAATAGGTGTAAACTCACATGCTAACACTAACCTATTGACACTTGCCTCTGTAGTGTTGTGTTCAGAAGGATTCTGAAGGAAAACCTGGAATATTAGAAAAGACTGTCATAGGCATGGGTGTGGGAAGTGCCAGAATTTGTGGTATGGGTTTTCCATCTTTGATTTAGAGAGTAACAAATAGTCCTGATCTTTGATGATCTCAGATACCAGAAAAAAAGTTATTCACTAGAATGCTGCAGTATAAGACAGTATATACTTAAGGTAACTATAAAATAAATGAAATATAACCTGATCCATTGTACCAAACATATGTTTATTGGGAAAAATCAACTTCTATTCAAGAGTAAAATAAAATGAAAATACTGGAAGACAAATAGGTTAATAAGGATGGAATAAAAAAGGGATTTGGCAGATATGTGGTAGCTTTTAAGGAGAACAGTTTAATCTTTAAAATTAACAACACTAGAGAAAATGTCTTTCCAGAAAAAAATAAAATAAAAAAGTTGCCATAGTAACTAGTGTTAGAACCTCCACACAGACCAAATTTAGCAAAGCTACACTTACTTTTTAATTGTATAAACTATTCAATTGAAAAAGGAAGAAAAACAAAATTGGATTTATTTTGCACCTACTATGTGCCAGGTGCTTCACACAGTTTCCTCAGTAATCATCATGAGAATCTAGTAAAGAAGGAAGTATTAACTTCAGTTTTATTGATGAAAAACTTGAGGTTCAGAGTGGTCATTTATTTGCTTTGAATTACACTAAAATTGGAGGAGCAGAGTTTCCTCAGTCTCTGTTTTTAAAGAACTCTGAATAACCCTATTTGCATCTTTGATAGACTACATTATTTGTCTGGAGGCTACAGAAAGACACAATTGCCATTTTGAAAGGCAAACTTGACCCCGTGAACATCAGGGTCTTTTATACTAAAGAGATAATATAACGTGAAAAGGGAAAGTTTCTTTTTCGACAGTATTACTCACTGGGGAACTGGTGGACTGCCCAATTCTTCCTGAGGACAGTCAGACTTGTAAGAGAGGCAGCTGGACAATTTCTTATTTGTCTTGCTCAAACATTATCCATACTTACCAAACTTCTCTCAAATCATATATCTTAAAATAAGATAAATATCATAATTTCCATTCCAATTTCAGTTTATCCGTTCTCTCATTTATTAAAGAAACATTTATTTAGTGCCTACCCTGCGTCGAGCACTGTGCTAGGTCTTAGGAATTGGAGAAAATCAGTCCAGCAAGATAATGCTTTCCTCTGCCACATGACATTAGCAACAATCCTTAACTTTACTAAGAGCAAACAAGACCATTGAAAACTCCTACCTAGTCTTCCTTCTCACAGCAAACCATTCCACAATTAGCCCAAGTCTTTGTTCAGAAATTGAATCATTTGTACTCAAGGGAAATTCCAATATAAGCCATCTGAAATTTGGTTATCTGAGGATTTTTATCAGACAGGGAAGTAAAGCAAGCTGACTGAACACTAATAAAGAACTTGATCCGAGTGGGAGTTAGATGATCTTTCTCATTTTAAGATGCCTTAAGGAATCAGTAAGAGAACAACTGAAATGTGGTATGTGAGCTCTGGAGGCCTGCAATTGGCCCTAACAGCCATGGAGGACCTAGTTTGCTACAGACTCATAATACTGGGGATTAACTCAGCTATTGCTTATGTGTTGATAGGATGAGGCGAATTGGGTTCCAGCCTAGTTCCCACAAGGCATTAAGGACAGAAATGTCTTCAACAACCATCCACAAACCATGGAATAAAACCCAAACTTCTTAGACTAACTTTCAGCATCAAATCACTGGCCCTCTTCCAATCTCTTGTATTCCCCAGTGTAAACCTGCCTAACAAGTAGAACAAAAATGTATCTGTGACCATGGATACGTTTTTCTTTTTTTTTTTTTAAACCCCTCTGAGCTTCAGTTTCCTCATTTGCAAGATTGGAATGGTATTAGTATTTGCCTCTAGACATTCCTGGATGATGAAGTAAGTTAACACATACAAAACCTGTGAAGTAGCAGATGTGCTACCACCTCTACTAATCATACTACTTTTGGTAACAGCTGGACTCACTGTTCAGCATTAAGTTTACCAAAGGCAAAAACATCCACTGAAAACCCCTGTCTTCTATCTTCATGACGCAAACTATTTCCCAGTTAATCCAAATCTTTGTTCAGAAGTTGAATTATTTGTACCCAAGGGGAATTCCAGTGTGAGCCATTTTGAAATTCAGTCACTTATGGGCATCTGCATGATTTATACATTCCTGTTTCCATGTCTGTCCCTGCCCAAAATGCCTTCTTCATTCCTCATTGTCGAGGCAAGTTCAAACCACATATTAAAGCCTACCATAAATCCTACCCACCCATGAATCGTGGACTGCTCTCTGTACCCCATAGTGATTCTTTTGTTGTGAAATGCCACTTACTGTGACACTCATCACATATTTCCATTATATATTGGTGCAAAAATCTTCTCTCATTGAGAAGACTTAGCTCTGTGAGGGCAGCTACTAAACTGTCTACTTTATTTTTAAACCTCTCTAAGTATCTACCTAGCACAATTCATATCTAGAAGGTGCTCAGTAAATAATAGTTGGTTGACAGATTCAAATGGAGGACAAAAAGCCTTGCGGTTCCATGGTTGTGTCAGATGACGGACTCAGAGGATTAAGGCTTTAAAACTACTAGAGAGGCTTATTCATGAGGCCTGAGCTTCAACTGGCCAATCATGTTTCTGCCCCATGTTAACTGCTACTGGCATAAACAGATAATTTAGTCATGGAATTTGAATCTCATACTTGGATTTAACATCAAGTATTATACAAGCTAGTACCTGTTTCTGCTCATAAATGTGACTCCCATTTTGCTTCATGAGCAAGGTTTTGGTATCAAAGTGACAACTAGGAATAATGAATGCAGCTCCTTACTATATTTATTGACAGAATTGCTATTTTAATGTGAACAATAGCCAAAAGTGAAATGCCTTGTTTCTTACTTAAACAGCTGACAGGCCTGAGACAACGTAGCTAGAGAGTAAAATATCTGAAGAGGAGAACATTATTTTCCCCTTCTGTCTCTGGCATTCAAAACTCTCCCATATTTCTAGAAGCAAACAATTTCCTTGTTTGGGTCATAAAAACAAGAACATCTTCTCTCATAATTAAAACATGCAGCTCTTCCAAGGCGGTCACTCTGCTAGCTACGAAAGGCACATTTCATACTACAGAAGAATTATGCATGAGTTAGGGCTAGGAGTTACACTTGGGTAAAATCCTCAATTACTGTAGCTTCATTAATACATTCTCGGTGTCTTACTGCTGAGTGACTGTTCTGAATAAATTTTCCTTTCATGCATGCACTCAAAGAAATGACAAAATTCTGAATGAATTAGCAGTCAGCATCCAGGAGAAATTCTTCAGGTCATAGTTATTCAGAACTTCCTTTATTTGTCACAATGGGAAGAAAAGAAATGTGGAAATTTCACAGAACCACAGAATCTCAGAGTTAGAACAGAGGCTAGCAATCATCTATCAGGTCATCCTCTTCCATCTAATGTGTAAATCCTCTCTAAAATAATTCCCCTGAAATGGACACAGAGGGTTGCATAAAAAATTCCAATTGCAAGGGCCTTATTAACATCTACTGATGCATTCCTTTTCATTACTCATTACAAAGTTATTTATGCTTAACTAAAATCTGCCTTCCCATAGGTCCTCATTGTCCTCTCTAGGGCCACACAAAGTCATTCTAATCCTTCTTTGAAAAAACAGTCTTTTTAATATTTAAAGGGATGTCACGTATTTCATCCTGTGAAAGTACGTTCATCAATGATAAGGAGACTGAGGGCTGCAAAAAGTCATGGCACTTCTCCGTTGGGAAAGCTACTGGGAAATAAGGACAGTTGGGTCCCATTAGAATGGAAGAGAAGGGGATATCATGTAGGTTCCCTTCAGCCACCAGCTTCACTGGCTTCCTTCCTTGTGTTGTACCCTAAACTTTCTCCTCTCTCTGAAGATGGCTCTGCTGTTTATCAGGTGTTCAAGCTATAAACTACCACTTTGTTACCCTTCACATATAATCCATTACCTGTCCTAAATATAGCTTGAATGTATTCACTTATTTCCATCTTTATTGCCATTTATACTAGTCTAAGCTATTATCCTCCTTTATCTAAACTCATTTTAATTTTCTCATGGCTAGTCACCTCACTTCCATGCTTGTCAGTCTGTATTCTAAACTGAAAATCAGATCATATCCCACTCCTGCTTCAAACCCTTCAAAGGTTTCCCGCTCCTCTAAAGACTGAGACGAAAGTTTCTAACATAACTTTCAAGGCTCTACCTCTCCTAGTGTCTGCCTTCTCTCAGCCTCTTTCTGCCTCTTCTCTATACTAGCCTTGCTGCAGTTCTTCTTAGATAGGAAAAGAGTAAAGAAAATAAATCTGAGAAGGAGGCTGAAAAAGTAATATAAAGAAGTAATATGAAGAAGTTATTGAGGAAGCAAAAGAACCAAAAGTATGTTTTGTCACAAGCCAAGGGAAGAGATCGTTTCTATAGGAGAGGAGTGTCAACAAATTCAAAGGCTGCAAGGTCAAAGGAAGATGAAGTTTGGCATCTTTGAAGCCACTGGTAATTTTACCAATGGCTTCAAAGATGCCAAAGAAAATTACCAACTTTTCTGGGCAAAAAAAATTAGAGATACATACAGGTTACTGTATCTGTATCTCTAATATTGGGAGGCGAATATAGAAGGGAAGAAAGCAGAGTAAGAAAAGTAGGAAGTATCTAGAAGGAGAAGCAAAGTCAAAAAGAAAATCTGTTTGTTTCTTTTTTAAATGGGAAGGTCCTATCAGGATTGAAGAGATTAAAGCAACAATAAAGGAGTTAACTGATTAAACAAGGTTCCAGAGGAGATGAGAAGGTAAGATCAAGGCAACACATGATTATTCAAAATAGCTAGCACAGTGAGTCCTCAGTGAGTAATTTGAATATATGAAGAAGTAGTATTGATTTTTTTTTAATGAGTTGGAAACTAGTATGTTTCAAAGGCAGAGGAGGAATCAGTCTATGCAGAAGAGAAGGAATTCTTATTTCATTTTTAGTATGTAATATACAATGGATTTAAGTAAGTTTTCCGTGAAACGTAAGAAAATATTTTAAATATTTTTAGTAAGTGTACTTTTAACACTAAATTGGTATGCATTTAACATATCCTTCATACTTTAGTCTCTATTGTAAAAATTATTCCCACTTTGCTATGCCTCCCCATCTAACCCAGAATTATACTCATCTCAACATGGATAAATTACAGTCTAAGTTGGATTCTGTCCTTTCACATTTTGTCTTAAACGAAGAACCAAGATCTTTGGCCTGTTGTTTGAATCTGTAGCTTGACATCTTGTTATGTCAATTCTAAAGTTGGTATCAATAAATTATGCTGTTATTCACCCAATATTTGTAGCCACTAACTTTTTTTTTTTTTCTTTGAGACAAGGTCTCACTGTGTGTCATGCAGACTGGAGTGCAGTGATTCAGTCAATGCTCATTGTAGCCTGGACTTCCCAGACTCAAGCTATCCACCTTCTTTAGCCTCCTGAGTAGCTGGGACCACAGGTACATGCCATCACAGCTGGCTACTTTTTGTATTTTTTGTAGCGATAAGGTTTCTCCATACTGCCCAGGCTAGTCATGAACTCTTGAGCTCAAGTGATCTGCCCGCCTTGGCCTCTCAAAGCGCTGGGATTACAGGTGTGAGCCACCATGCCCAGCTAACTTAAAAATGTTTCCTTTTTTTTTTATTTGTATATCCTTAAGGGCCAAGTTTAGAAATAGCAGTAGGTTTATAGTTGCCCAGAAAAGGCATTCCTACTATTAACAAGTAGAAAAGTGCAAGTCTGATTAAAAAAAAAAAAAAATTAAGTTACACAAAGTGCAACTTCTGATAGGAGCACCTGTGGCTTGAAAGAGTGGAAATCTGGGAAGATGGTGGAGTGAGATTTTCATTCAAACAATGGCTCTGAAATTGTGCATTTGTCAAAGATTTGGTTAAAATAAAGCATTGTGGACCTTACCAGAGCTCTCTTCTTACTGACAGAGATGAATTAAGAAACTTCCCAATTGTCTCATAATATATTATTTCTACTTAGTGGTAATCTCTATGAGAGGAATTACTGTCTTTCCTCTTTAGAATCCCAAACTCCTGGCACGTGGCAGGATATTTTTGTGAATTAATTAATACATGAGACAAGTACTCAAACAAAAAGAAACAATTAGTTGTCTTTTTAATAAAAATATACACATTTTAAAACTAACATCATGGGAAATAGTAGAAAGAGGAGAGAAAGCAGATAACCAAGGTCTAAATCACATTTCAGGCACTTATTGTTTAGCTATATAACTTTGGTCAAGACGCTTAATCTTTTTATACCTTAGTTTACACATCTACGAAATGAGTTAATACAACATACTTCATAGGACTCCCGCAGGGACTAAAGTGCCAGATACGAAGCACCTAGCATAATTCTTGCAACCTAGTAGGTATTAAATAAATGTTTCTTCACTTCTACTTCTTCCCCTGAAAAAGTATAAAATGTAATTTGCTGCTCTTAAAGAAATACAACCCAATAGGAGGATATCTATATCTGTATCTATCTATCTATCTATCTATCTATCTATCTATCTATCTATCTATCTATATACAATAGGAGGATATATATCCTCCTATTGGGTTGTATATATTTTATATATATGTAAACTTATATTGAAAAAGTCAAGGTATGTTATAACCAACATATTAAAATACAAGTAATGTTAGAAGATCCAAGGAAAGAATGCTAGGTAATAATGAATTTGTGGAAATAACAAGTAGTAAACATAGCAGAATATGAAGAAGTAATACAAAGCAACTATTTTCCTCTTTTCCCTTTTATTTTTCCATTCTACAAAGTTCTTCTGTAAACTGTGACACTTGTAGCAAAATACCTCTGATCTCTTCATTTTCCTCAGCACCATATAATTTAACATCCACTACTGATAATAACAATCATGAATCAGCACACTCAAAGAGAAGTAGAGGCAACGTTAAAAAAAAAAATCAACTGTTTCACTTTCCTCCTAGAAAAGTGCAAACTGCTATTCAAAATTCAAGACTTAAGTTAAAAGTCACCTCCTCTATGCAGCCTCTCTGACTTCTTGAACAAAGCCTTCTGTATGCTTCCTTGTACACTGTCCCTTACATTATTGTTACAACAGCCATGCATTGTAATCCTAACAGGCTGCTAGCCCTTCAGCAGCAGAAACTGATTATATTAATCTTGGCATCCCCAGGATATAGCACAATGTTTTACGTATAACCAGAAATCAACAAACATTTGTTGAATGAACAAATAAATAAATTTCAACCTCTTCATCTTAAAAAGTATTTATTGTATTGGCTCATAAGCTAGTGCTAAATGATACGCCTCCTTGACCTCATAATTGTTTCACATTTGTTAATTATATTCCTACAATAATACTGTAAACTCCTCAGGTGTGACCCACAATCTATGTTTCTTTGTTTCTGTCACCACCTCAACACTACTCCCAGTGGGGACAAGTACAATAGCAGAGAATATGCATTAAGTGCTTTCTGATTGACTTATCTTTAGAAAGTAATTTTCTGACAATGAAGCTAGGGCTTCATTTGTAGGTAGAATGTATTTTATGTGTATGAAATGGGATTTTCTATTGTTGAAAATAAAAAGCTGTATTAATGGTGACTTTCATTTACACCATTAATCCAATTCCCTTCTACTTCCTGTCAAAAAGCCCTCTCATGCATATACTATACTTCCAAGTTGACTGGTAAAGAAATTCATCTGATGAATCACATAATAGTGTCTGTAAAATAATAATAAAGGACACTTGTGTTAGTAATAACACACATAGGTAGACCAAACTCTGCCTTCTTTTTGTTGTCAGTTTACTGGCGCTTGGCAAGTAGCTAATGTTTTAGAGTATTATGCATTAGTATCTAATCCAGAACGTTTAACAAAAGATATAAAAGTCAAGCAAGAAAAATGAAAACACTGAAGACAAGAGAATTCCCAAAGCCAAGTGGGAATTGCATTAGCCATGAAAGGAAGGGGGAGGGGTGATAAATAAATACTAAGAATGAAAAAAAATAAGCTTTGAGTTAGAAAGAACATGCACTTATTTTTTTATCCAGTAAATATTTACTGAACATCTACTACGAGTTCATGCACTACACCATATGCTAGGGACTTTTAAGGAGCTCACAATTAGTAAGAGGAAGGCAAAGAAGTAAACAACCACAATACAGTAGGAGAAATACCATAAAATGCTACTTGGTAACAGCACAGGCTGCTATAGGAACCAAAAAGGACATACCCTTCTCATGCTTGAGGGTCAGGGAACAATTTCCAGTGGTGGGAATATAAGCTGAGAGATTAAAGAACTGGCTTCCTAAAGGAGATCATGTGAAGAAAAAGAAAGGGGGATCAGCATGTGAAGAAAAATCTTGGTCTGTTCACGGGCCTGAGAGAAGTTTGTAGAAACAGCAGTAGGTTTATAGTTGCTAGATTGGTCTGGCTAGATTCAGATCCAACCTCTGCCTCCAGCTGTGTAACTTCTGACATTACCGGCCCTTTCTGAATCTTGATTTCCTATCATTTGAATATTTCATATTCATACTACTGGCATAGTAACTGTCACCTAGAGGAGGCTTAACAGATATTAATTCCAAATGGTATTGCCTAAGTTTTCTTCTAGGGTTTTTATGGCTTTAGTCTAAAACACCAAAAGTAATGGCAACAAAAGCCAAAATTGGCAAATAGGATCTAATTAAACTAAAGAGCTTCTACACAGCAAACAAACAAACAAACAAACAAACAAACAAAAAACCTATCAGAGGGAACAGGCAACCTACAGAATGGGAGAAAATTTTTGCAATCTCTCCATCTGACAAAGTGCTAATATCCAGAATCTATAAGGAACATAAACAAATTTACAAGAAAAACCAAACAACTCCATCAAAAAGTGGGCAAAGAATATGAACAGACACTTCTCAAAAGAAGACATTTATGAGAACAACAAACATATGAAGAAAAGCTCATCATCACTGGTCATTAGAGAAACGCAAATCAAAACCACAATGAGATACGATCTCACACCAGTTAGAATGACGATCATTATAAAGTCAGGAAACAACAGACACTGGAGAAGATGTGGAGAAATAGGAATGCTTTTACACTGTTGGTGGGAGTGTAAATTAGTTCAACCATTGTGGAAGACAGTATGGTGATTCCTCAAGGATCTAGAACCAGAAATACCATTTGACCTAGCAATCCCATTACTGGGTATATACCCAAAGGATTATAAATCATTCTACAATAAAGACACATGCACATGTATGTTTATTGCAGCACTATTCACAATAGCAAACACTTGAAACCAACCCAAATGACCATCAATGACAGAGTGGATAAAGAAAATGTGGCACATAGACACCACGGAATAGCATGCAGCCATAAAAAAGAAAGAATTCATGTCCTTTTCAGGGACCTGGATGAAGCTGGAAACCATCATTTTCAGCAAACTGACACAGAAACAGAAAACCAAACATCGCATGTTCTCACTCATAAGTAGGAGTTGAACAATGAGAACACATGGACACAGGGAGGGGGACATCACACACCAGGTCCTGTCGGGGGCGGTGTGGGACTAGGGGAGGGATAGCATTAAAAGAAATACCTAATGTAGATGATGGGTTGATGGGTGCAGCAAACCACCATGGCACGTGTATACCTAGGTACAAACCTGCACAATCTGCACATCTATCCCAGAACTTACAGTATAATTTTAAAAAGAGATATTAGTTCCGTCCGTCTTCTCTCCCACCAACCTTGCTTGCTATCCTTGTCTTCCCTAAGGAATTTATTAGCCAGTTCATGTGAGCTCAGGATTCACCTGACCAATGAAATAGCTGTACCTATTTAATATAGATCCTTTTATCACAATTTAAAGCTGACATTTAATTGTTCAGGCCCAGCTGTTTATGCGGCTGCAAAAGTTCACAATTCCATTTTTAAAAGCCTGCAGTCTAATGGATTGTCCAGTTTCATTCGTCTAATAGCTTCTGACCCAGTGGCAGCTCTTGCCATTTAGACCTTTACTATGGCTCCCTTTCCATCTTAAATTCCCTATTTGAGGAAGTTTGACAATTTTCCTGGATAAACCTCTGTATTGTCTTCTTTTCCTTCATACCGTTTTCTCAGTTAAGTGAGTGTCTCAGGTGGGCTTTTCCTTATCCTCTGACATATATTAATTTGTTGTAGAAAATGGAAACCATCTATATTGATAACATTGTGAAATTAATTTTATGTCTTATTATTTAATCCATACCTTCCTTTACCCCCTCATTAAACCAACATGTATATTGAACAAACACCATACTTGTTTAAAATACACATAAAGAAATCTGGCACTATTTCTTTGCAAAGAACAAGGCAACATCCTAGCACCAAATGGGCTTCCATGGAAGAAAAAGGCAAGGAAGGAGCTTAGACTCTGATGAAGAGATAAAATGGGAAGATAAATACAATTAATAAAATAAAAGAAATGACTGTGGTAAAAGAAATAAAGCAAAAACTCTAGAAGTTCAAATAAAAAAGCATGGGATTTGCAGTGCACTGAGGATCTAGGTATAAAGCCCAGCTGGGTTGTTTTCTACATCCTTGGACCAGTTGCTTAACCCCTCTGATTTACTTCGTATTTAAAATGGATACAGCTCCATGTCTGTATGGTTTGAGTTTTTTAAAAAAATACTGTTCGTAAGGATTCAGTGAAATAAAACACATGGAATTTCTTTATAAACTGTAAAGTTTCGGGTAATTTTAATGAAATAGGCTACTACCTGGGAAGAGATACTTTCTTTAAGACAGTGGAGAGCAATATATTGGACAGGCTAGCATACTTCTACACGACCTTATTAAAGACTGGTGGACATGGGTTGCACCTCAATTCTCTGACTACATGTTTGGTTTTACGTACACAGTATCTTAAAAAGAGAATGTGAAAACCTTTAGAAGGGATATGTGCTTCTCAGTTGATTTAGTCCCTACCTATTTCCCTTCGGACAAGGCAAGAATTTATTAATGTTCCCAGGTACTTGCAAAGAAGACTTAGATCTACTATATATGTCCATCTAGGAAAAAGTCAACTCTGTCCTCAGGCTGAGGACATGCAGAACCTATACATACACTTCTATGGATTAGCCTGGATCAATTTCCTCATTCTTCCTGTAAGTGTTCTTCCTTGGCCACACATAGTTTTATTGTTTTCTTTGTTGGACTCTACATCAAATATATATTTGTCTTTTCTTTACTATTTCCTTCCCTTTACCCTTTCAGCCTCCATTGCCATCATATTTGCACCCCCTGTATTCTTTATAAACTTCAGAAATCCAGTAACTTTAAATAAGGAACTACGGGTTTTTCTGAACAATGTTCGATCCACTTCAAGTCTACAAACATATGTATAATATTCTGGGCCAGATTGTGGGATGTAAACAAGTAATTACAGAGCAACATAGCAGTGTAACAATATTCAACTAATTGTTTTGGGTAGATGAAAAAGGGAGCAATTTATACTACCCAGGAAGGTCGGGAAAGCTTTACAGAGGAATAGACAATATTTCAGGCAGCCCATGAATAGTGAGAAAATTTTCTCTAAATGAGAAAAGAAGGGACAGTATTTTTAGGTAGAAGAGATGGCTTAAGCAAAGGCATAGAGATATGAAAATTCACAGGTGTTGGGGGAGTGAATTATTTATTATTCTTGGTACACAAGAGTAATATACCAAGACAGAGTAATACACTACATTAGCCATATACAAAGAAAAATCTGACTAAAGATCTTTAAAAAGGGCTTGACAGTGGCCAGAGGTACCCTGCTTAGGATTCTATTCACAGCAAATATATAAAATGTTATTCTCTGTTATGAAGCAACAACATATAACATAAAATTATCCAGTCCAAACAGAGATGATGGCCAGGGTAAGACCATTCCTGACTCTTGCTGTATCGGTGGAACACACTGCTAATCAATCAAAACATTTGTCTTACTAAGTCTAGATATGGCCTCAGAATCCTCCCTAGTAGAGATTTCTATAAGGCCTATAACTACTGAAATGAAACATATTTCCAACACTGTTGTAGGTTATGCACTGAGGGTGAGGAATGACTCTAAAAGAGATATTGATAAACCAGTAGAAATTATTTCATTATACCTCACATTTACACATGCAGAGCCCAGGAATGCATTTCTGCTATATTTATCTTGGACTATGTCCATCAGTGACTCAGAGTGGCCCTAAGATTTGGGTCAGAGAGTTTGAACACTAAATTTACGAGAGAAAATGGCAAGCTTCAATCACGCCAAATTCTAAATGTAGCCAAAAACCACATAATTAACTGCAGATTATCAAAGGTAACAGTTATTGATTTTAAATTAATTTTAGGTTAGCCCACACTGCTGAACAAAAGTATCCTAACACAACAAATAGCATAGACAGGCTTCATAGAACAAAGCCCCCAAATCAATCTTCAATGCTTTTATAACATATATGTGAATTAGACACCAAAGCTGAAAATGTTTGGAAAAAAATCCACTTTCACAAGTTGATTAAATTATTTCCTTCATAAGCATAAACAGTTTAGAGAAGAAAAACCCAAGACTGACTGCTCAGAATCTCCAGGGTAAAAGAAACAAACACATTTTTAAAATCTTCAGCTTCACAAGGTATCCTTTGCCAACCCCCTAAGGAGCAACCTTAGAATCTGCTACAGGCTGCAGCAGCGGCCTGCCCACTTTCTCATCAGCAAGAAATATGCTAAGTAGTGATTATCAACAGGGAAGAGGATCAAAAGGTTGAGGGAATGATTAAGCAAGATATCTTTTCTTCTAAAAACCAGTTCCTATAAAGGTTGTAAATGATGGAAGCCAGGGTAATCTCAAATTTCAGTCAATTACATGTGAAACACATCTATTCTGTGCTCCTTCTGTGGGAGGTCCCACTAGTGTAGTATTCTGACAACAGGAGCAGCATCAAAACCAAGGTGATTTGCTGCCGGAGCCTGATCAAGTATATGTCTGTCCTTTCCAAACCATTAAAAACAACAACAACAACAAAACCACAACACACGAACCCATGGGAGGAGACCAAAGCCAAAGCCAGATTCTCAGTCTTCCATGCAAAAAGCTTGTAGTAAGATTTCACTTGAAAGTTATCATTGGTACCAGCAATGTTACACTGAAGGAAGAAAATGATTTGCAGAAAAGAATCAGAGTGCGAGGAGGTGTGAGATGTAGAATGGAAATCCCTCTCATTCTGCAGATGCTAGGTAGAGTCTTGTCTTGCTACTTACTGGCTATTTGAGCCTGGAAGCACTGCTAACTTCACTGAACCAAACTGTTCTCAGTGGGGTGAATGAAATCCATTTCTTGCTCTATTTACAGGGTAGTTATGAAGAAACAGAAGGGAGGGAAGATTATAATAATTGAAGACACAACTCATATTGTCTCATTTAACCTTCATTATAATCCTATGCGGTAGTTATACCACTTTTTTGAAAAAAGTGAAGAAACTTTTAAAAAGTGAAGAATCCATACAGGTTGTGACATGTCTAAAGTGATAGCTGATAAGTGGCAGGAGAAGAGTTCAAGTCTTGACTCAAAAGTTAATGTTCTTTTCTCTGTGTTATATATCTGTCTTTTTAGACTGTAACATTTTTAAAGGCAGGGGCCATAGTTGTATTTTTCTTGTATCCCTTGTACACATTCATTACATAGTAGGTAAGCAATAAATATTTTATGAATAAATAAATAATGTCTTTAAGTATATACACTGGTTCAGCTCAGTTTAGCTAAATAAACATTGAGTATATTTTATTGTCAGACACCTTGTTCCTAGCTGGGAGCTAGGGATTCAAAGATAAATAACAGTCCTTTCCGGCCCTCAAGGGAGTCACAGTAGAGTGAGAGACACATACAGAAACAAAATCAACCTTCCACAGGTTTTAGTTATATCTTCTGTAGTTTCAGAGAATTCATGAACTCCTGTTTGAACACGTGCTGGAAGTGTCTGAAGTTACTTCTCTGCTAGCCACTGACCTTATCCAGAGTGGGAGTATGGACTCCTTTAGCTTGTTGCAGAGAATGAGCCATGGTGAACAGAGAGAGTTGTTTTCACTTCCCACTTTGGAATTGTCAGGTAAGCAATCTTTGAGTCTCAAGGTTCAAGTTTGGAAGGTATGAGGACCCAAATACTCACCACGCTTTTAAAGCTAGCTTTTCTGTCTCTAGTTAGCCTTTGTTTTTTAAGGTTAAACATCAGCAGCATTATTAGAACAAAGAAGAGATTTGAACTAAGTCAAAACTCACAGAGGATTCAAAATGCAGGGAATTAGAAAACACTGCCAAGCACAGAGTAATAATAATATGGCCACTTAGTAGAAAGAAACATAGGTGTCTCTAGGACTAACATGGGCATCAAGGAGACTCTTACGCTGACAAATCCTGAGAATGTAAACACATCAAGGGTACCTGAGTAAACACAAAATTGTCAGGACCTTGTTTAATAATAATTATGGGGCCGGACGCAGTGGCTCACGCCTGTAATCCCAGCACTTTGGGAGGCCGAGGCGGGCGGCTCACGAGGTCAGGAGTTCGAAACCATCCTGGCTAACACAGTGAAACCTCGTCTCTACTAAAAATATAAAAAAATTAGCCGGGCGTGGTAGCGGGCGCCTGCAGTCACAGCTACTCGGGAGGCCGAGGCAGGAGAATGGCGTGAACCCGGGAGGCGGAGCTTGCAGTGAGCAGAGATCGCGCCACTGCACTCCAGCCTGGGGGACAGAGCGAGACTCCGTCTCAAAAAAATAAATAAATATAATAATAATAATAATAATAATAATAATAATAATAATAATGGAAGGAAGCATGTAACTATCATGGCCATTGAAGATTTGTTTTATTAGGTCTCTTCCTGACCTAGACAGAGTATCCAGTAAGGCTATCAAGTCTCCTCTTGTTCAAATTCCAGGCTCACCAAGAAATTTGCAGTAGTAAATAAGTAAATAAGCCTTTCTAAACATATGCATTTTCTTAAACACATGCCCTTTGATCTATTCAGTCAGCAAGGTCATTCTGCATTCATTGCTTCAAGTAAGAAATAGTTACAAAACAAACAAACTAGGATTCAATTTTCGGCTTTTGAATTTTAAAAGTCTATTTCTTAACCAGAGAAACAGAGATAACTCCCTGTAGATTTGGGGGAATATAGGATGAGAAATGACAACTTTTCCCACCTCTCTGAAAATCCCCTAGGCTAGGAGGCAGTTGACTTTTGAAAGGAAACAGGAGTGTGCAGATGTTGTAAACATCTGACGAGGTAGGACCTTCTCAGTCTCAGCACAATGATGGGTCGGGCAGACACAGATCCCCGACATAGACTTGTATGATTCATTCACAGAAAAGGTCTGTAGCTCAGCGAGGTTGCCAATATCTCAGACAAAACAAATGACTACAAAGGTCATTTACTAGGAAAACTTGATAACAAAGTAAAATTTACTAGCAAAATTTATCAGCAAGGTGCTGGGCATACAGTACAAGCAAATAATTATTGAATAACTGGATAAAGTAATATCTGACCAACTATGAGTTTTCAAATTCCAGACCTGGAGACCAGGCTTTGACAAGAGTGACTAAACTATGTTAAGCTAGCATATTGTTAATACCCCCTAAAGGATGTGATATGAAAAATTTTACGTATCTCTAACAAATATCATCAATTAAGAACAGGGCAGAGTAAAATGTACATTTAGGTTCCTACCTGCCTATTTGTTACAGCTGCTGTAAGATCACTGTTTCTCTGCATCTGGCTTCTTTCTAATCTGTCCATAATGCATGTCATACGGAATTGAACATACAAGTCACTGATACTGTTCTTATTTCTTTTCTGGGCTTTAGAGGCTGGAAATAGTCATTACGTGGTGGCTACTGAGTGATCTGTGGTGCCATGGAGCTTCCTATTTAATAAGAGGCTTGCCTGAATTTTAGAATATCATATGCAGCAGGCAGTACCTAACAGATAGCTGGATTCAATGGCTGAGCCTTTTACTGCCTTCACATGTCACGGGCAAGATGACAAGGTTGAGTTAAGATAGCTCTGTTTAACGCCATTTTTTAAATTATTGTGGCTCTGTCAATCTCTGAAAGGTTGAAACTTATATATAATCAAAGTGAACAAAAAAAGCTTCTCCCTCCTCAATTTGAACTAACTCAGCTATGGAATCTACAAGTATTACATATTTTATGCATCTGATGGACAACCTAAGCATGTAGAGAGGATGCCATATAAATCAAAAGATATATTAAAGGCTCCTGACAAAATTGCCACTAAGAGAAACCCTACAATAAATCATTTTGTATAACAATTTTCTCCATTTGTCTCTTCTAGACTATACTTTCTGAGGAAATGGGGCTCTCTTCTCAACTCCTGAACTTCAGAGCCCAGTACCATGCCTGGGTTGGTAGAGGACGAATAGGCAGTAGTTGGTAATAAACCTAAATAACCAACAACTAACTTATGCAATTAGTGAATTTAAATTAGGTATTTCAAGGTTTTCCTAAAGTAGAATACTTAAGAGTATTTTGGAATATTCTCTTCTGTTTGGCAGAAAATATGTTTTTGGAAAAATGCCAGTGGAGATGCATATGTGTCAGCACAAAGATGAAAGTACTCAATTCCAGTGGCTTCCTGGTTTATTGCGTGGGTTTTTGAAAACATAAAAGGATAACCCATGAAGCTGAGAAACACACTAAATAGAGCAGGTTTTGATGAAAATATATTAAGGTCAATGTTGTACATGCAAAGCATGGAGTACCTATATGCCATCGAGGTGGACATATAGATTTGCATGTCATTAGCATCATTTTATGCATAATATGAGTGAATTACATCATCCAAACAAAATAGATAAAGTGTATCCATCCCCGGGAAGAGCGACAGTTTAGCAGTAAGTGGAAAAAGAGGAGCCTGTGAAGCAGGATGAGAACAATTAGAGATGTCAGAGGTTAAACTGAAAAACACTCTTCCTCTCATTTTCTTTCCAGCAAGATCTTGTTATTCTTCAAGCTTAACAAGTGACCTAGAGGAAGAAAAGACTAAGATATTCCAATTGGTTTTGTGAATAGGCCTGTTATGGTTCCTTTCCTCTCAGATTAATAGGATTATGAGAGAATGACATAAGAATGTTTTTTTCTTAAGAGGAAATGCCTATTTTAATATTATCCCTATTGATCACCTCTGAATCACTCTCCAAGTAACTCACAATAGCTGTTGACAATGGTGAAGTGAAATGCCATACAGATAGATGGGAATATGTGTGTCTTCCTGCCTATTTACATATATTCATTACTGTGTATATAATACACATATTTATATATTTATATATACACATACCTTCCCACCTAGTAACATGAACTCTTTTGACCCTTCCTATTTGTAGTGTGACAAAACATAAATGTGATAAGTTCAGACTATTAATATCATCCTCTTCTTTCAGGGGAAGACATGCCCATGAGAGAAGAGATTATTACACTTTTCGGACCTGAATTGACAACAAAAACCAACCAAACAAACATAAAGGAAGTAAACTAACATATATTCAGAATCTATTATGTAAAAGAACTGTTCTAGGTTCATTATATTTATTATTTCATTTAACCATCCTTTTACAAAATGCACTGGCATTGTATGCACCATGATTGCGGCTAACAAATAGGAAACAGCCTTCGGAAGATAATGGCTGGGACATCCTGTTTCAGATATGCCTCTTCATACTTTTCTCTGCCCTCAACTACTCAATTTATGGGCATAATCACTCCAAACTTAAAGACAGGCCATAGATTTTCCAACACCACTGCTGCTTATCAAAATTTACAATGGAACTTCTGAAAGCTACTCACATCCTTTTCCAGGCTTCCTGCATAAGGATCTCAGGTCCCTAGAATCTTATTTTTCTAAAGAACCACAAGTGATTCTGATGCTGAGTCAGTATTGGAAATCACTGGCTGTGGTGTTCTCAGGACTTCCAGAAAGCACACACCAGTGTGGTTTGGAAAGCCATTAAAAATATAGTGGCTTAACAACCTTCACAACCTATTACCCAGATTCTGGAAGTTCGGGGACCACTATTTGTAACATAGGCTTTTTGTTTCTGTGCTTGAACCTTGAGGAAAACTATAGTGAAGCTTGAGGAAACCATAAGATTGTTACTAAATAACCAAAGGGATGAAGAAGACTCTTAAGTAGACATTAAAAGCATACAATTTTTTAATCTGCAAAAAAGCAAGCTGAAAAGGAATACAATTGGGTAAAAACTTTACTGGTGGGACAGAGAACTGAATTAGATTCATACGCTCTGAATCTAGTATATAACTACATAATTTCATTGTTTGTTTATTTATTTATTTATTGAGACAGAGTCTCCTCTATCACCCAGCCTGGAGTACAGTAGCACGATCCTGGCTCACTGCAACCTCCACCTCATGGGTTCAAGCGAGCATGTGCGGCTAATCTTTGTATTTTTAGTAGAGACGGGGTTTCACCATGTTGGCCAGGCTGGTCTCAAACTCCTGACCTCAGGTGATCCACCTACCTCTGCCTCCAGCAGTGCTGGGAATTCAAGCATGAGCCACCATGCCTGGCCTGATTAAGATTTAAGTTAATTTAATTAACTCAGTTAATGCAGTATTTTAAATTTTCACTAACATGTTTATATCCTATCTAATTCCTCTGAAGGTACACTTAATTTTCTTTACCAGTACTCGTGAATACATGGCTGTGAATCTGTACTGATCATGTATTGGAGTGTACTTTATGCTGGGAAATAATGCTACCGACTCATCATTAGTAAGGGCATGTGTTCAGATTTGCTTTCTCAGGAATGGAAGTAGATTTCTATTGTTCCATCTTTACTCTTTCAAGAAGTCTTATTATTGTGCTCCTCAGTCACTCTTGAAAACTAGCCAATTAATTAGTAGAGAAATATAAAACAGGTTTGCAAAGGGATTCATTCCCTTATAAAACATCATTAAAACACCAGCCATGTGTCTGACACTGTAATAGGCAGCATCAGTACTAAGAAAAATGAAACAGAGTCCTTGCCCTTGAGGATCTTACAGGTAGTCTGGGAGATAGTCACGTAGCTAGATCAATACAACACTGTGGAATGCTATAATAGAGTTGTACAGACAATGCCCTCGTAGCAAAGTGTAAGTATTGCCCAGTTTTATTAAGGAAGTCAGCAATAATTTCACAAAAGAGATAACATTTAGGTTGTATCTTGAAAGTTGAGTTGGATGTACTTAGTTACCTCTAATCTTTGTTGCTTTTTAGTCAGCTATAATGTGCCAGAATTTCATATGTAAGCAAGGAAAACCATAGTCTTGCATTTTTAAACAGTCTTACTCTATTTACAGGTTCACAAAGTAATTTCTGTTAGATCAGAGATCGGAATTTAAGTTAACAAATTATGCTTCACATTTGAGCAATGATTGAAACTAATGATAAGCAACTGCGATACATACATGGCTTTTTATGCGGGAAAAATCAAGGCCTTAAGTGAGGCACCAAAGAGAAAAAGACATGCTACAAACTTTTGTTTTTGGACTCAAATCCTACCTGATCAGCATTTTTAGAAATATGGAATTGTTACATCTATTTCACATGGTAGACAGAATAATTGATACGTATGTATCAATTGCCAGAACCTTTGAGTATTCCCTACATGGCAAAAGGGATTTCATATATGTGATTAAGGTAAGGAGCTTAACATGGGAAGATTATCATTAGCTTGGGTTATCCAGGTAAGCCCAATGTAATCACAAGGGTCTTTATAAGAGGGAGGTAGGAGAGAGTCAGAGTTAGAAAAGAAGATGGGATGACAGAAGCAGAGGTTGGAGCAATGCACTTTCAAGGTGGAGGAAAAAGCCACAAGCAAAGAAATGCAGGCAACCTCCAGAAGCTGGAAAAGACAAGAAAACAGATTATCTCCTAGAACCTCCAAAAGGAACACAGCCCTACTGGCACCTTGATTTTATACCTGTAAGACTCATTTTTTACTTCTGGCCTCAGGAAATGTAGATAATAAGTTTGTGTTGTTTTAAACCACTGAGTTGTAATTCATTACATTAGCACTAATAACTAATACATTTACCAAAGCCATGAAAGGGTAACTAGAGCAGTAAGCATGTAAGTAAGTAAGCATGGAAATCCCTACAATCCTGTGTCATGTATGCCAATTCTACATGAGAGAACAAAGATTTCCTGAAAGATTAGGGAGAGAGTTACTCCTGATCATCACTCAGGAATTTTGTCATTTTCAGCAAAGCTATAGCATCCCTGCTCTTTTCCTTAAATTTTTCAAAAACTATGTTGAGGTTCAGTGAGCAATACCCTGCCTTTAGACTCTTTAACCATCTTTCCTGAAAATAGTAACTTGAATCTTAACAATCTATTGATAAGCCAACTGCTCCTTATCTGAATAAAATCAGCAGATCAACTGCAAACTGAAAGATGACTAATGGTCTAATGACAGTCCACAAGATATGGAGCTGAATCATTTATCATGATGGTCAAATATGAACGACATCACCCTTCACCTTACTGACCTTGCATATAAAGCTCAAAGAACGTGTCAAAGCACAAGGAAAAACACAGTGATTAAAAACCCTAGGGAAAACTAAACCCTGACATCTGTTGTCATTTTTCTTACGAACAAGGATGCGGATGAAAATTATTGGTCTCAACAACTCCACCACCACTGGCAGGTGTCTTCGTTTGCAGAAAAGATTGTTGGGGCATAAGACACATGAGGGTATTAATAAAATCATAGGATCCTATGAGGAAGTACCTTTATGAGAATCCTGACTATCTTATAAATAGTCAAGGAAGGCTTCCTTTGAAGAAATGTGAATTAAGCTGACAACAGAATAAAAGTAGAAAATCCTTGGGAGAAAGAGAGGCAGAATATTCCAAATAAGGGAAGAAGCATGTGCAAAGATTCTATTATGGGAAGGAGCTTGATAATATTCAAGGAACTGAAAGAAGAGCAGTGAGGCTGCAGTACAAGGAGAGAGAGAGGGATAGCCTGAGATAAGGCTGGCAGGGGGTAATCACCCAGCATTTTGTGGGCTATCATTAAAGGTTATGAATTATGTCTTTAAAATGAAATGCTGTCAACAACTTTAAGTGGAGACAAATTGTGGCAAGATTTCTCTCTTAGAAATCTCACTCTAGCTTCTATGTGGAATATGGATTGGCATGGAATAAGAATTGAATATGGAGAGACTACTTAGCAATTCATGTGAGAGATGATTACTTGAATTAGACTAATAGAAGGAAAATGGAGATTGAAAGACATATATAAGAAAGATTTAGGCTGGGCACAGTGGCTCATATCTGTAATCCCAGCACTTTGGGAGGCCGAGGCGAGCCGATTACCTGAGGTCAGGAGTCCAAGACCAGCCTGGCCAATATGGTGAAACCCTGTCTCCACTAAAAATACAAAAACTAGCCACACACGGTGTCGGGTACCTGTAATCCCAGCTACTTGGGAGGCTGAGGCAGGAGAATTGCTTGAACTGGGAGGTGGAAATTACAGTGAGCCGAGATTGCACCACTGTACCCCAGCCTGGGCAACAGACCAATACTTCATCTCAAAAAAAAAAAAAGAAAGAAAGATTTAGGAGTCAAAATTGACTGATGCATGAAAGGTGATAATGGAGAAAGAAAAGTGAGTCATGGTATCTGACATGACCAAATGTCAAATGATGGGGCCAATTCATGATATTAAGAATGATGGAGGAGGGGATTTATCAATAAAAAATTATAAACTCAGTTATGGATACATTGGTTTAAAACTTTCATAAGGCAACTAAGTGAAAATGCTGAGAAGGCAGTTGGATATATAGGTTAACAGTACAGAATAGAAGTTTCAGTGGCAGACACAAATTTGGGGTAAAAAGTAAATAAATGATAACGAATTTCACGCAAATAAATTATCCCACCTTGGGAAAATGTTTAAAATAAGAGTACTAAGGACCTTATCTACAAGAAAAATGCACACATGGATGTGACTAAACAGCCTATTAGGGGCTCAAGGGCTTTGAATCCAATATGAATTCTTGACTTCCTGGTGGAAAAAAAAAAAAACTCCACTGATGATTCTTCATCAACTATGAACATCATGGTTTTCCTTTCTCCCACCAAACAATCCTATGTTACCTCACACTCCCTAATTCACTTTAGGTTTTTTGCCATTATTACCTATCATCATCGATCAGGAAGATAGCTATATTTTTCATTGTTGCTGTCATATAAGATCTAAAAAGAGGAGCAAACGGACTTCAGTAAAAGTAGAAGAAAAATCTTATTTCCTTCTCCCTTTTTTTTTTTTTTTTCGAGATGGAGTTTTGCTTTTGTCGCCCAGGCTGGAGTATAGTGGTGGCGATCTCAGCTCACTGAGATCTCCGCCTCCCGGGTTCAAGCGATTCTCCTGCCTCAGCCTTCTGAGTAATGAGGATTACAGGCGTCCACCACCATACCTGCCTAATTTTTGTATTTTTAGTAGAGACGGGGTTTCACCACGTTAGCCAGGCTGATCTCGAACCCCTGACCTCAAGTGACCCACCTGCCTTGGCCTCCCAAAGTGCTGGGATTACAGGAGTGAGCCACCACGCCCGGCCTTCCTTCTGCTTTTCACTTGCGTTGTTGTTGTTGTTGTTGTTATTATTATTATTATTCTCCTTGACATTTTCCAGAATTCTGTATTTTAGATGAAGCCCTTGAAAATGAGACAAGTTAAGCAACTTACCCAAGAACGCATAGCTAATCTAAATAGCTCTTTTTGATATAGCAAGCTGTGAGCTCACTGTGTTGGCTGATAAAAAATAAATTGTTTGGAACAGTTTCAGAAGGAATGATACCAGCTCTTCTTTGTACCTCTGGTAGAATTTGGCTATGAATCCATCTGGTCCTCGACTTTTTTGGTTGGTAGGCTATTAATTACTGCCTCAATTTCAGAACTTGTTATTGGTCTATTCAGGGATTTGACTTCTTTCTGATTCAGTCTTAGGAGGGTGTATGTGTCCAGGAATTTATCCATTTCTTCTAGATTTTCTAGTTTATTTGTGTAGAGGTGTTTATAGTATTCTCTGATGGTAGTTTGTATTTCTGTGGGATCAGTGGTGATATCCCCTTTATCTTCTTTAATGTGTCTATTTGATTATTTTCTCTTTTCTTCTTTATTAATCTGGCTAGCTGTCTATTTGTTTTGTTAATCTTTTCAAAAAAACACCTCCTGGATTCAATGATTTTTTTGAAGGGTTTTCCCTGTCTCTATCTCCTTCAGTTCTGCACTGATCTTAGTTATTTCTTGTCTTCTGCTAGCTTTTGAATTTGTTTGCTCCTGCTTCTCTAGTTCTTTTAATTGTGATGGTAGGGTGAATTTAGATCTTTCCTGCTTTCTCCAGTGGGCATTTAGTACTATAAATTTCCCTCTAAACACTGCTTTAGCTATGTCCCAGAGATTCTGGTACACTGTTTGTTCTCATTGGTTTCAAAGAAATTATTTATTTCTGCCTTAATTTTGTTATTTACGCAGCAGTTATTCAGGAGCAGGTTGTTCAGTTTCTATGTAGTTGTGTGATTTTTTGAGTGAGTTTCTTAATCCTGAGTTCTAATTTGATCGCACTGTGGTCTGAGAGCTGTTTTTTATGATTTCCATTCTTTTGTATTTGCTGAGAAGTGTTTTACTTCCAATTATGTGGTCAATTTTAGAATAAGCATGATGTGGTGCTGAGAAGAATGTATATTCTGCTAATTTGGGGTGGAGAGTTCTGTAGATGCCTATTAGGTCTGCTTGGTCCAGAGCTGAGTTCAAGTCCTGAATATTCTTGTTAATTTTCTGTCTTATTGATCTGTCTAATACTGACTGTGGGGTGTAAAAGTTTCCCACTATTATTGTGTGGGAGTGTAAGCCTCTTTTTAGGTCTCTAAGAACTGAATTATGAATCTGGGTGCTCCTATATTGGGTGCATATATATTTAGGATAATTAGCTCTTCTTGTTGCATTGATCCCTTTACCATTATGTAATGCCCTTCTTTGTCTTTTTTGATATTTGTTGGTTTAAAGTCTGTTTTATCAGAGACTAGGATTGCAACCCCTGCTTTTTTTTTGCTTTCCACTTGCTTAGTAAATATTCCTCCATCCCTGTATTTGGAGCCCAGGCGTGTCTTTGAACATCAGATGGGTCTCCTGAATACAGCACACTGATGGGTCTTGACTTTTTACCAATTTGCCAGTCCATGTCTTTTAATGAGGGCATTTAACCCATTTATATTTAAAGTTAATATTATTATGTGTGAATTAAACTAAAGAGCTTCTGCATAGCAAAAGAAACTGTCATCAGAGTGAACAGGCAACCTACAAAATGGGAGAAAAATTTTGCAATCTGTCCAACTGACAAAGGGCTAATATCGAGAATCTACAAGGAACTTAAACAAATTTACAAGAAAAAAACAACCCCATCAAAACGTGGGAGAATATAAACAGACACTTCTCAAAAGAAGACATTTATGTGGCCAACAAACATATGAAATAAAGCTTATCACTGGTCATTAGAGAAATGCAAATCAAAACACAATGAGATACCGTCTCATGCCAGTGAGAATGGCAATCATTAAAAAGTCAGGAAACAACCGATGCTGGAGAGTATGTGAAGAAATAGGAATGTTTTTACACTGTTTGCAGGAGTGCGAATTAGTTCAGCCATTGTGGAAGACAGTGTGGTGATTCCTCAAGGATCTAGAAACAGAAATGACATTTGACCCAGCAATCCCATTTACTGAGTATATACCCAAAGGATTATAAATCATTCTACTATAAAGACATATGCACATGTATGTTCATTGCAGCACTATTCACAATAGCAAGGATAAAAACCCAAATGCCCATCAATGATAGACTGAATAAAGAAAATGCGGCACATACATACCATAGAATAGTATGAAGCCATAAAAAGGATGAGTTAATGTCCTTTGCAGGGACATGGATGAAGCTGGAAATCACCATTCTCAGCAAACTAACACAGGAACAGGAAACCAAACACTTCATGTTCTCCTTCATAAGTGGGAGTTGAACAATGAGAACACATGGACACAGGGAGGGGGACATCACACACCGGGTCCTGTCACGGGGTGGATGGTTAGGGGAGGGATAGCATTAGGAGAAATACCTAATGTAGATGATGGGTTGATGGGTGCAGCAAACTACCATGGCACATTTATACCCATGTAACAAACCTGCACGTTCTGCACATGTATCCCAGAACTTAAAGTACAGAAAAAAAAAAATCCCCCAAAAAAAGAAATAAATTATATTCAGTCATTGTGGAAACAGATCTTCTCTAAAAGAAAAATATAAGGGAGCTACAGGACAACATTATCTGTATCAAATTAGAAGACAATGATAATTCAGTTTTTTCCACTGACTTCCTATTTTTTGAAAGATGGTTTCACCATGCTAAAGCCTGATGTTTGCCCCTTGTGGCAAAGCAAGGACTAGAATTCCTGTTTGTCTACAGACTGGAAGCAAAATTATTGTGTGGTTGAGGTAGGATTACATTTGTAAAATATGAAACTGCTAGATCTTCTCTGCTAATCAGCAGGAGTGTAGAGCTTCCCACAAAGTAATAAGAATTAATCCCCCACTAAACTATAGTTGTGAAATATTTGTGTTCCTTCAGGCTGTATATCTGGTTTCTCCAGCTTCTTAGCAACTAGTTGTAATGGCCAGGAGCTTCTCTGAGTCTCTGTCAATCACTCTAACGGCTGCAAGTCAATCACCAAAGATAAGTTGCTTCTTTAATGACTCCATAAAACACCTACTGCTCATAAACAGAATAAAATTTCTGGTTCAGTTAGACTCTTAGAAATCACCAAATATTTACTGACTGCCAAAACCCCATGATATATTTAACACTATAGACCACTAAGAAATGTAATTCTTGGCTTTCAGAAACTTACAATTTAGTGATAGCTCAAAATGATTTTACGAAACAACACGTTGGAAGGGCATTTAAGCTTATGTATTCAGGGCAGAGTGGTTAGCAGGGACACTTGGGAGGAGGCCTGATCTTTGTTTGTGTGTGGGTGGGTATTCCAATGATGAAGATGTCAAGAGACAGGGTCGGAGGAAAAGTACATTTTCAGTCTGATTAGGAATGTACAATATGGTTTTGGGATGTTGTAAGGCAGGATAGAGGTCTGTTGGTATGAAGCAAAAGTATTGGTTTTTAGGGCTAGGAGGTTCAACTGTCAATAATCATTATCTGTTGGTGATACCTATGACTGCCTGACAGTATCTCAGAATCATTTGTATGTCATCTATCAAAAGTAGAAGACCACTACTGTTCATCTATTACAAAGTTTTAAATCTATGAGGTTCAAAATACATTTTGATCAAAGTATAAAAGATAGCAAGCTCCTCTAATCCCAACTTCTTTTTTGTGGCAGTGAATTCTGGCACTTAAATAGACAAAATCCCAGCCTAGCATAATTTATACTAACAGATGTTTCTAGAAAAATTCCAAATCAGTGACAGCCTAGGAAAATAACCAATTTCAAAGGCTGTTAACAAGCAAGCTGAAAATAAGAAGAGTACTATAAAGTGATTTTTTTAAAAAGCACAAGAATCATACTATTAATATGAATCACTTGGGACAAAGAGATGATGTAGTAGTCATAGTGAATGAGAATAAATGGAGGGGAAGCATCTCACCAGAGAGAGAGAGATCAAATACTTACTGGAGAAAGACATCACCATGAGGATGCACAAGAATAACCCTAAGCCTGACTAAGGAAATAGGCAGGAAAAGTAAAGGAAGGAAAGTTGGCTCTCCCCTGCCTACAAAACAGAGCCAGCCTTCAATGGAATTGACAGCGCACTTAAAACATGAATAATTTCCAGCTGGGAATCTGTACTGAAACACAGACATTAAAGTGCCCAGCCATCTGGTGACTTATTTCAGAGCCCCTTCCTATGTCAGTCACCATACACCTAGCAAATTAAATGGTGCACAAGTTTAGAGCTGGAACAGCCTGAGACATGGTTGCTTTGTCCTGAATGTTTTGAAAGGTATATTTTTCACCCTTCTAATTTACATAAATATAAAATAATTAAAGGATAAATATATGGCCTTGCAGATGCTTATGCTACAGATGATGAAGATTTTTTGAATAAGTAGTATGATATATACCCTATCTCCCATGTAATAAGTATTTCAACTATTACATTTCCTTCTTTCAAAGTAGAACATCTAACAAGCTTAGGACATGGTGTAGCTGAAATTTTAAACTTTGGCATTTTTTTTTTTTTTTTTTTTTTTGAGACGGAGTCTCGCTCTGTCACCCGGCTGGAGTGCAGTGGCACAATCTCGGCTCACTGCAAGCTCCGCCTCCCGGGTTCACGCCATTCTCCTGCCTCAGCCTCTCCGAGTAGCTGGGACTACAGGCGCCCGCCACCACGCCCGGCTAATTTTTTGTATTTTTAGTAGAGACGAGGTTTCACCGTGGTCTGGATCTCCTGATCTCGTGATCCGCCCGCCTCGGCCTCCCAAAGTGCTGGGATTACAAGCGTGAGCCATCGCGCCCGGCCACTTTGGCATTTTTGTGCATAATAGTCAACTGTGTTCAGAATGCCTATTGCATTGGTATTGGCTGACTTTTACGAGAGTACACATAAAAATTCAATATGGTCTAAGCTCTTTCAATAATTTACTATCTTTCGACTTGTACTATGAAATAATTCATTAAGGAAATAAATCATTCATTTATTCATTTAAGAATAATTTGTTGAGCACCTACTATTATGCAAGGCATGTTTCTAAGAGCAGGGTTACAGAGATTAAAAACTAATGGATCTTTACGTTTTGGTGGGTCAGATATAATTGTAAATAACTACATGAGGAATGTGAGATATATCAAAAAATAAGACTAGCATATTGTAACCAAATTGAAATATAGAATTTGTCATCATATTTTCAAACTAACCTACCAGTGCTGGAATAAGTGGGGGACAACAAAAATTAGTAAGTGCCTGCTGATCAGACCTGGAGATGTGACCTTTCCCTTGACATTTGCAAAGCCTCCCATTATCTCTTCCTGATAACAGGTTATAAGACTTGGTTTTGAAAATATTCCAAGATGTAACTAATTCCATGTTCTCCAAGTCAGCTTCCCAACAGAAGGGAATGGAGTTCACCAAGACAAGCACATTTCATGAATTTCTCTTTGCAAATACTCCTCCTCTCTCTCAGGCTGAAGCCAACAAGGGAGATCACAGCCTGATCACTGACTTGGACTTGAAGCATGTTGTAGGAATCCCAGATAAATAACATGTCTCAAAGGCAAAAGCCACCTTAGTCAACCCAAAACTGGAGTACCAATTCAAAGGGTCCAGTATTTCTTAACGGGGGTGCTACTGACATTTGGGGCACATGATTGTGCACAACTGTCTCACACCCTGCTGGATGCTTATTACCCCTGGCCTCCTCTCACTAAATGCCCATAGCTTTCCCCAGTCATTGCAACAAACAAAAACTTGACCAAACGTTTCCAAAAAGTGCCTAGGCGGATGGCATTGCCTCCAGATGTAAACCACCATGCAAGGCAGACTGTGATACTGTGATGATGCCTGGTGGAGAAATCAGGAAGGCAGATGGTAAAGCAATAAAGTAAGCAAGTGGAAGTGACACAAAGAAACCCCAAAGGCTGTAGGCCTACACGTCTTATAACTTTTAATGCTATCCTGAACTAGGTTAGCCCCAAAGGCTGTCCAGGATTAATTAAAGTTTCAAAAACTCAGCACATATTCTACCTTTTATTCTGTTTAAAGTTCTTAATATACTTTCAAAATATAATTTAAATTTTTTTGCTTTAATTGATTTGTAGCTATTGTTCTCAGATTTGAGTTTTGCTAATAGGATGCTGGTCACTTTATGGAATTCTTGCTGACTCTAAAGGAATTATTTTAATCCTTGAAATTAAGTGGAATTACTACTACTCTAAATCTCATGTCCTTAAATGAGACATACACTTTCTTTAAGGTGGGAGATCGCTATAAGAAACAAGAAAGCTGTGTCAACACCAAACTTTCTGAAGGAAATGTAAATCATACTCCCAAGGCACAGCAAATTTCAAGTGCCTAGGAAAACAGGTTATTCTGGGGAAAGGGTTTGTAACTTAAACAAACAAAAGGCAAAAAAGAAAAAAAAAATGCCTTGTGAGGACGTGTTTATTTTCTTCTGGAATCGGGGAAAGTTTGGGATTTTTTTTCTCCCTCTTAAGAAGTAACAAAACAAGCCTTTTCCTACAGGTGTTCAGGGCATGAACACTTACACTGGGAAAATAAGGTTAAGAGAACACTGACAGGGTTATTTGCAAAATGTAGTAGCAAGAATCGGAGGAGAGTTAGAAAGACAGCACCTGAGGGCCCCTGAGTCATGGAGATAAGAGAAATATCTACTCACTCATCTTTTCCAGTGATTGTGAGAGATTTGAGATTGGACTTTGGAATCTGCAGCCTTATTTTTAAAAATGTTTTTGGTAAATCAAATCTATCTTTATTCACTTACATGAAGTAATGTAGGGGAGATGGGCACATTCTGTGTGCCTGGATTTGTCCTTTTGGGGCACCAGAATCTTCATTAAAAATTAAAGAATCCTTGTATTCAGATGAGTCAACCTAGTTCTGTAGTAGAATTTATAACAGTTCTTTAAAGACTTTCTTAAGATGATGAAAGTTTTACAGAGAATGACTAAATCCACACTCCTAAGTGAGAATTGTATACAGAATTTTCAGTAGGAATTTACCATTTGACCCAGCAATCCCATTACTGGGTATATACCCAAAGGATTATAAACCATTCTGTTATAAAGACACATGCACACGTATGTTTATTGCAGCACTATTCACAATAGCAAAGACTTGGAACCAACCCAAATGCCCATCAATGATAGACTGGATAAAGAAAATGTGGCATGTATACACCATGGAATACTATGCAGCCACGAAAAAGGATGAGTTCATGTCCTTTGCAGGGACATGGATGAAGCTGGAAACCATCATTCTCAGCAAATTAACACAGGAACAGAAAACCAAACACCACGTGTTCTCACTCATAAGTGGGAGTTGAACAATGAGAACACACAGACACAGGGAGGGGAACCTCACACACTGGGGCCTGTTAGGGGGTGGGGGACAAGGGGAGGGATAGCATTAAGACAAATACCTAATGTATGCAGGGCTTAAAACCTAGATGATGGGTTGATAGGTGCAGCACACCACCATGGCACTTTATACCTGTATAACAAACCTGCACGTTCTGCACATGTATCCCACAAAAGTAAAAAATAAAATAAAATAAAATACATCTACATGTTGAATAATTTTAAAAAACAAAGACATTAAAAAAGAAAATTAAAAAAATATTGTTCACATATCAATCTCCATTCCTCCACTTCTCCTCACTAATTACTGACAATATCCCTTCACCTGTGTGGGTAGAAGAAAAATTCTAGCAGTTCAAATCCTTGGCCTAAACCATCATTGCTAAAATATTCACTTTTTAACTTCCAAGAAATAAGTTAAATCATATTCTTACTCAAAATACAAGTAATTTAAATGAGTTTTTATCAGTGAGTTTCTTCTGGAGGCTTTGTTTCTTTCATTACTCTCAGCAGCATGTAAGAAGCAATGGGGTGATACTAAAATGGTTTTGTCTAACCTGAACGCTGTGTGTCTGGATCTTCATTCACTCTGTGGAATCTGTATTCTATGGAATTTTAAGTCCTTTTGGTAGGAAATTGTAAAGTGAGCAGAAACATGGGTTCCATGAGACTTCTTGTGCCAAAACATTATGCATTATCCTGGTACCTTTAAGTCCAAAGAGAATTGTTTAACTTCTTCATTCTCAGTATTATGCTGATAACAATAACAAATAAAGGATTCTAAGCTATTCACACATGACATATAAATTTAAGAGTTTTTTTTTTTTGTCACCCACAGTCAAAACACAAATTAGGATATTTACTCTCTTGCTTTCAGAGGGTGATTTCTATTGCTGTAGACAATTTTTAGAGAAAATAAAAGCTTTTAATTTTACGTGAACTTATAGTCTGATGTTAGTTATCTCTGTTGAGCATTTTCTGTTGAAGACAGGCTCACTTTATCTTTAGGCTATTAGGTCTTAGTGTGATGGATTTATCTAAATGTAAAACAAAACGAAACAAAACTATGGTCTCTAAGTAACCACTAAATTCTGATTTATAAATAGAAGGCTAAAAAATGAAGGGTGATATGCTACTTGAATTCAATTAAAAGGAACTAAAAAATAAATTATAATATTATGCAGAAGCATCCTCAGAGCTATTTATGTATTTCAGCTTTATAGTCCTAAGGAAATTCAAAAGCAGTGTCAGTAATGTGTGACCATTCAATGTAACCCCGATTGGACAACTTTAACTGACTATACAACTAACTTCAGATTAATTTTTAGTGAGAGTTTTTAAATTGCTCTTTGTAAGGTGGACAGTGATGTGAGTGCTCCTTTTAGAAGTTTTTTTTTCCTCATCTCAACCACCAGTATATTTTATTTTCATTAGCATATTCGGGGGATACAGTAGTGCCCCCTCTATCTGCAGATTCTCTTTCCACAATTTCAGTTACTTGTGGCCAACCACGGTCCAAAACTATTAAATGAAAAATTACAACAATAAACAATCCATCAGTTTTACATTGTGTGCCTTTTGAGTAACATGCTGAAATCATGTGCTATCCCACTTCATGGCACATGGAATGTAAAATGTCCCTTTGTCCAGGGTATTCACACTATATAAACTAGCTGCCCATTAGTCATTAACATTGCCTGATCCTGACATCTAACCATCAACATCATCATGGCTTGAAGATCCAGGATCACCCAAAGCTATGTCGCAATGCCTGCATCACTCACCTCACTTCATCTTATCATATAGGCATTTTGTCATCTCATATCATCACAAGAAGGGTGAGGACTACTGTAAAATGGAAAGCATATCCATCAACCTCACAGAGATCAGTACTCTGGCAAAGGTTGTTTGCATACTGGAGGGCAAAGATTTTATCGTAAAGAACTTACAAAACTTTCAAAAATATTTTGAAAACAATTTAATGAACCAGAATTTTTTAAGCATCTAATGATTTTCTGGCATGCCAAAGGTAGGCACAGTAGGAAAGCAATACAGAATAATTTTTTTAAGAGATGGGGTCTTGCTCTGTCACCCAAGGATAGATTGCAGTGGCATAATCATATAGCTCATTGCAGATCCAAACTCGTGGGCTCAAGTGACCCTCCTGCCTCAGCCTCCCAAAGTGTTGGGATTACAGGTGTGAGGTACCATGCCTGGCCCAGAATAATGTTTTGTAATATTTTATAGTATGGAAATCAGAGTTGGAAATAAGTGACTTTAATTCTTGGTCCTGCATATTACTGGCTCTGTAAGGTCAGGCAAACCACTTAGTTCCTTAAAGCTTCCGTTTTCATACCTGCAAAATGGAGATTAAAATACCCACCTCATAGGATAAATGTGTGTAGCACAGTACCTGGTGCATAGTAGGTATTCATGAAATGGGGCTCTCACTATAAGCAATGAAAACCACCACCACCTTAACATTGACCCTTTTAGGATACAACGTTCCAAGGAAAAATTTAATTTTGCACTGGTTAGAAGGAATTTCAAATCATTACCAGAGGAAAAGTGTAAAAACTGCCAAGATAACTCAATAATATTGAGTTATTCTCAATAGAGACACAGAATAATATTCTACTTGGAAATTCAATTAAATAAGCTCCACAAATGTTTATTGAATGCCTACTATTCACTAGGTATTGCATTGGGTTCAGGAGATTTAAAGATTAGTAAGACAGGGATCTTGTTTCCATGGGGCTTACAATCTGATGAGGGAGATGGACTCACAAACACATAAATCCCTTAAAGGAGTTTCAAAGAAGGAGAGGCAACAGCTTAACCTGGGAAGGTCAGGAAAAGCTTTGAAGAATGGGTAATACTGAAATATAAGATAGGTTTAGTTACTAGAGTATAACAGGTTTTCTTTATCATCAATCTCTGTCAACTGCCTCATCCTCTGCCCCAACCCCGAGATATTTCCTAGAGCTACTTTCAAATTTCCATGTATTTTGGGGAGCAGAAAAGAAATATGCTTATTGATTATCATATTTATAAAAGAAACAAAAAGATCATTTTCTTTACTGTTATTCATTGTCTACCAATCTATTATGGCTAATGAATGAGAAGAAAAAAGAAGGAAGATGTTTAGAGTTGTTTTTCTTAAAGGGAGATTCCACATCCTGTGCCTGCCTTGGGAAGCCTTGAAGAAATGACTACGCTTACCCACAAACATCTCTTGGCACCACTGTCAGGTTTGGGTGGACCACAGCCAGAACTTATGAGATCATTTATATTTGTATATTCCTTGTGCATAAAATTGGAATTTATCTAAAAATTGCATATTAGAAGGTGCAAAACCATTTAATTTGCCAAGTACTTGTCATAACCTTAATGAAGCAGTTCACTTGGTTGGGAACCAATAATATGTAGATAGGTAGAAAACACAGTGATCAGGTGAGGACGTGAAGAATGTTTGACAGAATGTATTTATTTCTATTCGGCTTCACATGCAACCTTGTCAAACATGGTCAAATTTTCAACGCAAAAGATTAAGCATGCTAATGCATAATTCCGAGATATCTATTTTAAACTGCAGGTTGCATGAAATTAATCTTTCTAAACTACTCATCTTTAGGAGTTCTCACCCTTCTATCAAAGTAGTATATAAGCTCAGATTCTCATTCAGATTCTAATTATATCAAACAATCATAAGAATGCTACTAAACTGAAGAGATTCTCTCTCTGTTAAGGGAGAAGTGTTGATGTGGACTTGAAACTATACAGTCACTTTTCCCTTTCCATTTATTTTCAGTTATACAATGTTAAATTCATACTTTAGGTTCTGATATGAAAGAGATACAGAGCACCTTTAAAAAGACACTGAAAAGCACCATCTGTTCATGTTCAAATCTTGAAGAAAAAATTTTTAACTTGTTAATCATAAATTGCTCTACAAATAGTATACTGGAAACATCCGGATGTGAGGTTATAATTAAAAATGAAAGCAAAACAGCTTCCCTTAAAAGAAAGAAAACTCTTAATTCAAACCTACCAGATAGCTGATTATGAAAGTGAAAATGCTGGCATGTATAGATACTGGGAAGTCTTGGGATCTGGATTTTATCACTGATCATCTGGTTATAGTCAGAGTGAAATTTTAAAATAGCAAAATACTCATTAAAAGCCTGAAAGGAGCTCATAACAACTGACATGGCACAATTAGTTATATATCCATGTATCCCCTTCTGATATCAATTATGTCAGTTTCCATTGGTGACATCATGCTAATATTTGATGACACATAAATGTCCAGTCCACTTAATTAGGATCAAGAAAATGCGCATCAAATGAGTATTTTTCCATCATGCTGTGTAATAATAATACTTTATCAAGTACCACCTTTTGATCCCTACATGTGGGAAAACTGAGGCTCAGACAGTTAAATTACTTGCCTATAGTCACATTTCTAGAGATGATTGGTAGAGGAGGAAATCAAATCTAGGTCTATCTGCCTCCATACCATTTCTTCACAAGAAGAGACTATCTCCCTGAGCTGCATAATGGGATTTGTTTCTTCCTTTCGGTTTCCTCAAGCATGACTACTACATCTGCTATAACTAGTATCCACAATTACCCAGCTGCATTTAACTAATTTAAAGCTCCTCATACCAATTCATTACCTCAAAAACTATTTGAGAGTTGAAGAAGTTTCTCAGAAATAATGTAATAAACAACAACAACAACGACAATACTGTGGCCCTCTCATTGATTCATATTTTCTTATCTCTCCCTTCTCCATAGAACATTGCAAATTGATAAACAGAAATTTCTCTTTGTGATAGTTTATTTTATGTGTCAGCTTGGCTGGGCTAAGAGATGCCCAGATAGCTGATAAAACATTATTTCTGAATGTGTCTGTGAGGGTGTTTCAGGAGTAAATTAGCATTTGAATGAGTAGAATGAGTGAAAAAGATCGACTCTCACCAATGTGGACAGGTATTATCCAATTGATTCAGGGTCTCAGTAAAACAAAAAGGCAAAGGAAGGGTGAATTTTTGCTCTCCCTTCTTGAGCTGGGCTATCTCTCTTTTCCTGCCCTCAGACATCAGACCTGCTGGTTCTTGGTCCTTTGGACTCTAGGACTTGCACCAGCACCATTCCCTCTTTTCAGTTCTTAGGCTTTTTGAGTGAAATTGAATGATATCATTTTCCAACTTGCAGACAGCAAGTGGTGGAATTTCTTGGCCTCCATAATCATGTGAGCCAATTCTCATAATAAATCTCTTTCTCTCCTTTTTATATATCTCCTATTGGCTCTTTCTCTGGAAAACCCTAATATACTCTTGTTCATATATTTTGTTACTTTTTTAACTCATTTGCATCTCAGGCAAAAAAATTCTTTTCTTATTAGCTTCTATCCTCCAATTTCTCTCCCTATCTCCAAGAAAGATCACTATCAACTCTCTTCTTCCTTCATTCTTTCCAGAGATGTCAACCCATGTTGACTGGTTCTGGTATCATGTAAATCATTCTGCTATTACTGTGGTCAGTGGGGAGGCAGAAGTGATAAGCAGCAAATATACATCATCTAGAACTTCAGTTCTGACCCACTGGCAAAGCGTCTTCACCACAACTGAAAAGGTTCTGAGGTAGAACGGGGTTTATTATGAAAGATTGACACAATTGAATATTAATGTCTTCCACTGAAGAAGAAAGGTAATGATACCTATTGTCTTGTGTTTTCTATACTTGGCATAAGGCCTCAATAATCTCAATTCAAATCCAAAAGTTTTCAGGAGGAAACCTCTGGACACATTAAAATCTCTTATATTAAATTCACAGATATTTATTTAGACCTTTTCATGGAGTGCATCATGGCTTATCACTGATAAAGGGACAAAGAAATATAAAGGCATGATCCTAATCTCTATAGTTACTTAAAAGGGCAAGACAAACTCTACAGCATTATGGAGTGTTAAGTGCTAGGTAATAGCAAATAGAATAAGCAGTATAAGAATGCATTAGATGATAACACTACTGAGGGCTGTAAAAATCTCTGAAGGCTTCATGGTGAGGGGGAGATTTAAATTGGGCCTTAATTGATTTGCAAAACTAAAACAAGAAGACAAGATATGGGTGTTCCAAGATAGAGTGGGAAGCTTTAGCGGTGGTATTTGGGGAAAATTGGTCAGTATTCCTACAAACAACCATTACTACAGAAAACAGACAACAGTATAGACAAAGAACTGTCTGAAAGGATAAAAGTGAGCTGTTCAGCAGGGTAAATAGGGGATGGTGTGACAATGATAATTTCTTTGATTATAGCTATCTGCTAAGCCCTGTGCTAATTTAATTTTTTAAATTAAAATAAAACTGCACAATTCAGAGATAATTATTATCTCTTTTTCTTATCAGAAAACTACAAACAGTTGAGGTCTTCCAAGGCAAAGCCCTTGTTGTTACCCATCATGCTGAGGGTTAGTTCAGGTGCTTGGGCAATGGCATGTACATCTATCTCCTTTGTTTTGATACATCCATCCTTGACTCAGGAATAGACCTAGAGACCTACAAAAGTCTCCAGTTTGCCAAGACACATGGCAGATGAGGGAACACACCACTGTGGTGCCCTCAGGAAACAGATTATAATCTGGCTTTACATTTTCCATTGTAATCTTGAGATGCTTCACAGTCAAATAATAGTTACTCAGTGAAATATATGGATAGTCATGCGATAGTAGAATGAATAAAGACCTTATATAGCTACTTGGTATTTCAGGCCAAGTTTTGTTGACAGACTAGTTTGCTACAAACTTATGAAACCCTTTTTATTTTCTAGATGGCAAAATGTTAACAATTAGGGGACCCAATTGAAGGGTATAAAGGATTGATTGAATTATCTTTGCAGTTTTTATCTGAGTTTATTTCTTAGTACTTTCTGGATATTGGAAACGTGGCTAAGAGACTGTGGACACTTAGGAGTTCAATAACTGTTAGTTCCCTTCTCTTGTGCTGTAGAAAAAGTACAAAAGGTCCAAGTTATCTCTCAGACATCAGGCAGATGATTAATTGTACTGTGAAGCGGTCAAGTCCTCCAGAATACTGCATTTTGGGAACACTGATTAGTCATATTCTTATAAGAATTGGAAGCTGCAATTTTTAACAGTTCGAATAAAAAAGTTGCATTGCCAATTCTGTACCTATCTGATATGTTCTCTCCCCGGAGGAGAATAAACAGGCCTTATTCATCTCCCCCTCCCCCACCCTAAACATTCTTCTCAAGTCCTGAATATGCCTGAAAAGACATGTCATTATGGTTTTTCCTGTGGAGTCTAGAGTTCTCCCACCTCCACCCTACTGAAGTCATTCACAGGAAAAGGCAATGACAGCCAGATCTTGACAGATCACCCCTAGCACAGTTTCACTGTGATCCCACAGGGGCTTTACTGAATATCAGTCCCAGAGCTGTCTGTCTTTTCCATTTGGGCTGCGGCAGACTGAGCTGAGTAGGTGAGGGATATGTTTTACAGGCATTACGCAGGCCAGTCTTCAGAGGCCAGTGTGCACGGTGGGTCCAGCCATCCTCAGACACACTCTGCACATGTCACGCTGGGGGACAGAGCAGCGTGTGTGCTGTCTGGATGATTCCTCTTGGAATGTTGGTTGCCTAGCAACAAGATCATGCTTTGCTCTTAACTCCAATTCTCAGGACTTTGGCTTAGTTACTTCTGATCCTTAGACTTTTTCTTACCATCCCTCACCCGGGTTCCCAGAAAGTACAGGGGCTCCAAATTCCAAATAATGTAGTTTTTTTAGCTACGTAGTGGCACTCTACATGTTAGATTTCCTGTTGGCATCCTACCTGTACTTTATATACACTAGCATTTCTCTAATAGTTTTAAATATGCTACATTTTAAAAGACTACACAGTTGGCTTTCCTTTTTTAACACAGACACATACACAGCATACGTATGTATTAGAAAAAGAATGGAAGGGTATACCACAATATAAAATAACAGCAGCTTTCTCTTTATGGTAGGAATATTAGTATTTTTAAATTATCTTCAATAAATGTGTTAATTTTGTAATAAGGATAAATATTAGCATGATATATATTGGGATTATATACTATTAACTGACAAGCAAAAATGTATACAAAGCAAGGGTAAAGGAAGAAATACTGTCACACGTAAGTACACCACAATTTCAACCCTATACATGTGGAAAAATATGACAGAAAATTAATGAATGAAGAGGGTTTCATCAGGATAACAGTAATTTTTTTCTTAAATTCTTGAATTTTAATTTTAAAATAACAAACCTTAAAAATATATAGTATTGGCATATCTACAGCCATATGTTTTAAAAGGCAGAGGAAATCATCTTTATCATGCCAACAAGGGTCAGTTGGGCAGATTCCCATAGTAAAAGATTAAAATATATTTTGGACCCAGAGTTTGTTCAATCATTTACTTCTTCATTCACTCAAAAGCCATGTCTAAGCATCTGCTTTGTGCCACATATGTGAACAGCACTGTGAATACAGACCTAAAGCAGAGCGTCTCTGCCCTCAAAGAATCTATATTAAAAGTCAGATGAGGGATAAAAAAATAGGATGCATCATTTATTATAATACTCCTCAAACCATGTTTTGTGGGTGTTTTCAAGTGAATTTTAGATTTCTCTACAATTTTTAATTTTATATTTATATAGTAATCTATTTAATTAGCAAGTTTTTCAGAATCATTTAAATGGCACTTCATAGCTGAGTGCTAACATAGGACTTCAAGGTCTACAGTTATACTTGGGAATATAATTGCATAGTACTGATTATTATTTCATAGTCTTGGCTAATGAGAAAGGGACCTAAATATAAATGATATGTGGTGACACATGAAAGGCAACTGATGTCATAGGATATTTGCCAATAATTTGAATAATGACAAATGGCCAGATAATTGAATCATCTTGGGATGTGTAGGATGGCATAGTAATGCCAAACTCAAAAGCTGTTAGAACTATATTCATGTCGTAATCAGAGATTTTGTTTCAGCAAAATGTCATTCTTTATATTAAATAACCATTGTTAATGTTAATTTCATTCCACTAGAATGCAGCTCTGTGGCAAAAAAAAAAAAGGCTTTATCTGTTTTATCTGCTACTATACCCCTAGTACCTGGCTCATAGCTGCCTACTAAACATTTACTGGATGGATTAATAAATAAATTGAGTATTTTTATTTATATATGTTTTCTAAATTTACACTTATAGTTGAATAAAAGTTATGCCTGTTTTGTGTTGACATGTGTTTAAATATATTTTATAATAAAAATAACACTGGTGGACTTACGAGAATTTTTCTCCTTTAAAGAAGAAATATTTAATATCAATTAAGGGTGCTATTGGCCCTTTAAAAACCATAGGGTTAAACCTAACTCTTCCCTTTTCTGTGATATCTGTTTTCTGGCTCTTCCCTCCTACTTTTGCTTCCCACCAATTCACTTTTCAAAATTCCCACATGCCCTTTCTCCCTATTACCCTTTTACTTCCTATACTTGCCAACCCTAGCAACTTCCTCACTCTATCAACATACACTAAAACAGAGGAAGAGAAGAGAAGAAAACACAAACCAGAGAATAAGGCAGGTTTTCCACAGCCTCCAAAGAACCCTCAAGTGAAGATAAGAGATTCAGAAGTTACACAGACTAGGGTTCAAATCCTAATTTCACCATTTATATACTGCCCCTCAGAACCCGAGTAGACGTTAAACAATTTTGATGTGTACTCTTCTTGTCAATAAAAATTTCAAGCGCTTAGCACATTACTTGCCAATAGTTCTGGGCTGGACTGTCCATTTCCTCTGTTCACATACTTTAGAAGGTCTCACTCCGATCCTTCTCTGGTAAGAACTCCTCCTCATCAGGTGAGGAGCTTGTAGGATCAAGGGGATGTGCCCATCTGGTGCCCAAGCACCACCTCATCAAGAGTTGGACTCTGCATCCTGCCCAAATGGTCCTGTTTCTAGATCCTAGATAGGGCCTAATTCATTTTTTAATGGTGGACCATCCCTGTGGGTGTGTGTACTCCTAAGTATCACAATGGGTTTCAAATGGTGTGGCTTAAAAGCATGTCCTAAAGTGTCAATAGCTCTAAATGTGAGTCATGAGCCAGTGCAGAAGAAATCTTTATGGGGAGGGAAGAAAACGAGGTGGTTCTTAGCCCAGGAGCTCAGGTCCCTTCTTCCTATACTGCCTCCTTATGGCTAGGAATTCTGAAGAGTCTGAAAGTTTACTCAGTTGAGTCTCACTTTGAACGTGGATTTGCAGGTTCATTTTGAAAAAATATTTGTTGAAGTAGGAGGATTAAATATATTCAGTGACGGTTTGTTAGCTTGTTTTAGAACTTTAAAATATTTGGTATATGACTTCCATTTGAACCTTTGTTTCAAGACATATAAATGTTATGAATGAATCTGCCTGAGACACAGTAACTGTGTAAGTAGATGCTATTATTATTAATATCTTACGAGGTGATTGTATATTCAATTAATAAGTATTTACAGGAAATTGTTAGCTTACAGCGCTGTACAGGCACATTTGGGCAGTACAAAAGAAACAGAAGAAACAGCATAGGCTTCAGGGTATTTATGACCTCACTGGATATTATAAATTATACACATAAGAAATTTAAGAATAATCTCAGAAGTGTTCAGAATTGTATGAAGCCAATTCTCTGTAATGCTTATGGAAAGCAGTCTCAAACGAATTATAGTCACTGAGGTTCTATAAATCTATGTATACAATGCCATCCTTTCTTTGACTGATTAAACTTTCTCATCTTTCAAAGGTTCTCAAGCTTGGCCTCCTAGGTAATCTTCTTGGTTGCCCTTCTCTGGAATCCTTGTACAGTCAAGGTCGTCAACAAGACTTTAGTTTTTATTTATCCTTTAATCATTTCATGTTAATCAGTGTATGTTCCTAGGTGGCCAGTATTTAAAAAGCAGAAATCTTATCTTACCTTTCACTTAAATAATTTTCTTTAAATTGTCCCTTCCAACTTCTCCCACTTCCTCTTCTGCTCACTCTCCTTTACCACTCATTCTTCACGAATTGCCATTTCATGAATCCGCTATTCTTGTACAATTCCATGTTAAGCTCCAAATTATGGCATGTAATTTAGTATACATACACCTACTCAACACATGTTTACACACACAAACTCCTGGGTCTCCTACTTAGTGGAGTACTTAGTAAAGAAGCGCTTTCATTAAAGAAGAAAAAGAACTCTACATTCTTGTTCCAGTGAAGACAAGAAGAACTGTTTGAGTAAATATGAAGTTCTAAAGCAGGTAATTCTTTGAAGAGTAAGTAGCCACATTGTTGGAAGGAGCAGGAGGGAGGCATTGTTGGGAGTTAGGTTCAATGATACTCTATATCACATGGATCAGGCAAGGATCACTGTTTGACTAGTGCCTACTGGGATACAGATGGAAGACTGACAACTTAAGTTACATGCTCAGAGATGCTAAGACCAATCTCCTGCCTCTGGCCTAGGACATCTACAATTTATCAGTGTCTTTCACCACAGCACACCTGCTGAGACCCCTTGCAGATTCTGAGCCAGCTTAGTCCTACTAGTGCCCTCACCAGGCAAAGGGGGCTCCACGGGGCAATGTCTGTCTCATTCATACTTGAATCCCTAGTAGAAACTGGATTTTAATATTGTTTCCATTATTAACACATTGTATGACATTGGATAAGCCACTTGAACATTCTCATCTAAAATTTAATTTAAATGAAGTTAAAATTTAATTGTAGAATTATTACAAAATTGTGTTTACTCAACTTATTTACATGATTTGCCTCATTTTGGAGAGGGTGTAAAATGATGTTTAAACATAATAGAATTTAAAATTAAAATATTAATATTAGTTTAAATAAGGTTGTAAAAAATAAATAGAAGAAGAAAAGATATTAGTGGAACCACTCTGATACTATTTTAAAACAAAGCAATAGTTAGTTATTGAATACAAACATGATACTAGGCACCTCAGCAGTGGGAGAAAGATATAATCAGTAACCTGTTTCACTGTGATTTTATTATTTTTTTAAAAAGACCAAAAAGACCAATGCAAATGACTCAAGAATCAAATAAGGTCATAAAAGTATTTCTTCCATGGGTTCTGATAAAGATTAATAAAATGGCAGCACACTACTGTAGAAAGAGCAATGATATCACAGCTTTGCTTTTCTTACCATCTACATCTATCACATCATTTCAAACTACAGTTCAATAAAGTAATTTGGGGGGCAGTGAGAAGCACACCAGTACTGAATTAAAACGCAGATAGTTTTTTAGTTTTATTAGTTTTATTCTAAGGGGAGTTTCGCAAAGTTTAAGGCAGTCTTCCAAAAATATCTGTTTCTCTGAGGCAATATTTACTAGTTATTGGGTATTGACTAATGTGAAGTTATAGTTTGAGTAAGTATTTTGGTCAGGTATCAAGTTAAGAGCAGATGTATGCACTACAATAATCATCTGAGAATGGAGATTAAGTGACATCTTTTTATGAAATCTGAGAATCCAGATAGTGTATAAAAACCTGTCAGTGCATATAGGCATTCAGAAGGGTACCTACCACTTAGCAGACTTGCAGCAAATAACTACTTTATTAATATTTTTGAATTTATGAGTGTATTAATAGATATACTGTATCTATCAATATGTATCATTTTTAACTGGTTGATTAGTTAGGAGTGAGCACAGAAAACAATGAAATTAATAGTGGGCTTGAGTCAGATTTTCTGTGAGGAGAAAATATTAACTGTGAAATATTGACTCTTCAAATTGTTTAAATCATTAGCTTTATATACATTTTGCAGACTTCTATTTGAATTCAGAATGAAAATATGATCTTTAATATATTTATGCCAGCAAGAAATCATTATCCAAACTTATATGCAAGTTCTACAACAAGCAGAGGGTCTACTAATATTGTGCCAAAGATGGTGATGAAGATGGAGAATTTAGTGAACCACCTACATGTTCCCAAATAGTTAGATGCTTGTTAAAGACGTGGATGCTTAAATGCTACAAGTTTTTCCTCCCAATATTTCCCACCACATTGTTGATATACTCATCAACAGCAAGAAATCTGGGAAAATCTAACACATCTTTGATAAGAGAAGGTGTAATCCATTTAACAAGTATTTCCTGAATAACAATGAAAAATAGTAATTGTAGCAATAATAACAGAACCTGCCATTTGTTGAGTTCTCAGCATATGCCAGACTGTCATTTTTGTCATAAAAATGTATGATGCATATGAAAACAGCATAAACAGAGATAGTAGTTGCCACTTATCCACAGTTTTGTATTCCATGGTGTCAGTTATGTACAGTCAACTCCGGTCAGAAAATAGATGAGTACAATACAGTAAGACATTTTGTGAGAAAGCAATACTACGTTCGCATAACTTTTATTAGGGTATATTATTATAATTGTTCTATTTTATTAATAATTGTTGTTCATCTCTTACTGTGCATAATTTATAAATTAAACTTTATCACAAGTATGTATGTATGTATAGCTGGAAAAAAAAAACATAGTCTATACAGGTACTATCTACAGTTTTAGGCATCCATTGGGGGTTTTGAGCATATCCCCTGTGGCTAAGGAGGGACTACTGTACATACAATTATTTCATTATAAAATGAGTTTCTATGTACCAACCAACCAGCTTAAGAAATGTATTAATACAGCTGACTCTGAAGCATCTTGTGTACCATAACTAATCAAATCACACTCCTTCACCCCACAAAATTTTTTGTTAATGATTCCTTTGCTTTTCTTGTCGTAGTTACATATATGTATATATATATATCCCTAATACTTTTTGTCTGTTTCTGAACTTTATGTAAATAGAATCACATTATATATTCTCTTCTCTTTTGTCAATACAGTTATTAAAATTCATCCATGTGATGGTCCATACGGGTAATTCATTTTTTCTACTACATAGTATCCATTGTATTAGTAAGTCACAAAGTACGTACATTTATGTTGTTTCTAGATCTTGCAATTATGAACAATAATGCTATAAGCAATATAGGTTAAGAATGTTCTGTTAATTCAACAGTTATTAAATGATCCTAGAGAAAGGGCATGGCTTTGTTTCTCTCCTACTCTCCCAAGTAATTTCCTAGGGATTAAAATAATATTTATATTATTCTCTTCAACCATGAATCTATCCTGATATCTGGGAACCATGATCATTTTTTCCAAGAACTCACTCATCATATATCTTTCTAGAGTGAACAGCCTTCTACTGAAGATACTCATCAAATATATTCCTAGAATTTCTAGGAGAGTATAAAGATTAAATACTTTCTTAAAAAGACTAAATAAAAATTAGATGCTAAGTTTTAAGGAAAATATCTATATCTCAGTTATACAGTGTTTCCCAAATTGAGGCTTTGGGAAGCAGGAGTCATGATTTATAACTTCTTTAGAGTAAAGCATTTAAGGTAATTTAACACTTACTGGATATCTGGCCGTGTAAAAAATATTGGGTAAAATGGTCCAGAGATAATACGGAACACATAGTTTCTACCCACATGAAGTATTGTTGTTGGAAAAATACATAAGTACATATAAAAAAGACTGAAGTCTATTTCAAATTAACTGTGCTTTACTACCCTGAAGACAGCAAACTTGATGGTAGGTAAGTTTGAGATGGATCTTTACAATTCCCTAAATAACTCAGTGTGAAAAATAATTTTAAGTTGAAAATATGGCTTCACTTTGCAAAGATGTAACAATACAAATGGTCACTATATATAATTAAAATGTACTTTTTTCCTACTCAGTTTTTACATGACTTTGTTAAATAAGCTAAGTTTGCATTAGTTGAGCACAGAGCTAGGTGGGAGAGTAAAAAATATCTAATCAGCTGTAATACTTCACTAATTTATTAAACAAAAATAGTCATTTTGCTTGAATAGTATCTTCATGTTTTTGCTTCATTGGTTTCTTTCCTTGTTCTAAAGTATCAAATCCACCCAATCCCCAAAGACTTTTATAAACCATGTTTTTTTCTTTAGCTACCATCCTATCAATCTCCTTCCCTCTACTACTTTCTTGAAAGAGTACTCAAAGCCTCCTGCATTATCTTCATCATACAATTTCATTTCCTACTTCATGTGACAGTAAACTAGCTTCTGTCTTTCCCTTCTACTGCAAATGTTCTTCAACATTAGAAAACCAAATGCCAAATTTAGAATCATTTTTGTTACTATCCCACTTAATATTTCTGGAAAATGTGCCACAATTTCTTATCCTTTCCTAGAAGCTCTTTTTTTGGCTTCCATTCCCAAGTATATCAAGATCCTCTCTCCCCTCCACTGTTCTAAACTGCATGGCATACCCTCTTCCTAGAATGTTTTTTCTTACCTTACCTGCCTTTTCTTCTAAAAAACTATCTAGTTGGCCGGGCGCGGTGGCTCACGCTTGTAATCCCAGCACTTTGGGAGGCCGAGGCGGGCGGATCACAAGGTCAGGAGATCAAGACCACGGTGAAACCCCGTCTCTACTAAAAATACAAAAAATCAGCCGGGCATGGTGGCGGGTGCCTGTAGTCCCAGCTACTCGGAGAGGCTGAGGCAGGAGAATGGCGTGAACCCGGGAGGCGGAGCTTGCAGTGAGCCGAGATTGCGCCACTGCACTCCAGCCTGGGCGGCAGAGCGAGACTCCGTCTCAAAAAAAAAAAAAAAAAAAACTATCTAGTTATCTTCCATGGCCCAGCTTAACCATCACTTCCTTCCTCTGTACGTTCCCCTCCCCAGCGAAGATTCAGATTGAATTTAGTAATTTGTGTAGTAAGCTCTGTGTATCTCTATTACAGCTATTATTACACTTCATAAAAATTATTCATTCATATGCCTACCTCTATCTACTAAACTGTAAAATTCCTTGAGAGGTGAGATTGAATTGTATTCATTTTTGTATTCCCAGTGCTTTTGCAGAAGCTACATGGTAGGAAATCACAAATTTTTGTGAATGAGTGAGTGATTTAAAATAGGCTTCAATTCCAGCCAAAAGAATAGATCACTAAATAATCTGCTATAAAGAGAATTAAATAAATAAAACTGATATTTCACTGAACAGAGAAAGCATCAAAACCTATGAAAAATGTATCAAAGAATGTGTGATGGTTCTTCAAATACAAAACCCCCTCTAGTGTCATGCTTCCCCACTCTTTGATGAAATTACAATAGATTTGAGGAAGGTTTGCTGAAGGCAAAGTTTGATCTGCTATGGTTGACCTAAAGAAAATCTAATTGTGTAGCAAATGTCAAATCTGAGTCACCGCCACAATTATTTCAACACTGTTGCCTCCTAGCTAGCCCACATGACTAAATTAAAAGACAAAGAACTAAAAATGTTGGTAATCTCACTTGCATCTAGCAATTACTGGGGCCCAAGGGACTTCACTGTACAATAAATATTGGTAACATCCAAAAACACATAACGTTTTTCTTCCATAACTTCTCTTCTTCCTGCCACCTCTGCTATCCGCTTCTGCTTAAGGATAGTTTGGAAGCACCAACATTATTGGTTTATGTGAACCATTACATTACATAAATGTCAGTTTTAAATAAAGCTACCCCATAATCTATTCCAATTCCCCTAGAAATGGCAGTGAGCAAAAGAGAAGCAGGGAGCATCTTCATCACTCAGAGATACATTTACATAAAGAATTGTCTATGTGTGCTACAAGGTAAAGCTATGCATTAGCTGTTTCCTTTAAGCATCACCTTGGGAAAATATACTCTGAACCAGATTTTTCCAATGCTTAAACTTCTCTCTGGGAAGACATAGGCCCTTCTGGAGGCTGCAATAACTGAGTAAGACCACTGGGGTACCATTTGGTAAACTGCAGCTTCAGTGCACTCAATAGTACCTTAGTGGCCTGAAAGAGTTAATGCAGCATCTAGTGGTACATGATTTAATTCCTTGGGAATTATTTCCAGGCTGAGAGAATTTGCCTTAGATCATTAAGAATACTTCCTCTGACCTTCAGTGTCTTACATATGATGACTGGTGATAAGAAATGCTCTTACCTAATTTGTAGAACAAATAGATTTGATTAATGATTTGAATATTTTGTCAGAGGCAATATTGAATACATTACTGAAACTTTTCTTTCTGGTAAGCATCACCCTTCTAAATTATTTTTCTTTAATCATTTTACTTATCAAGAACACTGATGTGTATTTTAAAATCTAGGATTGTAGGTAAAACCTAACTTAAATAAAACAGCTCTATTCTTAGCAAACTAATTAGGTAATATAGACATTAATTCGACCCACAAATATTCTGTACTATATTATGTGTTAAACTCTAACAGGCACTGGGAATACAATGGCAAATAAGCATTCTTGTCTTTAAGATACTTTTACTCTATTGGGGGAATAAAAAGTAACTAGCGAATCACATTCTTCTATAAAAGAAATATATAATTCAGCATACTTTAACAATGTGAAAATCTCCATTAGTCAACTATTTTAATATCATAAAGCTTAGTAGTTAAAATATAAAGAAATCAAACTTAGATATCACTGTATATACGCAGAGTATTACATTTGTTGGTTATTTTCATAATAAGAAACAACATTATGTTCATGCATAACTGGATCATTGAAGATAGAACTAAATGGACTTAGCTCTTCAATTCACTTTTCACACATTTAAAAATAATCTTGTGCAACAGAAATGAAAATATATTTCTTGGGAGTTTTATTCCTTCTTCTATTTACCAACCTTCTGATCTACATAGGTTACGTAAGGTTTTAAATAATACATTATTTTAACCCTTGAGATCAAAATGTCAACCTCAGTATTAATTTGCAGTACACAATATGCAAGGCCATTGAGGATCATTATTAAGAATTTATTATAATTCTCTAAAGTTCATGTTTTTCCTTCCAGACTTTCTTTTATTCTTCTTTTCCTCTTTCGGATACTTAGTGAGTCCATATGTAAATTAGATAACAAAATAAAAGGTAGAATAAAATGTTTTTAATGTAAAAGAAAAAGCAATTAATAAACATTAAAAAATCCATTTAAAAGTGAAGACATACCCTCTGACACCATGTTTTCAGCTTACTAGAAAAGATCCCCAACAATAGCCATAATAGAAATTTCCACATGATAAATGCTATGAGAAATTACAACAACCTTCAGCGGGAGCAACTAGAGTAGTAGTCATTGAGAATCTTCTTTTAGTAAGCCCAAGGCTTCAGGAGGGTCACAGGCTGAGAAGGAAGGGATGAGGAAGTTAATGAAACTGAGAGCTAGGTCTCCGCAATATATCCTGACAATCAATGGGATAAGAGATGCCATAGCCAAGCTACTCATGCACTTTCCTAAAGAGATAAGTTTGTTTTGAGCCCTGATACCACACATTCAATATTCAATCAGGAATTTTCCACATAGTTCCCTCTTCTTGAGACTTAGAAAAATGATTATCTTTCAAGAATAAACATTTGGTGAAAGTTAATTAATCTTAAACTCTGTTACTCCATTAACTAGAATAAATCTTTAAAACCAAACTTCTTTCAGAATAAGAGGGTTAACTATAATTTTAATACCCCCTTATATTAATAACGTGTTTTAACAGCTTAAAATGTTGTTATAGGGTCATTTGATTTATACAGCAGACCAGTAATTTAGCTATTACTCACATTTTGCAGATGAAGTAACTGACATTCATGAAAATCTAGTTTGACATCAACAATTATCAAAAGTAGAAAACAAACTCTTCATGTATTTGAATCCAAATTCTATAGCCATTTCTATTGTACCACACAGTTTACTAAACTAACATTTTCTTAGTGTTGAATTAAGGGGGAAAAAAAAGGAAGGCCGAGTTTGCAACACTAAATTCAAAATATAGGAATTCTGGAAATATTTTGGGAGATAAACATATAGGTGATAAGAAATCATTTAATTTTATTTCTATTGCCCTAATAAAAATATCTCCAATACTACAAATTCCAAAAGAACTATGTACAAATTTTAAGCTAACCTTGTTAATGAAAATCTCTTGGGCTTTCTTGGAAGGCAATTTTGTAAAATTCTTGAATGGAAATCTGGACGCAGGCCTTGTTTCTCCAGCACTCCATGGGAGATGACTCAGTGGCAACATACTTGCTTACAGTTACTACAAATTCCCAGATGGCAAATCCATGGCTACAGTTGGAACCCGCAAAACTAAGAACTCTGGCTCTTGTTTAGTCTTACAAAGGCTTCTTTTACCTTAGCATCTGAAATGCTTTAATAAAGAATCTGCTTACAGATTTTCACAATGCCTCTGAGGTTAAAATGGAAACTATTCTTCTGCTTCGATGCATCATGTGGTAGCACTTATCTTTATCCATTTATAGAAGCTAAAAATCTTAATAATAATAATAATAATACCTTATATCTAAAAAGTGCATTATCACTCCAAGTGCTTTCAGATATAGAATCTGATCTTCACAACATCTCTCCCCACAGTGGTGGTATCCCCCAGGGTTCTGTCCGTAGCTTTTCTCCTTTCACTTTTCACAGTTGCCCTGGGAAATGTTATCCACACCTGTGATTTCAACTGCCACTTACATAGTGATGATGGCCAGATCTCTACTTTCAGCTTGCTATTCACACCAGAGATGCAGACTGGCATGTATAGCTGTCCACTGAATGCCTCTCAGGGCTTACCCATAGTACTCAACACGTGCAAACTGTTATTTTCTTCTCCAGATACGTGCTGAAATTCTCTAGGATAGCTAATAACACCATAATCTTTTCAGCTATCCAAGCTGAATGTATGAGTCTCAGCTTCTCCCTCTCTGCCACTCCCGTAACTCACATAATAGTTTACAGTTATTGTCTTACTTTTACTCCCCTAAATCTTTCTTTAATAGGGCTCTTTCTTCCTTTTCTCAAGTTATTTTCATAGGTCAAGCCTTTACCTTTTCTTTTCTGAAGCATTACAAAAGCTTCTTAACTCTTTTCATCATTTCCTCTCTGATTCCATACCCAGGCCATCTTCCAACTCTCCTGTCAAAATGGTCTTCCTAAAAGCACAAATCTGGTCAGAACACTCCTCTATTTCAAGACATAAGAAAAATTAAACTGGTGATAATATAAAACATGACAAGAGAATGAATTATAAACTTTAAGCGAATACAAAGACCTTCACAAGATTACTCCAAATTATTTCTTCCCTTCCTTACTCTCTGAACACAGTAGACATACATGCTATTTCCTAAACAAGATCACCATCTTTCACCACTTCCATGCCTTATGTTTTAACTAACAGGTATCTCCTACCTCTTACTAATACTTTAAGATCTAGTTGAAAATTTCCCCAAAACCCCTGTGTGTAGTTAGCAAAGGCCCCACCATTCCTACAGAGTGTGCTTACATCATCATAATGGTATAAGCACATAGGTACCAGTACGCCCTTAAGAATATAAGCTACCCAGGGGCAGGAATCTCTCTTATTCATCTTTATATCCCTGATAGTTGGCATTGTTCACAAACTTAGTGGAATCAAGTAATGTACATATATAGTGCGTTATCTCCATTTCATAGATGTTTCAAAAAGTCTTATTATCATACAGGTAAAGCTAGAGTCAAGTTGCTGAATATAATTTCCCTCAACTACAAAATTAGCATAATTGTGCAGTTCTTTCTCTACTTCAAAAAGTTTTAGTCAGAATAAAATTTTAGAGAGCGTTAAAAGTAAAAGGAGCCACAATACATAGAAATGTTTTTTGGTTCATTGAGATTCATAGCCAATAATGATTAAAGGCAAGTTACATCCACCTCAGAAAAAATATTTCCAACAGGTGATAAAAATCATTATTATTCTTAATATGTAAAAAAGTTCTACAGATAAATGAGAAAAAAGTTCCAGTTTTTTCAATAACATGATGTGAAAGGCAATTTACAAATGAAGAAATACAAATGACTATAGGCTTATGCAATGTTCAACATTATTGAGGAATGTAAGAAGTGAATCAACACTGAGATAAAACTTTTAACCAAACTGACAAAGATTACCATAACAAAAGTACCCAGTTTTAACAATAATTCTTTAAAACTGGCATCATATACCCTTGATAAGAGTATAGAAATTTTCTAGCAGAGCAACTAGACCACATACGCACCAAGTCTTAAAATGTCACACCATTTCCTCTGGAACATAATGGTGCAACAAATTCTATCTATATTATACCTACTGTGTAATGATACACTTCCTTTTCTTTAAGGTTACATTTTCTTGAATTTCCTTTTCATTGCAATTATATCCCTTTGTTTGTCTAATTACATTGTCAGATGTACCATGAACAAAATAATATTCCAAAAACATCATAATATGTTGTTTTTCCACTCTGAAACCTCACCTTGATATTCATATGACCTCCATTTACTTTTTCAGAACTTATTTTTTAACTAAATCAGACTATACTGTTTCCTAAATGTTTCCTACGCTTTCCTACTGTCACACATTGCTGTACACTACTTCTTTTGCTAGAAATGGCTTTTCTGCTGCCCAGAACTGTGGGTTTGAATCCCACTTGTCCTCTAAGTCCAGCTATTGAAACTATTTCCTTCATTTAGTTTTTCCTGATCTGTAAAATGTAGATAATAAATCAATCTTAAATGGTCATTGTGAAGTTTTAATAAAACTGTGTCTAATACACAAAAAAAGGCAAAATAAACATTTATGGAACAACGTTCCTGCCCATTTCCCTGCCAAGGCCCTGCCAAAGTCTGAATACACCACAGTTTCTTATATTTTCATGGTGCAAACAACGGAGAAATTTACTTTAATGAGCACCCTGATGTTTATTAGGCTGATTGTAATGTATATCTCTATAAAGCCAACTGGCTTGACCTGAATTTTTTGTTTTGTTTTTTGAGACAGAGTCTCACTCTGTCGCCCAGGCTAGAGTGCAGTGGTGCTATCTCAGCCTCCCAAGTAGCTTGGATTATAGGCGGGCACCACCATGCCCAGTTAATTTTTGTATTTTATTTTATTTTTAGTAGACACAGGATTTCACCATGTTGGTCAGGCTGGTCTTGAACTCCTGGCTTCAGTGACTCTCCCACCTTGGCCTCCCAAAGTGCTGGTATTACAGGCATGGGCCACTGCACCCGGTCTGACCTGCATTTTTAATTGTTTAGAAAAAGATCTGGAAGTTTTTCTATTGGTTTACGTATCTGTGTACAAGTTCTTCTTTTCCTACTTCTTTAGTCTCTCCTCCAATGTTAAATATTTTTCAAAACTCAAAGAATTTTGTAAAATCTAATATCCGAATGAAGTATCCAATGCTTTCTCTCTCTGCCATTAAAAGACAGCCCCCAACAGACTCTATGACTTAACACAATATGCTTCTGAAATATTTTAATTTGTAATACAAAAAGATTGGTAATAAAATAGATTTTCTCTTTTTTTCTGCATTTTAAAAGCTTTTGTATTGTAAAATAAAACAGAGACACAGATAACCACAGGAAATGTATGATTTGATGAATTATTTAAGCACAAACTCCTGTAACCACCACTCAGGTCAATAAATGGAAGTTTGACAGCCACCACGGAAGTCTCGATGTGCCTCAGACCAATCAAACACCCTCCTTTCCTTCAAAAGTAAGCATGGGCTGACTTTTATAATAATCCCTTTCTTGTATTTTTTATAGTCTATTCATGAACACTATAGCTTAGTTTTCTATGTCTCTTAAACTTTACAGGTTTTTACTCCATCTCTTTCTTTCTCTTATTATTAATCTGTTGAAAAGCCTGAGCCATTTGACCTTTAGACTTCCCCAAAGTCTGGATTTTGTTGATTGCATACACATGGTACAGTTTAACATGTTCCTAAAATTGGTTTTTAGTACCACTTCCAGATTGTCTGAAGTACAAGCAAATCACACCAATGATTAAAAATGCCTTGTATAAACCTCATCTGGCAGTTAAAGCCTAGTTTAAACTAAGATTCCTAGTTTAGCAAATTCAGCACAAATAATTGCTCTAATGGAGTCACATGGTATAGCTAGAATATATGATCAGTCAAATATAATTTTAAATATTTACCTTGGGAATATACTCCACAATTTTTATTTTCTTGAAGAACAGACCTAAGTTCCCTTTTTTCCTTTTTTTTTAATCTTTGTCTTAAACTAATAGGAAAACAAGTTTTTGGGGTTTTTTTGTTTGTTTTTTGTTTTTTCTACATCCCTAAAAAATTAACTTTAACATACACCAAAATACAGCAGGTGGGGTATGGGTACATGTGTGTGACAGGGAAAAAAGTCAACACTTGATGACTTGACCTGTGTTGTCCATTACCCACACCAAGGCTAACACACACACACAGAGCCAAGGGGTGGCAATAATTAGTGTGCTTTAAGTCAGGGAAGACGAGATGATGGATATATTATCAAATAAAAACATATGAGATGGGAGACATGTTAATTTCGAGAAAATAAACTGACAGCTTATTTAAAAAAAAAAAAAAGTTTGCCTCCTTCTATCATTTATGATGCCCATAACTCCTAAGGATATAATGTAGGTAAAACTGATATGGTTCCTACCACCATGGAATTTGAAGTCTAGCAGGGAGGCATGTAGTAATCAAATAATCAAAGAAAGACACATATTTTAGCAAAGTGTGGGCAAGGGAAAAAAAATGGAAATAGTGAGGCCAAGAGACTAGGGCCAGGATTTCTCCATATTCAAATTATCTCCTATCCTGACATAGCTGCATAGAAAGAGAGAAAAGAACTGAATCCAAGGCATGGAAAGCTAATAAACTCATTCCCTTCTTCTTTAAACTGCTGTAGATGTTTAATGCTAAAATGAGGGTTATCAGTATACACAGGTTTTATAATCAATTTTCTGGGGAAATTGAGCCATTTCTAAATCCCACCTTGAGAAAGCTCAAAGGCCAAAAGGAGTGTATTCTTAACACAAACTTCAAAATGGAATTTTTAAAACCCAAAAGGAATACGAAGCTAAATTTGTTTTCATGAGAGACTAACTGCTAACTGGAGATGTGGCATTTAAGGCATACACCATGGAAATGAGATTGCATGAATCATGGCTTCTTCAGGCCTACTCAATCCGCCCCTGACTGACAAGTCCAACTTCATTTATTTAGAGAGGGTCCCTTTGATGAGGCAATTCAACATGTGACTAACTGGGAGATTAAGAAAAAGTGAAGGCATTATATTGCCAAAACATGATAACATTTTCCAAGTATGAGTGATTGAGAAAAAATATATATGTAAAGAAAGAGAAAGCTGAGGGTTTTGTTTACTATTTTAATGAAATTGAATAACAAGAATAGAATAAGAAGATTTAGGACATCAAAGGGAGTCTATGAGAGTTTTCCCAACAACAGTTCAATTAAACTAATATTTACTGCAGGCCTACGATTTGCCTGATGCTAAATCCACAAAACAAACACCTTGTATTAAGGAGTTTATGTGTGAATCAGTCAACACAAAACAGTTTCTTCAGAGCTGAAATAGAGCTATGTAAAGAAGGAACAATAGAAATTAACTAATTTTGCCTGGGGTAGGAGGGATCTGCCGAGAAGATTATACTAGTACATAATTTTGAAAGTCAAATAAGGGTTCTCCACTGGGACCACTTAGAACATGGCAGAGGAGAAAAATTTCCATTCCAAGAAATTTTTCTCTCCAATGATAGAGTTTGCATTCTCCCAAGACAATATAAATACCTAAGTTCTCCACTGAGAAGAGTGGTCATGCACTTGAGAGGCTGTACATTTTAATGGAAAAAGTGCTGGACATTAGCTTTCTGGGCAAGTCACTTAACCTCCTTGGACTGTAGTTGACAGTTGAAACTTGGAATCTCAAAGTTCCCTTTTAAATCTAGCATTCAATGGTTGTGTCAAGATCCAGAACTACAGAGCTAGAAAGATTCTTACCCATCCTATCTGTCTTTCTCAAGATAGGGAGGGAGAGCACTAACCACACTGATTATAAAAACTCTTTCAGAATATCAACGTCAAGGGCCTCTCTATCCATGGAAAGAATTAGTTACCCTTTAGCCTCCACAACAGCATTATCTAAAAAAATATAATAAGAACCACAAATGAGAGCCATATATATGTAATTTTAAATTTTCTAGTAGCCACAACGAAAAAAGTGGAAGAAAAACAAGTGAGATCAATTTTAATACTATATATAAACTAAAATATACAAAATATTATCAATTCAATACATAATCAAAGATAAAGATTAATGAGAAGCTTCATTTTTTTATACTAAATCTTCAAAATTAAATATGTTTTTTACACTTACAATGCATCTCAGTTCAGACTAGCAATATCTCAAGTGCTCAACAGCCACATGTGTCCAGTGGTTACTCTATCAGACAGTATGACTCAAGGGTGTGTCTTCAGAAGCTGCTGGATAGCCCTAGGGACATCCATAGTTCTCTTCCACATGAGGGTTTAGACTTGAAATTTATTGTTATGGCTGAATTTGATACAGATTTTTAAGGCTTTGATTCTCAGAAAGTCGCCTGTGAGTAGCAACATTGCCCTTATTTATACCTCATCAGAAAGAAAGACTGGGAATTAGTTTTCACATTATGTTGTGGGGAAGGGTGGGGCATCATTGAGAAAAGAAGGAATCTACCATTGACTCAGATTTTTTTTATGTATAAGACACTCGGAGGGCTTGTAAAATGGGATGCTAATGTCTATCATATAAACAAATAATTTGTTGAAAAACATATGTTGAAAGCATATTTCAACATATAAGCACTTATATGCTTTCAACATATAAGTTTTTCAACAAAATCTTTGTTTATATGATCGACATTAGCATCCCATCTTACAGTTGAAGAAACAAAGGCTAAGATTGGCTAAATAACTAGCTCATGATCACACAGCTGGTAAGAGGTAGAAATAAATTCAAACCTAGGGCTATGAGACTTAAGTGGCAGGGTTACTAAAGTTAACTCTATTTGTTCACATGTAATTCCATAGCAATCATGGTCTGAATAGTCCAGAAACCTGAAAATTTTATTTTATTTTTTTTTAAGTTTTTTATGAATATTTTTATTTTTGTTTATATTGATACATAATGGATGTACATATTTTTGGGCTACATGTGATAATTTGATACATGTGTATAATCGATTTAGGGTAATATTTATTTTTCTTTTTTTTATTATACTTCAGGTTTTAGGGTACATGTGCACAATGTGCAGGTTTGTTACATATGTATCCATGTGCCATGTTGATTTCCTGCACCCATTAACTCGTCATTTAGCATTTTTTCTCGTCTTTGAAACCCTGCATCGAGGCACCTTTTAACCAGCCTGGGCTAAATCTTTCCTAAACAGTATTTGAGGTTTCTCTGTGTTCCTGCTCTTCCTTAGCTAAGTTACAAAACCATTTTGCTCATTTCTTCATGAGATTACTGACTCAAAACAAATTCCAGTACCTTTCCCTTGATCTTTAAACAGAGGGGTAATATTTCCACCCTTTTTAATTATCATAGCTTTTATATAAACTCTCAGAAAGAAAAGTCTGCAGTTCTGGAAGACAGAATTGTGTGTATAGAAAGACTATCTTTGCCATTTTCTTGCTATGTGACTTTGGGTATGCTAATTTGCATTTCTAAGTTTCAGTTTTAGAGTCTGTTTAGTGGGGGCAGTAACCCTCACCTGACAGGTTTTAATAATGATTAAAATAAATAAAAATTAAGAAATTTCTAGCATGCCGAAAGCAATCATTGAGTAAATTCTTTTCTTCTGCAATTTCTTCTGGTCATCTATGGCCCAATTATGTACTACTGCTCTTTTGACCCATTTTGATAGGTGGCCTCTTCCCCAGGAGTAGTATCTATCTATCCAAGTAGGCTCAGTAAGAATTATACATGGACACAGGATCTCAGGGCTTTCACTACTCAATGAAATTGCAGTGAACAAGATAGACATTTTACGTGCATTTTTCCTCTGGAGGATATATTACTCCTTAAGTTAAGACTATATCAAAAATATTTTGCCCAGGATGTTCCCTTGAGATTTGATGGCACTGACCATCCCCTTTACCCAGCCAAAGCCCTACATCCTGCCTCTGGCCATTTCTGTTTTACAGGCTCTGCAGATTGTGCTGCACTCCAGGGAACATGGCTTTGTTTAGCCCTGAAGGAGGGGATAATGAGGGAAGAGGTGAGAATCACCTAATGCTGTAAAAATCAATGTTATTGACTGCTGGACAAAAGGAAAAGTAAAACAGCCTTGCTGACTGCAGTGGACTAGGTGGAAGGGAGGAAATTGGAGGTGGGCAGCAGATCTTCCTAATGACAATGGGCAGACATCCCTGACTGAGTGATTAAAGATCAACTGTCTTGTCTAACCAACCTCTACACTCCTTCAGCCTCTACTGCTCCAATCATTTCTGCAAAACTATCTTCTAAATTGTTTATAAGAATGAAAACAATGTTTTAGGCCTAAGGGGAAAAGTGAGTGCTATACTGGTGAAGCTTCAATTTTTCTTTAATGTATTTTGTATTTTTCTTATCTGCTATTTTCATTACCTGAATTTTTTTCTTGAACTAGTCAACTGCTTTCCTAGAAATCTGTATTATAAAATTTTTTAGATAGTGATTTTTTTACTTCAAATCAAATTTGATAAATAAAAATTTAATAATTCATTATTACCAATTACATACAGACACAAATAACATTTCATTTCATATTAATGACTCTGGCCCTTGTACAGAATACAGTGTTTAGCCCATAAGAGAGACTCAATTAATGTTTACTTTTAACAAATGAACTGGAAAAGATATAGAATTTGGCCGGGTACAGTGGCTCACACCTGTAATCCCAGCTCTCAGGGAGGCAGAGGCAGGAGGATAGCTTGAGCCCAGGAGTTCGAGACATGCCTGGGCAATATAGCGAGATCCCCTTCCACAAAAAAGAAGGAAAAAAAAAAAGACAACAACAAAAAAAGATACAGAATTCACATTCTGGTAAAGAAAAGCAGATATAAACATCTCCAAAACAAGGGATATACAAGTGCTACGCTAGTAATGCAAAGCGTATTAAGTGTTACACTAGAAGTACAAAGTAATAAATGTATAGAAAACAAAGAAGTTCCATCTTAGAGAAGAAACTAGATGGCAGGGTCTGGAAGGACAAGACAATTATTATGTAGAGGAAAGGAAAGGTAAATATTTTTCTGTACTGAAGTGACAGATTAAGCAAAAGCAATTAGAATGAAAAATAATTATTAATATTTTTATAATATTCTAGAATTTACAAAATAATCCCACATGTTATATTGTTTATGCTTCATAACAACCCAATAAGGTGCAATGTTAATACTTTGTTGTTTTAAGGCATCTGTTGTGGACAGAAAAGACTATGTAGAGCTCTTTTAGTTTCTGAAATTCCTATTTAATTTGTAAAGTTATAAATTCAAAAGCCTATATGTTGCTTAACTTTTAAATTTTAATTCATAATTGTACTGTTTTACTTATAAATCTATCAAGTTTTTTACAATCATCATTAAGGGAGTTTTACGACTTAATTATATCCCATTAAATATTTTAACCTGTATTTGTAAATTTAATATATTAAAATTTTAAAAGTATTTTATCTAAACAACAAAAAAATCTTCTCGAGTATTTGAATCATTCTTTTAAATCTAATAAATATTAATAAAACAAAGTGTGAGCATTTAAAGCTTTCTTACATGTTCCAATACAACTAATAAATGGTCAAGTTTTTAAAATATCTTTAATCTTAAAACTGCAAGTCAAAATCAATTCCTTGACATCCAAACACCAATCTGTTAAATGCTCTAATCTGGCAAATTATCTTTAAAAACACAAATATATATATATCCAAATGTGTACAAATATCTTAACATAAAAATATCAATTAAAAAGTTTACTTTCCTCCATTATTCTGTAATTAATCTAAATCTTTTCAGGATTAGCAACCTCTATGCACCAAAGAAACAATTAATGCAAATTTTGTGATTGGTTTCCCAAGCAATTTGGGGAGTGGTTATATTTAGATGATTACTGTTGTATATTATGTAGAGGTCTTGGCTGGGAGATACATAACTGCCAATATTGCAATATTGATGAGATGTTTTCTATCTCCTCAACTGTAAGACTAAGCATCATTTTATCATCAATATCCCAAAATTTTACAAAGGAGTTAGGTTCCAGCCCATGTTCTTGGGATCCAAAGTATACCATAAGGAAATGTTCAGCTACATAAGACAGTTTGAGATAACCACCAAATTTAAAGCTAACCTTCACTGCTTCAGTTAACATTTCCTTGGCTTTCACAATTTATTTTTTATTTTTTTATTTTTCTAATTTTATTGTACACTCTTTTCTAAGGCAACCTTCACTTAGGCAAACAGAACATTACCAGGACTGGCTTCGACTTGTCAAGATGCATCCTCTGGGACTAAAGAGGGGCCCAGCATCCAATGGAGCACATAGACACACAGTGCCTCAATCACATTGAGGTTCTATTAGCAGAAGGAAGAGGAAATGATTCTTAAGTAGGAATTCACCAGCTGTTAGAAACAGCATCATTTTATTATTCTTTACTGTAATAATACATTATTTACAGGGGATTCAGTGTTCCCTGTGAAGAATGATGCAGCTGTTGGTTGAGATATTCTTTATAATATTAAGGAAGTACCATTCTATTTCTAATATTCTGAGAATTCGTATTGGCAACAATATGTATGTAGTACTTAGTCAAATCCTTTGTTTTGTGTTGGTTTCTGTTTCTGTCTTTGCTTTTTAACTTTGGTGGGGGTAGAGTTGGCCATTGGCCTAGATGATAACCTTTAGCTTATTGACATGCTTTGTTTCATTAAGAAACTTTCTAATGTCTAACGTTGCATCCTCTTTATTTTCTCAGAATATACGTTCTTTGGCCATGGGAATATTTAGTTTTTAATATAATTCCAGATTTGACCTCAAATTGTTCTTCAAACAAGGATCTGAATTGACTTAACATACACATTTACAAAACAGGTTTTATTAATGGTTTTATGTAATGGTTATAATAATCATAAAGTGATTTTAAAGCTATTTATCTTTCATTTATTCAATGAAATTTAAAAAAAATTCTTTTCTATATCATTTATGGATCTTGGTTCTTGGTTTATTTTAATTTTTGTAATTTAGGAAAAAAGATGAGTTTTATAAATTTTTTTCTAGAAAATCTTGAAATGATAAAAACATAAAATAGCTTAAAGGTATACAAAGTATTATCTTGTATTTTTTCTCTCTGTAATTATTCATTTTTAATTTTGAGTATTTACATTATATTATCTTTAGACTTCCCAAAGGGTTTTCTGTTTTATTAAAATTTTAAAAGAACCAGCTCTTGGATATATTTGCTAAATCATTAAATTATTAACGATCAGCTTTTGTTTTTGATATGTTTTTCTTCTTATTTTTCTTTGAGTTGCTTTATTGTGCATACTCAATTTCTTTTTTTTTATTATTATTATACTTTAGGTTTTAGGGTACATGTGCACAATGTGCAGGTTTGTTACATATGTATCCATGTGCCATGTTGGTTTGCTGCACCCATTAACTCGTCATTTAGCATTAGGTATATCTCCTAATGCTGTCCCTCCCCCCTCCCCCCACCCCACAACAGTCCCCAGAGTGTGATGTTCCTCTTCCTGTGTCCATGAGTTCTCATTGTTCAATTCCCACCTATGAGTGAGAACATGCGGTGTTTGGTTTTCTGACCTTGCGATAGTTTACTGAGAATGATGGTTTCCAGTTTCATCCATGTCCCTACAAAGGACGTAAACTCATCATTTTTATTTTTATTTTTATTTTTATTTTTATTTTTTTATTTTTTTTTTTTTGAGACAGAGTCTCGCTCTGTCGCCCAGGCTGGAGCGCAGTGGCGGGATCTCGATCTCGGCTCACTGCAAGCTCCACCTCCCGGGTTCACGCCATTCTCCTGCCTCAGCCTCCCGAGTAGCTGGGCCTACAGGCGCCCGCCACCACGCCCGGCTACTTTTTTGTATTTTTTGGTAGAGACGGGGTTTCACCGTGTTAGCCAGGATGGTTTCGATCTCCTGATCTCATGATCCGCCCGCCTGGGCCTCCCAAAGTGCTGGGATTACCGGCGTGAGCCACTGCTCCCGGCCTTTCCTGAAATATTTTAACATCTTCTGAATGAATCTTGCATATATCTGGGGCTTTTTTTGTCTAAAGCCTTGCTCATGATACAAGGTAGATCCTTATCATTACCATTTCAATTACACCATTTTGAAATTAAGCATCAGAAAAACTGATTTGCTTACCTAGAAGTACTGCAGACTACTTTGTAAATGGAGATGACGGATTTTCAACCCAGGCTTTCTACCAAACACCCCAGTTTTTCCACATCTCCTCTATGGCATGAGCAGTAGATGGGAAGTATAGCTGGAATTGATTCTGGCTGTGTGGACTGAATGGAAGTGACAGTAGGTCTCGCAAAAGGTAATGATGGAAAGTGACTGAGGCCATCATGAGGAGGGAAATTTTGAAGGCAGTGAGAAACACATAAGCTCTTGAACAGAGAAATGGATGGCCAGTTCTTATCTGTATTTAACAAAAATAAGTCTGGTGCCAATATGGGGAGGACAAAATTGGAGAGGACAGAGGGAGATTAGGGAAGCCAGTCACAATGTTCCCCGGGGCAATATAGTGAGAAAAAATGAGAGCCTCCACTGAGGAAAGGAGAGGCAGAAAGAGACAAAGGAGAAGAAATTACAGGTAGATTCTACAGGATTTATGGATTAATTAGCTCTCCATGGCCTCTGGAGAGTAAAAATGATTTCAATGTTTTCAATCTAAGTGCCTGGGATAATAGTGATAGTAAGGAAATTGTCTGGTTGGGTTCTGTCTAAAAGTATCATTAAAACCCCAGCTCAAAGCCATTATTTGGCAGGTTTGGGTGTTGAGACAATGTTAGGAGACTAACTAGAGAAACTTTTGCATGAAGTATGTATTTTTTCCCCTGTTAGAACTACAATGGCAATTATCCTTTTGAAATTCAGACGCACCATATGTATTTTTTCCCAACTGCATCTCATCTCAAAACTATTCCAAGGTTACACTTGAAAGCTTTCTATCCTCTGCTGAAAAGTAATGGTCCAAGAAAAAACAATGCTTTCAGTCCCTGCTTACCTGTATTTACTTACTTTTCAAAAAGAGAATAAAAAAGCTTCCCTATTATGCAGCCACTTTAAAAAGAAGTCTATGAATAATTATTAATGACATGACAATGTTCTTATGACACAGTATGAGCAAGAACACATGACAAATATTACATCTTAATCCAATAGACATACATTCATATACATATATATATAGGAAAAAAAGCATATACATTTCTATATATGAATAGCAAGGATGTGAGGAAGTATACATTTTTGTCATTTTCTGTACTTCTATAATTTCTTTAATAAACATGTATTACTTTTATAATGTTAAAAACATTTGAAAAATATAATGTATTCTGACCCACTTAAAACTGATTCATTACTTTACTTTTTCTAACGAGTCTGAAAAAGTGCAGTTCATAAATTAGTCAACTGAACATCCAACACAAATGCAAAAGTCTCTTTTATTTGCGCCAAGATTCAGAGGTCCATTTCAGAAATCTCCCTTACTCCCTCCCATCCAGGCTCACTGTAAACTCCTTTGCGCCAGTTTCCTCTTTCCAATGTAAGTACTCCTTGAAAAATGAATTAGACACTTTTAAAATAAATAAATGTATGTATACCTTTTTAAAGTTGTAAATCTAGTTATACCTATAGGAATAAATAACAAATAAATCTAAAAACTCAAAATAAGCCTCCCACTAGTCATCTAACTTTCATTTTAAAGAAAGGTATTCTGTTGGCTTCTTTCAAATCCTGCCTATTTTGAAAGTGCCAAAGTCTAAACAGAAAGAAAAAACAAAACCTCCAGCTGAAATTTGAGAAATATTTAAGGCCAGACCTCCCATGGTCAAATGACTTTTTATTTTATTGTCTACTTTTTTCTTGTCAATTCTCAAGAGCTAGGTTCTCCAAGACACAGTACAATATCACTTCATTGTGGGGAGTTTTATTACCATATTCACTGCATTAATACTAAGTGCAGATATTAGCAAGTAGATTTCTTTCAATGGATGCTCATACTTCAATTTGTTTTGAAGTCTTCTAAGTATAAGCACCCCAACCCTGACCCCAGATCCATGGGAGAATATAGGTTATCAGGCCCACAAGAATTCTTCTGGGTCCTGGCTAATGAAAGAAACTGTGACACACTCAAGTCAGGGGAACCTAAGTCTAATAAGTGAGAGGAATGCCCAATGAAGTCATCAAAACCAAATGGATGCAAAGCAGTCCTTTCCAGGCACTGGCCTGTCCTAAGCATTGGTGCTGGAGCCTAGCATTTATTATGGTTCCACCAGTTACTTGCTGTGAGGCCCAGAACAAGGCACTAAACCTCCATGGCCCAGTCCTTTCACATGTAAAAACAGGTTTAATAGAAAACTTTCTCTTAGGGTTATTGTGAAGATGAAATGAGTGATGTACACAGTGCCTGACTCATCATAAATATTAAACAAACATTAGTTATTGTTATTAACAATACTGAGGTATGTAGGTGGGTAGGCTAAATCCCAAAGGCCAGGGACAGGGAAGTAAGCACCAATCTATGAATTCCCAGATGAATATGCTAATCGGTAAATGAACCAGGCTATATGCAGAAGCCCTAGTGTTGGCTTCTTAGTGTTGGCTGACTGTTGTAATTCATCATCTTTTTATTTGCATATTCCTAATTGAGGTTGTATTTTTCTTAAGGCAGGGAACATGTTACAGTGTTTTTCAAATTATAAGTTATGACCCATTCTACATCCCTTCAAAGTCAATAAAGAAGGTTAATGAAGGAATCTTTTAAGTGGGTCAATATGGATTGTATTTCCCCAATTATTTCTCTGATTATAATACATCTAATCTTGACCAACATTATAAAAAAGAAAAAAATTGTTAAAAGTTGGAACAGAAAATATCACAATGCATAACTTTTGGAAAAGTAAGTATTGCTTTTTAAAACACACTGAGTTGCAATTTTAAATTTATTTCTTACTGCATGTTGCAATCCAGCATTTGGAAAATCTTTGGATCTATATGTTACTTAGACAACTATTAACACATAGCAGTTTCTGAACACACTTGAGAACTCCAAACATATGCTATATGACAGTGGTTTCCAAACTTGTCTTATGAATGGTTTACCTAGGGTCATTTTCAGATTCCCAGGCTGCTTTCCTAAGATTCTGATGCTGGAAATATACTATCATAATGAACACTAGAGAGGAAATTAATTAGAGATTAATTAATTAATCTTAATTTTTCATTAGAGAGGAAACTCTCCTTGTTGTGCATCTATTCTTATTTGGTGGTAACACATCCAGTCCAAAGAGGTACTTTATAAAATATTTCCAACTATCTGAATGGCTAACATTCATTCATTCAGTCCACTATTTATCAAATATTTATTAATCATTTGTCATGTGCAAGGCAATGGGTACAAAAATACATATCAGAGACACAATTCCTGCCCTCAAGTAGCTTATAGTTGACTCATTTAAGAACTAGGGCAGCATCCCCTGAGGATCAGAAGAGCTGAGACCAAAAGAAAAGGAAATCATGAACGTATATGTATGACTCAAGTCTTGGGTAACCTACCTTCTAAAAATGTTCAGAGGATTAAGAGGCAGTAAAATGGCATGGTAATTACTTATCAAAGTATTTTTCTCTAATTAATACAGCAGAGCTGAAAACCCACACACCACACCTAAGGAGGAGTCAATATCAGTGTCGAAAAAGACAAGAACATAGATATCAAAAATTATAATTATATACAGAATTGAACAACTTGTCCCCAGTCCCACTGGCACCAATCTGATCTAAGTTTTCAACATCTTTCCCCTGGATTACTGCAGGAACTTCTACCTGGTCTCTCTGCTCCTGCCCTTGCTCCCTTAAAGTCTCTTTTCAACACAGCAACCTGAGTGATCCCATTTAAACATTAGCTAAATGATGTGACCCTTCTGTTCAAAACCCAGATGGCTTCCCATCTCACTGGGAAAGTCCTACGTGATCTTTTCATTGTGACATGTTCTTGACCTTTCCCTCTTCAGCCACATTGGCTTCTTAGATGTTCCTTAACATGCCGGGCAGGCTTCTAGCTCAGGGCCTTTGCACTTGCACTTTCTGTTACCTTTTCCAACATGCATATTTTGTTTATGCCTTTTAGGTCTTTACTCCAAGCCATATTCTCAGTGAGACCTTCACTAACCATCTTATCTAAAACTCTAAACCAACCCATCCCCCAATGCACACTTCCAATTTCCTTCCATGATTTTTTGACTTAGCACTTATCACTATGTACTCCGTATTTTACTTAACTGTCTTGTTTATTTTCTACCTACCTCACTAGCAATAAGTTCTATGAGGGTAGAGATTATTGTCTGTTTTATTTTACCCTTTATTTATAATACCTAGGTCAGTGCCTGACCCATAATAGGTACTAAATCAAATGTGTGGTGAAGGATGAATGCAGAATACAAAAGAAAGCCTCGGGCTGACTCTGGCCAACATGTATTAGAAAGAAGCCAAGAAAAGGAATGCCAAGGTCACGCTATGTAAGACATACGCAATTTTATTGTTTATTTAATTCCTTGCCTAATTTTTAAAAAAAGATTTGAGATGTCTGTAACATATTCATTGTAGTTTTCGTATCTATATTATCTATTTAGGTAGGTTGTTAAAAAGGTTTCCAGTGGAACAGACCTGGTTTAGAAGGTGACTTCACTGGCACTTAATATTTGTAATATTAGGCAAGTTATTTGTGTTCCCTGAACTTTAGTTTCCTCGTATATAAAATAATAATGATCAAAATGCATAAATCTTAGGTCACTGGGAAGCATTTTGAGAAAATACATTCAAACTTGTTGATGTAGTCCAGGATTCATACTAAGAGTTTGACAAATGGTAGCTATTATTGTTATTGTTCAATGTGCTGTTTTATCCTTTACTTATTAACTCCTTGTTTAACTTTTTAAGTTTTGAGTTAATGGGGTTAGAAATTATAAATCTAACACGTTAAGTAGGCTTACATATTATAAACCCGATATACCAAATTGGTGTCCAAATGGCTCACAACCATTTGGAGACCATACTAAAGGAGTCCAGTAAGGAACTAATACGTTATAGGTTTCCCGAAAGAGATAGTTATTCAACTGGAACCCTAAGAGGTACCATCTCTGACTTGTTATGAGCCATAGGTGTTACTCGAACTGTCCACACATTGTGATTCATAATTCCAAGTCCTGCCTACAACAAATTATGTGTTTATTAAAAGCATCAATATGTGGGACGCATCATAGGATCTAGCAAAGAGTAGGTGTCAGCAGCATAAGGAGAAAGAGTTTCTGGAAGTTTCCCTTTCAGTGAGTCCACTGATCATTTTTTGAATTCCTAAATATAAATAAACTGTAAGAAAAAAAATTAAGAAAATAGTTTATAGTTCCTGTCTTCAAAATTCTCAAAATTTAGTTGGGGTGAGGGCAATACCCAAACATAAGCAAAATTAACTACCAGTATAAAATAATAATGCAAGTTATGATATAAGGCAGTATAAGATGTATTGCCATAAATGATGGAGAAGTTGTACTCACTAAGTCAAAGGAGAGATAAAGCACTGGAGTTAGTGTGACTGGGTTCCAGTTCTTGGAAGATAGATATAGATACCTTGTACTGCTTATTAAAGGAAGGACAGAATTTAGACAAATACGGTCAATGTAGAGAAAGGATTCCCATCGCAGGAAAACGATTCTAGAAAATGATCGGGGCAGAAAGGGTGGGGTGTTTGGAAAAGAGCAATTTCACTGAATAAACCTGGTGAAAATTAGCATGATAAATGTCTGAATTCTAGAGTGTTTAGGCTTCAATAAATTGTTTTAGGGTGAATTATTGACTCCCTCCAAACTAGCTCTACAACCTGGCTGAGCAGATCCAAAAGAGTATGTGACTTAGTGTAAGTGGTTTGTGATTGGCAAATCCAGTACTATTCAAACTGAAGCCTATATGACTTCAAAGGCTATGAGGGTTTTTCTTCCTTTTTTTCTTTCTCTCAAAATAATTTAACCAGCATTAAGATAAACAAACAATCTGAAAAGAAGCTGAGTGAATAAAAAAGAAATCTGAGACTCACTTAATGCATTCATTTAAAGTGTCTCTTGAGTACCTACTATGTACTTAGCATTGTTCTTTGTGCTGATGATATAAAGGTGAACAAAACAACTAGAACTCCAGGTTCCATGGAGCTAACATGTGAATATGCATATATGTCATTGTGATGGTTATTATGGTGGGACAGGAAATATTATACCTAAATGTGTTTCTCATTAATTATAGATATATTTTAATTGAGCTCAACTTCTAATGTGATTCTTATCGAAGGCAACTCTGAAGCCTTACTGTTACTTGGTGGTCTTATTTTCTCAACGATGAGCTAAATTGATTGAGTTATTACTATAGTCTAAGAACTTTTTATAGTATTCACATGCCTTATCTAACATACTACTTATAGCAGCTAAGAGATATTATTATACCTCTTTTACAGATGAAAAAAACTAAATTTTCTTAAGCTATGCAATAAATGGGGAAGACAAGTTCAAATGCAGTTCTTTTGAAATCCCAAAAATCCATGCTTTAAAACCATTCTGTTACACTCTTTTTCTTAAAAGTTACTGTATTTACACTCAGTAAATTTTAAAGATAAAGGAGCAGAATTCTTGAATTTATGCAGTAGGCAGCAGGATTTACTCTAAAGAGGAGTAAGTCAATGCTCAAGAGACTCTGCTTCTGACACACTGTGGAACAGAGTAACTAGTCATTTCCTCTCTCTACCTTAGTTTTCTTACCTGTGCTATAGGTCTAATACTTGCAATTCATATTTCAGGGATTGTGGGTTCGTGAGTGTACATGTGGATATGTTTGTAGTAGCAATGAAAAAAGGGAAATAGTGCGCTGAGGAAGATAATGTTATTTAGAAAATTATCGTCAGTAACATTACCTTCAAAAATAGATCCATTTCCAAAGACAAAATGATACAGACATCTGATGCAACAAGCTTCCTGTATATTTTCTCATTAAAGAGACACTTTTCATATAATATAGACAATTTCAGGTGGAAACTGAACTGTGTACGTGATGATCACATTGCTTCTTCTTAGTGAGTAGACTAAAACTAAATTGTTCTAATCATATTTTGTAAAAAGTTAAAATAGGGGTCGGGCGCGGTGGCTCACGCTTGTAATCCCAGCACTTTGGGAGGCCAAGGTGGGCGGATCACGAGGTCAGGAGATGGAGACCACGGTGAAACCCCGTCTCTACTAAAAATACAAAAAATCAGCCGGGCGTGGTGGCGGGCGCCTGTAGTCCCAGCTACTCAGAGAGGCTGAGGCAGGAGAATGGCGTGAACCCGGGAGGCGGAGCTTGCAGTGAGCCGAGATTGCGCCACTGCACTCCAGCCTGGGTGACAGAGCGAGACTCCGTCTCAAAAAAAAAAAAAAAAGTTAAAATAAAAACCCAAGCCAATGTAATGTGAACCTTTATCAAACTCTATTTAAAACTAACAAGAAAACACAGGACATAAATAATGGCCATTGATTCAAAGATTTCATTCATTTCATTTCCTTCTGTTGAAAGCTCTCCTTCTAGAAAATATGTAGCAAAGTAAAACAATTTCCAAAGACTTAGATTGTGATGGCCGCTCAGTCAATTCTCACAGCATTGGTTTATCTTTCCTTTATGATTTACCCTATTATTTCACTCTTCAGCCTTGTAAGAACCCACGTTCTAACCATTTCAAACTATTTGCAGCTCTTTGAAGTGCTCTGCTTCTTAGCTCCATGCTTTTGCCACTCCCTTTACCCAGCATGCCTTCCTTACTCCAAGATGCTTGGCAAAAGTCCATTAGCTGTCAAGATTCAACTTAAAAGTGACCTCACAGCAAAACCTTTCCGATTAGTCCAGGTAAAATTAGCCTGTGATTTTGTTTGTTTTGTTTGCTTGTTTCTTTCTCCTACATTAACACCCTGCATAGATGTCCATTATGGGTCAGAAATACTTCAAAGCATTTATTTGTTTATAGTCTGTGTCTTTTTCTGACTGGAAGCTTCTTAAAAGCAAGCACTGTTTCTCTTAGTTTCCAAGACTCTAACATAGTGCATAAATCATAGATGTCATTCAAAAAGTTGTAATAGATGAATGAATAAATGGTGACTCAGGAGTCACATTCTGATGTCTGTAAATATGCATGTGTATGTGTGTGTGTGTGTCTACACTAGTGGTCCAGATTTAACGATTTGTTACATAAAAATATATGAAATATCTTAAAACATACCACTCTCAATAAAATTCTTTGTTATATTTTATAAAGGTCCAATTAACAAAAAAGTTTATTCTAGAATAAAAGATCATGACATTAGTAGTCTATTGTGTGCAGAGAAAAAAAAAGACAAAAAATGTTTCTATCCTTTGAATTTTAACCACCTTAAAGTTTTGGATAACTGTAACAAGAATCATGTTAAATCATGTTAAAACATGAGAAACTATATACCATAAGAGAGAAGTCAGCAGAACCAAGTGATAAGTGGTTCTTACAACAATAGAAATAAAAGCAAACACTTTTAAAATGTAATATAAATAAAATAAAACAAAAATTAAAATAGATAAAAATATTAGATGAAACTTTATTGCACCAATGTGATAAAATAATAGACCACAAATGAACTGCAAACTCTTTGGCAAAACTTGCTATCTCAGAAAGACAAGATAACCCTAAAAAATTATGAATTATCTAAAGAAGTGCAAGAGCTAATTACTGAAAAGGTAGTAGCGTAATTAAAATTAAAACTAATCTACTCAAAGGAAGGTTATATATGCTGTATGTGGCAATGCATATGGTCTCAATTTCTATCAATCAATACATAAGAAGTATATCTCAGTACAGATTAGCCAAAGTACTAGGAATTTATTATTCAAAAGTAATCTGAATTTAGTTAAGATATTGTTAGTGAAGCTTTTATTACTCTGCTTATGAACTTAAATGAGAAAAATGTAAAGCTAAATTCATAAAGGCAACTGTTAGTAAGTAAGAGTAAAAAGAAGTATCCCAAAGCCCATTATGAAGGGAACTTTGGACTTAAGTTTTCCTGCACTTCCAAAATATAACAATGAAATAGCAAAACAACTGTTATCTCTTTATCTAAATTATTTATGGCGCTTCCTCTGAATAAAGTACTTTTCTCCTTTCAAAAAGATGAGGAGGGAAAACATTTACAATTTACTGAGCTTACAAAACAATGCATGTCATACCCATACTTTGGAACAGGAGATGATTATAGAGAAAATCCAAGATGATATTTGGGCACATTTTTCATATTTTTAATTAATTTTTTCATATTGTTTCCTGTCTACATCTTATACATGGAGGAAAATTGACTACTAAAGTTCATTTTTAAAGTAGTAAAAAGCAAATTCTATAGAACTCTGCAAAATGATCCACAGAATGCTTCCAGGTTGTAGTTGTAAAAGAATTGGTCATCAAAACATAAATACTACCTGTTTGAAATTCAAATCGAAAATAAAAAGGCTTACAGAAGAGTGAGCAGCAGGGAGTTCTTTAATAAAACTTGCAAACACAGAAAATGAAACTTTAGCACCCAGACACATTAAAATACTCCCCTAGTAAAATAAAAAGGGGAAACACTTTATATTTACTTAAAAAAAAGATTCCTATTTTAGGTAGTCTTAAGTGCCTCTTAATTATTTTTTCTCAAAGGCAATCACTTTCCTTTTGGACTTCCTTCTCCAAGAAGTATAAGCTCAAAATGTTAACCAAGGATGTAATTCACTTAAATTATGCAACTGGAATTCCACAGCTGGTCTGGCCGGCTCAGTGCTGAATGAACACAGTGTCAGAAAACCTTCTCAATAATAATGCCGTGTTCATGACAAGGGGTAAATCTCTCAAACTTGGGCTCAACTTCAGAGGCTCATTAGCTACAGCAAGTGAATGTCAGTGGGGTGACAACAGCGGGACAGCAGCGCCCACGCAGCTGAAGCAACCAGCCCACCCAGAGCTGACGATTTGTATAGTCAGTATCATCAATTCCCAGTGAAAATCATTTGTTGATATGCACAGGATGGTCAGGTATCCCACAGATCACATCTAATGCCATTACAGTCACTAGATTTAAACCCCTGGCTCTTAAAACAATTCAGCTGCAAGAAAACAGGAAGCTCACAGCACTTTTTAAAAGAAAGACTAAATCATAATTCAAAGCATGCTTTATAGCTTTTTACCTTCTCTGATTTCTTGGTTCTGGCCTACCTAAATAATTTTCATCTTTTCTTCCCCCCTCTCCACCCCCCAACTATGAGCGTGAACCTGAATTACAAACAGTTAAACCTGAAGGTCACTTCACAGCAGCGTTCCAACATGCTCCCCCAGCGAGGCTGCACGGCAACAATAAAACAAAGCCTTTGCAACCACCTGTAATAATCTGCCTGCTCAGCCAGCAATCCGAAAAGTCCTGAAGCTACACAAGGTAGACATTTTCTGCAGCTGGTTTAACATGTATATTGTGCCCAGTTGCCGGCTCGCCTCCTCTTACCTTCACGTTAGTCCGGAGTGCACAGTAACATGCAAAGAACATTGCAGTAAATAAGGAGCATATGGACCGGTATTCAGCTTCTCAGCACAGCGCAAGCCCCACACACACGATCCTGGGCATGTGCTACTAAAGAGCATCCGTTCCCTCTGTCAGTTTGAAAATGCATTGATCTCTGTTTTCTCTGACTACAAAACGACATGTCTTGAAGGCACTGAGTGAGAGCTCAAAATCTCTTCATTGGCTATATATAGCATTATGCCCAGTAATTTCAATTAGATGAGAATTCAGCGTCTGAAAGTTAAGACCTCAGTTGCTTTTCCTTCTAGCATTTTAAATCACTGGATTAAAAAAAAAAAAAAAAAAAAAGAAGGAGGGGGGAATGAGCTCACTCAGGAAGGAGGGGAGGAAAGGTGAAGAATTGAAATTTAACCAATGAGTTACTTATATTTCTGGAAAGCCCCAGTGTTATCCTATTAGATACTTTACAATGGGATCGCATCAGGCAGACTGTAAATGAAGAGGAAACCCTTTTCCCTTTGGAGGTTTAATGTGAGCTCTGCACTATATTCCAGGCTATTCTGGTGCAGCACCCTGTTTGGCAAATACTACAAATCACTGCAAGCATGTCTCATTCTGCTTCTCCATGTGGAATAGGACCAGGACCAAAGATCATTGTCACATAAAGTCCCCTAAAATGTGAACTGGGTTCATCTGGGATGATCTGTGGTTACAGGACTGAGAAGTACCACCTTCTCTTACTTCCCTGCCCTGTTACATCTTTTAGGGCTATCTAAAGTTGCCAGGCTCCATAATAAAATGATGTGGCCAATTTTCCAAAACTATGTTTTATTGGTAAATGACAATCAGTAATGAGATGGGGTTGAAATGGAGACAGAAGACTCCAGGGGATAACATAACCTCAGATTCAGTAGCAACTGCTGCTGAATGTAAAATGTTCAGCAGGCTCCGGAAGGGAGAGAGCAAGAGAGAAAAATAAAAGCTTCTGCCCCTATAAATCCATAAGGAAAAAAAAAAACTTAAAAACATCCGTCAGATCCTTCTGTCTGTTGTCATTCCTGTCAGGCACCGGATGCTGCAAATTAACTGAATTTTTACTTAATCAAAAGGACAAAGTACAATTTAGGGTGCTATACCCTTATTTCCAGCCTTGGGAAGCCCTGATTCTCAGCTAGAATTCTAAAGCTATCTGGCAAAATGCAAGCAGAAATGAACAGTTCTCACTGCAGCAAAAATAGTGGGAGGAAAAAAGTGGTTATGTATTTGCCACGATGCTCCCCATCAGCTTCCAGCAACAGGGAAGATCAGCATAACTCACTAGAAAAAGCTGCAGTGACTTTTAGGATCTTTCTTTAAAATGTTTTGCATAAGCCACCTCCCCTCTGGAGCCTGCAGTAGTGCTGAAGCACCATCAGAGTTACTGGGCATTTCTCCTGGGCAATGAGGTGAGGCAGCTTCAGGAGGAAGCAAGGTATTTCAGGGAGAGAAATTAAAGGAAGAAGAAAAGCAGGATTTTCTATTTCTCTCTTAATGACAAGCATTCAGAAAGTGTCGTCAGTTCTGACTAAATAGCTATTTTGGGCTGTCATTGTTTGTGCCTTTTTTTAGGAAGAAAAAGGCAATCTTATCCTAAACTGGAGATCCTTTGGCAACGTAAGAGAAGGCAGCCACTTATTTTGATTTCCAGTTCCGTCTGTCTTAGGAGCCTAGGTAATTACAAATTATAAGCACTTACAACACAACCAGTGACTTCCAGGACATTAAAAAATCGACATGGATGCCCAGCTCTCATCATTCCACAACTTTTTTTTACAGACTTTAAATGCAAAACTGAGCATTTCAGTTAACAACACTTTCCCCTCCCAAGGTTATAGCAGGTCACATTTCCTGCAGCTCTTCCTAATAAATGAACCCAAATATAACAACTTAATGCCATGGAAAACATAGGAGAACATAAAATGCCTTTCTCCACTGCGGATTCAGAGGAATTTTTAAAAACTTACTTTACTCAACCTGTGAATAAGTACCATCTCTTTCCATTAGAAGTTGGGAACAGGAAATTTTCGTATTTTATTAGTATTATTTTAGTAGTTGCCGGGATATGTGGATGGCCCAGAAGAGAAAGACCAAAAAGAACTGGAAAATGTTACAAATCTCAGAGCAGCTCCCAAGCAAGGATTAAATGAAACAAGTTACAGGTGAAGAAGTACATATAGGTTTCCCTGTCAAGGCAATCAAGGAGGACTTCTAATAGTGCTTTAGATACCATTTTAATGTGTATACATTTATTTAAAAAGGCCCTTAGCCTTAAAAACTTCTTTAAAACACCTGAGTATACCTGTCTAGCCTACAAAATCCCAGGGCTATACCTGTAGATTTACTGCCTAATTTTCTTAAGTGGACTAGGATAGCCAATTTACTATTCTCATTTTATAGATGCAGGAAATGGAGCATTAACTACAATGACAATGTCCCACTAAAGAATATTCCATATTTTAAGACAAAGAATTCAGCAGAACAGTATATCTGCAAGAAGAATAACATTTGCTACAGTAGAAGAAAGTTATAATTGCCTATGCATATTTTTGTAGGCAACAGAATAAGTCTAGGCTTCCGTACTGCAAGTGAGTAGTTCTGGAAAATCACTTCCATGCCAGATTCCCATTTGTAAAATGAGGATAATATGTATCTCATAGTGTCCAATGAGAATATTAACGATGAACCCTGCCATCAAAATAAAGTCTGGAAGGATCAATGATTTAAGTATAAAAATTGAAACTGTAAACATATTAGAAGAAAACACAGATTTGGTTTTGCATAATATGGGAATAGAGGAGCCTGAAGCCATGCAAGAAAAGATAGACAATTGTGACTATATGAAAATATAAAACTTCTCCTTGGGTAAATTATACACAATGACAAACAACAAACTGGGCAACTATTTACAACACATTCCATGGAGAATTGTCTTAATATACAAAGAACTTTCATAAATCACTAAGAGAAAATATAAAACTGAATGAAGCAGTCAAAGAACATAAAGTAGCAATTCACAAAAAGACCACAAAACACATTAAAAATGCTCAACCTCATATTTAAGAAAAAACATAAAAGTTAGAAAAGGTTATTAAAATTGACACATCAAGTATAATGGAGAGGCATTAATTGGTAAAAACTTTTTGGAAGGTAATTTGGAATTATCTATCAAATATTTGAAAAGGCAAATTATGATTGAGGTAGTGATTCAAATTTCAGGAATTTATCCCAGATATATGTGTGTGTATGTGTATGTGTATCTAAAATATCCATCAGTATGGAATTTATTTTTTAAAATTACAGTTTATTCATAACATAGGAATATAAGATATATATACATATTCTTATGTGAAAAGATGTCCAAGTTATATATAATATTATATGTAAAAATAAATATGAAAAGAACTGATATTGTGTGAGGCTATTTGTATTTGTATATTTACATACACTTGTAGGTAGAGGTGTGGGGTGTGTGTGTGTCTACGCATGTGTAAAATTTTAACAGTGATGCTACTGGCTTAGGAAGGGATGCATGACAGTTTTCATTTTATACCTCTATACTATGGAAAATCATTCACAATGAACAACTTATCCAATTATCCCCTGTCAGTAAATGAGAGAAATAAAGATATAAGAAAGAAGGAAATACTAGAAACTGTGAGGGAATTTACCCCATTGTACTCCATGAGCAAAAGTCAGGGAATGATTGTGAGAGGGGAAATAGGAATCTACCAATTTCTGAATTGATTTTAGATCTGAGTGTCTCTCTGAATGTGAACATCTCCCAGTAATGCATGTAATTCTAGTGTGTATGTACGTTTTTCTAAAAGCATGGCCCTTAAATACAAGCCAACTACCTTGATTGCCAAATGGAAAAAGTGACTATCAAGAAAACTTGACTAGTTGATTTTCACCTTATGCACTGAATTTAAACCTGTCTACATATATTTGGCTTGTATTTTTAACAGTAGGCATGTAATACTTTAAAAATATATAACCTGGATTATAAAAAAAGTTTTCAATATTAAAGCAATATGCAACTACAATTTGTTACAAATATAATAATAACAGCAACATCCTCTTTTGATATGGACAAATAATTCATACTGCTAGACATCTTTTTCCTAATCTATAAAATAAGGAGATAGGACTATCTAGTTCTTTCTTATAGGCAGATAGAGTAGTTTTGTTAGGTGCCTTGCTTTTTGTTTTGTTTTCTTTAGATAGGACAAATTAGATATGTTTATATGTTAAGGATTCTCTAGATTGTACTACAGGCCAATTAAGTCAGAATTTCTGAGGGTGGGAATCAGGCATCAGTATTTTATAGAGCTCCCCAAGTGATTCCAGTATCCAGCTAGGATTGAGAATTACTGCCTTAGAGCAGGGGTCAGCAAACTGATTCTGTAAATGGCCGGATAATAAATATTTCCGGCTTGTAAGCCACACAATCTGTCACAACTACTCGATTTTAATGTCGTAGAGAGAAAACAGCCTACATAAATATCTACTTAAACAGACATTACATAGTGTGTTCCAATAAAACTTTATTATTGATAAACATTAAAATTGAATTTCATGTAATGTTCACGTCAGAAAATATTATTATGATGATTTTTTTAACCATTTAAAAATGTACAACATTTCTTAGCTTGTAATTTGCCAACTTTTTTCTCTAAAGTCTAGAGCAGTGGTACTCAAAGTGCAGTCTTTGGGCTAGGTGCATCAGTGTATATTAGGAATTTGTTAGAAATAGGAATTCTCCATACCCCAGACCTACTGAATCAAAAACACTAGGTATGTGGCTCAGGTATCTGTGTTAACAAGCCCTCCAGGTGATTTTCAAGTAAGCTAAGGTTTGAGAATCACTGCTCTGAAGAAACAGAGGAAAATTGATGGCTTTGGCTCTCACAAAAAATAGGAAGATATCAACTCCAGAGGACAGGTATAAAAATTAACTTTATAGAAGAGGAAAGTATAGAAAACAAACAGAAGGTAATTTCTGCTGTAAATGAGATAATTTTAGAGCGGAGTCTGAAGATTCTGAGATGGAAGCCACTTGAGAAAGGAACTATATAATACCTGATAACTTAGAATCCTTTCTGTCTTAGAAACTCTAACAGCTCCTGGGCCTTTGAGTCAAAAAAAAAAAAACCAAAAAACAGATCTTCGTTTACATTCCTTTTCTTGTGCTTGCCAGCTGTGTGACCTTGGGTAAGTTACATAACTTCTCTCTGCCACAGACTATTCCTCTGTAAAATAAAGGTAACAAATCTACTTCATAGGGATGTTGTAAGAAGTCAAATACATAACTTGTGCACATTGCTAGTCCCATTACCTGGAACATGCTAAATGTAATAAGTGGTAGTTTTTAGTGAAAAGAGAACTGAAATGATAGAGATAGAGGTAAAGATAAAAGTAAAAAGGTGCTATCATTCCTCTTGACTGGCTTCTTTTAAATACCTAGACGATTCTTTCAGGGGTTTGTAGATCATCTAGGACTTCCCTAATATTTCCAGTCAGCCATAAAGAGGATTCTCAGAAAGTTTGGCAATCTCATTATAACCCCTGAATCAATTTACTATTATTGGAATTTCTTGCATCCTCCTTGGGATTTTCCTGAGATAATAATAACCAATTTACAAATTAAAAATCATTTCAGAGCTTCTCAAAAATTTCCACAAAAGTATCCTTAAAGTCATAAGATAATGTATTTATACACCTGGAAGTGCATAAAATATGTAAAATTGGATGTCACTGATATTTCATTTCTTATCTTAAAAATTGATATAAATGTTAAATTGAAGCAGAAAATATATTTCTATTTGTTATAAAGTAATATTTTACATTACTTACAAATCACTAAATTTAACAAGCCAAGAAGGCTATGCAATACTTATAATACTCTCTGATATATATATAATATATATAATATACTGATATATATCATATATATTTTATATATAATATACTGATATATATTATATATATTTTATATATAATATACTGATATATATTATATATATTATATATAATATACTGATATATATTATATATATTATATATAATATACTGATATATATTATATATATTATATATAATATACTGATATATATTATATATATTATATATAATATACTGATATATATTATATATATTATATATAATATACTGATATATATTATATATATTATATATAATATACTGATATATATTATATATATTATATATAATATACTGATATATATTATATATATTATATATAATATACTGATATATATTATATATATTATATATAATATACTGATATATATTATATATATTATATATAATATACTGATATATATTATATATATTATATATAATATACTGATATATATTATATATATATTATATATAATATACTGATATATATTATATATATATTATATATAATATAATATATCAGTATATTATATATATAATATATATAATATATATTATATATTATATAAATAATATATATTATAATATATTATATATATAATATATTATTATATATTATATATATAATATATATTATAATATATTATTATATATAATATATTATTATATATAATAATATATTATTATATATAATATAATATATTCTTATATATAATAATATATATTATAATATATATATATAATATATATATTATATATACTGATATATACTGATATATACTGATATATATTATATATATTATATATAATATACTGATATATATAATATATATTATAGGGGTAGGGGTATTCTTGCCTCAGTTCACAAGTAAAGATATATCCCATTTGATTTTTGATCCTCACATAAGCCCTGAAGATACTGTCATCATCCCATGGTGTCCAGTGAAGAAAACTGACACAGTGATTAAGCAATTATTCAGATTTATACAGAAGCTAGAGGTGGAACTCCAATACTAGGTCTTTTAATTGTAAAGCCCAGAGGAAATTTCTCAAGATCCCAGTGCCTATACAGTGATTGATTAACTCTTTCACACAAAACAGTTCTTTTATATATAAATGTGTTTAATATTCTACTTACAACCATGATAATAACAGATAATATAACCTACTTTTACATGGAATTTAAAAACTCAACATATGATATAAAGAATTAAATTTAAAGTTGAAATTAAAATAAAGTATACTTCAATGGCAATACTCAGGCAAAATTCCATCAATGGCATAATTAAATGGGCAGGTGCTTGCACCCACATGTATAGACAGACACAGGTATACTGAATTGGCTACACAAAGCTCGAAAGCAGCATTGCTATCAGTGACAAAATATTCTGAACTGTTGAAAACTTTTGGTAAAGTTCTGAGTAAAACAAAAAACAATCTTCCCTTATATCAGAAGGGAATTTCTTATAGAGAAATTGCGTTATTGAAAACTTCAGTGTATATCAACTTAATGCAAGAGATGCATTAAATACATAATTTGCATTAAATACAAATTTAAATACATAAAACGAAGTATGATTCTAGGCTCAGGAAATTTTATCAAGTATCTAATATGAATTAATGTCCAGTAAGATATTTAAAGAGGGTAGTACTGGCCTTAATGAGAACCACTTGAACACACAGCCTGAGAGTAAATGTAGATTTAGGAATACATAGTTGCAAAGATTTTTTTAAATTCTTTACCACAATTACTCACCACCCTGTACCAAGGAAGTTCTACATGTACTTTCAGAGTGTAAAAAGCCTACTCTTCTGGATAAAGAGAAAAATCTAAGAATGAGTGCCTCACAAGCAATCACAGATTCTAAATTAAAGCACTGAAAGGACAATGGAATGGACATATCTTAACCAATACAGAAAAAAAGGCTTCAGGGAGTGATCATCTCAAAATCCCGTTACTCCTTAATGGTTGGATCAGAGGCTATCTTTTTATGAGATCAGCCCCCAGAGTCTTTTTTCTGAATGCCTTCAACATGTATTATTTGTATTGCCCAATTTAGTGCCTGATCATACAGTGTCTTGTATTGTTCTCTTATTGCCTTTTGTGCCTAAAATTCATCTCAACCCCACAATAAGCATTTCAAAAGTAAAGGACAACTATGAGCTGGAAAATAGTTCCCTTGAGCACACGGTATTGTTAATTATTCTTCATGAACTGATAGATTGACGAGCAGCTGGAAAAAAATTAATGAAAAACCTCAAAAAGGCTCCAACACTGCCTAATAATCCTACCCTGTTCTTTGAACAACCTCCTCCATCCTCTTTTGAAAGGCGATTTCAAACATTCTCCACTCTCCTCAAACCTCACACCTTCCTCCATCCTCATTCCACTTAGTAGATAGTTGCCTTCTACTAAGAAGAAAACAAAAACACAACAAAACAGAGAAAACAAAAGCCAACACACAAGTCCTCAACTTTTACCACAAAATGAAAGAAAAAGCAGTGACTGTCCTTCTTTCTTTTGCTCCTCTCAGCATATGTTCCCCTCTCATCAAGACTGGATCTTTCTCTCTTCTTGATCCTCCTTATGACAATTTAAATTCACGTGCAAGCCTTTCCCATCTAAAAGCAAATGCAAAACAATAACTACTTCCTCTAATCACAGTTCCATATCAAGCTACTATCCTTCCTCATTCCTTGACACACAACATTTTTAGGAAAGCCAGCCCCTCACTTTCCATCCATTTCCTCATTTTCCACACTGATTCTGACTTCTTAACACATGGATTTATGTCCCATCCCCAGCCCCTTAAGATTGGGCATCATAAACAACATGTCACTTATTTAACTTTCACTTCTCTATCTTCACCTTCACCCTCCACACTTCTGGGCAGATTCCTAACAGCTGAGACTCCCTCCTCTTGAAACACCCTTACCCTTTGGCTTCTGACCTTAGGTTTCCCCACCACAACCTTTCAGTATTTTTTTTTTTTTAATTTTAAGTTCAGGGGTGCATGCTGAGGTTTGTTAATAGGTAAACACTTGTGTCATGGTGGTTTCTAACACAGATTATTTCATCGCCCAGGTATTAAGAAGCCTAATATCCATTAGTTACTTTTCCTGATCCTCTCCCTCCTCCCACCCTTTACTTTCTGATATATAAAATTGAATGTCTTTGTGTCATTCCCCTCTATGTGTCTATGTTTTCTCATCTTCTACCTCCCACTTGTAAGTAAGAGCATGCGGTATTTGGTTTGGTTTTCCTGTGTTAGTTTGCTAAGGATAATGGCCTCCAACTCCATCCACGTTCCTGCAAAGGACATACAATTGTTCGTTTTTATGGCCACATAGTATTTCATGCACCACATGAAGAAAACGTACCACATTTCTGCAATGAACATATGCAGACATGTGTCTTCATAATAAAATGATTTATATTTCTTAGGGTATATAGCCAGTAATGGGATTGCTGGGTTAAATGGTATTTCTGTCTTGAGGTCTTTGAGGAAATGTCACACTGTCTTTCAATACGGTTAAACTGATTTACTACTTTACTCTCCTAGCAACAGTATATGTGTTCCATTTTACCCACAACCTTGCCAGCATATGTTATTTTTTTGACTTTTTAATAATAACTATTCTCACCAGTGTGAGATGGTATCTCATTGTGGTTTTGACTTGCATTTCTCTAATAATTAGTCATGTTGAGCTTCTTTTCATGATTGCTGGCTGCATAAGTGTCTTCTTTTGAAAAGTGTCTGTTCATGACCTTTGCCCACTTTTTAATGGGGCTGTTTGCTTTTTTTCTTGTAAATTTGTTTAAGTTCCTTATAGATGCTTATTATTAGACCTTTGTTGAATGAATACTTTGCAAAATTTTTCTCCCATTCTGTAGGTTGTGTGTTTACTCTGTTGATTGTTTCTTTTGCTGTGCAGTAGGTCTTTAGTTTAATTAGTTCCTCTGTGTCAATTTTCGCTTTTGTTGCAATTGCTTTTGGCATCTTTATAATGAAATCTTTTCCTGTGCCTATGTCCTGAATGGTACTGCCTAGGTTGTCTTCCAGGGTTTTTATAATTTTGGGTTTTACATTGAAGTCTTTAATCCATCTTGAGTTAATTTTTGTATATGGTGTAAGAAACAAGGTCCAGCTTCAATTTTCTGCATATAACTAGCCAGTTAGCACCATTATTTACTGAATAAGGAATCCTTTCCCCATTGCTTGATTTGATTATTTTACGTTCCGCATACATGTGCAGAACATGCAGATTTGTTACATAGGTACACGTATACCATGGTGGTTTTTTGTACCTACTGACCTGTCCTCTAAGTTCCCTCCCCTCACCCACACCACACAACAGGCCCTGGTGTGTGTTGTTCCCGTCCCTGTGTCCACCTGTTCTCATTATTCAGCTCCCACTTACGAGTGAGAACATGCAGTGTCTGGTTTTCTGTTCCTGTGTTAGTTTGCTGGGGATGATGGCTTTCAGCTTCATCCATGTTCCTGTGAACCATATGATCTCATTCCTTTTTATGGCTGCACAGTATTCCATGGTATATATGTACTACATTTTCTTTATCCGGTCTTTGATGGGCATTTGGGTTGGTTCTATGACTTTGCTATTATAAATAGTGCTGCTATAAACATATATGTGCATGTGTCTTTATAGCAGAATGATTTATATTCCTTTGGGTATGTACCCAGTAAAGGGATTGCCAGGTCAAAATGTTATTTCCGGTTCTAGATCCTTGAGGAATCACCATACTGCCTTCCACAATGCTTGAACTAATTTACATTCCCATCAACAGTGTAAAAGCATTCCTATTTCTCCACAGCCTCACCAGCATCTATTGTTTCTTGACTTTTTAATAATTGCCATTCTGACTGGCATGAGATGGTATCTCACTGTGGATTTGATGTGCATTTCTCTATCAGTGATGTTGAGCTTTTTTATATATGTTTCTTGGCCACATAAATGTTTTTGTCAGCCTTGTTGAAGATCAGTAGGTGTTCAGTCTTATTTCTATGTTCTCTATTCTGTTCCATTGGTCTGTATGTCTGTTTTGTACCAGTACCATCCTCTTTCGGTTACTGTAGCCCTGTAGTATATTTTTAAGTCAAATAGTGAGATGCCTCCAGCTCTGTTCCTTTCCTTAGGATTGCCTTGGCTTTTGGGGCTCTTTTTTGGTTCCATATGAATTTTAAAATAGTTTTTTCTAGTTCTGTGAAGAATATAAATGGTAGTTAATAAGAATAGCATTGAATCCATGAATTTCTTTGGGCAGTATTGCCATTTTAATGATATTAATTTTTCCTTTCCATGAGCATAGAATATTTTTCCATTTGTGTAATCTCTGATTTTTTTGAGCAGTGGTTTGTAGTTCTCCTTGTACAGATCTTTCACCTCTCTAGTTAGCTGTATTCCTAGGTATTTTATTCTTTTGGTGGCAGTTGTGAATGAGAGTTCATTCATGATTTGGCTCTCAGCTTGATTGTGGTTGTAGAACAGGAATGCCTGTGATTTTTGCACATTCATATTATATCCTGAGACTTTGCTGAAGTTGTTTATCTGCTCACAAAGGTTTCGGGCTGAGGCAATGGCGTTTTCTAGATATAAGATCATGTCATCTGCAAATAGAAATAATTTGCCTTCTTCTCTTCCTATCTGGATGCACTTTGTTTCCTTCTCTTTCCTCATTGCCCTGGTGAGGACTTCTAGTACTATGTTGAACAACAGTGATGAGAAAGGGCATCCTTTTATTGTGCCGGTTTTTATAGGGGAATGCTTTCAGCTTTTGCCCATTCAGTATGATGTTAGTTGTCAGTTTGTTCTATCTGGCTCTTATTATTTTGAGGTACGTTCCTACAACATCTAGTTTATTATGAGTTTTTTAAGAATTTTTAACATGAATGGATGTTGAATTTTATTGAAATCCTCTTCTGCATCTATTTAGATAATCATGTGGTTTTTGTTTTTATTTCTGTTTATACGATAAATCACATTTATTGATTTGTGTATGTTCAGCCAACTTTGCATCCCAGATATAAAGCCTCCTTTATTGTGGTGGATAAGCTTTTTGATGTGCTACTGGATTCAGTTTGCTAGTATTTTGTTGAGAATATTTGCATCAATGTTCATCAAGAGTATTGGCCTGAAGTTTTCTTTTTTTGTTGTTACTTTTGCTAGGTTTGGGTATCAGAATGATATGGGCCTCATAGAATGAGTTAGGGAAGAATCCCGTCTCAATTTTTTGGAGTAGTTTCAGTAGGAGTGGTACCAGCTCTTCTTTGTACATCTTCTTTGTACGTCTGTGAATCTGTCTGGTCCTGGGCTTCTTTTATTTTTTTGGGTGGGTAGGCTATTACTGTCTCAATTTCAGACCTCATTATTGGTCTATTACAACCCTCAGGGAGTATTATGAAAACCTCTGTGCACATAAACTAGAAAATCTAGAAGAAATGGATAAATTCCTGGACACTTATGCCCTTCCAAGATTGAACCAGGAAGAAATTGAATCCCTTTTAGTATTTTTACTGTCTCTTCCTGCAGTACCAGATTTTTATATGCCCGAGTTCCTTAAGACTCAGACTTTGTTTCTCTTGTTTTTCTGTTTTATACCTTTTCCTAGGTTTTCTTGTTAATTCCATTACATCTTATTATCACTTCTATGATGATAACTTCCAAGTCTTTTTCTAACCCACATCCATTCTCTGAGCTCCAGACCCATTTATCAAATTGTTTGCCTGTTACTGGAACTTCGAATTCATTATTGCCAAAACTAAACTGAATTTCTGCCTGAAACTTCCTCTTCCTCCTCTCTTTTTCCTATTTTAAGAAATGGCACTTCATTTATTCAGTTACATAAGTCAGAAATCTAGCAGTCACCTCCGACAATCTCTTTCCCTGTACTTCCAATAGTCAGTAAATTATCAAGTCCTACTGATTTTCTTAGATATTTCCAGAATGTGTAATGTTTTCACCATATTCACAGTAATTATCCATATTCTTGAGTGGTTATTGCAGAAGTCACCTAAATGATTTCCTTACATATATTCTTGACCCCCTCTAATCCACTTTTGACCTAGATCTATGAAAGAGATCTTTTCTAGACATAAATATGAATCATATCATTCTCTGTTGCTCGCAAGTTTGCTAGCTTAGTACTGTTTAAACACAGTCCCAGATATTTAACAGGATCTTCAAGGTCCTGCATGGTGTAAACCCAGCCTGATTTAGAACCAGGTATCACTTTTCTATGATCCAGCCACACTGAACTTGTTTTGATTCCTCTAAAGTACTATGCCTTCTTCAACACAGGACCCTCCTACCTGCTTTTCCATAGGTCTGGAACAGTGGCTCTCAACCAGGAGAAATCTCCCCCACCCTCTAGAAGACATTTGGCAATGTCTGGACACACTTTTGGTTATTGTAACCGGGGAAGAGTGTGATTGGCATCTAATGGGTAGAGATCAGCAACAATGTTGATCCTCCTGCAATGCACAGGAGAGCATATCATGACAAAGAATTATCCAGCCCAAAATGTCAGTAATGCTGAGATTAGAAAATCTAGAAAGCTTTCCCTTCTACCTGTACCCCACAAGACCCTGCATCTAGCCAAAACATACTTAAATATCCTGTGTCAGCTTAAGTGGCCTATCTTCAGAGTAAAACCTCCCTGACTCTTGTCTATAGGTCAGGTCTACCTCCTATTTATGCTTATAACATTTTTCTTTACTTTTTCAGCCCTTACTAAAATTTAAAACTAGTTACTTATTCAGTTAATGTTTGGCTTCCATGCCAGATTTTAAGCTCTGTGAGGTTAGGAAATACATTTAATGCAATATCCTTATCAACTGGCTAGATACTGAACATATTTATTAAAAAGTAAATTAATGGATGAATGAATGAAGCTGCTGCCTAGAAAGAAAAATGTTAGGCCTACAATACTGTATAAGTGATCCTAGCTTTGTCATTAACTAGGTATATCTCTGAATAAGTCCTTTAACCTTTCATTTGGCCTCATTTTAAGTTATATAAACTTTTACTATAATGAGTTTTATGAGGATTAAATATTTTGATAATTCTAAAGTATCTTGTAGTCCTATTAGAAATTATAGGTTAGCATAAAAATTGGTACAACTACATGGAAGGGATCAATATGAAACAAAAGCCTTAAATACACATATTTTTACTTAAACATTTCACTTACAAAAATTTATGAAAAAATTGCTAAACAAAAATATAGCTATGTGGATTTTATCATTAGCTAAATAAATAAACTATAGTGAATATTTAAAATATAATGTATATTTGATAAGGAAGATATATATGTGCAATATAATACAATTCTATATATGTATTTTATACACATGTATACACATGTACACTATAAAAATATCTAAATATCAAAATACTGGCAGTAGTTATCTTAAAATTATAGGATTATGCAAGTTTTAATAGTCTTTTTCTGTTTCAGGAGTTTCCTAATTTTTCTACAATAAGCATGGCTTTTCAGATTTAAAAAAACAGTAAGAAATGGCTGGGCGCGGTGGCTCACGCTTGTAATCCCAGCACTTTGGGAGGCCGAGGCGGGCGGATCACGAGGTCAGAAGATCGAGACCATGGTGAAAACCCGTTTCTACTAAAAATACAAAAAAATTAGCCGGGCGTGGTGGCGGGCGCCTGTAGTCCCAGCTACTGGGAGAGGCTGAGGCAGGAGAATGGTGTGAACCCGGGAGGCGGAGCTTGCAGTGAGCCGAGATTGCGCCACTGCACTCCAGCCTGGGCGACAGAGCGAGACTCCGTCTCAAAAAAAAAAAAAAAAGCAGTAAGAAATGAGTGCAGAAAAGCACTTCTTATGCTGTGAAGGGACTGTAAGGAGGTGCTATGTTATAAAGAATAAGATATAACCATTACCTTTTAGAGGCTTTCAAATGAATTATAAAAATAAAATACTGGCTGGGCATGGTGGCTCATGCCTGTAATCCCAGCACTTTGGGAGGCCGAGGCACCTGGATCACTTGAGGTCAGGGGTTTGAAACAAGCCTGGCCAACATGGTGAAACAGCATCTGTACTAAAATACAAAAATTAGCCAGGTGTGGTGGCAGGTGCCTGTAATCCCAGCTATTCAGGAGGCTAAGGCAGGAGAATTGCTTGAATCCAGGAGGCGGAGTTTGCAGGGAGCCAAGATCATGCCATTGCTCTCCAGCCTGGGCAACAGAGCTAAACTCCCTCTCTAAATCAATCAATCAGTCAATCAATACCTATCTAGATAACTGTTAGATAAGAAAAAAATTAAGAACAGTTTCCATCATAATCATTTAATGAGCACTTACTACATCCCAGGCTTTCTATGCATTAATTTATGAAATGTGTAAAACAACCACACTAGTTAGGTTTTATCATATTCATTTAATAGATGAAGAAACTGAGGCCACTGGGGTTAACCAAACTGCTAGGTCGTACCAGACCAATGAAAAAAAAATCAAATTCAAACTAAAGTCTCGCTGACTTCAAAACTTCTGTTCTTTTCAGTAGGTACTTATAAAAGATATATAAGTCAATTGGGAGTCCAGAGAAGGGGTGGTTACTTGACAGTCAGAGGGCAAAGGAAGCGTATATAGAGGAGTTAACAGTTTAGCTAACTCTGGAGGATGACTAGGATTTTAATAACTGAAGATGTAGGACAGGACATGAGGAAAGGCATTTCTCACCAAGAGATACTTGAACAAAAGTGAGAGGTAAATGGATAGTTCATGAAATTTTGGGGGAAGTTGGTAGGTAGATTGGTTTGAAACGAATTAAATACAGGAAATTTGTTTAATCAATAAAGGGAATTGAAATTTGATAAGACTTTAGAGATCAACAGAAAGTGGGGTTAGCATACTAGAAAATCTATAATATTTTGACATACTAGAAATATAAGACTAGTCTTAAAAGTACAGCATATGATGGCACATTGCACTGTTTGTGTTTTCAAAAACAGAGAAACTTAGAGGTAGGAGGGGAATTGGAGAGCATCTAGAAAACTCTGGCCCAGAACAGAGAAATTGTTGTCAAAAGTCATAAAACTAGACTAGAATCCAAGTCAGCTCAGTCCTCATTCTGGGGTCAGTTCCCAGAAAAGGAACCATGAAAGACTGTGTGGCTTTCTTAACAGTTCTGTGAGGTTTGTATTATAATAACTATTTCATACCAGCAGTCACTGGAGCTCAGAGAAATTAAGTAACTTCTACAAAGTTATGGACCCAAAGCTCATCTCACCCAGAACTAATGACCTTCTTACGAATGGAGATATTGCCTTATTCTGCTATTCTGTCCCCATAGCATCTTCCACAGGGTTCTTAGATGCCTGACAAAAATCAGTAAAATATCGGCCACTATTCATTACTCTTGATAAGGATCATATATATTGATTTTATGGATAGAGAATACTAGGTGACTAAAGCAGGAAAAATAATTGAGAAAATCATAAATTATTAATTTAATTACATATAAATTTTAAGCACAGCTTACTTTTGTTAAGAGCTTTGCCTTGATTATAGATCACTAGCTGCCACTAAAAAAGCAAACTGTTTAGATTTTGAAAGTCTTATATTTCACACTAAAGAAATTCAGCCAACAGATCCCTATAGGAAATGTTTCTTTCTTGTAAAGCATACAGATTTACTTAAATCCTTAAATAATTAGACTTCAGAACCAGAATGCAATTAGAATTAAAATTCATAAATGTGTTGCCTTTTTACATTGGCAAAATGTATATGGAACAATCCAGAGCTGGCCACATCTGCATATGCTACCTTCCCCAAAGCCAGCAACCATGCTTTCTAATTTTGGCCAGGGGTGTCTAACTGTGAGTACACAGGAAATGAGAGCAATAAGGTTGTTAGGGGCAATGCTTCATCTTATATAAGAACATTTGATTATGGGAAATTTATCTAAAATATAGATAAATTATAAACATAGATAAATATAACCCTTTGTGTGCACATGTTTGCATTTCTTGAAGTACTCCCAAAATAAAATTAAGCATCTTCAAAATTAGAGTTGGATGGAAGCAATGTAGACAAACAGACTAAAATTTCCTTTAAGTGTTCAAAAGGAGATAAATTAGGAAGATAAATACATAAGATAAAACAATATGATTATCTCCAAATAATACAAATTTAATTACTTAATAAAAATACAAAATTACATTAGAAGTGACCTTACACAACTTTGACTAAGTGTCCTTATAACTCTCCAAAGATATTATAACAAGTGTACAACTTTGAGAGCCTGAATATACAAAAAAAAACGCCAGATCATTTACAACGACAGATCTTAAAAATAAACATTTATTTTTAATTTTTATGGGTATTTAGTAGGTATATAAATTTATGGGATATAAGATAACTTATAGAGGCATACATTGCATAATAATCACATCAGAGTAAATAGGGTATCTATCACCTCAAGGATTTATCATTTCTTTGTGTTATAAACATTCCAATTTTACTCTTGTATTTTGAAATGTATAATAAATTTCTGTGGACTGCAATAATCCCATTGTGTTATCAAATACTAGGTCCTATTCATTTTATCTAACTATATTTTTGTACCCAGTAACCATTCCCATTTCCACCATCACCCTTCCTACCACTACCCTTCCTAGCCTCTGGTAACCATCCTTGTACTATGTCCATGAGTTCAATTGTTTTCATTTTTAGCTCCCACAAATGAGTAAGAACATGTGAAGTTTGTCTTTCTGTGCTTGGCTTATTCCACTGAACATAATGTCCTCCAGTCCTATCCACAGTATTGCAAATGACAGTATCTCATTCTTTTTTAGTGGCTGAATAGTATTCCATTGTGTATATGTAAAACATTTTATTTATCCATTTGTCTATTGATGGACGTTTAAGTTGCTTCCAAATCTTGGCTATTGTGAATAGTGCTGCAATAAACATGGGAACGCAGGTATCTCATTGTTATACTGATTTCCCTTCTTTTGGGTATATGCCTATCAGTGAGTTTGCTGGATCATATGGTAGTTCTGTTTTTAGGTTTCTGAGGAACCTGCAGACTTTTCTCCATAGTGGCTGTACTAACATATATTTCTGCCAACAGTATACAAGGGTTCTCTTTTCTTCACATCCTTGCCAGCATTCATTATTGCCTAGTTTTTGGATAAAAGCCATTTTTACTAGGGTGAGATGATATCACACATTTCAGTTGTGATTTGCATTTTTTTAATAGACTCTTGCTCTGTCTCCCAGGCTGGAATGCAGTTGCACAATCTCAGCTCACTGCAACCCCCGCCTCCTGGGTTCAAGCGATTCTCCTGCCTCAGCTTCCTGAGTAGCTGGGACTACAGGCACATGCCACTACGCCTGGCTAATCTTTTTGTATTTTTATTAGAGACAGGGTTTCACCATGTTGGCCAGGCTAGTCTTGAACTCCTGACCTCAGGTGATCCACCTGCCTAGGCCTCCTAAATTGCTGGGATTACAGGCATGAGCCATGCCCAGCCATGATTTACACTTCTTTGATGAGCAATGATGTTGAGCACCTTTTCAAATACCTGTTTGCCATTTGTGTGTCTTCTTTTGAGAAAAGTGTATTCAGATCTTTTGCCCATTTTTCAACTGAATCCTTACATTTCTTTCCTATTGAGTTATTTGAGCTCCATATATATTCTGTCTCTTAATCCCTTGTCAGATGGGTAGTTTGCAAACATTTTATCCCATTCTGTGGGTTTTCTCTTCAGTTTGTTGATTGTTTCTTTGCTGTGCAGAAGCTTTGTAACTTGATGTGATCCTATTTTACATTTTTACCTTGGGTGTCTGTGCTTTTGAGATATTACTCAAAAAATTTTTGCCCAGGCCAATGTCCTAGAGAGTTTCCTCAATGTTTTCTTTCAGTAGTTTCATATTTTCTGGAATTAGGTTGAAGTCTTTCACCTGTTGTGATTTGACTTTTGTATATAGTATGAGATAGCATCTAGTTTCATTCTTATTTGGATGGATATTCAGTTTTCCCAGGACTATTTATTAAAGAGACTGCCCTTTCCCCAATGAATGTTCTTGGTGCCTTTGTCAAGAATGAGTTCACTGTAGGTGTATGAATTTATTTCTGGGTTCTCTATTATGTTCCATTGGTCTATGTGTCTGTTTTTATGCCAGTAATATGCTGTTTTGGTTACTATAGCTCTGTAGTATAATTTGAAGTCAGGCAATGTGACTCCTCCACTTTTGTTCTTTTTGCTCAGAATTGCTTTAAATATTCTGTATCTTTTGTAGTTTCACATAAAATTTTTAAGATTGTTTTAGCTATTTCTGTGAGAATGTCATTGGTATTTTGATAGGGATTTCACTGAATGTGTAGATTGCTTTAGGTAGTATGGATTAATTAATAGATTAACAATATTGATTTTTCGAATCCATGAACACGGAATATATTTCCATGTTTTTGTGTCCTCTTCAGTTTCTTTCTTCAGTGTTTTGTAGTTTTCATTGTAGAGATCATTCACTACTTTATTCCTATGTCTATAATTTTATATATAGCTATTATAACAAGATTACTTCCTGGATTTCTTTTTCTGATTATTCACTGTTGGCATATAGAAATGCTACTGATTTTTACATGTTGATTTTGTATTCTGCAACTTTACTGAATTTGTTTACAAGTTCTAATAGTTTTTTGGTAAAGTCTTTAGGTTTTTCCAGTAGTAAGATCATATCATCTGCAAACAAGGATAATTTGACTTGTTTCTTTAAAGTGTGGATGGTCTTTATTTCTGTCTCTTGTCTGATTATTCTAACTAGGATTTCCAGTATTATGCTGAATAGCAGTGTTGAAAGTGGGCATCCTCGTCATGTTCCAGATCTTAGAGGAAAGGCTTTCAGTTTTTCCCCACTCAGCATGATACTAGCTGTGGGTCTGTCATATATGTCCTTTATTACATTGAGGTATGTTCCTTCTATACTCAGGTTTCTGAGGGTTTCTATCATGAAGATAAGTTAAATTCTATCAAATCTTTTTTCAGCATGAATTAAAAGGATCATATGGTTTTTATCCTTCATTCAATTGACGTAATGTATCACATTGATTGATTTGCATATATTGAAGCATCCTTGTATCCCTGAGATAAATCCGCCTTGTTCGCAGTGAATGATCTTTTTAATGTGTTGTTGAATTCAGTTTTCTAGTACTTTGTTGAGAATTTTTACATCAATATTAATTAGAAATATTGGCCTGTAGTTTTCTTTTTTATGTGTCTTTGTCTGGTTTTGACATAAGGGTAATACTGGCCTCACAGAATGCATTTGAAAAGATTCCCTCCTCTTCTCTCTTTCAGAATAATTTCAATAAGACTGGTATTAGTTCTTCAAATGTCTGGTAAAAATGCAGCAGTGAAGACACCAGGTCCTGGGCTTTTCTTTGCTGGGAGACTTTTTATTATGGCTTCAATCTCATTACTTGTTATTGGTCTGTTCAGGTTTGAGATCTCTCCATGGTTCAATCTTGATAGGTTGTATCTGCCTAGGAATTTATGCATTTCCTCAAGATTTTCCAATGTACTTGCATATAGCTGCTCACATTAGTCTCTAATGAGCCTTTGAACTTCTGTGGTACCAGTTGTAATGTCTCCTTTTTCATTTCTGATTTTATTTAATTGAATCTTCTTTTTTTCTTAGTTGGTCTGGCTAGAGGTTTGTCACTTTTATTTTTTGAAAACTAACTTCTTATTTTGTTTATCTATTGTATTTTTGTTTCAATTTCATTTATTTCTGATCCAATCTTTATTTTATTTTACTAATTTGGGGTTTGGTTTGCTCTTGCTTTTCTTGTTCTTTAAGACGAATCATCGGTTGTTTATTTGAAGTTTTTCTACTTGTTTAATGTAAGAGTTATTGCTATAAACATTCCTTTTAGTATTGCCTTCAGTGTATTCCATAGATATTGGTATATTCTGTCTCCATTTTTATTTTTAAGAGATTTTAACATTTCCTTCTTAATTTCTTCATTGACACACTAGACACATTCAGGAACATATTGTTTAATTTCCATGTGTTTGCATATTTAATACTTTCCAAAGTTCCTCTTATTATCGATTTTTAGTTTTATTCCATTGTGGACAGAGAAGGTATTTTAAATTATTACAATTTTTTTAACTTTTTAAGGCTTGTTTTGTAGCCCAACATATGAGCAATTCTTAAAAATGACTAAGGTGAAGAACATGTACTCTGCAGCCAATGGGGGAACTGTTCTGTAAATGTCTATTAGGTCCATTTGGTCTATAGTGCACATTGAGTCTGATTTTTTTTTTTAATTTTCTGTCTGGATGATCTGTTTAATGCTGAAAGTGGGGTGTTGAGGTCTCCAGCTATTATCGTATTGAGATTTTTCTCTCTCTGGCTTTAATAATGTTTGCTTTATATATAATAGGTGCTCCACTGTTGGGTGCATATACATTAACAATTACTATATCTTCTTGCTGACTTGACCCCTTATCATTATATAATGACCTTCTTTGTCTCTTTATATAGTTTTTGTCTTGAAAACCATTTTGTCTGATACAAGTATAGTGACTCCTGCTTTTTTTGGTTTCCATTTACATTAAATATCTTTCTCCATCTTTTTCTTTCAATTCATGTGTGTTTTATAGGGGAAACATGTTTCTTGTAGGCCACAGATTTTTGGGTTGTGTGTGTGTGTGTGTGTGTGTGTGTGTGTGTCTATTCAGCTACTCTTTGTCTTTTAATTGAAGAGTTTTGTCCACTTACATTCAATGTTCTTAGTGATAAGGAGGGCTTATTCCTGTCAATTTGTTTTTTGTTTTTTGGTTGTTTTGTAGTCATCCTTTCCTTCCTGCCTTCCTTCCTGCCTGCCTGCCTTGCCTGCCTTGCCTACCTTCCTGCTCACCTTTCTGCCTTCCTACCTGCCTGCCTTCCTGCATCCCTGCATCCCTTCCTCTCTTCCTCTCTTCCTCCCTTCCTTCCTGTATTCCATTTAGTGAAGGTGATTTTCTCTGGTGGTATGTTTTAATTTCTTTCTTTTATATTTTGTCTATCTGTTGTAGGTTTTTTGATTTGAGGTTACTATGAGGTTTGCAAATAATGCCTTGTAACATGTTATTTTCAACTGATGACAACACAATTGCAAAAACAAGCAGATGAGCAAAAAGAAAACTAAAACTCAACACTTTAACTTCATCCCCCCGATTTTTAACTTTTTAATGTTTCTATTTACATCATATTATACTTTCTATGTCTCCAAAAGTTGTTGTAGTTATCATTGTTGATAGGTTTGTCTTTTAGTATTTCTACTCATGATATGAATAGTTTATACGCCATAATTACAGTGTTATAATATTCTATATTTGTCTGTGTGCTTACTATTACCAGTGAGTTTTGTACCTTCAGATGATTTCTTATCGATCATTAATGTCCTTTTCTTTCAGGCTAAAGAACTCTCTCTAGCATTTCTTAGAGGACAAATCTATTGTATATGAAGTCCTTCACCTTTTGTTTGTCTGGGAAAGTCTTTATTTCTCCCTCATGTTTGAAGGATATTTTCACTGTATATATTATTCTAGGATAAAAAGACTTGTAAATATGTCATACCATTCTCCCAGCCTGTAAAGACTCTACCGAGAAATCTGCTGCCAGATGTATTGAAGCTCCTTTGTATGTTATTTGTTTCTTTTCTCTTGCTGCTTTTAGGATCCTTTCTTTATCCTTGACCTTTGGAAGTTTGATTATTAAATGTTGTACAGTAGTCTTCTTTGAGTTAAATTGGCTTGGTGTTCTACAACCTTCTTGGACTTAAGTATTGATATCTTTCTCTGCATTTGAGAAGTTCTCTGTTATTATCCCTTCAAACAAACTTTCTACCCCAAACTCTCCATCTACTTCCTCTTTGAGACCAATAACTCTTAGATTTGGCCTTTTGAGGCTATTTTCTAGATCTTGTAAGTGTGCTTCATTATTTTTTGTTTTACTTTTGTCTCCTCTGGCCATATATTTTCAAATTGCCTGTCTTCAAGCTCACTAATTTTTTCTTCTGCTTGATCAGCTCTGCTGTTGAGAGACTTTTATGCATTGTTCAATGTATCAATTGAATTTTTCAGCTCCAGAATTTATGCTCAACTGTTTTTAATTATTTCCGTCTCTGTAAATTTTTTTTTTTTTTTTTTGAGACAGAGTCTCACTGTGTTGTCCAGGCTGGAGTGCAGTGGCATGATCTTGGCTCACCACAACCTCTACCTCCCAGGTTCAAGTGATTCTCCTTCCTCAGCCTCCTGAGTAGCTGAGACTACAGGCATGTGCCACCATGCCCAGCTAATTTTTTGTTTTTTTAGTAGAGATGGGGTTTCACCATGCTAGCCAGGATGGTCTTGATCTCCTGACCTCATGAGCTGCCCACCTCGCCTCCCAAAGTGCTGGGATTACCAGCTTGAGCCACTGTGCCCGATCTTGTTAAGTTTATCTGGTAGGATTCTGAATTCCTTTGTGCTGAGTTTCACTGAGCTTCCTCAAAACAGCTATTTTGAAATCTTTGTCTGAATGGTCACGTATCTCTGTCACTGTGGGATTAGTCTCTGGTACCTTATTTCGTTTATTTGGTGAGGTCATGTTTTCATAGATGGTCTTAATGCTAGTGGATATTGGTCAATGTCTGGACATTGAAGAGTTAGGTATTTATTGTAGTCTTTACAGCCTGGGCTTATTTGTACACATCCTTCTTGGGATGGTTTTCCAATCCAAGTATTCAAAGGTAACTGACTATTGTGATCTAAGTATTTGGTCACTGCAGCTGTATCTGCATTAGGTGATACCCCAACCTCAAGCCCAAGAATGCTGTGAGTCTTGCAGACCTGTAGAGGTACCACCGTGGTGTTCTTGAGTGAGATCCAGGAGAATTCCTGAGATTACCAAGTAGAAACTTCTGTTCTCTTCCCTTACTTTCCCCTAAACAAACAAACCCTCTCTCTCTGTGCGGAGCTGCCTGGAGCTATGGAGGGATGACATAAACAACCCTCTGGCTACCACGACTGGGACTGTGCTGGGTCAGACCTGAAGCTAGCATGGCACTGGGTCTCGCCCAAGACCCATGTCAATCACTGACTGGTTACCACCGATGTTCCCTCAAGGCCCAAGTGCTTTACCTCCCACAGACAGAAATCCAGCTAGGCTTATGGCCTTCTCCTTATGGCAGCAAGCTTCCCCCAGTCTGCCAGCCCAGGGCACATCCAGAAATGCCATCTGTTAGCTATGCTGCCTCTGGTTGAGAGAGAGGAAACACAAGTGCTTCTTGGCCACCCTTGCTGGTGTATCACTAGGTAATGTGCATCCCATGTCCACTGGGATCCAGGATCTAGGTCATGTGCATCCGACATCCACTGGGATCCAGGATTTGGATTTGGGAACCTGAAGAAGCCACTCTGTGCTCTATTCAACTGCAGCTGAGCTGGTACCTAAGCCACAAGACAAAACCCTTCTCACTTTTCCCTCTTCTCTCCTCAAGCAGAAGGAGCTTCGCCCTATGGCTGCGAGTGTCTCACTCAGGCCCATGGCAAGTACTGTCTGGCTACTTCCAATGTTCACTCAAGGTCGGAGGGCTCTTCAGTCAGCTTGTGGTGAATGCTGACAGCCCTGTGCCTCTCCCTTAAGGGCAGTATCCTCCCTTTGGCCCAGGATGGGCCCAAACATTTCATCCAGGAACCAAAGTCTAGAATCAGAAACCCCAGGGCTACACTTAGTGCTCTACTTCACTGTGGCCAAGCTGGTACCCAAGCTGCAAGGCACAGTTCCCTTTATTCTTCCCTTTCCTTTCCTCAAACAGAAGGAATCCCTCTCCATGGCCACCGCAGCTGGGGATGCTCTGGGTCACACCTGAAGCCAGCCCAGCAATGAGTCTCACCCAAGGCCCATGACACATCTGGCAACAACTGATGCTTATTCAAGGCTCAAGGGCTCATTAGTCAGCAGGTGTTGAATTCTGCCAGGACTGTGTTATTCCCTTCAAGGGGGCAGGTTCCCTTATGGCCCAGGATGTGTCCAGAAGTCTCTTTCAGGAGCTAGATCCTGAAGTGGGTGCTTCAGGACTCTGCCTAGTGCCCTATTATACAGTTGTGGAGCTGGTATCCAACTTACAAGACAAAGTCCTCTTTACTCTCCCTTCTCCTCTCCTCAAGCAGAAGGAAGGAGCAACTATAGAGTTGTTAGCTATGCTGTCTGTGGTTGAGAGAGAGGAAACACAAGTGCTTCCTTGGCCACCCTAGCTGGTGTAACACTAGGTCATGTTCATCCCATGTCCACTGGCTCCAAGCTCAGCCCAGCACCAGGACTTACCAAGGAATTTCAGTTATTGTGGCCTTGACTGCCTTTCAAATTTATTTAGAGCCCCAGAGCCCTTTAGCATGCAATGGTGGTGCTAGCCGGAACTCAGGTTCTGGCTGCTGGGATGAATGATTCCCCTCTAGCTAGGGCTGGTCTAAATGCTCCTTATACATGTGCCAGCCAATTTTTGCTCTGCGTTGCTTTCCATTGTTACAGGACAGCACTGATTTCCAATGCCAAGTCCAGCCATCACTTTGCTCTCCCTCTCCCAAGCACACAGATTCTATGTGCCATGCAGCCAGTCACTGCCACTGCCAGGGGATGGGCAAGGGATGATGTTGGCAATTCAAGATGTCTTTGCTTCCCTCTTTAGTGCCTCCTTCCTTGATATGATTTAAAAACCAGGTACTGTAATTGATCACCTGATTTTTGGTTCTTACGAGGGTGCATTCTTGTGTGGATAGTTGGTCAATGTGTTGTTCCTTCTGGCAGGGGTAGGGGGCGATCACTGGAGGGTTCCATTTGGCCATCTCGCACCACTGCCTCTTCCCAATAGATCTTTTATCCACAGTCTCTGCAGTAACTGGTTCAAAATGGTGATGACTTAGTCAATGGCTGCCAGCTTCCCTAATTTTTGCTCATAGTACCAACATAGAACCAGAGAAGAACAAATATTATCTGCAAACTAATCACATAGGATGTCCCACTTATAGTTAGGCTGCCTCTAAATTATTTCATGCCAACAACCTCCAATCTGAAGAGACTAGAAGCCTTCTCCCACCACACCCCTTGCTATGATGCTTTCCTACACCCTTACCCACTTTTGAGTCGGCCAAATCCAAGTGATGGTGGCTGACTCCTTTGCTATATAGAAATTTCTGAATAAATAGCCTCTGCTTATTCATATTTGAGTGGTCTTCATTTACTTCCACAAATATTTGCAGAAAGTAGAGATTAATTTTATTTAGGATAAGCATTATTCTCAATTTACCAGGGTTAGTTCTGGGTTTTGCCCATTCTCCCAGTGTAATTAAAAGTACACTCTTTTACTCTCAAAAGCATCCTTGGTTGAACAATAAATTACATGGCTACTATGATTTTAGGCAACTTATTCATTAGACATATGGGATTAACAGGCAAACTGATATTAAATAACTTGTCCTAGAGCAATGCTAGGTAACAAAGAGAAGTGTACCCGGGCCGTTAGGTAGCTAACTTCCCCTCTGATCGTAAAATCAATTGTCAGGTTAGAAGGAGAGAATTATTCTACCTTTTGTATCAGAGTTTATCTGATGGAATTTCTAGCTTTAGTAAACAGGAGATGGATTTTAAGAGGTGTCCTCTTTTCCCCTTGAGGCATTCCTGCCACCCCTGCAGGATGATGCAATAGTTGCCATGGCAAATACTTCTCCCACGCTGCTGGAAGGCCTTCCCATAGCAGACTAACTTCTGTTCTGTTCTGTTTCTATTTTCCTTTTTCTCTCTCTGTTACATTGTAAGTTACTCTTGAGTTTAGATTCAGACCTTCTCTTTAGCTTTTTTTTTTTTTTTGAAAGCAATTTGCTGTCTGTCTGCTTTTCTGCAACCTACTGTGCATATCCAGAGATAAGCCCTGATGGCAGTCATGTGGAAAAGTGTGGCAGACAGAAGACATGACCAAAGAAAGCAAGGGCAGGACTGGAATGAGTCAACTGAAAGCAGGGATTCTTCAATTTGCTAATCTCAAGTGCTCTGTTTTCCAATGAAAATACGAAATTTTGTCATCTAAATGCCCAGTGTATGCAAATGCATGGATTGTCCCTGAAGAATAGCACTTTTTATAATAGAGTAATACAGACTCAAGGGCTTCAAAGTCAGAAACACCTTGTTTTAAATCCATAACATTCAAGATACTAGAAACAATTTCTGTGTTGCCCACCAATATAAACCTAACCTGGATCTTGACAGGTACAAAATATGTATTTGTTCCCTGCATGTCTTATTGACTTGTGATCCACCACCTATAAGTATCATGACCTTGGTAAGTTATATCATTTCCCCGAGCCTCAATGTTTCCATGTGTAAAATAAGAAAAATAAAGCCATCTTATAGGATTGCTGTACAATTTAAATGAGACAGAGTATGAGAAATTCCTAGCAGATCCCTGCCATGTAGTACATATTTGATAGTTACTGTGTTCATTATTTCTGTTGTTATTGAAGAGATCATGTTTAGGAGGGTCCTACTGAAAAACATTTCAGTAAATACTTCCAACTAATATATTCTGATTATTTACACTTAGTTGAATCTCAAATTAGAGCACAACCTGCTTAACTGTCACTCATACTTGTACATTTTTAAAGTTTGGAGTATCTGCACTGTGCTAAGAATATTCCTGATTTCTGGTAGATTTCATACTGCTTTTTCAATGTTCTAACAACTCCTAATTATGAGAAGATTAATAAAAAAAAATCTATGGTTATCTGTGGGTGTTATCTAATTCCAAGCCCTAGTCAGAGCAAATACGGCTATTTTAGTCTCATTACTGGAAAAGTAAAATAAAGATCTTTTGAAAATAGATATAACACAGATATATTCCTCCTAACTTATACAGTGACAAAAATTCTGAATGACAAATAGACTTCCTGAAAGTAGAAGGCTATTTTAATATATTTATGCACACATGCAGCTACACTTTAAATATATATAAATCTATATACATTCATTAACAAAGATTTATTGAGCTCCTAAAAATGCTGTTTGTTCCAGACACTATAGTAGGTATTGATTATATAGGGTGAATAAAACAGATATCTTCCTTCTTGTGTGGAGTCAGTTTCTTTGCTCTTGCTCCTTTTCTCTTGTTCCCTTGCATATAGTCATAAGCACACACACGCAACGTGCGCACACACACACACACACACACACGCACCCCTCCCACAAGCCTATATGCCTATCCGTGGATATCTATGAGTATATATGTACACATATAACCCCAAAGCTTGGTCTATATAATATGAATTCCAAGGAAAATTTGGCTAGAAAAAAAAACTAAACTGCATATTACTAAAAGAAACAATGGAGTTAGTAACCATGAGACGTTACTTCTTTACATATTTAATTACTTACTTTAAATCTATTTTTACTTTGCTTTGTTTCAGACAGTATTTAAAGTAGACTCTACCAGATAAAATGAACTCTTCATTTCCATTAGGGCAGTAAAGCCTAAGGGACAGCTGAGCAATGAATATGGCTTTCTGGTCAGTTTAGTTTTGCCAGAAGCACATCTGCATTGAAACTTGCATATGCTGACAGGGAATGACTGACACTTTAAAAACTGCTTCTATTTACACTGCAAGTCCCTATACCATTTAGAATGTCTCATAACATGCTAGAAATCATGCCAAGAGATTTTTAAAGCATTATTCCAATCTTTACAAGCATCCTATATGGCAAGATCTTCATCTTAAAGATGAGACATGAAGTTTTTATAAACTCATGATACATTGTGTTAAAAATATGAACTTCATAATTGAGAGAGCGTGCTTAAGTTTAGGATAACAGCAACCACTTTATAGTGCTTTGTAAGGAGTAAATTAAATAGCAAACACTTGGTATATGTTTGTAATTAGGGTAGGACCTAATTATTAAGACCAGATCATAAACAGAAATAAATGCTTGATTTGTCATTCTTCTCTTTTATAAATACTGACCAGCATTAAAATTTTAACTACAATAAGTCCTCATATGTACATGGCTTTAATACATACATATATATATATATATATACACATATATATACACATATATATGCATTATATATATATATACACACACACATATATATATATAATATTTATAGGGTTTTGTGATTATTTTAGTTTGCATATACAGGACCACATACAAGATATGCAAAAATATATGTGGTTCATTTTAAAGAATGCATAAACATACGCAGATCATTCTGAAGTATATATAGGCATTAAATTAATATACACTAAAATTCACTCTTATTCTTACTGCATTTAAAATCTTAAGAGTTAATACTATTGCTCCGGGTTTTGAAAATGTTTGACTGAGCTTCACTTATTGGGAAACCAGTCATTGAATATGTGGATTTAGAAACTGCATAATTATAAATTTTCTCTGGAGTGGTCCTCACTTACAGGCGGTAACCTTAAAAAGCTTATAATGTGTCCTTTTCTAATAAACAATGTAACAATTAAATACTTTTTCTCATCTCTCAAGGTACAAATCCAATTATGCTTACTTCTTCCTGATTGTACTTTGTATCAGCCATTAAATATACAAAAGAAATCTAAGACGTAAAGTAAGCCACTGCCTCTAATGTGCCCCTCCATTAGCATGACCTTTTTCTCAGTCCTTAAGAATAAAACCAGAAATTCATTTAATTCTAAACTTCAACAAGAGTGAGGTGCTGCAGTTTAGCATTGGAAAAAAAAAAGACTGGACACATGCAGGAATTATGGCTAGGCCTCTATCTTTAATGTGCTCACAGGTAAAGTAAATAGTGAGGGTTGAGAATAGAGATTTAAAAAAAAGAATGTAATATTTAAGGTTGTTATCAAGCACATGATTTTATGTTTATGTGTTAACAGTCCCAGAACTACATAGCTGAAAGGGTACATTGAGGGTTGTAAAATCTGTTCCTACAACCTAATACCAATTCAGACCTAAAGACAATTTTTCCATTTGTCTTTACAACCAATTCCAAATTTAAAGTCACTCGTCTCCAAGGTTTTCCATGACCTGAAACTTCTTAGCCTTTTCAACTTTATTTTCTACCAGTTTCTCAAAGTGCTTTCAGCTCTAGGAGGTTCATCTCTTCATTTATTCATTCCACTTTGTAAATTAGGTTTCATGAAATCTTTCCCACCATTTCTCCTGCCACTACCTTAGCTTAGATCTTCATTTTTTAAAACCTGGTCATTATGATAATATCACAATGATCATCCTGGCTTTAGTCTCACACTCATTTTTACATATTTACATTGCCTCTACAATTACCTCTTTGAACAAACAAATCTGTTCATGTCATTTTCTGAGGTAGAATTGGGGGTGTTTCCTATAGCTCCTGGTCAACTGTTGGATAATAGCCAGATGATTACTGGGTCTTGGATTATTTCATTCCAGCATTATTTCTCCAGCCATATCTTCTGCTAAAACACAATGACACAGTCAAGTCTGAAGTTCTCTGGATGTGCAATCAATTCTCATATTTCTATTTTTTCATATGTAGTTGTCTCAGCCTATAATACTCTTCCCTCTGCCTTTACCTGGCCAGCCCCTTCCCATCCATTCCCCGCTCTGCCATACTGCAGGAGACATTAGGGGTAAGCCATAGCTATTCATTTTGAGAAAATTAATTTTAATTCAGCTCATCCATTTTTTAGCTTTGTAACTATGGACAGTTTACGTAATCTATCAAAATCTTATTCCCCTTCTCAATAAAATAAAAATAGTTATCTCTAATTTGCAGGGCAGTTGTGAATATTAAGTGGGATAATATAAGTTTAGCACCTGGTATATGGTATTCTTCTTTTAATCATGTCCCATCCTACTTTATTTTCCATGTTGCATACAATATGATGTCTCTAGAATGCAAAACTAATCATATCATTTCTTTGCTTAAAGTCCTTCAATGCATTCCTATTTCCACAGCCTACAAGCTCCCCTTGTTATCCAATATAGCCTTATTTCTCACCACCACCCTTCTTCAATGCTTTGTTCCAGGCAGTTGAAATGCTTCAAGTTCCTCAACTGTACCAAATTTTCTCTCACCTCTGGGTCTTAGTATGCTAAGGTATGCCTTAGTATACATTGTTCCCTCTTCCATGAACACCCTTTTCTATCATGCCTCTCTTTACATGTATCCTATATGAACCGTTATCACCTGTACCTTTCCGCTTGATTTTATTGCTCTTCCTCTCACTATTAGGATTGGGATTTATGTCAGTCTTGGTCACGGTGACTCTTTAGTGCCCTACCTAGCTCTTATTTGCAAATCTCTATCTACCTTAAGCCTACCCTTCCTATAAGAAAAAGCTTAAGTCTCACCTGGACCTCTGCATTGGCCTCTCCTCTTTCTACTGTCTAGGTGCTTTCACCAACTGAGTCACAACACAGTATCTCTCTGTGATAAAATAGCAATACGAGTTTCAAGAATGGGGAGATCAAGGAGCAATAGTCAAGGGAGGCATCTTAAAGGATTAAAAAAAAAAAAAAAACCCTCACCTGGACATTAAAGAATGTATAGAATCAAGGAAAGTAGTGAGGAATTTCCAGCCAGGGCAAATAATATAATGGATGATGTTCCTTTTATTCATTCAGTGAATCTTTATTAAGCACTTACTTTGGGCAAGAAGACTATGTTAGCAGCATATTACACACTAAGGTTGGTAAATGGATATGCTTTATTGAGCAGAGGTTATAAGAAGGAATTCAGATTGAATAGATTTTGGTGGAACCTAATTACAAACGGCCACAATCCCATCAGACATTGGTGTAGTCATACTCCAAACACTGGGGTGCCTCCTTGACCTTTGTGATGCTTTACTCATTTTCTCATGTATTGTCTAGACCATCTCCCTATTAGGCTTCTAATTCCATATGGATTGAGATTTTTCTTGTCTGTTTTATTCACTAATATATCTTCACTTCGACTGTAATCAAGCACAGGACACACAATTAATAAATATATGTTAGGCACTGTGCTAAGCTTATGTACCATACTGCATAAAAATGTATTAGTTATATGTCTCTTCTGTACTACGCGAGGGTTGGCAACCATTTTCTGTAAAGGCCAGTTAGTAAATATTTCTGGTTTTGTGAGCCAGATGACCTCTGTCACAATTACCCTACTCTACCCTTGAAGTATGACAACAATCACAGATAATATGTAAATGATACAAATTAGTGTGTTTCAATAAAACTTTATTTACAAAAACAAATGGCAAGCTAGATTTGGCCTATGGACTGTAGCTTGCAGACCTCTGTTCCAGATTATACTCCTTGAGGGAAGGATATTACTTGTTTTACATTGCAGTATTTTACCCAAAGCCTGGTCCATAACAGTGCTCAATAATAAAAGCTCTAAGTGTTTATTCTGTGCCAGTCATTCTTTTAAATAACTGACACGTAATATATTTAATCTTCATAACAAACCTATGCAGCTGACTTTATTGTCCTTATTTACAGATGAGAAGACTTTGGGCAAGATAGGTTAAGTAACTGGCCAAAGATTACATGGCCAGTAAGTGGCAGAGCTGGAAATCTCAGAGTTGGACCTCAGAATTTGTGCTTCTAATCATATTTTATAGACTCTCATTAAATTAGAATAAATTAACAGTTCCAAGCAGAGGATTTTAGACTTCATGCAATATGACAGTACTTCTCAAAGTTGTTCAGGGGATAAAACACTCAGAGAACTCTTATTAATATGTTTAATTTCATAAACCAGATTCAACAAAATCACCAACAAAAAACAAGACTATGATACATGTGGACAAAAAGAATCACAGATATAAATATCCTGTGCTTTCTCAATAAATGATGCTGCCTTACTGAACTTGATTGTCTCTAGAATTTGTAAATATTGTCTACTTCTGTATTTGGTCATCTTCCAGCACTCTACTAGCTCATAGAGATACCAGATTCCAAATATTCTTAAAATATTGATGAGGAAATAACTTACAAATGGGTACGTTATATCCATTAATTTATCTTTGGTTTGACAATTGGTAAAAGACATATTATTTGACCTTTGTTGAAGTATGCATTGGAACAACACTTGAAATTAAATTCTGAGGTTCCAAAACAGCACAGTATTAGACGGCTTAGCAGAGAATGGGAAGCACTGCATGTTTCCAGCAGAACAAGGGCTGGCAAGGAAAGCCCTGACTACCCAGCCGGGTATCAGCCTGTGGTTTATGATTTCAGACAGCTCTAAATCCCACCTGTCTCCATTTATCAGCATAGTTCTTCCTGTTCTAACTGATAAATAATTTTACAATCCCAGACACTTAAGTTGAGGTCTCTTTGACTCTGGCAATAACTCAAGCAAAGCAAAAAGTTGAACAATATTTCTAAAAATCAACATTGGGGGAATGTTTATATGAAAGCTCAAATCATGAGAGAGGCAATGCCAAATTAAAAATAAAAAAAAGAAGAAGGAAGCTCATACTTGGAGAGGATCTATCCTAAACATTACATTGGTATTGTCAGCCTGTTTACATTTAGTATGTGTAAATTATTCACATTCCTGCCACTGGAGAAGTAAACAGCTCAGATTTGAACCAGGTCATATTTGAGCCTAAGTTGGCTGCATATGAATGCCCATTATCATTTCCCTACAACACAGTAGGTCTTGGCCAACATCACATGCTAAGCCTATGTCATAATCTTGCATCTGTCTTCAACTTTCTAGGATATAATTTGGCTTTTCTGTGTTTTTAGTTCTTTATTGGTAAAATGAGAATAGTAGCATTGGCCCTCTGCTCTGGAAGGCACTACATACATTTGAAAGGAAGAAATATAACTCAGAGAATCACAAAACCTCAGCCTAAAAGTTAAATTATAGAACAATTTCTCCAACCAACAGATTAAAAAATGAGGGTTAGATAGGTTATGTGACTCACCCAAGGTCACAGAAAACATGCTACCATGTCAAGTATATGATTCTAAAATAATTAAACTTCAAAAGAGTTGCTTTATTTCCCTGAAAGTTTAGAAGACGGTAGTCTTCAGAGAGGTAAATATATAAAATCAGTTGCATTTTCAAGTCAGTGGCTCAAGGAAATAAGAAATATTTTCATATATCTTTGTAGTGAAGTTCATATATTAATTGTCCTCTTTCAAATGCATTGTAATTCAACGTTAGTTGAATGTCTGTTTTGTGCCAAAACTATCCTAAGCACTATGAATTAACTAATTTTACCCTTACCACAACCTTAAGGGAGAGATACAATTATGATTTTCATTTGACAGATGATAAACATAAAGATAAAATGGTTAAGTACCTGCCCAGGATCACATGGGACAGGACTCAAACCTAGACTTGCTGGCTCCAGAATCTGTGCTCTTATCCGTTACACTATATTACCTCAATACTCTACCACACTGTCTCAGTATATTTTGCTATATCATTACGATTGTTAATTATCACTTCATGGTTATAAATGGATTTCATTTTCTTACTTCATTAATTTTATTAGCATCTATTTATAATTTAGTCCACATTATATGTGATATTTAAAGATAAAGTAGTGTTTTAGAAAAAAAAGAACACTTTAATGGTTCATCCTTCAGTAATTTATATAGGGCCACCTCACATATCTTTATTCTGAGTGTATTCTCTCTGCCTAGAAGGCAGAGGCCAATTTCTGTGAGGCCTAACTCAAATGCCACCTCCTCTTTGAAGTTTTCCTCACCCTCTCAGGCAAAATGGGTTACTCCCTCCTCTGTACTCTCAAAGTGTTTTATCCATTTATTACATTAAGTTGTTTACAAATATATCTGCCTGCATCAGAAAAGTCCCTTGCATCTAGTACCAGGACTGGCAGAAAATTGGCGTTCTCTACCTCAGTGAGTGAACGTGTATATTTTTCAAAAAAAGAGAGCAAAGATTAGCAACTAAGCCTCATGTGTATCATCTCTCACCATTGTCACGGTATGATTGCTGTGTCTGTGCAATTCTGGAAAGCCACATGCTAACAAAAGATACCATATTCACTGGTTTGGTGCCTTAGTTTCCTAAGTGGAGGCATAAATTGGAAAAATACACTTGTGCATATGGAGACTGAGGGTATTCGGCTTTGAAATGAGACAGATCAGTATTTGAGTCCCAGTTGGCTACCTAGTAGATGTCTGATGCTGGGATACTAATACTGACCTTATTTCTGGGGTGTTATAAAAATAAATGAAAAAAAGTAGAATTTGTTTAATATTACATTTGAAGCATAGAATGTACCCCATGTGTTAGTAGTTATTAATATTAGGACTGTTCTTTGGAAAGATTATGCATTTGGCACATGCCATATCCTTCTTACTGGCCCTTTATTCATATATATTTCCTGCCCCACCATGACAAATTCCAGTTCTCTATTCCCAAGCCCAAGTTTATGAGCCAAAGGATCCACAGGACCAAATTCTAGAGAGAAAGAGTAGTTAGTCCTCAAATTATGTTCTATTGGAAAGCATTTCTATTGCTTACATGGAAGACCAGCTCTGTGATTATGTAACAGCATTTGCTGACTGTAGCATCCCACATGAACCCACAGTATTTATTTAGCTCCTTGGTCAAAAACTCTTTCTTGGAACATAGGGCTTCCAAATTTGCCTCTGGGTTGTTTGTGCTTGGCTCCAGTAAAAGGCTAAGTAAACATTAAGCTAATAAGCTGTGATCTTTCAATCACCATTATTTCTAGTCCCCAAAGTTAGCTCAGTATACAGCCAGAAAGACACAGATGTGTCTTAGAGGAAGTAGGAATTCGACATCAATAAAACACCAGAGTGATATGACAAGAGTAAACTCTGGTGGGAGTACTCTTTTGGGAGTTCTGCTGGCTGTCCAATCCAAGCATCATTAAATGGTCCTGCCTTGCCTACAGAATTTCAGTGGCCAATATTTCGTCTCTGTAAAATAAAGTATTCTTAACTACAGAGATATACTACTTGCCAGCTACAAACCCTGACAATTCCTAAAAGACATCTATGGTTCTCTATAACTGACCACAGACCCAAGCTTCAAGCACTGGTCTCCAGAAGAACTTTGCCTGACGATAAACATAGGTTGAATTTCAGTTTGACCATAACACACTTCTTAGACTTGATTTTAATATTTGGCATCTGGGTCCTTTGGACAGCACTACAGGTAGGCACCTGCTTATACCTGGCTTTTGCTGCTGAGGCTGGCTCATTAGAGAGGCTTGCCACCAGAGACAAAATTATATATAACCTGACTTTGCTGTAGTGCTCAGGAACTTTTGCTTCACAAATGCAAATGATGGATTCTAAATGAATCAAGGGTCTATTTCTATTTCTAGGATTTCCGTGAGCTTGGAGGCTTCACATGGAATCTTAATGGTGATTGCTTTTCGGTAATATTTCCATTCAGACATCTAAAAATGCTATATAACATTAAAATTCTCCACAGAATGATTCAAGGCAATGAATGTATAATAATTACTTAATGCTCAACTCTGTGATGAATGTTCTAGGGGCTCAGAAGGTTTATAGAGGGAAAATATGAAACAGAGCCCCTTCCCTGTTTTAATTGGGTGAAAGGGCATGCATCTACAGTACTTGGCAAACACCTTCTAGAGTATTTACACTTGTTTGTAATTATCTGCGTTTGCTTCTTCAAGGATGCTATGACTTATTGGATACAAGACCTGAGTCTTTTCCTTCTGCAGATCCCTAAAGCTTAGCACAGTGCCTACTACCATGTTAGTTTTTTAAAAAATAAAATAATTGTAATATCTGTAGTAAGGTGGTATAAATAAGAGGTAAACATAATATATCATATAGATGTTCAGAGGAGGGAGATTATAATATTAATTAATCACATATTTAATTTTGACTATAATATTAATTAGTCACAAAAGATCACAGAAAAGGCAAACTTGATTTACTTGTGAAAGAAAAGGTCAACCTTGTATATATAGAAAGATATGAGTTGGGTGTTCTCTTTGGCATGGGAGAACTACAGAACAAAAGAAAAGGTAGAAATGTACACAGACAATGAGGAAAAGAAGACTGGTTAAGTAAAGGCTTAGAAATTAGTGAGTTTAAAGATTGGTTCTGTGGGAGTGGTAATTCTGAAATATTTTCAAGCGGAAAGAGTAAGAATTAGCATATAATAAATATCTACCATGTTCCAGGTCTTTGCAAAGTATTTTTCATATACCATCTCATTTTAAAGAAAAATATTACTGTACATACTTAACAGATGAAGACGCTAAACAGAGAAAATAGCTTGTCTAAGGACATGGTGAGTGAGTGGCAAAGTGGGGATTTGAACCTACTTCTACTGAACTCATGTTCTTTTTATTCCTCATAGTGTCTTTTATTCGCCCATAAAGGTGAAAGGTCTTCCCCTTGGTTCTTACACTATTACGAATCATCCTGGTACACTCCAAATCCTGTATCCGCCGTAAATGAAATAAAGGAATATTTAATGTTAGTTTTTCTCCTCCACACAGAAATAAACAATTTTCCCTAAATTCCAACTCCCCTTATATTTGAATAAAATCCTCTGACTTATTTCTCTAACAAAATGTAAATTCTTTTAACTTTTTTTTTTTTTTTTTTTTTTTGAGATGGAGTCTGGCTCTGTCGCCCAGGCTGGAGTGCAGTGGCGCAATCTCGGCTCACTGCAACCTCCACCTCCTGAGTACAAGTGGTTTTCCTGCCTCAGCCTCCCAAGTAGCTAGGACTACAGGTACACACCACCATGCCCGGCTAATTTCTTTTGTATTTTTAGGAGAGATGGGGTTTCACTGTGTTGCCCAGGTTGGTCTCGAGCTCCTGAGCTCAGGCAATCCACCCGCCTTGGCTTCCCAATTAAAATTTCTTTAAAGGACATAAGCTCCATTTCTTCATCCATTATCTTTTCTTTTCACTCCGAAAAAAGAAGTTCTTGTAGTAAATATTGATTTTTGATGATGATGATGATGGTGATGATGACAATGACAATAGTAACTAGGACAATGAAAACACTTTCAAGTTTTTCATTGTTCACCAAACTTTGCAGAGCCCGCGATGCATAATACACTGGAGCTCTGGGCTGGTAAATACAGTCCCCTAACAAATTGAGGTTCCCCTCAGGTCAGATATAACTAACACATTCAATATTTATAAAGCAATGTTTCCCCTGTTGAGAATCTGCTCTGTAGTTACATATTGAAATGTAGATATATTGAAATGGGACTTTGCGCAACAGCGTGGGGAGTAGGCTCACACTCCATGCTTCCTTAATTGGCTGGAGATGAGTAAAGCCTTTATATAGGACTTCAGTGGTCTTCTGCTTGGTTGGTGCCCGCCCATCACGTGATCCGCATGCGCAAGCTCAGAATTTTCAGCATAGGTCTTTGAACTGAATGTACAATTCATAGTAGAGGTGGGTAAAAATTCCAACACAGGGTATCATACCAGTGTAGCTCATGCCTGACCTTCCCCACCACCTCCCTATGTTATTATGAAAGCTATTTGTAGCAAAAACACATGGTGTAAATACAAAGCAGAATGATCAACCCAGCTCAATGCCTGAGTCTCAGCACGCAACCATGATCCTACATATAGGCCCAACCTTTCTCCTGTATCCAATTCATTTTCAATTCTGGATTTTCCTTAGCTATTGTCCCTATCTCCAAATTATATCCTAAGAATTGTATCTTTGTGTGCCTGTGTGTGTGTGTGTGTGTGTGTGTGTGTGTATGTGTATGCATGTACTAAGATGCTTAGTAAGCACTTGTTTGTTCATTAGTTCATTCATCCATTCACCATCATTTATGAAACTCCTGACATGTGCCAAAAATACTGTGAAATGATAAGGACATAAATGTTAATAAAACAAAACTGCAAAGTCTCTAAATATGCTCCCCCAGCCAAGCAACTTTCACTTAAAGGCAGTTTTTTAAGCACTATGCAAATGAACGCATAAGTATAATGACAAACAAAAGTAAAAGGTCTGTAGCTGAAACTGAAGAAAGGAGTCCTGCCCATGCCCACTTCATGCCCAGTCTACTTTCCAATCACATCCTCCTAAAACACTTTTGTCCAACTAATCCCTCCCCAGCCCCACCCCAGCCCCACTCTCACTGCCATCTCTGCTCTAACAGCCCCTGCCACTGACAGGGTGCTATAAGCTTTAGATGGAGGAAATAAATGAAGAGACAAATTGAGAACAACAAGAATTTACATTTCCCACTTAGATTATTAACCCTCACAACGGCAATGGCAACTGCCCAGGCCCCACGATGTGCTAAGCACATACACAGTGCTTTACAATCATTGTCTCACAGAATCCTTAACTACCATTTACAGATAGCATATTATTGTCTTGATCTCACAGAAAGGAACACTGAAACTCCACGAGGCAGAGTAACTTGCTCCAGATTAAACGGGTAGTAGAGATAGAGCCAGACTTGAACCCAAGCTGTTGGACTCTTCTATTGCCATGAGCAAACTAGGCATAAAGAACTCTGTGATACAGTGAAACACTATCAGACAGATTTTGATTCCAATTTCTATTCCACCTTTTGTTAGGTGGGTAACCATATACCAATTACTTAGCTTTCCTCACCCTCAGTTTCCTAATATTAAAAAAAAGATACTAAAATATCAAATTTACATATTTACTATGAAGATCACCTGAAATCTTATGTGAGGCTTATTAACTGCAGGGGCCTTGTCTTTTCATTGATGTGTTCATGTCCCTAGCACAATGCCAGGCAAGCATTTCAATAAATATTTGACAAGAAGTACCATACTGCTTAGCCCACTGCAAGGCACACAGGATGTGCTCACCAAATATCCTCTCCTTTAATCCACAGAATTTCCTTTACAAAAATATCTTAGAGTCATCTGTTTCAACACTCCTTATCATATGGCAAAAGAAATAGCAGTAGTAGTGATAACAAGTTGAAAGAATGTGGGAAAGCTAGCTAAAGATACTTCCACTTCTTTCTTTAATGCTGGGTATTCAAAGCTAAGTATTATAGCAGCTGATAACTTATTTCCCCCAAAATGCAAAGAGGAGGGGTAAAAATAATGTATTTCAAGTAAAATTGCCTTATCAAATTCTCATCTTTAACAAACCCACAAGACTATCTTGAAGTAGTTAGAGACTCATTATCTCTTCTCCCTTACCTTCTAAATATTCTCTATAGTAAATCACAATGTCTCCCATAATAACATGCCACAAGACTCTAGAAGAGCATTGCAGGACCATTTCTCAGCAGAAAAAGTCAAATATCTAATTATCTTTCACAACTAAAAAATTTCAGGATCTCATAAAATACAACTATTTGAGAGCCTTTAGGTAATGTGCTGCTGACATAATGTACCGCTGACATACTTAAAGGATGTGTCTATGGTAACATATGCCTATTATTGGAAACTTCTAACTCCCACATTAATCCTTGAGCATTCAGCCACAGAATCAAATCGGAGGGAAAAATATCTGCATTATATCGTAATTTCAGAACAAAGACAAACATGAAGGATTTTGCCCAAGACCTCATCAGAGAGAGAGCTGCAAGGGAACAAATTCCTGAGAATAACCCATTTGCCCACTCTATAGCCTGCCTCCTGGCTGTTTCAGTAAGGCATCTGCAGAGGAACTCTGATACCATTATTCATTAACTCTTCCAGAGACAGCCTACATTATTATAATCCTCTTTTCATTTAGATTAAAAACACTTTATAGTGAAAGGGGAAATGTGAATTTTTAGAAAGACAGGAGGATGACTATAGTTAACAGCTTAATTTCAGGATCTCCTTGGAGATATATATTCAGATGATTCATATGAAGTCATGCTGCACAGATGTCTACACTTAACACAATTTATAGCACAAAATAAGTGCTCATTAAAAGGCATCCATTGTCATGCTCATAATCATCATCATCATTACAATCTTTCCTACATCTGAGTTGCTTACTCTGCAGGTAAGTTGGCATCAGAGAATATCTGAACTGGAAGAAAACTTAAAACTCACCTGGCACAAGACCCTGACTTTACACAGGGGAAACGGGAGGATGTCTTGGTGAAGGTTACCCAGTAAGGTAGTGGAAACTTTTAGAACTAGGACCTCTGTTCTCTTCATACCTCTAAGGTGCATTAATTGAAATATATCTATTTTGTAAAATATATTTCCACTGAATGAAACTAACTGTATTACCAGTCAAAGCTTTCTGGAATCACTTTTAGGAAACATGGCTATAAAAATAAGAAAAAAAATTAAGACAGCCTAACTTCATTATTTACAATTCAAAGAAAAGATCAGTGTAGAATATATTGGTTCATTTTCCCTTCTCTGGCATCTATCAGAAAAAAAAACAGAAAAGTATTTGATTGGAAACCATCTTTGCGACCTCTCTGGTTTGCCCATTAAAATAAAATTCATATACAACATTCAGGTCAATTTCCAAACAATATCTGATCCTTGGCATTTTTATTGAATTTCTTCTGCTAAGGAGCATTAGTAATTAGGTTAACTGATTTTTGAAATTTAATTCTGCCACTACTCATAAACAATATTCATTACCACCATTAAATTTTAATACATCGACAATAATGAAAAAGCTATAATGTAGCCACTAAGTCCAATTTCATTTTCATCTATTCCATGCCCCAAAATATTCATTTCTAACTCTTAAATGAAATGGAGATCCTATAATATTGTTTGCTTTGCTATACGTGGATCAAATAAAGTACAAGACAACATCCCTATGCCATTAATATGTCAGAGTTTGTTTTTTCATTCAATGAGCATTAAGTGAATATTAAATGTGCAGGCACTGATTAAAGAATTTTCACACACTAAGTTTATTGCACTTAGTCTTTACATAGTTTATGTGGGGTAAGTAAAATTACACCTATTGCAGATGTGAAAACAGAAGCTTAGGTTAATAGCAGCTATAGGAGTCTACACCAGGTCTTTCTAATTTTAAAATTAATGTAGAGATAGACATTTAAGCCAAAACTGAAATATAATATAACCAAGAGTATGATAGATATATGAACAAAATATACAAGAATACCCAGAAACACATATACAAAGTGTGATTAATTATGAAATGGTTAGAAAATTCTTTTTATATCCACGTCCTCAGCTGGCCAAAATAATTCATAATTATCTTTGGAAGGAAATTTGATGTGTATATTTTAATATTATTTATACAGTAAATTTTGAGCACTCTGTACATTGTATAAATAGATCATAAGATATCTAAATGTTTCATAAATTGCAGTACTGCACCTACTACAACTGCAAGTTTTCCCAGTATGTTCTGTATATCAGCATCTTGGGAAAATATTAAGACAAATTTTATCCAACACAGCAGTAAATGAGTTCGGTGAGACCTAGGGTCAGACTTCTTGATCCCCCAGTGGCTGGTTTTTGTGTGTGTGTGTGCACAGTTTTAAACTTTAGAAAAAATTATGATATCAAACGTTCTCTTTAGATTGTACCCTCCACTTGGGAAGAGGTGCCATCATAGAAGTAAGGACACAATATCCTTACTGAAGCGAAGAAATAGAGCCTTGGTGAACACCAAACACAAGAGACTAATATCTGAAGATAGAAACCGTTCAGGACTTAAATGATCCAATTCAGAGGCATGCAAGTGCTATGGATGAGGGGTCATCAAGACTAAAATAATTTATAAAATTAAGTATTTTTAATTTATCCATTTTGTTCACGTGTTAACTTCTATTTCTTCTCAGTAATCAGCAACAAAACCTTAAAAGGAAATGGGCCTACGGAAAGTGAGGAGTCAGAAAAACTGCATTCCATTCCACAGACAGCCTTGTGAAGAGATGCATTTCAATTACTAGAGGTAGTCTCTCCAGCTACTAAAGGTAAGGAAAATATGCAAATAATCTGAGATCTGGAGCAAAATTAAATAGGAGAACATGGGGAGATCGGCGCCTAAGAAAGGGCCTCTTATCTAAAATCTGGAAAGAAACATGGGAAGCTTCCTATACTGTTATCCTCCATTAACCTGGCCCAGGAAAGATACGAGTCTTCTAAATAAGGCAGAACTCAGTTTAAATTCACTTTTTAAAGTTTCTGTACATACTTCCAAACTGGGATAATATATCTTCTTTGAAGGACTTGGAGAAATAATAGTTTGTTCATTCAGTACGTGTTTAATGAATAAAGCACATGTTTGGTATTTATTGGTGAGGCAGATAATAGGTGTATGTTGTATATTATCTAGTAGCAAGAGTAAAGGTTACTCTTCTTTCATCATAATTAGCTTAAAGCTGGAAATGGTAGTAGATCTATCTATCTATCTACAGTGTATCTCTCTCTCTGTCTAGCTATCTATCTGTCTGTCTGTCTGTATATCTATATCACAGTGTGTGTATTAGCAACAAACCCCAGTTAGTATTAAAGTTCAGATAAAAATGAAGCCATTCTGATTGCAGCAGGAACTGGGCCAGAACCCAGTAGCTTAACCATCTCTCTCACATAATATGTTTCCTGAGGCACCAGAACAGAACCCTAGGACTCATAGGTTGATGATTCAAAACCATCACAGAAAACAATAGTTATTATTCCTAAGAGGGAAAAACATGACTTGAGTGGTCCTATCAAATGAATAGTTGGAAAGTATTATAAAGGAAAGATTGGAAGATGAATCTGTTGGTGGCAAGAAGACCGTCTGGGAGGCTTTGGAATATCCTTGACATGTGATGAGGAAAGACAGCATTGAGAATTGAAATTGAAAGATATTTTTAGAAAGGCAACTTTGGTGACAGACACTATGCATGGTTAATTATAATTTTATCTTAACCAAAAATTGGGATCATACATGGTCTTTCCAAAGATTTATGTGCCCACGTATAAATGAAGGATATAAAATCAGAAATTGGAAAGAACATCACATTTCTGGCATTTCTGAGACTTTCTACAGTACATGGGAAAACAGAAATAATTTTAAAGATTCTGAAAGTATGGGGCATTGGATCATCAAATATACAGAGACAAAAGAGAAGCTAAAGTTTCTAGCCTAAGAAACTGGAAATCCAGTAATTAAACTGAGGGAAATAGAAAAATAGAAGCGAGAAATGGTTTGCCCTCCACTGGTCTGGGATGCAGTAACTCTGAGGTGATAGCTGGACCTATTGAGCCAAAATGCCTATAGGCAACTAGAATTACACATTGGTAAAACAAAATAAAAACATCATTTTAAATAACTTCCAAAGAAATCAACAGATTATAAACCAATTGCTTGTAATTCCAGCTTAATGTTTTTAAGAAGGCAAGCAATACTTTCTTACTGTAGTAGAGAAATTACAAAATTTTGAACCATACTTGGTTTTTTGAAGAATGAGGCAACTATTGGGAATACATCTTTAAAACTTTAAAAAACAGGAATTGGAAAGGTCATTTCATAAATGAAATATGCTGGTTGCCAGTGAAAAATTACTCACTAAGAAATGGATAATCCACAAGCCCTGGAAAGGTCAAAAAGACTGCCAAGGTACCCCTGATAGAAGAGACTAAAAAATAAACACAAAATGAATGAAAGCTGTTCTTTGGGGCAGGTGCTGACAAATATACTCAAGCAGGACACTCACCGAAAGTAATCTTCTCTTACACCAAGAGAAATGTGGCAGATAGAAAATGTGTTACTGTATTGTGATTTAATTTCAATTTTGTTTCATAAAAGAGATAGAGAAAAAGTTGGACCTTTATTTTAGTATTATTTTTTAAACTCATGATGTGGCAAATGACCCCTTTAGTAAATCTTACTTGAAGAACATGATATACCTGCAGATAATTAACATAAAAAACTGAGGAGTCAGATCATTTTGACTTCCTTCTAATGTTACATTTCCATGATTGGAGAAATCCTCAAAGCAATTCTCAAAGACTGAAAATTGCATAACCTGGAAAAATCACACAATGAGTACATTTTTGCAATCGTTAAACTTATTGTTGTTTTAGTAAACAACATATAAACTGATCAGCTATATTCATTTTAAATATATTTTCTAAGAAAATAGCTTCTAAAAGGTGCTATTCTTCAGAATGAGCAATCTGTATTTCAGTGGAATAACCTAGAAAAGCCAATACATGGAAACCATATTGTTAGAAATGATCAAAGAAGCAACTTTTAGACAATCATGTTAAAGAACTAAAAAGAGGTATATGCAAACATTTATATGAATAGAAGTTTATAAAAGTTTATTTATAACAACCAAATGTAAATATTCTAAATGTTCAAAAAAGGGAAGCAATTAAATAGTCATAAGACATTCATGTAGTTAAATACAAAGCAGTCATTAAAATCATTTTTAGAATAAAATGATATACGACAAAATTCATAACATCTAACATATATAATAGATTTAGCATAATGCATATTTTGTAATAAATATTTTGTATATGTATATGTACATGTGTGCACTGAAGAGAATGGAGGAGAATATAACAGAATAATAACAGAAGTAACTTCTATGTGGGGAGTGGTTCTCAACTTTTGGGGAGTCAGATGCTCCCTTGAGTGCATAATGAAAGCTATGAACTCTTGCAAGGTCAATATGCCTAAAACTTGCCTAAAGAATAAAAGTCATTATGTATCCATTAGAGTCTGTCCATGAAATCCAAACCGGAATGAGCCTTTTGAGGGTAATGGCATTATAAAAATTTTTATGTTAGTTTCTGTACTTCTGTATGTTAAGAACAATTATATTGAAATGTATGTTACTTTCTTATGAGAAATTAACCAAAACTGATTTTTGAAGACTATGGTAGAATTTTATACATGGTAAAATGTTTGAAAGTAATCTTCTCAGCTATTTCTCGGTGCAAGCCAGCAAATTATTGTAACTTTTGTTTTATACGTGGGAAAATTAAGGGAGAGAGCAATTTTGTGATTTATTATGGCCACCCAACATGTTAGTGGTAGAACTGAGATTACAACACACTCCTTCTAGGCTCTGATTAGCCTATAGAGTTGCAATAACTACAAAATGTCATAATTTTAAATGCAATTTAACATTTTTAAAAACATGTTTTACCTTTCATCTTTAGTTCATTCAGAAAAATAGTTCTCTGCTGCAGCAAGACTCTAATGTGTGTAGAGCAGTGTATATACAATAATTGCTTCAGTTCAAAGCCTCTCTACTTAAAGCCTAGAAATCAAAAACTCAAAGGAAACTTTATTCTTCACTTGCCAAAAAAAAAAAAAGTACAGAACTATCTTCCCTCCTTTGTTCTAATCTAAAACAAGTTAAATTACCCATACCTTAATAAAATTTTGGCTCAGGAACCGAAGTTAGTTAAGATTCCTTAGGGAGCACCGTCAAGAAAGAACTGGAATTCAGTGGCCTTTGCTGCTCAGCCTCTGATGTAGTATCTAAAGTGACCATAGTGATGTCACCTCCAGCCAGGTCCAGCAATGTCTGGAGGAGTGGCTGGGAGTGCTGTGTCTGAGACCGCTGCTTATGTCTGCTTCCAACCACTGAATCCTGGCTTATCTCCTCACCAAAACCAGAGTGGCTCTCACTGTCTTCTCTATATCTTCTAGAACTTTATATGAGGAATGCATTATAAGCAAAATTCCGGAGAAAAATCTTTTTTGGAAAATCTCCATCAATGATAAAAGCTTCCAATGTGGGACTCCATATGGGGAGTTCCGTTTATTTTTCCTTGTTCCCCAAATAACACAGAAGAAACTGTCATTTTGGAAAATTTCTTTTTCTTTGAGAGACTAGAAAAATAAGTTGTCTGTAGAGGAATATATCTTATGTCATGACGAAATCTATAGTTAATCAGATTCAGATGTACCAATAAGAAAAGACACATGCACATATATGTTTATTGCAGCAGTGTTCACAATATCAAAGACTTGGAACCAACCCAAATACCCATCAATGACAGACTGGATAAAGAAAATGTGGCACACATACACCACGGAATACTATGCAGCCATAAAAAAGATGAGTTCATGTCCTTTGTAGGGACATGGATGAAGCTGGAAACCATCATTCTCAGCAAACTAACACAGGAACAGAAAACCAAACACCGCATGTTCTCACTCATAAGTGGGAGTTGAACAATGAGAACACATGGACAGAGGGAAGGGAACATCACATAACGGGGCCTGTTGTGGGGTGGGGGGCTAGGAGAGGAATAGCGTTAGGAGAAATACCTAATGTAGATGATAGCTTGACGGGTGCAGCAAACCACCATGGCACGTGTATACCCATGTAACAAACCTGTACATTCTGCACATGTATCCCAGAACTTACAGTATAATAAAAAAAAGGAAAAAAGAAATACACCTTCTTTCCATTCCCTCTGACCACTACTAAGCCAAATTTTAAAGTAGTTGAAGACAATTTCACCAGTTTTTCTTTCAGAACTTCCCCCATCCCATCTGAACACTGTCTCTACTCCTCTTTCTTTTCTCCCTACCCTAAAGACTGATACATCTCCAGATGCTCAAGGATTCCATCTGCCATTCATTCGTTCAGTACATTTTTATTGGGTGTCCCTGTCTTAGTCCATTTGGGCTGCCATAACAAAATACCATAAACCGGGTTGCTTATAATCAACAACCATTTATTTCCCACAGTTCTGGAGGCTGCCAAGTCTAAGATGAAGACTCCAGCAGATGTGATGACTGCTGAGGGCTTTCTTCCTTATAAATGGCTGTCTTCTCACTGTAACCTCACATAGCAGAAGAGGTGAAACACCTCCCAAAGACTCCATTTCCTAATAGCAACCCTTTAGGGGTTAGGACTTCAACATATGAATTTTGGAAGGACACAAGCATTCAGATCATAGCAGATTCCTATGTGCCAGGTACTGAGATTGAGAAACACCTAATGGCTTCCACCAAAATACTCCTCTTTATTTTCACATTTATTTTTTTAATTAATGCTTTAAGAAAAAAATCCTATTTAGCAAATATTAATTATCAATGGTGGTATATTAACCATAGCAGGGAAACTTATTAGAGGATAGAGAACAGAGACCTTCAGGCTTTCTGGAGGAGTCTACCAACTCTGCCATAATCTATTTTCAATACTTATTGAATATCTAAGATGCATGAGAATCGTAATTCACTAGATTTTAAATTCCTTGGGGTATAAGGAAGTTTTCCTTTTTTTTTTTTTTTTTTTTTTTTTTTTTTTATTATACTTTAAGGTTTTAGGGTACATGTGCACAATGTGCAGGTTTGTTACATATGTATCCATGTGCCATGTTGATTTCCTGCACCCATTAATTCGTCATTTAGCATTAGGTGTATCTCCTAATGCTGTCCCTCCCCCCTCCCCCCACCCCACAACAGTCCCCGAAGCGTGATGTTCCCCTTCCTGTGTCCATGAGTTCTCATTGTTCAATTCCCACCTATGAGTGAGAACATGCGGTGTTTGGTTTTTTGTCCTTGCGATAGTTTACTGAGAATGATGTTTTCCAGTTTCATCCATGTCCCTACAAAGGACACGAACTCATCATTTTTTATGGCTGCATAGTATTCCATGGTGTATATGTGCCACATTTTCTTAATCCAGTCTATCGTTGTTGGACATTTGGGTTGGTTCCAACTCTTTGCTATTGTGAATAGTGCCGCAATAAACATACGTGTGCATGTGTCTTTATAGCAGCATGATTTATAGTCCTTTGGGTATATACCCAGTAATGGGATGGCTGGGTCAAATGGTATTTCTAGTTCGAGATCCCTGAGGAATCGCCACACTGACTTCCACAATGGTTGAACTAGTTTACAGTCCCACCAACAGTGTAAAAGTGTTCCTATTTCTCCACATCCTCTCCAGCACCTGTTAAATGGTGCTGGGAAAACTGGCTAGCCATATGTAGAAAGCTGCAACTGGATCCCTTCCTTACACCTTATACAAAAATTAATTCAAGATGGATTAAAGACTTATATGTTAGACCTAAAACCATTAAAATCCTACAAGAAAACCTAGGCAATACCATTCAGGACATAGGCGTGGGCAAGGACTTCATGTCTAAAACACCAAAAGCAATGGCAACAAAAGCCAAAATCGACAAATGGGATCTCATTAAACTAAAGAGCTTCTGCACAGCAAAAGAAACTATCATCAGAGTGAACAGGCAACCTACACAATGGGAGAAAATTTTTGCAACCTACTCATCTGACAAAGGGCTAATATCCAGAATCTACAATGAACTCAAACAAATTTACAAGAAAAAAACAAAAAACCCCATCAAAAAGTGGGCAGAGGACATGAACAGACAGTTCTCAAAAGAAGACATTTATGCAGCCAAAAAACACATGAAGAAATGCTCTTCATCACTGGCCATCAGAGAAATGCAAATCAAAACCACAGTGAGATACCATCTCACACCAGTTAGAATGGCCATCATTAAAAAATCAGGAAGTTTTCCTTTTAGGGATTAACTGTCAGAGTATCTAATGCTACGGTGATCCAAGACCTGAAAGATGAACTGATGATGAATCGAAAGCATCCCACTGAATAACATGAGAGGTACAAAGACAGCAGTATTTTAGATAAATTTACTGTTCATTCCCAATGTTTGCCATTTTCACATACAATAAACATAGCAAAAAGATGTTTCCTTTGTTGACTTTAAAAGGAAAAAGAAAATGAAAAGCACAGAGGCAAGAAAATTTGAGCTATGCTTAGCAAACAGTATGCAATCAAGCTAGACAAGTAATGTTTCTCATAAAGGAGATATAGAGATAAGGATGAAAAAGTAGGATGATGCGTTAAAAATCTGCTTTAAAATTTATGTAACATTTATGAATACATTGTGAGTTATGCTAATAAAAGTTGAGATTAGATTTTACGCTCTTAAGATAAAAAAACTATTCTGGAGAAACAAGAATTGTAGAACCAGAAGCTTATGGAAGATAGGGGAAAATGAGTCCTTTTCCTCTCAATTTCAATTGCAGGCAAATACGATTTTTTACATAAGAATAACTGTTGAGATTTTAAAATGTCAGATATAGATTTATTTGCAGACAGAGAGAAATAAAAATTACAATGACTCCTGGATAACTTTTTTTCAATGTGCTAATTAGTTTAAAAGGGTAATTCTTTGATGGTATCAAAAGCCCTACGGTCATGTTAAATGACCTAGAGAAAACTTCAAAATCAGCCCAATACTATATATTATAATTTCCACTGTTAAATTTTTTTCTGTTGTACTGAATAAATTAAGGAAGTCAAAAAAGCTTTCAGCTTTGTGATAAAATGTAGGCGAGACACTAAAGGAAGAATGTAGGAGGGAATGTCTACTAGAGAGAAAATAAAATCCCCAAAGAACCAAGGGAGAATTTATATTTCTAAGGCACTTTGCTTCTTGCTATATAGTAGCTCAGACAAACACTAAAAATAAACCTATGTTTAAGAGGAAAAAAAGCCTTTCTTGCTCAGTGGTACTTACTTATGACTCAGAGGGGGGAAAAACATAAAATTTTAGATGCCACACAACACACACACACTGTTTTAAATTCTTATCACCCTCTAATCAATCATTTTCTAAAAGACGTCTTTACTTGTGCACCTTATATAATGAGCCCATACGTTATTAAGTGAACGGAATAGAGCCTCACTGAAGACCACAAGATTTATGAGGCCTTGTGGTCATTTGGGTTGTGTTTCCAGTAGGCTCTGAAGGAATTGTTTTACATTTGCATAGCAACATAGTCTTTCCTATAAAAAAACTGAGTCTTTTAATCTACTTTTCCCAAAACTCTGATTAAGCTAGAGATCAAGCAGTTGAGCTAAAACAGCAATACATGTTGATGTCAGTTTTGAAGGGAGCTGGTGTTGTCTATTACAAGTTGTTTCTAAGTTTCCTTTCTTGATGAATCCTTCTTTGCTTTGTGGTAATTTATATTAATTCAATGAACAGCTAAAAGGACTCCTTGGGTGATTCAAACAAGAAACTTTTAAAGCAAAATGGTGCAACTTTCCAAACCAAAATATGCAAATATGGTGTCTACTCTCTTGGTTAAACACTTAACACTAACAGAAGGTGCTACCTGCCTCAGAAGACAATCTATTGCTTTTCATGGTTCGCTCTGTCAAGTGTTCTCCCGAATATTAAATTAAAACCTGCCTTCCTACAACTTCCTGCTCTAGATTTCTCAAATTACATCACTCACTTTCCCTCACGCCATCCCTCAAACATTTAAAAATAGCTCTCCTGGACCATCTTAAATGTTTCTCTCTTCCAGCTTGTTGAGACTGCAGACTCAGCAGGCAGACTGCCTGGGTTCAATTTTTAGTCCCACCGTCCATTGAATTCTAGCTGTGACCTTTGGCCAGTCTAAGCCTCAATTTTTTTTTTTTTTTCTTTTTTTGAGACAGAGTTTTGTTCTTTTTGCCCAGGCTGGAAGGCAGTGGTGCTATTTCAGCTCACTGCAACCTCCTCCTCCCAGGTTCAAGCGATTCTCCTGCCTCAGCCTCCCTAGTAGCTGAGATTACAGATGCATGCCACCACACCCACCTAATTTTTTGTATTTTTAGTAGAGACAGGGTTTCGCCATGTTGGCCAGGCTGGTCTCGACCTCCTGACCTCAGGTGACCTGCCGGCCTCAGCCTCCCAAAGTGCTGGGATTGCAGGTGTGAGCCACCATGCCTGGCCTAAGCCTCAGTTTTAAATTTTTAATCATAGTGACATGAGAATATCTTTTTAATAATATTGTCATGAGAATTGAGAATTAAATCAGATAGTACAGGAAGCAACTGTATCGTAGTAAGCATGCAGCAAACGGCTTTCTATGTCCCTCGTGAAAGGTACCTTCTGGAGCCCTGGCCAGCAGGTATTTCATTGTCCAGATGCACTCATGTCTGTCAGTCTCTCTCTCTTAATTCATGGGGTCAAGAATTGAAGAAGGGAAAGGTCAGCAAAAGGTAATCAGTGTTACAATTTAAAATTAAATTGCATTATTAATTTCAGCATCAGTGAGGATTCACATTGATACAAAATGGTTTGAGGAAAATATCTTATACTTCTTTGCATTTCTAGCTTAGATTATGAAAAAAATAGTTATCAATAAACGGGATTAGAAAACGTTTCTAAAAAGGGCCGGATAGTAAATATTCTAGGTTGTGCAAGCTATATGGTCTCCAGTGCCAATACGCAACTCTGCTATTGTAGTACAAAGTGGCCATACATAATATTTAAATGGATTCTTAAGGTTGTATTCCACGAACACTTAATTTATAGATACTGAAATTTGAATTATGTATAATTTTCATGTGTCACGAAATATCCTATTTTGTGTTTTTTCCCAAACATTTAAACCATAGAAGCCATTCTTAGCTTGCAGATTTATAGAAGTTCAGCAAGCTGCATTTGGCCCACTAGCCATTATTTATTTACTTATTCAAGATGAAAGTAGATAGTCCCATTTATCATGTGCATTAAACTAGAGAAATTATACAGATACTGTTCTCCCAAACAGACCAAAGGAAGTAGGAGAGGGAAAGCCAAGGGTGCAGCTTAGTCCAATGCAGAACTTAACTAGATAAATCGAAATGAAAAATTTCTTTGAAAGGGAGAAGAAAATGTGATTCACACAAGATTATCCTTGTATAGGGGTTCTTTTTTTGTTCTGCTTCACTTGTTTGCTTTAGTTGTTGATCTTTTCCAGAGGTGAAATTGCTTCTTTGCTATCAAACTTACTGGTATATGGTGGTATTAATTGTTAAGAATTTGGAAACTAGAATCTTCAAGCCTTTTTAAATGCCAGTTCAGCCAGTTACTATTAATGTGATCTTAGGTAATTTAGTTAACTTTCTGAATGTCCTCACCTGTAGAATGGCCATAATAATAGAGCCTACCACTGGGTTGCAATATAAATAATTACGATAAAACATCTAGAATGGTTAGCATACTATAAGTCCTACAGGGAGGCCTTCAGAAATGTTAACTGCATGAAAGGAATAAATGGAAGAGAAAACTTTTCATGAACAAGACACATCTTCAGTTGACTTTATTGTTAAGGAATCCAGAATTATGTCTTCAAAGAGTGCTATTGCATCTCTAGCCCACTGTGTCTAGTTCTTCAAGTGCATTAAATAGCAGTATGTGAGAATTTGTTAGAAATACACTCTCCAGTCCCATCCCAGATTTAGTGAATCAGAAACTATGGGGTAAGGACCCAGGAATTTGTATTTTAGCAAGCCGCCCAGATAACTGTGATGCATGCTAGAGTTTGAGAATCAAAAGTCTATGTGCAATTTGGTTAAAATAAACAAGAGCATCCTTGAAGTTACAAACAGGTATAGACTTCTTGATAAATAAAATGATTTAATTTGATCTCCAAAAGCCTAGTGTGAGAGGTGTGTCAGATATTATTCTCATATTTTATACAAGGACATTGTGACTGAGTAAGAGCCAGTGATTCATGCAGGTGTCAGAGTAAGTAGCCAAGTCTCACATTCTACTTCTGGGCACTTTCAACTTTACCTGATGTTAACAGTGAGAATGGGTAAGGAGGAGGGGTGGGGATGAATAGGGATTACTGTTACAGGGGTATCAACCTAAATGCCTTAAGTAGCAGACTACTATTTATCTATCCATTATCCATTTTCCCTTCTTCTTTACTAACAGAACCTAAATTTGGTTCACAAAAGCAATGGGCTCAGCTAATAATACACACTTTCAAGGTTCCTTTGCATAGGTGGGGTGATGATGCTATAGTTCTAAGCAGTGAGATAAAAATGGAAGTCATAGTATCAGCCTTCTTTGAAAGTTCCTTCAAAAAAGGAACTGGGAAAATCTAGCTGATACATACCTTTTGCATTTTCCTTTTAGTTTTTAACCTGGCATTGGAATGCAATGCCCACTACTTCAAGAGACGTTTTGTGATCATGGGAAATACAACACAGTGATAAGCTTAGCAGAATTAGAAATATTCAAGGAGAATGAGTTACAATGACATTTTTGAGTTGCCACATCTGCCCCAAACTGTCTGTATCAGACGCCTTGTTAAGTGAGGGCAAAAAAAATCAATTTATTTAAGCCAGTATTTACTCAGACATTTTTTGTTATTCATAAACACGATCTGAACTGCTACTCCTTGTTAAGAAGAGGGGATAATTGACTTCCCTGATATTTTTGAAGCAAAATAAAGTTACTCTGAAAATATACAAAGTTTCTGGGCTTGGGACAAATTCAAATTGTCTTCCTCTCCTTGTCCTCCAGTATCTGCATCTGGTTGATCTGCACCTCACTCCCCAGATTTCGTTGTTTTCTGCCAATCTTCATGTTTAGCACTTCCATTCTCTCATCTTATTCTTCAGCTCTACCAAATTACTTGGAATCTCCATTCTCTCCCCTAAAATGTCATCCCTTTCATTCCTCACTTTCTTGGCACCTTGCAAACTCTTTCTTATTCTCCAAGAGTCAGCTCAAATATCCTGTCTCCAACAAAGCTTTCTGTGACTACATCTGGCTGACTTAGCCACATCTTCCTCTATCCTCCCTCCTTGTATGTGGCTCTATTAAAAGGATGGTGACATTATATGGCATTATGTCTTATGACTCCTTTCTACACTTTAAACTTGCTGAAGACTGGAATTTTTTTGTGTGTATCTTCAAAACTTAATATATTACATGGTATATAATGGGAATTTGATACATGTATTCTGCAAGAATAAACAGACTGGGAATAGATGCAAAGAGATAGTAAAATTACTTAATACCAATTGAACTAATTAAACAGTTGCCAGGGGGTATGCTGTACCCATGACTATAAGACTGAGTATATCAGAACTAGAAAGATGACTACTAGGTCACACATAACACAGAACCTATGTACTTGTGATAATAAATAATATTCCTTGGGTAGTTTCATCTATGGCCTTTTATAGTATATGTGTATATATAATTAGATACGTAATTCAAGAAATATATTTAATATTTTTAAAATTTATTATCTTCCTTTTATCAAGTGTCAGAGTAAATTAATGGCTTTCCTCCAGCCAAAGTCAAGGGTTTCTAGGTTTCTATTTACTATTTTAAAGTTGTTTTATGTACTTACTTCCTTCACAATAAAAATACACTATAGGAAATATTCTGGTATGTTGCCAGCTGACAAATTTATTGAGCTACTCCTGACCTTTTAAGATACAATTTTACTTATTTTTAGACAGATGTCTCAAAGACTTAAAATACAAATGCATTATGAATTTTTACTAACAGCAATACTCTTACAATTTTTCTATATTTTAATCAATTCTAAGGTCTAAGTCTGAACCTATGTAAATACGGAAAGAAATTTGTGCTTTGGAACACATATCTCCCATTCTACATTTATTAGTATTTGGGTTTTCCATCCAGTCAATAAGAATTCGAAGCAGTGAGACTACCCAATTCCTCTACAAACCAGTTACAATGCAGCTATATAGAATATGCTATTGCTTGCTTACCCATCACCTGTGCCTCTTTTTCTTTCTGACAGAACCCTAATTTTGTTCAAGTGTTTACTTGTCTTTGAAGTAACTTAGGAAAAGTTGATCCCAGTCACTCCAAGGGGTATATGCTGATTAGTCTGTCTATTGACACATGACATTCCCCTAGTAACAATGGCTGATCTGAGAATGGGCAGATCTAAGAAGGGTTTAATCCTTCTGAAGGAATGGCCCTAGTTCTAGCTCTTTCTCTTTCTATCTCTTTTTCTCTCTCCCACTGTATGTGAGTAGGCAATATCTTGCCTGAATTACTACAGGCAGTTTTTATAAGAACATGAAGAATCAAAGAGATGGCAAGTCATCCTTCATGACCCCTTTGAGCTTCTGACTCAACTAGTGCAGGAATCCAAGCTATCTGTAGGCTCTTGCTGTGAGATGAAGATTTTTCTTATTTTTAAAGCCAATCAGTTTTCCATTACAGAAAGCATCTAACTGATAGACTTATGCCCTGACCCCTTATAAATTCTGATATTCATTAACTCAAGTTCATCTAGACCTTTTGTTCTAAGTGATGAAAAACTAAAATAGAAAAATCAAACACTACACTTTTCTCATGCACATATGGATGATAGGAGTCTGTAAAATAGCATCAATTGTGTTCATAAGTGTTTATAGATCACAATCAGTGACCCACTTCTCCTCATTTCCTATATTTTCCTATTAACACAGGTTTTGTAAAGGCTATGCCTTAATGCATATATTGAACAGGGAATTCCTGATAAATATTTTGTACCTGGGGGGTGCCATGATGGAGATTTGTATCATTTACTCTGTCAAGTATCATTAAGAGTTTAATCTCATTTTAAAGTTCAATGTCTGAAGGCCAAGGCCTATTTGAATACTCTTCCATAGGTACTAGAGAATTATGAAGAAACTGTTCATCTAAACCTTGAGTCTGGCCTATAAGGAGAGAAGAAATTTATCCATATTCTTTTTATTCTAAACTTTGAGTTGGTAAAAATTCCCAAGATATTTAGATGCCTAAATATTTTGAAAGGGAAGGGGAAAATATTGTTTATATTTGTTAAGGTACACTGCAAATGTACTTCCAAATTGCCTGCTTCCTAAAGGACTTCTAGAGAAATCATTTAGAAAGATTTCTAGAGAAAACTCCCTCAGAAACCAAAAGGAGTTTTCTAGTCAAAGAGACACTGAAGGAGACGTTTAAAAACTAGGCTTTTCATCCCCATCAAGCTAACTGATGACTTACTTCACAAAATTGGAAAAAACTACTTTAAAATTCATATGGAACCGAAAAAGAGCCTGCATTGCCAAGTCAATCCTAAGCCAAAAGAACAAAGCTGGAGGCATCAAGCTATCTGACTTCAAACTGTACTACAATTTTACAGTAACCAAAACAGCATGGTACTGGTACCAAAACAGAGATATAGACCAATGGAACAGAACAGAACCCTCAGAAATAATACCACACATATACAACCATCTGATCTTTGACAAACCTGACAAAAACAAGAAATGGGGAAAGGATTCCCTATTTACCAAATGGTGCTGGGAAAACTGGCTAGCCACATGTAGAAAGCTGAAACTGGATCCCTTCCTTACACCTTATACAAAAATTAATTCAAGATGGATTAAACATTTAAATGTTAGACCTAAAACCATAAAAACCCTAGAAGAAAACCTAGGCAATACCATTCAGGACATAGGCATGGGCAAGGACTTCATGTCTAAAACACAAAAACAATGGCAACAAAAGCCAAAATTGACAAATGGGATCTAATTAAACTAAAGAGCTTCTGCACAGCAAAAGAAACTACCATCAGAGTGAACAGGAAAGCTACAGAATGGGAGAAAATTTTTGCAATCTACTCATCTGACAAAGGGCTAATATCCAGAATCTACAAAGAACTCAAATAAATTTACAAGAAAGAAACAAACAACCCCATCAACAAGTGGGGAAAGGATATGAACAGACACTTCTTAAAAGAAGACATTTATGCAGTCAAAAGACACATGAAAAAATGTTCATCATCACTGGCCATCAGAGAAATGCATATCAAAACCACAATGAGATACCATCTCACACCAGTTAGAATGGCCATCATTAAAAGGTCAGGAAACAATAGGTGCTGGAGAGGATGTGGAGAAATAGGAACACTTTTACACTGTTGGTGGGAATGTAAACTAGTTCAACCATTGTGGAAGTCAGTGTGGCAATTCCTCAAGGATCTAGAACTAGAAATACCATTTGACCAGCCATCCCATTGGATATATACCCAAAGGATTATAAGTCATGGTGCTATAAAGACACATGCACACGTATGTTTATTGAGGCACTATTCACAATAGCAAAGACTTGGAACTAACCCAAATGTCCATCAATGATAGACTGGATTAGGAAAATGTGGCATATATACACCACGGAATTCTATGCAGCCATAAAAAATGATGAGTTCATGTCCTTTGTAGGGACATGGATGAAGCTGGAAACCATCATTCTCAGCAAACTATCACAAGGACAAAAAAGCAAACATGGCATGTTCTCACTCATAGGTGGGAACTGAACAGTGAGAACTCTTGGACACAGGAAGGGGACCATCACACACCGGGGCCTGTTGTGGGGTGGAGGGAGGAGGGAGGGATAGCATTAGGAGATGTGCCTAATGTAAATGACAAGATAATGGGTGCAGTACGCCAACGTGGCACATGTATACATATGTAACAAACCTGCAAGTTGTGCATATGTACCCTAGAACTTAAAGTATAATAATAATAAAAAATCCTCCTTCAAAAACAAAACAAAACAAAAAAAACTAGGCTTTGGTATTGGGTGCACATACCAGTATGTGTTTACTTGTGCAGCCTTGAGAGATCCTCATTCCCAATCCCTGCCTCTGTTTCCCTATCTAGCAATGCCTCTTGGCATTCAGACATGCTTTATTATTTAGAACAAGAAACCTGCTATTAATGGCCTATAAGGTTTTCAAGGCTTTAAAAAAATTTTGGAAACCTTGGTATCACATTTTCAAAATGCAAAAAGAAACCCTTAAAATTGGAAAACTCTAAATATTTAACTAAATAGCTATAAAGCATACCATCATGTCAAGTAGTCAGTTGTAATACTTAAAGTCAAAATGAATAATGTATTCCTAAAAATTAAGAAAGTTATTAAAATTATTTCTAATTTTATGTAACAGAAGTACATCTCATATGGAGTATTAATACAGTAAGATGTAGGCTAGAACCTGCAAAAATAAGTATCTATCATCTACCCAGCATTTAAAATGGCCCTGGTGGCAGTTCTCACCAAGAATAAGGCCTATCTTCTACTCTTAAAACTTTTAGTAACTCTTGCCTGTATGAGGGTAACTTTCTGAAGCTTAAAACATTGAAACATTCCTCCCCCATCCTTTAGGATACAGGCCAATCACCACTGTATCCTAAAAAGGCTCATCACTGCCATTCCCTTATCCAGAATAAGAAACCTTTTATCACATCAGATAAGACCCTTCATGTCCCCCTGGAACTAGGACCTTCCTAGATGCCCAGAACCCAATGAGAAACCCAAAACAGCGTTCTTGATAACTTTCAGCCAATTCCAGCACCAAAACAGTATAGGTAAAAGTTAGAATACCTGCAGTTAGTAGCTTCTGACCATGACTATCAACTTTCTTTCAACCACAGTGAGCCCCAAGTTTCTGAAGATAAAAGTATCCAAGTTTCTTTACAAATTAGCCCTTGATTACCTATCCAGCTATGTCTCCTATGATTCCGTGTGTATTAATTTTTATTCTAGTTATTTGCATATAATGCCTTGAAGTACCCATGTCGCTTGGTGTGTTCCTTACTTTGATACATAGCTATCTCTGACTCTCCTGGCTTGGCCTGTTGAGATTTCCCAGAGCTGGTTATATTGGGGCATATGCCCTTCTTTTGGGCCCTCATAGACTCTGGGCATAGCTCTATCACAGTGTTCACCACACAGTTTTATAAGGGTCTCTCCTTCTGGCTTATGAGCTTTTAAAGAGCATAGCCTCTGTCTAATGCATTTATATCACCACTATTTAATATAGTGCCTGGATATATGCATTTAAAATATATTGGTTGAATTAGTGAGCCATGGACTCTATATGCTCTATTAAATTATTATGAGAATGAACTAAGAACTTTGAAAAATTTAATTTTTCTCTAGAATATATATATTTTGGGAAAAAATCAATATATTTTAAGTTGTATTACTATCTGTGCAGAAAGAAATAGCATTTATATAGCATAACTGAGAAACCTTTTATAAGTCCAGGCATTCATTTCCATGAGGCTGAGAGTTATGAGGAAGGGTCAAGACTGTCAGCCAAATCCAAATAATACTGAGGGGCTATAGGAAGCAGTGTTGAGTTACTCTAAGCAGATCTGGCACAGTAACTGTGTATGCCTGACAGCTGCTGCACCAAACCCAGCTCAGAAGGGCCCATTCTTGTGTTTTGAGCTCTGATTGGAGGTCTATAGGCTCCCATTTCCCAAGTTATGTGGGATGACTCATTTTTTTCTGTTTTGCTTATAAAACAATAGACAGCATTCCTAAAGTCCAGAAATACTTCCATAAATGAAAACTTATTAAGAAGCCCAACATAGCACCACTTTAACATGTATAAGCCTTTCTACCTAAAAAAAATAAAAGATGCTCTCATGACTATTACATCCTCACCCAGTTACTGCCCTGCCTCTCTCCTCCCTTTCACAGCCAAAACTTTGAAATGGTTGTCAATATTCACTGTTTCTACTTCCTCACCTCCCACTCATCTTTCACTCCATTCAAGCTTCCACCCCCTCACTCCATGCAAAGAGCTCTCATTAAGTTTACCAGTGGCTTTCCTGTCACAAAATCCAGTGAAAGGTTTAGTCCTCATTTTACCTCTCCTTTCAGCACCATTTTATAACAACTCCCTTTCTTTTTGGCAATAAGAAACTCCTTTTCTTTTGGCAATACTTTCTACATTTTTACCCTTTACCTTCCACAGTATCATGCTTTCTTGGCTTTAATCCTATTTCTCTGGCTGCTAAAGTCTCTCTACTTTGTAGGCTCTACCACCTGTAGCCACCTATGAAGTCCACCAAGCTCTTCTCACTCTATATTTGCTCTACTAACAATTTCATAAACCTATATAATTCTAATAGCTACCTCAAATTACTTCCAACATAGTCCTCTTCTCTGAGTACCAAATTGCCTGTGTAACATCTCTACTTAGATGTCTTAAAGGTACATCACATACATTATGCCTAATACTAAACTCATGATCCATCCTTTCCACCCAGAACCTGACATTCCTCTAAATTCTCTTGCAAAGTGGATGATATCTCTATCCATCAGTGTATAAACCAAAAACCTATGAGTCACGTTTCACATGTTCTCCTCCTTAAACCCCCATGTCCCATACATCAACAGTTTATATATATTTTCTTATATTCTTAAGTTAATCACTATTCTCCATCTCCTCGTTGATTGTCCCAACTACCTTTTAGTACAAACTACCACCTATATCTCATGTGAACTACGCCAGTAGCCTTGTTGTTAGATCTGTTATCCAACCTGGAAACACAGCCAGAAAATATATTTTTATGATACTACTCTCGGTAGATGCAAAAATTCTTAAACAAAACATCCTCAAATAGAATTAAGCAATATATAAAAATAATTATATACCATGATGAAGTGAGGTTTATTCCAGAAGTGCAAGACTGATTCAATATTCAAAAAAATAAATCAATATGGTACATCATATTACCAGGCTAAAGAACAACAAACACATGATCATATCAATTTATGCAGAAAAAAAGTAACAAAATTTTACACCCAATTGTGATAATAATTCTTAAAAAGTGAGAATACAGGGGGATCTCTTCAATGAAGAAATCTAAATAAAACCTACAGATAACATTATATCTGATGGTGAAAGACTGAATGGTTTTCCCCTAAGGTTGACTACAGGCAAGGATGTCCACTCTCATCCTTTTTATTAAATATAGTGCTGGAAGTTTTATCCAGTGCAACAAGGCTGGACAGTAATGCAAATTAAAAGAATACAGATCACAGATGGACAGAGCAGTGTGTGGAGGCTTGCATTGTGAACTTTTGTTCCAAAATGACTGCAGGAATATGCTAGGAAAGCCAAGAGAACCCACAGGCCCTCTGAAGGAAGCGGATTGCTCCTGAAGGACCCAGGAGATGCCCCAAATACTGTGCTGGTATCCATGGCTGAGAGACCCACAGACGGTTCACATCACAGGACTCTGTGTAGACAACCTGCATTATCAGCCCAGAGCCTGGTAGCCTCGCTGGGTGGCTAGATCCCGAAGAGAGATAGCAATCACTACAGCTCAGCTCTCAGGAAGCCACATCCTAGGAAAAGGGAGAGAGTACTAATACATCAAGGAAACACCTCCTCGGAGAAAAAAAAACGTGAACAGCAGCCTTGAGCCCTAGACTGTCCCTCTGACAGAACCTACCTAAATGAGAAGGAACCAGAAAAACAACTCTGGTAATATGAAAAAACAAGGTTCTTTAACACTCCCCAAAAAATCACACAAGCTAACCAGCCGTGAATCCATACCAAGAAGAAATTCCTGATTTACCTGAAAAAGAATTCAGAAGGTTAGTTATTAACCTAATCAGGGAGGCACCAGAGAAAGGCAAAGCCCAATTTAAGAAAAATAAAAAAAAAAAATGATACAAAAAGTGAAGGGAGAAATATTCAGTGAAATAGACAGCATAAAGAAAAAACAGCCAAAACTTCAGGAAACAATGGATGCACTTATAGAAATGCAAAATGCTCTAGAAAGTCTCAGCAACAGAATCGAAGAAGCAGAAGAAAGAACTTCACAGCTCAAAGACAAGGTTTTTGAATTAACCCAATCCAACAAAGACAAAGAAAAAAGAATAAGAAAATATAAATAAAGCCTCCAAGAAGTCTAGGATTATGTTAAACAACCAAACTTAAGAATAATTGGCATTCCTGAGTAAAAAGAGAAATCTGAAAGTTTGGAAAATATATTTGGGGGAATAATTGAGAAAAACTTCCCTGGCCTTGCTAGAGACCTAGACATCTAAATACAAGAAGCTCAAAGAACACCTGGGAAGTTCATCACAAAAAGATCATCACCTAGGCACATTGCCGTCAGGTTATCTAAAGTTAAGATGAATGAAAGAAACTTAAGAGCTGTAAGGCAAAAACACCAGGTAACCCAGATTTCTATGCAGAAACTCTGCAAGCTAGAAGGGATTGGGGCTCTATATTCAGCCTCCTTAAATAAAACAATTATCAGCCAATAATTTTGTATCCAGTGAAACTAAGTTTCATAAATGAAGGAAAGATATAGCCTTTTTCAGATAAACAAATGCTGAGAGAATTCACCACTACCAAGCCAGCATTACAAGAACTGCTAAAAGGAGCTCTAAATCTTTAAACAAATCCTGGAAACACATCAAAACAGAACCTCTTTAAAGCATAAATCTCAAAGGACCAATAAAACAAAAATACAACTAAAAAAAAAAAACCTTCCAAGGTATACAGGCAACAAATAGGACAATGAATGCAATGGTACCTCGCATCTCAATACTAACATTGAATGTAAATGGCCTAAATGCTCCACTTAAAAGATACACAATGGCAGAATGCATAAAAATTCACTAACTCTCTGCTACCTTCAAGAGACACACCTAACATAAGGACTCACATAAACTTAGGGTAAAGGGATGGAAAAAGACACTCCATGCAAATTGACACCAAAAGCAGGCAGGAGTAGCTAGTCTTCGATCAGAAAAAACAATTTAAAGCAACAGCAGTTAAAAAAGACAAAGAGGGACATTATATAATGATAACAGGCCTTGTCCAACAGGAAAATAGCACAATCCTAAATATATGCAGCGAACACTGGAGCTCCCAAATTTGTAAAACAATTACTCATAGATCAAAGAAATGAGATAGACAGCAAGACAACAATATTGGAGGACTTTAATACTCCACTGACACCACTAGACAGGTCATCAAGACAGAAAGTTAACGAAGAAACAATGGACTTAAACTATACCCTGGAACAAACTGACTTAACATATTTACAGAACATTTTACCCAATAACTGCAGAATATACATTATATTCAATGACACATGGAACTTTCTCTCAGGTAGACCATATGATAGGACACAAACTGAGCCTCAATAAACTTAAGAAAATTGAAATTATATCAAGCCTGGTCTCAGACCACAATGCATTAAAACTGGAAATTAACTACCAAAGGAACCCTTAAAATCATGCAAATACATGGAAATTAAATAACCTGCTCCAAAAAGATCACTGGATCAAAAATGAAACCAAGATGGCAATTAAAAAATTCTTCAAACTGAACAACAATAGTGACACAACCTATCAAAATTTCTGGGATACAGCAAAGGTGGTGCTAAGAGGAAAATTCATAGTCCTAAATGACTACGTCAAAAAGTCTGAAAGGGCACAGACAGACAATCTAAGGTCAAACCTCAAGGAAAAATGACAAACATAAACAAACCAAACCCAAACCCAGCAGAAGAAAGGAAATAACCAAGATCCGAGCAGAACTAAATGAAATTGAAACAAAATTAAACCAAAAGATAAACGAAACAAAAAGCAGGTTCTTTGAAAAGATAAATAGGCCCCTCAAGTTGGCTCATGCCTGTAATCCCAGCACTTGGGAGGCTGAGTTGGGTGGATCACCTGAGGTCAGGAGTTCAAGACCAGCCTGGCCAACATGGTGAAACCCCATCTCTACAAAAATACAAAAATTAGCAGGGCATGATGGTGGGTGCCTGTAACCCCAGCTGCTCAGGAGGGTGAGGCAGTAGAATCATTTGAATCTGGGAGGTGAAGCCTGCAGTGTGCCACGATTGCGCCATTGCACTCCAGCCTGGGCAACAGAGCAAGACTCTGTCTCAAAAAAAAAAAAAAAAAAAAGACAAAGAAAAGATAAATAAAATTGATAGACCATTAGCAAGATTAACCAAGAAAAGAAGAGAGAAAAATCTGAATAAGCTCAATTAGAAATGAAATGAGAGATATTAGAACTGACACCACAGAGTTACAAAAGATCATTCAAGGCTCCTATGAACACCTTTAAGCACATTAACTAGAAAACCTAGACATGGATAAATTCCTGGAAAGATACAACCTTCCTAGCTTAAATCAGGAAGAACTAGATACCCTGAACAGACCAATAACAAGCAGCAAGGTTGAAATGGTAATTTAAAAAAGTCCAGGACCAGACGGATTCACAGCAGAATCCTGACAGACACTCAAAGAATTGGTACTAATCCAATTGACACTATTCCTCAAGATAGAGAAAGAGGGAGCCCTCCCTAAATCATTTTGTGAAGCCAGTATCACCCTAAAATGAAAACCAGGAAAGGACATAACAGAAAAACAATACTACAGACCAATATCCCTGATGAACATAGATGCTAAAATCCTTAACACAATACTAGCTAATCGAATCCAACAACATATCAAAAAGATAATCCACCATGATCAAGTGGGTTTCATACCAGGGATCCAGGGATGGTTACATCCACAAGTCAATAAATGTGATACACCACATAAAAATAATTAAAAACAAAAATCACATGATCATCTCAATAGCTGCAGAAAAAGCATTTGACAAAATTCAGCATATTTTTATAATTAAAACTCTCAGCAAAATCAGCATACAAGGGACATATCTCAATGTAAAAAAAGCCATCTATGACAAACCCATGGCCAACATAATACTGAATGGAGAAAAGTTGAAAGCATTTCCTCTGAGAACTAGAACAAGACAAGGATGCCTGTTCTCACCACTCCTCTTCAACACAGTACTGGAAGTCCTAGCCAGAGCAATCAGAAAAGAGAAAGAAATACAGAGCATCCAAATTAGTAAAGAGGAAGTCAAACTGTTGCTGTTTGCTGATGATATGATTATTTACCTAGAAAACCTTAAAACCTCCTCCAGAAAGCTCCTAGAACTGATACAAGAATTCAGCAAAGTTTCTGGATACAAAATTAATGTACATATATCAGTAGCGCTTCTGTACACCAACAGCGACCAAGTGGAAAATCAAATCAAGAACTCCACCCCCTTTACAATAGCTGCAAAAAATTAAAATACTTAGGAATATACCTAACCAAGGAGGTGAAAGACCTCTACAAGACAAACTACAAAACACTGCTGAAAGAAATCATAGATGACACCAACAAATGGAAACACATCCCATGCTCATGATTATGTAGAATTAATATTGTGAAAATGACAAATAACCATACTGTCAAAAGTAATCTACAAATTCAACACAATTGCCATCAAAATAACATCATCATTCTTCACAGAATTAGAAAAAAAATTCTAAAATTAATATGGAAGCAAAAAAGAGCCTGCATAGCCAAAGCAAGACTAAGCAATAAGAACAAATCTGGAGGCAACACATTATCTGATTTCAAACTATACTTTAAGGCCATAGTCACCAAAACAGCATGGTTCTGGTATAAAAATAGGCACATAGACCCATGGAACAAAATACAGAACTCAGAAATAAACTCAAATACTTACAGCCAACTGATCTTTGACAGAGCAAACAGAAATATCAAGTGGGGAAAAGACATCCTATTCAACAAATAGTGCTCAGATAATTGGCAAGCCACGTGTAAGAGAATGAAACTGGATCCTCATCTCTCACCTTATAGAAAAATCAACTCAAGATGGATCAAGGACTTAAATCTGAGACCTGAAACTATAAAAATTCTTGATGATAATATTGGAAAATCCCTTCTAGGCATTGGCTTATGCAAGGATTTCATGACCAAGAACCCAAAAGCAAATGCAATAAAAACAAAGATAAATAGCTGGGACTTAATTAAATAAAGAGTTTTTGCATGGCAAAAGGAATAGTCAGCAGAGTAAACATATAACTCACAGAGTAGCAGAAAAATCTTCACAATCTATACATCTGGCAAAGGACTAATATCCAGAACCTACAATGAACTCAAACAAATTAGCAAGAAAAAAGCAAACATGAATAGACAATTTTCAAAACAAGATATAAAAATGGCCAACAAACATATGAAAAAATGCTCAACATCACTAAAGATCAGGGAAATGCAAACCAAAATCACAATTTGATACCACCTTACCCCTGCAAGAATGGCCATAATCAAAAAATAAAAATAGATGGTGTGGATGCAGTCAACAGGGAACACTTCTACACTTCTAGTGAGAATGTAAACTAGTACTACACTATGAAGAACTGAATGTAGAACTACCATTTGATCCAGCAATCCCACTACTGGGTAGCCACCCAGAGGAAAAGAAGTCATTATATGAAAAAGATACTTGCATATGCATATTTATAGCAGCACAATCGCAACTGCAAAAATGTGGAACCAACCCATATGCCCATAAATCAATGAGGGGCTAAAGAAACTGATATTATATATATATGATGGAATGCTATTCAGCCATAAAAAGAAATGAATTAATAGCTTTTGCAGCAACCTGGATGAGACTGCAGACTATCATTCTAAGTGAAGTAACTCAGGAATGGAAAACCAAACATCATATGTTCTCTCTCGTAAGTGGGAGCTAAGCTATGAGGATGCAAAGGCATAAGAATGACACAATGAACTTTGAGAACTCGGTGGGGAAAGGAAGGTAAAGGAGTGAGGGATAAAAGATTACAAATTGGGTGTAATGTATACTTCTCAGGTGATGGGTGCACCAAAATCTCACAAATCACCACTACAGAACTTACTCACATAACCAAACACCACCTTTTCCCCAACAACCTACGGAAACAGTAATAATAATAAAGAATACAGATCAGAAAGAAAGAAAGAAAATTTTCCTTATTTGTAGATGACATCAATTTCTACATAAGAAAATCCTAGTGTATAAAAACTCCTAGAACTAATGAGTCCAGCAAGGTCAGAGGGCACAAGAAAAACATAAAAAAAATTAGAACTCTACATATTAGCAATGAACATGCAGACACAAAAATTAAAAATACACTATTTACAAATGCTCAAAAAATGAAATACTTAGTATAACAAAACATATACAGGACTTGTATTCTAAAGACTACACACGCAAATGAAGTAAATAAAAGTTCTTTTTTTTTTCTTTTTTTGAGATGGAGTTTCACTCTTTTGCCCAAGCTGCAGTGAAGTGGTGTAATCTCAGCTCACTGCAACCTTTGGTTTTGTGGATATAGACAAGGTTATTTTTTAAATTATATGGAAATGCAAAGGAGCTAGAATATCTAAAACAAATTGAAAAAAGAATGTAGGAAGACTCATTCTACCCTGAGTTCATTCAAGATTTACTACATAGCTAGAGTAATCAAGACTGTGTGATGCTGGTAGAGGGACAGATACATAGATTAATTGAACGGAATAGAAAACCCCTTATAGAAATAGACTTATATGAATAAGTATAATTGATTTTTGACAAAGGTACAAAACTATCCAGTGAAGGAAGAAATTCAAAGAAGATAAGACTTTTCTACAAATGGTGCTGGGGCAATTGGACATCCAAACCTAGCATTAGGCAAAAAATTCTTAGACTTAAAACCAAAATTACAATCCATAAAAAGAAAAATTAACAAATTAGACTTCTTCAAAACTAGAAAATTTTGCTCCTTGAAAGACCCTGTTAAGAAGATGAAAGCTACAGGACAAGAGTACGAATTATGTATCCAACGAAGGACTTGTATCCACGATATGTGAAGAACTCCACAACTCAACAGCAATGAAACAAACCCAATTTAAAAATAGGCCAGTGATTTCAACAGGTACTTTATCAAAAAGAGAATGTAATGATGAAAAATCAGCACATAAAGACATTCATCATCTGCTATGCTTTGAATGTTTGTATCCCTCTTAAATTCATTTTGAAACTTAATCCCCAATGCAATGTATTAAGAGGTAGGGCCTTTAGGGGTGATTACATCACAAAGGCAAAGCACTCATGAGTGAGATGAGTGCCCCTATAAAAGGGCTTAAGGGAGCTTGTTTGGCCCCTTTTTGAGTTTCTGCCATGCAAGAATGCAGCAAATCACCGTCTATAAAACAGAAAATCAGCCTTCATCAGACGCCAAATCTGCTGATACCATGGTCTTAGAATTCCCAGCTTCAAAACTGTGAGAAATAAATGTATATTATATAGACATTATCCAGCCTAAAGCATTTTGTTATAGCAGCAGGAATGGACTAAGACATCAACCATTAGAGAAATGCAAATTAAAACCATGATGAGATACCACTATATACCTACTAAAATTCATAAAATAAGAAGTAGTGACAGCACTAAATGCTAGAAAGAATGCAGAGAAACTAGATTACTTGACATTGCTAATAAGAATCTAAAAAGAAAACTGGAAAGTTCCATGAAGAACTAAAGTTTTAGTTTCACAGCTGTTTCTTTGAAAACTAAACATGCAATGACCATACAAACCAGAAATTGCACTCCTGGTTATTTATCCCAGGTAAATGAAAACCTATATTCACACAGAAACCTGTACACGACTACTGATAGCAGATTTATTCTGAATAGCCGGAACTAGAAACAACCCAGATGTTTTTCAATGGGTGAATGTTAAACTACAGTATATCCACACCATGGGATGCTACTCACCAATAAAAAAGAATGGACTATCAATACAATGGTATCAACAAATTACCAGATAAATACACAGAATGAAAAAATATATGCCAAAAGATTACATGCATGATTTAATTTATATTGCAAATTTGAAGTAACAAAATTACAGAAATGGGGATTAGATCAGTGGTTGCCAGAGATTAAGTATAAGATGAAGAAAAGAAGAAAGTGGGAATGCTGGGCATGGTGGCCAGTGCCTGTAATCCCAGCAATTTGGAAGACTGAGGTGGGACGATCGCTTGAGCCCAGGAGTTTGAGATGGCCTGGGCAAAATTGCAAAACCCCGTCTCTACAAACAATATAAAAATGAGCTGGGCATGGTGGCACTCACCTCTTGTCCCAGCTACTCAGGAGGCTGAAGTGGTAAATCGATTTACCCCGGAAGGAGGAGGTTGCAGTGAGCCATGATCACACAAATGCATTTCAGCCTGGACGACAGAGTGAGACCCCTTCTCAAAAAAAAAAAAAAAAAAGAAAGAAAAAGAAAAAGAAAGAAAAGGAGGAGGAGGAGAAAAAGCAGAAGAAGAGGAAACAGAGGAAAGTGAGTATTGCTATAAAAGGACAACATGACTGAGATCATTTAGGGGATGAAAATGTTCTGTATCTTCACTGTATCACTGTCAGTATCCTGGTGCTGATATTGTACTATAGTTTTACATGATGTTACTATTGGGCAAAACTGGGTGGAGGGTATAGCAAATCATCCCATATTATTTCTAATGATTGCATGTGAATCTACAATTATTTCAAAATAATTTTTAATTAAAGCTGTTATATGTATCATCTCTTCTTGTTTGGAATCTTTCAATAGCTTTACATTATTCTTAGAATAAAGACAAAATAACTCACTTGATATGCAAATTCTTTTTGGTCTAAATTTATCTCTCCAGACTAATATCATACCTTTCTTTCCCTTATTCTTTTGTATTCCAATCATGAAGGCATCTAAGTTTTAAGTCCATTTTTCTTTCTACCAATGGCCTTTCCACATGCTGCTCTCTCTCTCTGGTGTGTTTCTTTCTCTCCTTCATTCATCCCTCCTAACCATCACTTCATGTAGTTAAGTTCTCATGTTTTCTGAACTTACTCATGTGTCTTTTTCTTGGGGAAGGTTTCTCTGAACCACAGATCTAGTTAAATTATTTCAGTATTTTTTAAAGATTTGTATGCCTTCCTGCAAAGGGCTTATCTAGGTAAGTAATACACATTGGATTGTGTGGTTATTTATGTTTGTCTCCTCCATTAGACCATAAGCTCCATGAACCAACCCTTATTCACAAATATGTTCCCAGATCCTAGACTGATATCCTGTAACTGTTTAAAAAATATTTTTAAATAAATAGATTAGTAAAATAAGAAGTTGTTATGCTTAAAGAAGATACTTAGTTCCTTCCATCCCTCTCTTTACCATCTCCTGAGGCACCTTATTTAAACCATAGGGCTCCATGGAACACCGTTTATTTGAAAAGTGGCACTTCATCAGCAGCTGTTGTTTCCTGACTTTTTAGTAATAGCCATCCTAACTGGTATGAGATGGTATCTCATTTGGTTTTGATTTGCATTTATCTAATGACCAGCGATGATGAGCTTCTTTTCATATGTTTGTTGGCCACATAAATGTCTTCTTTTGAGAAGTGTCTGTTCATATCATTTGCCCAGTTTTTGATGGGGTTGTTTTTTTTTCTTTTTGTAGATTTAAGTTCCTTGTAGATTTTGGATGTTAGACCTTTGTCAGATGGGTAGCTTGCAAAAATTTTTTCTGTTCTGTACGTTGTCTGTCATCGTGGAAGACAGTGTTGCGATTCCTCAAGGATCTAGAACCAGAAATACCATTTGACTCAGCAATCCCATTACTAGGTATATACCTAAAGGATTATAAATCATTCCACTGTACAGACACCTGCACACATATATATATTGCAGCACTACATACAATAGCAAAGACTTGGAACCAACCCAAAAACCCATCAATGATAGACTGGATAAAGAAAATGTGTCACATATATACCATGGAATACTATGCAACCATAAAAAAGAATGAGTTCATGTCTTTTGCAGGGACATGGGTGAAGCTGAAAGCTAACTAACACAGGAACAGAAAACCAAATACCACACATTCTCACTCATAAGTGGGAGCTGAACAATGAGAACACATGGAGACAGGGAGGGGAACATCACACACTGAGGCCTGTCGGAGGGTAGGGGGCAAGGAGAGGGAGAGTATTAGAACACCTACCTAATGCATGCAGGGCTTAAAACCGAGATGACAGGTTGATAGGTGCTGGGGTTCAATCAGGCTGGTGGGAAAAAATATTAAAGATAGGTATAGTAATAGCCAAATCTGTCTTGGAAGGCATGAGAGTTTGCATAGCTTCAGATTGCTTGGCTGAAGGCAGTCAGGGTCTCTTTGCAGGAGCCAAAAAGATTAGGGTGCAAGTATAAAGGAATGTGGGCAGTTTATCTTACTAATCTGTTTACTTATATGGACTTAAGACTGACCTTTGTCCCACGTGGGTAATTTACTGCCTCGCCACTGCCTCCTACTGTGGGGGAGGAGGGTCGGCCAAAGTTTATTACCCGCAAATGGTGTTTGCTTTAGGCCTAGGAACCTGGCCTTTCATCTTTACCCTCTAATGGTGTTTACTCACAACTTTTGTTAATTAGTCTTACAAAATAAATGGGAGCCTCACTAGCTAATCAGGGCCAAGTCCCAACTGTTTACAGGACTCAGCAGGAAGCCTGTAAGCGGCTTGGACGCTCAGCTGGACTGGCAGAGCGGAATATCTATCAGTGTACGTTTATTCATCCATCGCCAAATCAGGGGTCTGCAGGAACAGACACCCCACCAGCAGCTAGTGCCCCCATGAAAGGAGCGCTCCCTCAGACAGGTGCAGCAAACCACCATGGCACATGTAAACGTATGTAACAAACCTGCACGTTCTGCACTTGTATCCCAGAACTTAAAGTAAAATTAGAAAATGACACTTCAGTGTCCCATCTATTATAGTAAAATCTGATGGTAAAATCTGTAGCTCTTTCTGTCAACATTTGGGATTGGTTTGGGACCAAACAATATGTAGTCCAGGTTTAGCTACTCTTAGCCCTAATACAAACGTGAGCCTTGGTCTCTCTCTCTCCAGCTCTACTCATCTCTACTGTTTCCTCATGTAGCCACTATTTTAAATTTTCTGAAGCAAAGTTTGTCATTTCATCAAAACAGAATTGGTACTTCAAGTGGGATCATTCCTGTAGCCTCAGAATTATAGCTATATATTAAAAGTAAGGGAAAATGGTGCTACATACACCACATCTAAATACACTGCATCTAAAATTTGGAGAGCAGCCAACTAGCCACTGAAGTTAAGGTGGTTACTTCTCTGTGCTGATGACTTACACTGTTCCACTAGACATGGACTACCACCGTCACCACCACTCTTATGTACCAGTATATGAAAACATCACATTGTACACCCAAAATATATACAATTTTTGTCATTTAAAATAAATTAAAAAGTAAAAACAAACAGAGAATAGGGAGCATGGGGGGAGATTATCACAGAGTGTTGTGTTTAGAGAAGTTATTGCCAATTCTCACTCTAGGGGAGAGAGGAGAGCATTTTCATCTCCCCAAAGCCAAAAAGGGAGGCATCCATAGATTAATTTACAGATAATGGGGGTTATTGAAGAAACAACCAGCCTTGTGTTCCCTGGAAACAAGCTTGTTGAGATTCAGAACATAGGGCCTCTCTCATGATATCACTGGAGACATCACTGATGAGAAAATTCTTAAGGAATTTAATATGTGTCTTCTGGAGTCTCGGGGTGTGTGTAAGCACACAGATTCTTCTCATCTGGAGACGTCTGAATGCAAGAAATCTTCTAGGACACCCATGCTAATAAGTGCTAAAAGACCTGTGGTACCATGTATTTGAGAAGAGGAGTGCAACCTTCACTTATTCCAATTTGAATAGTGGTGTCACCATTTACGAGCTGGATAATCCTAGTCAATTTATTTAAGGATGATAAACTTTATTTTCTTCTTTTATAAATAGAGTAAGTAAGGGCAGTATCTTAAGGTAAAGATGAAACATGATAATATTTGTAAAACTACTGAGTACCTGGCAATAATTTGTTGATATTTTTATTGGTATTAGGGAGGATACATCTGTGGGCTCTGGAGTTGTATGTTAGAATCCCAGCTCCACCACTTACTAAGACACATGATCTTGGAGAAGTCACTTCAGCTCTCTAGCCCTCAACTGTTGCTCTGAGGATTAGTAAATCAATTAACAGTGCTCATCATAGCTCTTATAATCTTGTTAAGCATTAAAGTCAGTTATGTACATATTTGTCTCTCTCCACTGGATTATAAACTACTTAAACACATGCGCGTGGCCTTGAATGTCTTCTTGTTGCCACTTCAACTCCATCACAATCACAACTAGCACCACTTTGAAATACATACACTTACATATAAGCATTCAATAAAAATTGAATGAATTTGAATTTTTAATTCTTGGAACATTTGAGAGATTGTCTTATTCATATTATGGTTAGAAATAACAGAGCCCAGCTTAAAGTAATTTAAGTAATTTTTTTTAAAAAAAGAGGAGTGGATTTTATTTGGAATATTATAAATTATTATGGAAGCCTAGGACAGGTGGGTCTCTCAAGGGGCTGAAGCCAGGTCCTGGGAAATCATTAGCAATAGAGACTATTCTCTCTGCCCATCTGTTCCTTTTCTTTTCCACAGAGATACCTGCTTCATTCATTCTCTCTGCTTAGTGGCTTGCACATGACAGGAAGAAAATAAATTTATTTTTACTCTAACATTTAATCTCTTTTCTATTGACCAGCTCAGCTGACTGATCATCTCTTGGCATCTTCTGTTTCTGTCAGGAAGTCTGCTTGCTGTTCCTTTGTGGACAATTTTTTTTTCTTTCTTGTAGCTCTTAAGATCTTATTTATATTATGTTGGCACAAAAGTAATCATGACAACATAATATAAATAATCTAATACTTTATGTTGTGTATTTTCATTATGATGTACCTAAGTGTGAGTTTGTTTTTATTTATTTATCTTGGAATTTGTACTTTTTAATCCAAAGATTAAATCATATATTTCTTCTGGAAAATTCTTAGCCACTATCTCCTCCAAAATTCCACTCCTTTTTCCTCTTTTTCCCTCTCTCCCCTATTTAAACTCAGGCCACTCTTTTTCCTGTCATCTATGTCTCTTAACTTCTCCCTTATATTTTATTTATCTTAATCTCTTGTAGTGTATTTCAAATGATTCAAATCTCTCTTTCAATTCAGATCTGTGTACTACTTAAGTCACCAGTGGTAATTCAGTAATTAAGATCTGTCTACTATTTAAGTCACCTGTAGAGGCTATGTTTACTTATTTGTTTCACAGACTGTATTTTTTTGCTAGGCCAAGGTGGCCTACTTTTCTTTTTATAATGTCCTATAGCAGTGACAAATATCATTATTGAATCCAATTTTAGAAAAATACTAATCTAATGTGGGGTAGTTTTTTTGGCAAAAAACATTAAGTGGCACCAGTTGCACAGTAAATATGAGGTAACATGAAATCACACCACTATCTGATTTACAGCAACATGGACTTGGTTGTACCTTTCAGGATGAGCACAATTCTAAAAAATGAGATTACCAGTGAAATCTAATAAGGAAGAAAGTTTTAAAATGATAATACATCAGAGTGTCTTGCAGCTGATATGTGACAGGTAGGACATGTTATTCATAAAGTAGTTCCAGCCTTATTCATTAAAGTTACCAGCCTTTCTTCCTTCTAAAAAGGAGCAAGAAGTTAATCAATTCCTTGAATTGGTGTCTGGTCATGCAGCAGTGCTGAGAAGGCGTAGTGAGAGTAGTAAAGAAACCCTGGTGGGGCAGAGGAGTTGGATGCAGACATCATTAATAATCATGGTTTGCTTCTAAATACAGTAGCAATATGACTTCTGATTTGTAATCTTAGGTAAAGTATAAATTGAAAAGGCCAGTAATAGTACACTAAGATTAATAAACTGCACATCAGAAATTACACGAGGGCTCTGTTTGCAGTGAGGTTTCACAAGTTACCTGCATTTTTCTTTTTACATCTGGCTTGCAAAGCCACTCTTGTAGACATTTCAAAAAATTATCTCCATTTTCAGTTTTGCTGAATCCTCCAAGCACACAAAAGTGCCAACCTGGATTCTTATATCTCTAGGCACCCATCAAGTTTTACCAACTCTTGCTTCATCTTGGTGAGAACCTGTCTTATGTGCCCATCCTTCAGAAGATGCATCTTGTTCCCAACTAGAATGCTGTACACATTGGGGCAGAAACACTTACTCTCTAAGGTTCTTTGTCCTGGGAGGTTTTCTAAACTCCAAAGCTACTGATGAAGGAACACCTCCATATAACATTGGTGTCTGGGTAGGAAAGAGTCCTCAGGTGATCTTGACCTTCCTGCGCAGCTGTGTCCCATAGAGCCAACCCCATACATTTTCCTTTCACTTCAATGTCATCTAAGTTGTTCTCTTGTGTTTGTCCCTGTGAAGACCATGAGCAAGAAGGTCTTGACATAGGCTCTGTCACAATAATCACCAGCTTCTTTAGCATGGCAGCCATCATTCACCGAGTTCTGTGAGACACGGTCAGCATGATAGAGAGGTTTCACAAAGCACATTAAACTTAACAGAAAACAGGCAATCAATCAGAAGTCCAAATCCAGTTGCTGCTCTACCAGTCATGAGTTTAAAGACACCTGTGGGTTGGTACAGTGAAGAGTGCAAGCAAACTTTTAAAATATTATTTATTTTAAAATTATTTGTAGATAATTTTATTATTTCTTTTTCTTCTCATGTGGTACCTCATATTTGCTGCTTAGTCTAATTTCTTCCTATTGTATTAGGATGGTGCAAAAGTAATTGTTTTTGCACCAACCTAATAGATTGACATATGTATTAATAGGGTTTGACTCTGTTTCCTCACCCAAATCTCACCTTGAATTGTAATCCTCATAATCCCCAGGTGTCAAGGGCAGGACCAGGTGGAGGTAATTGGATTATGGTGGCAATTTCCCCCATCCTGTTCTCATGATAGTCTTACAAGATCTGATGATCTTATAAACATCTGACATTTCCGGTTTGCATTCATTCTCTCTCCTGCTGCTCTGTGAAGAAGTACCTTCCACCATGATTGTAAGTTTCCTGAGGCCTCCAAGACATGCAGAACTGTGAGTCAATTAAACTTATTTCCTTTATAAATTACCATCTTGGGTATTTCTTCATAGCAGTGTGAGAATGGACTAATACACATATATAATTTTCATCTCTGAATTTACCTTTAGAAAAAAACACGTTCTAAGGTTCTGCATTTCTAAGTGGTGGTATCATGGTTGTTGATGGTACACAGTAATTTGGTACCAAGAAAATCTGAGCAGGTACATAAAGTATGTCCTTTTACACCTTCCAAGACCTGGAATTATCGGCCTGAAATTATTATAATTTTCATGTTGCCTCCCAAGATCATAAGCGGATTTTTTTTTTGTCCTGTGCATAGGGTCCAATTCCAACTGCCCACCATGTATGGAACTTTCGGCCTCAAGTATCATGCCTATGAGGCATAAAGCCCCAGTTTTTGGGGTATATATCAGACATGCTATTCCTAAAAATAGCCCTGCTTCGCCTTCTACTTACAGGGAGGATTCTCTCTGTTTTTAACATTTAAGAATTTCATTTTTGTCCCTTTTAACTTATTATTACAATTATATATGTTTATTTCTAAGAGTTTGGAGTGAAAGTGCAGAGTTCTTGCATCAGCTTAGTCTACCATTTAGACCAGAATCTTGGATTCACTATACCTTGGTCCCAATTCCAAATATCAGGAGGGGAGAATGATTGGCTCAGATTATATCTGATCACTCTTGGATGAATCAATTATAGTGGTGCAACATTATGTAATAGAAACATTCCTGTTAGGGGCCACCTATGTCTGTAAAAGGGCATCCTACATTACAAGGTTGCTAGGCAGATATTCCTATAAATATTTACCATAGAAATCCCAAGAAATATTTTTACTCATTTTTTATTCTCTGCTTAGATTTCTTCATCTAAAAAATCAAGATGGCAAATTGTCTGCTTATCACATGTTTTAAAGTTGATTTGTTTAAAACCATAATGTTCAAAGAGAGATATATCTGGCCTTATATAAATTTTAGATATCCTTCACAAAAATGAAGGAAGTAATCATCACTTGATGTATGATTTAGGCTTTCTGTAGACATCCATGTAATAAAAATGAGCAATAGGCTCTTATTCCTACCAAATGATACATGAAAATATGAAAATAACAATATATAAGATATTTCCCTTAATAAGGTTCACTGTGGGTTGTGGTTTTAGTTGTTGTTATCTGTTTTTGTGGTTTTTAAAAGCTTCAAAGCAGCCTGAGTGATTGGTTAATGAAAGAGGTGGAATCTTCATATTATGAAATGTTCTCATCATCAAATTGACTATTGGCAGGAATAGGGTTTCAATTTAGCATTCCAGGGTTCACACAACTAGATACTCTCATGTCTATAAAAAGAAAACTCTTGCCTGGGGTTGAAAATGAGTGTTTGCCTAAGCTTAGGTAACAGGGAAATAAACCTTGCATACATATAGAGATAAACAAAATGCCTTAAGAAACATGGCAGATCTGCATCCTATTCCAAAGGAAATTCAAGAATTTATTTACATTGGCAAGCTTTTTGTAAAGAGTCTATTACTTAAATATATTTCAGATCTTCCTCTTCAGCTCTTATTCCTGATAACTGAGGATTATGTCTCTTATCTCTAACATAGCCCGTGCATTCCTTTAAAATTACCAAGTGGATTTTGTCTGTTTACCTTCCTTTCTAGTGCACTTCGAGGAATATACTGTTAGAAACTTAAGTCAGCAATGTATGTCAGGTAAAGAGTGTGTGCTCATTATAAGCCTGCCAATAACTCATATTTGTACAGTATTTTTTTCCAAAATATGTTTGCTATGTTGCTCATTCGATCTTCAAGACAACACTGTAAGAGTTAAATTTTGTAACTAAGTCCAGAAAAGCTTAGAGGTCTTTCTGGTATTTAATCCACTAACATAATTCTCCAAAAACATATTTGTTGAATGAATGAGTAGTAGGAATAATGAGTTGGAGTTTTAAGTCCTTATTTTTTTAAATCCTAGCCTTTCAATTTGGTAGTTTGGACAATATTGGGAAAGTCAGTTAATATTTCTGAATCTCTGTTTCCTCATCTATACATACAAAACAACAATACTTGATTTACATGTTTCTTGTATGGATTTGGTGAATTAGGGAATGGCAATACCATTTTTATAGGATCTGGCCTATAGTACATGCTTAATATATATTTGTGGAATAACTGAACTTACATCAAAGTGTTGCTTGAGAATTGTCTGCTTCAGATTTAGCTTCAGGTTAATTCGAAGATTTTTAACATTCTTTTACGTATTTCATCATTAACAATATTCATATCCTAGCTCTGTTCTCCTCTGTGGGGAGCAAGGGCATTACTTCACTAATATGGCTCTGAAAAGGATTAAATATTTTGAAGAATAAATTACACATGCAATTTTAATCTTATCTGAGAACACAGCCTCATCATTGTTACAAAGACTATGTTATGTAATATAAGTAGATGCATTTCATAATCCAACTCTTCTCTGCTACTATTAGCTGTCTGGAACACTGTATTGAGAATAGTACCAAGGCCAATCTGGTTTAATAGAAAAGAACCCCATGCATTTTTAGCAATAGTTACCCTTAATACAAGAGAGCAAGAAGAACCCTTTTACCCCACCCATAATACTCCCTCAATTATAGAAAGAATTTTTTTTTTTGAGACAGTGTCTCACTCTGGCACCGAGACTAGAATGCAGTGTCATGTTTACCGCTTCCTGCAACCTCGACCTCCCAGGCTCAAGTTATCCTCCTACCTCAGCCTCTTGAGTAACTGGGACCACAGGTGCACACTACTATGCCCAGCTTATTATTATTTTGTTGTAGAGACAGGGTCTCACTATGTTGCCCACACTGGTTTTGAACTTCTGTTGAAAGAACTTTTAAGAGCTTGAATAAACCACATTAACAGATATATTATCTTAGAGAGGTAACCCAGCAAACAAATACTGAGACTTGATGATAAGGAGGTAAGCAATTTTTAGGTCTTAGAAGTCTTTACAGAGCATGCTATGGAGCTTAGATACAACTCTCAGATGTTGGATGTCATCAGAGAGTATGTAAAAATATGAGTGACACGGATGGTTTTCTTTCAGTTATCAGTGATTCTTAACACATTAGCTTTAACTGAAGAGCTTTTAAAAATTACTGATAAATGGGAAGAGCACAGAGGATTTTTCAAGGCAGTGAAAGCACTGCTTATGAAACTATAATGGTGGACACACGTTACTATAAATTTGTATAAACCCATCAAATGTATAATACCAAGAGTAAACCCTAATGTAAACTATTCACTTTGGGTGATAATGATGTGTCAATATAGGTTCATTAACTGTAACAAATGTACCACTCAGGTGAGGGATGTTAATCATGCATGTGTGGGGACAGGGAGTATATGGGAAATCTCTATATCTTCTGCTCAATATGGGGTATATGGGAAATCTATTTTCTGCTAAATTTGGCTATAGACCCAAATCTCCTCTAAAAACAACTTCCCTAAAAAATAAATTCTCTTAAAAAATACTGATATCCTTTGCCCTACCTGAGACCACGTAATCATAAGCTCTGGGAGGAGCCCAAGCAACAGTGCTTTATTAAGTTGATTCCAATAGATGGTCAGTGTTGAAAACTACTGAGCTTGGTCAATCTTTGTTTTAATTATATCTACTTGCTTCATCCTGGGATACACAGGTGTCACTTTTTTTTCTCAAACCCCCAAATACATGAGGTCTCCTTTTGAAAAGCTATAATTTTCTACCTCTGAAAAAATCACATCATAAAAATAATGCCCTGATTTGGCTAGTTGCTAGTCTGTGGGAAAGAAACTTGGGATTGCCTTAAAAAGAAAGACATTACAAAAATGCCAACGGCTACGACAGTCTCCTATTTAGAAGAAATGAGGAACCAAGCTTAGCCAGCTGAAAGAGAAAATGGAAACAATGATAATGCTTTAAAGATGATATGCTAGTCTAGTGTTTCTCAAAATAGGGCCCTTGGACTATCGGAAGTCTGTGGAGGTCTACAATCTCTCCATGATAACTGATCTTTAATTTGGCCTTTTCGTTTTTTATCATAATCTAAAAGTACTGGTAGAACCGTATGCTGGTTTACCTGGATGACCAACTTTTAACTGAATGTGGCCTTGAGATTTTAGTGTCCACACTGGTATTTGTGTTTACAACCAGATGGGTGCCAAATAGTGCTATAGTCGACCCTTGAACAACATGGATTTGACCTGCACAGGTCCACTTACATGGGGATTTTGTTTTAATAAAAGTTACACTGAGTGTGCCGCTTCTCCTGCCTCCCCTTTCACCTCCTCTATCTCTTCTGCTTGGCCACCTCTGAGACAGCAAGACCAACCTTCCTTTTCTTCTTCTCCTCAACTCATACAGTGTGAAGATGACAGGGATGAAGACCTTTATGATATATTTTCTCTTTCTTATGATAGTCTCAATAATAACATTTTCTATTCTCCAGCTTAATTCATTGTAAGAATATAGTATGTAATACATATAACTTATAAAATATTGTTAATATAGTATTATATTATTGAGAAGGCTTCCAGTCAAATACTAACAGGCTACTTGTTAAGTTTTTAAGGAATCAAGGGTTATACACAAATTTTACATGGCATGGGGGATTGGCATTCTTAACCTCTACATTTTTCAAGGGTCAAGTATACTTTAATTGTTCTGAGCTAATAAAAAGAACAGGGGAAGACTTAATATGTAATGATCCATTCAAGCCAAATGTATGAATGGTCTCAAGAACCACTTGTTTGAATACAACGTAAATAACACAAAAAATTTCGGGGAGAATTAAATTGTTATATGGCACACATTGATGACATGCCATGCATTTTAAAAAAAAATTCAGTAGTAGTTAATACCACATGGAAATTGCAAGAAGGTGACATAATTACAATCAACCGTTGGACATAATAATGAGTTTTTATTTGGATTGTATTTGATTGGAGTTTTTATTATATGTAAGTTGTAAATCTCTTGATTTAATATTTGTATAGGAACTATTAGCATATGGAACTTAAATCATTTAATCTTATGCATATGTAAATAATACAAAAATAATTTAATTCAAATGTAGGAGCTCTAGGAGAATTATTTTTCTTTGCTAAGGGTATATTACTTCAGCTTGAGAAAAAAATGAGACCTTCTTTTGTTCAACAGATGATTTTTGCCATTGATAACTTCTAGTCCTATAGATAGATGGATAATTAGTATATTTAGAATGTCTTTTTTAATTATACTTTAAGTTCTGGGATACATATGTAGAACGTGCAGGTTTGTTACATAGGTATATATGTGCCATGCTGGTTTGCTGCACCCATCAACCTGTCATCTACATTAGGTATTTCTCCTAATGCTATCCCTCCCCTAGCCCCCCACCGCCTGACAGGCCCTGATGTGTGATGTTCCCCTTACTGTGCCCAAGTGTTCTCACTGTTCAACTCCCACTTATGAGTGAGAACATGTGGTATTTGGTTTTCTGTTCCTGTGTTAGTTTGCTGAAAATGATGGTTTCCAACTTCATCCATGTCCCTGCAAAGGACATGAACTCATCCTTTTTTATGGCTGCGTACTATTCCATGGTCTATATGTGCCACATTTTCTTTATCCATTCTATCCTTGATGGGCATTTGGGTTGGTTCCAAGTCTTTGCTATTATGAACAGTGGGCAATAAACATACGTGTGCATGTGTCTTTATAATAGAATGATTTATAATCCTTTGGGTATATACCCAGTAATGGGATTGCTGACTCAAATGGTATTTCTGGTTCTCCATCTTTGAAGAATCGCCACACTGTCTTCCACAATGGCTGAACTAATTTACACTCCCACCAACAGCATAAAAGCATTCCTATTTCTCTACATCCTCTCCAGAATCTGTTGTGTCCTGACTTTTTAATGATCACCATTCTAGCTGGTGTGAGATGGTGTCTCATTGTGGTTTTGATTTGCATTTCTCTAATGGCCAGTGATGATGAGCTTTTTTTCGTATGTGTGTTGGCCACACCAATGTATTCTTTTGCGAAGCGTCTGTTCATATCCTTTGCCTACTTTCTGATGGGGTTGATTTTTTCTTGTAAATTTGTTTATATTATTTGTAGATTCTGGATATTAGCCCTTTGTCAGATCAATAGATTGCAAAAATTTTCTCCCACTCTGTAGATTGCCTGTTAACTTTGATAATAGTTTTTTTTTTTATTATTTTGCTATGCAGAAGCTCTGTAGTTTAATTAGATCCTATCTGTCAATTTTGGCTTTTATTGCCATTGCTTTTGGTGCTTCAGTCATGAAATCTTTGCCATGCCTATGTCCTGAATGGTATTGCCAAGGTTTTCTTCTAGGGTTTTTATGGTTTTAGGTCTTAGGTTTAAGTCTTTCATTCATCTTGAGTTAATTTTTGTATAAGGTGTAAGGGAGGGGTCCAGTTTCAGTTTTCCGCATATGGCTAGCTAGTTTTCCCAACACCACTTATTAAATAGGGAATCCTTTCCCCATTGCTTGTTTTTTTGTCAGGTTTGTCTAAGATCAGATGGTTGTAGATATATGATGTTATTTCTGAGACCTCTGTTCTGTTCCACTGGTCTATATATCTATTTTGGTACCAATACCATGCTGTTTTGGTTACTGTAGCCAGTTTGAAGTCAAATAGCGTGATGACTCCAGCTTTGTTCTTTTTGCTTAGGATTGTTTTGGCTATACAGGCTGTTTTTTGGTTCCTTATGAAATTTAAAGTAGCTTTTTCTAATTCTGTAAAGAAAGTCAATGGTAGCTTGATGGGGATAGCATTGAATCTATAAATTACTTTGGGCAGTATGGCCATTTTCATGATATTGATTCCTCCTATCCATGAGCATGTAATGTATTTCCATTTGTTTGGGTCTTCTCTTATTTCCTTGAGCAGTGGTTTGTAGTTCTCCTTGAAGATCTCCTTCACATCCCTTGTAAGTTGGATTCCTAGGTATTTAATTCTCTTCGTAGCAATTGTGAATGGGAGTTCACTCATGATTTGGCTCTCTGTCTATTATTGGTGTATAGGAATGCTTGTGATTTTTGCTTATTGATTTTCTATCCTTAGACTTTGCTGAGGTTGCTTATTGGCTTAAAGAGATTTTGGACTGAGATGATGGGGTTTTCTAAATATATAATCATGTCATCTGCAAACAGAGACAATGTACTTCCTCTCTTCCTATTTGAATACCTTTTATTTCTGTCTCTTGCCTGATTTCCCTGGCCAGAACTTCCAATACTATGTTCAATAGGAGTGGTGAGAGTGGGCATTCCTTATCTTGTGCCGGATTTCAAAGGAATGCTTCCAGTTTTTGCCCATTTAGTATGATATTGGCTATGGGTCTGTCATACATAGCTATTATTTTGAGATACAATCCATCAATACCTAGTTCATTGAGAGTTTTTAGCATGAAGGGCTGTTGAATTTTATGGAAGGCCTTTTCTGCATCTATTGAGATAATCATGTGGTTTTTCTCATTGGTTCTGTTTATGTGATGGATTATATTTATTGATTTGCTTATGTTGAACCAGCCTTGCATGCCAGGGATGAAGCCAACTTGATCTTGGTGGATAAGCTTTTATATGTGCTGCTGGATTTAGTTTGCCAGTCATTTATTGAGGATTTTTGCATTGAAGTTCATCAGGGATATTGGCCTGAAATTTTCTTTTTTTGTTGTTGTGTCTCTGCCAGGTTTTGGTATCAGGATGATGCTGTCCTCATAAAATTAGTTAGAGAGGAGTCTTTCTTTTTCTATTGTTTGGAATAGTTTCAGAAGGAATATTATCAGCTGCTCTTTGTACCTCTGGTAGAATTCAGCTGTGAATCCGTCTGGTCCTGGGCTTTTTTTTGGTTGGCGGGATATTAATTACTGCCTGAATTTCAGAACTTGTTATTGGCCTATTCAAGGATACAACTTCTTCCTGGTTATTTTTGGGAAGGTGTATATGTCCAGTAATTTGTCCATTTCTTCTACATTTTCTAGTTTATTTGCGTAGAGGTGTTTATAGTATTCTCTGATGGTAGTTTGTATTTCTGTGAGATCAGTGGTGATGTCCCCATTATCATTTTTTATTGTGTCATTTATTTCTTCTCTCTTTTCTTCTTTATTAGTCTGGCTAGTGGCCTATTATGTTGATCTATTCAAAAAAACAGCTCCTGGCTTCACTGATTTTTTTGAAGGGTTTTTCGTGTCTCTATCTCCTTCAGTTCTGCTCTGATCTTAGTCATTTCTTGTCTTCTGCTAGCTTTTGAGTTTGTTTACTCTTGCTTCTGTAGTTATTTTTAATTGTGATGTTAGGGTGTCGATTTTAGATCTTTCGCTTTCTTCTGTAGGCCTTTAGTGCTATAAATTTCCCTCTAAATATATTTCTATTATCATACAAGAAGTATAGAATCTTAGCAAATAATCTTTAAACCCTAGAATTTTAATTAAAAAGCCCACCTCCATAATATTTTAAGTTTCTTTCTACTTTTTGAGAACTTAACTTGATTTATTTTCAATAATTAAAGAATTTATAGTTCATAAATCATTTTAGGCAATCATATGATGATTTTATTCTAATGAAAGTCCATGAATTAGAAGTCATGATTGCAAATATAGATTTTAGGGCCAGACTTCCCTAAGTACAAATTCCTTATGTGCTATTTATACCTGAGTGACCTTGAGCTAAGTACATAACTTCTCAAAGAACCTTACCCATATGAAGATAATATTGGTACCTATGTCAGGCAATTGTGAAGATTATCAAGATAATCTATGTGAAATGACCTAGATAAAAGAGAAAAGTATGGCATTCATTAATATCTTTTCTGTGTGTGACTTGATTAAAAGTTTTATAGATCAGAGTAAGAGATCTGGCTGGGCGCAGTGGCTCACGCCTGTAATCCCAGCACTTTGGGAAGCTAAGGTGGGTGGATCACGAGGTCAGGAGATCGAGATCATCCTGGCTAACACGATGAAACCCCATCTCTACTAAGAAAAAAATACAAAAAATTAGCCGGGCATGGTGGCAGGTGCCTGCATTCCCAGCTACTCGGGAGGCTGAGGCAGGAGAATGGCGTGAATCCGGGAGGCAGAGATTGCAGTGAGCTGAGATTGGCCACTGCACTCCAGCCTGGGCGACAGAGCGAGACTCTGTCTCAAAAAAAAAAAAAAAAAAAGAAAGAAAAAGAAAAAGAAAAAAAGAAAAGAGTAAGAGATCTGCCACTCTCTGGTTTTCTACTTGATTTTATGTAATATAATCTCCTAGTTTTCTCATCTGCAATATAAGATTGTTAGACCACCCTCTTTTGTGACTTCATTGATCTTAATCTCCTAATTCCTCAATGAAAGGACATGTGACTGAAATTATGTCTACCCTACCTTACCTGAAATCTTTAGGGTCAGTTGTGTTTCAAAATTCAGAAATATTTGGATTTTACAAAGATTACACATTGTGTTTACCAAGTATTACATAACAGTCCCCAGCAGGATCTGGGGCAGAACTCCATAATCAAATGTTTTAGTATTTCTACCATAAAATATATGAATAGTCACACTAAGCAGAGAACACGAAAACTATTACACAAACAGCATTACATTATTTTATGTTAGGTTTCTGCCACCAAATGAGTTTTGATATCTTATTTCATGAAAGTTTTAAATTTTAGGGTTAAAGATAAGCATTTATGCACCTGTGTAAACTACTCCATGGATTGCTTCCACCACTAGAAGCATGCTGTAAGAAAAATATGATATAATAAAACTCAAAATTCTGGATTCAGAAACTCTAATTCCATCTTTGATTCTTACTGTCTAGCTTTGCGAAATCAAGTAAATATATTTCTCTGAATCATAGTTTCTATATATGTAAAATCAAAGTTTGAATAAGAAATTTTATAGGGTTCCTTGTAAGATTAATAGTGTATTTCTTTTAGGGAGAAGTGAAGGGGGAAAAAGAATAAATGTATTTATTATCACTGAACTGTACATTTTAAAATGGTAAAGACAGTAAATTTTATATGTATATTTTACCTCAATTAAAAAGTGCATAAAATTTTTTTTTTTTTTTTTTTTTTGAGATGGAGTCTCGCTCTGTCACCCAGGCTGGAGTGCAGTGGCGCAATCTCGGCTCACTGCAAGCTCCGCCTCCCGGGTTCACGCCATTCGCTCACCACCGCGCCCGGCTAATTTTTTGTATTTTTAGTAGAGACGGGGTTTCACCGTGGTCTCGATCTCCTGACCTCGTGATCCGCCCGCCTCGGCCTCCCAAAGTGCTGGGATTACAAGCGTGAGCCACCGCGCCCGGCCGCATAAAAATTTTAAGTAGTCCATTTATCTTAAATGAATGAAACTATGGACACTATTAGTTTTAACTATAATATAACCTAACTAATTCATTCAATGCATATTTATTAAGTCTTACTATATGCCAGCACTTTTCAAAGTCTTGTAGACACTGTGATGAGCAGTTCTGCTCTCATTAAATTTATATTCCAGTGGAATGGAGACTAACAAAAAAACCTAGCAGATAAACAAATAAACAAGAACATTTCATATACTGATTGATGCTATAATGAAATTTAAAAAGAAAATAATTATAGAGAGTAACATGGACAGATATTTAAAGTTCAGTGGTAGAAAATACTTCTCTGTGGAGGTGACATTTGAGTTTGAATCACAAGGATGAGGTTAGTTCTATGAAAATATAGGGGCAGAGCATTCCAGAAAGAAAAGATGACAAATACAAAAGCCCTAAGGCAGGAAATAGGCCTGTAGAACTGAAATATAGAAGTTAATAAGAGAATTACACGAGATGGAACTAGAGGAAAAGGTAAGGTCAAGATTGTGTTGGATTTTGCAAGCCATAGTAAGAAAGGAATGATTGAAACCAACCTTTTGCCTTAAGAATGCTTGTATAAGACCTATTAATCTCCAGAGACCTATTATAACCAGCCCAAAGGAATAAAGCCTCTATTTGTCTCAAAGAAATGTTAAAATGAAAATAAAATTCAGTGATACCAAATAAAAGTTCCAGTGAAATATCAAATCAAGAGCTATAAGAAATAAAATAAATGCAATCATTTGATTGAGATGCTAAAACAAATTGCTTCCAATGGTTTCTAGAACCTTTGTACAGAAACAAGCCATAAATAAGTTTATCAGCAACAGTTTTAGAATAATTATCTGACAGTACATCTTTAGGTATTGTAGGCCAAGTGCAAAATCAGACAAATAAGAGAAAAAGCCAGATGCTATATAAACTGGAAAGATATGAATTGTAAATGTCAAAAGCAAAAGATACTCCTCAAATTCATTTAATGTAGAAACTTTTTTTCTGTTCTTAACACAGAACTATTAATTATTGAAACATTTTACTGTATATTACTAATACTTATTGGATGTATATCAATTCCAGTTATACAAATACCAAGAAGCTTATTTTAAAAGCAAAATCCATTTTTAAATGGTCAGAACTCCAAAGATGGTGGCTATTGCTATCGATTTCTATAAACGCAGCAATTAGAGTTCACATAGCTTAAAAGAGAAACTTACATATTAATACCTATTGCTTACCAGATTCTGTCTTCCTTAGGGCCACATAACAAGTCCCTAAACCAGCATATGTAAATCCATCTATGCTTTGCCATAATTCCTGAAGACATCCTTTGTACAAAGGTAGGTTTCCCAAGAATCCCAGCAATTTTTAAAATAAATGCAACTAAAAGTATTCAGACTATGAACCTAGCCATTGTTTTCAGGTGTGTAGGCAATAAGTACAAGTTAGAGTACCTATAGTCGAAAAATTCAACCTTTGGGGGAACAGAGTCAAAACATATAGTACAAAGATCAATGCAATGTGAAACATATCTGAATGCTTAGAAATGTGATTATCAGTAAAGTGAAATTTATACTCCGCTTTCTATACTATAAGAGCAACTAGTAAAATAATCCTATGCCTTTGCTTGACACAAGATAATGTCTTACTCTCTTTAAAGGAAACTGTGAAAACATTCTTTCCAGTCTGCATCCAATAAGGTAAAGACACTCTGATGATATATTTTAAGTTCTAGTAATAAAAGGATGTGTCAACATCCTTACCACCTAAAGACCATAAATAGCACAGTTTGTTCAGTCTCCTGAAAGATGTTCTCAAAGTTCAGATCCAATTCTATTAAGCACTAGTCCTAACCCAATTTATCTATGATTAGAAGAAACACATGTCCTTGGATTGTCCTCTCTATAAAACATTCTAGTGGGCTGGTAAAGATAGCTCTACACTGTACTTTTTCTTTTAATATTATTTCTCTTTCTCTTCCACCTACATTGTCCAAAGGGACAGTGATTTAGGTTACATGTATGATGAATTCTCTGAAGATCTAACACTGACTTAAGTGGATGCTCCAAAATTCATCCTAGAACTTGACCTAGAGATCTGTTTTGCTTGGTGTTTCACTTACGGGCTTCCTTAAAGTCCAAACTGTTACAAAATAATTTAAAGTCGCATAGAAAGAAAAAAAAAAGATGCTAATTGCTTTTGGTTTCCACAGCAAAACAAAAACCATCCACTCACCTTTTATTGACAAGTGACATATTGAGAATAAGAGACATTTTCTCAAGCAGTTTGCCTTATAAAGGAATTTTAGAATTAGAAAACTTACTTTTAGAATTATAAAAAGATTTTACTTACCCTCAGCAGGGGCACTGCTGGCATTTCAGACAAGAAAGAGATTCATTATATAAATCTGTCCCACCCATTTGAAGACTATTTATTTTTCCTGGAACTTTTTCACTAATTGCCAATATGCCTCAGTCATGTGACAAAAAGTTCCCACTAACACTTACAGACAAGCCTTGAGCATTGTAACACCCTTGAGTTGAGAACCACAAAAACTGCTTCATTCTGCAATGAATAGACTTGGAAACAAAATGCTTTGCTAGAGGATAGAAAGACAGTAAATGCCAGAATTGTGACTATTTAGTGCTTTTTCCATAAGAACACACCTGCCTCTGAGAAAAACTTACAGTAAAAATGAGACCAATTTTCCTCATTTTCTCCAAGGAAAGCTAGTTGATAACATCATCAAATATTTAGAGTGGAATGATGTAATCTATCTAAGTCATTGGCACTACATAGAAATATAATGCAAATAAGAAACAATCTTTCAAAACTGACAAAAATATTTGACTGCTTCTAGAAACCTATTTAACACTTAGTCAAGAGTGCATTGAAAAGAGCGAAAAGAGTAAGTAAATATAGATAAGAATACTTTCTTTGACTGTGACTGACTTTATGACCTTAAATTATACTATTTATATACTCTTTCCAGGCCTCAGTTTCTCCATATGTAAAATAATGCATTTGAGTTAAATTATTCTTAATGATTTCCTCTATAAGAAATTTTTCACTTCATGGTTTTCAAACAGATTTCACTTAATGCAGTTCAAGTTTGTTTTATATTATGCAAAGATAGGTAAGAGAATTCCAGTCTAAGACTCCTCCACTTATACAGTTTTATCCTACTATAGACAGGGAGTGGAGTTTTCTGGGTAATCAAATAAGCTGGCAAACAAAAGAATATATCATGTATTACCAATAGTATAATTTATTCCTTCAGCAGACATTTACTGTTGAGTATCCTTTTTACTATTCTAGGTTCTAGAGGCACATATGAATTACTCGTTTTCCGTGATTTCAAGGAAACCATAAACTGGTCAACGAGTTAGGTATAGAAACAGATCATTAAAATACAATGTGGGCCAGGTGTGGTGGCTCATGCCTGTAATCCCAGCACTGTGAGAGGCCAAGGCAGGCAGATCACCTGAGATTGGGAGCTCGAGACCAGCCTGACCAACATGGAGAAACTCCATCCCTACTAAAAATACAAAATTAGCTGGGTGTGGTGGTGCACGCCTGTAGTCCCAGCTACTCGGGAGGCTGAGGCAGGAGAATCGCTTGAACCTGGGAGGCAGAGGTTGCAGTGAGCTGAGATTGTGCCATTGCACTAGAGCCTAGGAAACAAGAACAAAACTCTGTCTCAAGAAAAAAAAATACAGTGTGATAGGCATTATAATTACAAACATAATTATTAGACTAAGCAATGAATTGCACTTACCATTACAGTGGTAATACAAATAATGAAAAAAAATTATTTGCTAATTAAACAAATAGATAAATCATTGCTTTTGGGGTTATTGTTATGGATATAAAATATTAAAATATCACAGAAAGAAGGATATTCTGATTAATATAGGACTCCAGTTACTAAAATATCAAATGAGTATTTTTTTCCCGACTATTTTTGCTAAAGTGATTTTAAGAAAATGAATGGATTTTGGAGTATAAAAAACTTGATTTGAATTCCAGCACTGATACTTAGGTGTTAGGTGGCTTTTAGACAAATACAAATTTTATCACCCCTTAGAGCCTGTGTCATCATTTGTAAAATTAAGAGAGTTGTTGTAAGAAATAAATAAGGTAATGCATATAAAGTGGCAAGTTCATAGAAGGTCTTTTATCAGTATTAAATATCTTCTCATTTTCAGTGTGGAAAAATTTAATGTCATGTACCTGCCTTCAGAGATAGTATTTTATATCAAATTGAATTTTCCAAAAATAGTTGCAACACTTTTTGTTCCACATGCTCTTGCTAACAACATTTGTCATCCCTATTGAAATGCAGAGTGTATGAATCCTTCCCTTGAATCTTTTATAGCACTTGTAGCAGCCTTTGTGACTACCTGCCTCAATTAATAGAGTATGGCAGAAGTTATATTTCTTTCAAGATAGTCTCAAAAGGAGACATAGCTTCTGTCTGACTCCCTCTTTCTTGAACTATGTAGCTTTGGACCCTCAGATAACATTAAGACTTCTGGTTGCTCTAAAGTAGCCATGGTGGAAGAATTGCATGGAGAAACCACACAAAGATAGAGCAAAGATGCCCCAGCTAGAAAGATAAATAAGGATTTTGTGATTCTTGGCTAAAAAGTACATTCAAAACCCTAAGTGTCCTCATTGTTGCTAATGTCCTAAATCAGAGCATATGATAAAAACAGGAGAAAACAAATTATCAGCTCCTGTTCTCTGATGATTTGAAAAGTATGAGTGCAATCGCTCTAAATAATAACAGGCACAAGTAAATATCTAGCTCATGGAATCAAAATCTTCAAATATAGAAGGAAAGAAATGCACATAAGGTAAAATTTTTGAAAGTAAGTTAAGTTACTAAGTGTATTCTTTATAGCTATTTTGCCAAGTTGCATGTAAAATTCTTTCAGAAATCTAGTGAAAAAAATCTATCCTAATGTGAAATATTGGCAGATGACATTCAGGTGAGCAGCAGTTAGGGATTACAGCAAAATAGTTACTTTTTTTAAGGTGCATGCTATTATGTTGTCAAAGGCTTAAATATTAGAATGAGTGATTTTTTCTTTAAAAGACTTTTTTTGGTAAGAATACACAGTAAGTTTCTTTATTTGTATGTAATGTTAGCACTGCATTACTAAATTAATTTGTATATCAAAATCTGGATTCTCCTTAAAAGAGACGACTCTAATATCAAGAAATCTAGATTCTTACAGTAAAACAAGGATATCAACAATAAAAATAGATTGGTACTATAAATGATAAGCTTAAGAGTTAGGCTTGGTTTAAATTATGGCTTCACTCAAATCCAGCTGTGTAGCCGTGGGCAAACTGCTTAACTTTTCTGAGCCTTAATTTCAACTAATGTAAAAGCAGTGAAATAATACATTTACCCAGTGGGTTGTTGTAAAGAATAAATGCAACAAGATATGCAAAGTTCTTATCACAGGACATAGTACATATTTGGTGCTCAATATGTTTTAGTTCCTTGTAATTCTTCCTTACATATGCAGTTTTTAATTTAGAAAAGAGTAGGTATTACTTAAGGATGACTTGCTTTCATCAGAAACTATACCAGTGCACTAAACAGATGGAAAGAAAAAGCATCTTTATAGTTTCACCCCCTAATATCTCACTTCAATCCCTCTCCTCAGCTCTTTACTATACAGGGAGGGTTACACGCATCCCTTTCTCCTCCATATTTCTGGCTCTGCCCATGGTAAGGGAGCTATTTCTATCCAGCAATTAATAGTACAGTATTGATTTACTTCTTTTCTTTGGTTTTAACACTCCAGAAGAAGAGAACTGGTAAGTAAAATGATTCATACTTCAAAGCCCCACCCTGACCTAACACACATCAGGTACGTGGAATACCTCCTTTGGTACACCCCAAACCTGTACTGGTTCTGTAAATGGTCCTCTCTACCTGTCTAGGGTACCTGTCTTGGGCACCTTATGCCTCTAGAGAAAATCAAGCTACTTCAGGAATTGGTAATTGCACAAGATTTATGATCTCCAAGCTCTGCGGGGCCTTTACTACTGCCGAGTTATCCCGAGTCTTCTATCGCCACCCTTCTGTATCTCTTAGCAGATTATGGCCTCTTGAAGTTATCAGACAGCTTTCAACTTCCATACTACCTACAGAACTATTTATACCTGTACTTGTATTTTACTCCCTGCCTCTTGACTCAGAATAATGGTGTCTCTTGCGTTCATTGAAGGCAGCTAAGTCACCAAGAGCACTGAAATGAATGCTTGCCGATTTTCAGAAGTAGTAGATGCCGAAATTGTGTGCAATTGACATGGCTTTTCAAACTGAGTATCTCCCTTTGTAACATGTTCTATTTGGTCTTTGGAAAATTCTTAATTGTATGCTGCACACACATTCATTTGCTATTTTTTCGGTTAAGTTTATACTTCTAAACACACTGTCTATTTGTAGTCTAAAATTTAGCACATTAGTTTATGCTCTAGTCCAACATTTCATTCTTTAATTATAAGAGACCACCGAATGAAAATATATTTCTTTCAGTAGGAGATTAGCCTGTGTATTTTAAAAAAAAAAAAAAAAAAAAAAAAACTTAACAAAACGGAAAACGAGCCAACTAGCTTTCCTAGCTGTGACAAGTTTCTGTTTTCAAAAAAGTAATCTTAAATAAACTACCAGTCTTTCAAAACTGAGAGCATTAATTACTTCACCTTAAAATATGTATAAGATGATGCCTTAAATTCACAGGGCAAAAAGAGCAAAAGCTTGAAAAAGATGAAAAGAACACAATTTACAGATATTGGCAAACACTTAAAACTCCAGCTTCTATGAACTTTCCCAAATAAATCTATAAAGCTCATAATACCGTGCCTGTTACTTAGAAAGTATATACTCAGTAAACTGTAGCTATTTATCTTCTGTGTCAAGAACTGTCTCCACAATTCGAATCAAGTGTTATATGGAACTTTGTACCATGATTTTATCTCTTAATAATCTTAAATTCAAATTCTTATAATAGTTTATGGTAACTTATCTCATAGAAATTACAGAATGGAAATCAATGTTATCTCTGATTCTATGAAATGAACTAGATTTATGATTTGGGAGCAGCGCAAAAACAACATAATGTCTACTACAAAAAAAGTCAATATTTGAAAACTAGTTTTATTACAAATGAAGTAATTTTTCAAAAGTTTAAAAAGTTTAAAATAGAAATTAAAAAATACTATAGGTAAAAATATCATCAAATCCCCATGTTGTTCTTACTGAAATTAAGTAAGGTAATTTCATATAATAATATTGTCATTGATGTTTTAATAATCAAAACTCTAACAGTTGAGAAAATAAATTGTGTGTATGTTTCTCTTTTGCACCTGTGTTATTATCAGCCTCAGGTAGTAAGCTTTACTCAGGATAGCAATCTATCAAAAATGCATGCTGAATATTTACTAAATTACTATACTTTTTGACCTCAACCTCCTGTCTTAATAGTTCTTCACTCCTTTTTCAGCTCCTACCCTTTAACCTCACAGAGATATCCATCACTTTAATCTTTTCATTTATTCCTCAGTTTACTGGTCACTTTATATTTTGTTCTTTAGCCAGCTTGAAACTAATGACTGTTCATTTGAACTATTTTCTCACCAGTATCTTTGATTTCTTTTAGTGCAATTCTTCAGGTGCAACTCTTCAGCAAAATCCAAATCCCAGATAAATACTGCATCTGGTCTCTCTCAACTGACATCTAGGAAATGAAGTTCTGTGGGATAGGAACTCACACACACACTAAGAGCAATTTCTATGTAGTCAGTTTCCACACTCAGCTACGCACTGTCCTTTAATCAACTTCCCCTCTCATTTCCCTCAAAAAAAACTTCTCAATCATCTCCATCTGCCTCCAAGTCCTTAGCTGCCTTCAGCTTCTCATTTTGACAGGTTAGAAACTGAGGGCTCTCAGTCTCCTAATAAAATTGAGGTCATTAGGTGTGTTCTCCCTGCACAGGTACACCACAGCCAGACCTAGAAAGCTAACCCACAGCCACAGCCATCCTCACCCTATGCCTTTTCCTACTCTCTTCTGTTCTGCTCTCCCATCTATAGCAGAGGTTGGCAAACCTGTGAGTCAAATCTGGCTTGCTACATGCTGTTATAAATAAATTCTTATCGAAAACAGCCATGCCCATTTGTCTATGTATTTTCTGTGGCTGCTTCAATGCTACAAGGGCAGAGTTGGGTAGTTGCTACAGATATCTTATGGTCCTCAAAACCTAAAATACTATCTAGCCCTTCAATGAAAAAGTGTCCTGATCTCTGATTTATATCATTGACATCTTCCTCTTTCCTAAATCTTTTCCTTCAGCCTGTAATTATGGTCAACTATGTTCTAGTCTAAAAATGTTAGTTTAGGGTGTTCTGGTTTTTTGTTTTGTTTTGCTCAAACTCTCTCCAGTTGTATACCAATTTCTGTCTTGCCCTACTCATAAAACTTGTCCAGGGAGTATGTCATATTCTCTTTCTCCACTTTTTTTTTCCATTTTTCTTCCTGTAACCTGATTTTTGCCCCTACTACTTTGTTGAAATTTGTTCCTATTAAAATTAATGATGACCTTCTATCTGTCAAAGTTAAATTTTAAATGTCTAATCCTAAACTAATTGACTCATCTTTAGGGACATTCCCCTTAAAACTCTGTAATCCAACATTCTTAGCAAAGAGCACATAGCAGGATCATTTCCAGAGGCTTCCTTCTTTATGCTATCACTAACCGGAATTACACTTAATGATTACAAGTTGTTGCTTCAGAGATAAGGGATTAAATTTACTATTCCAGTCTGAGAAAAGTAATCAAGTCACAATATTGTGGCAAATGGGAGAAGAAAAGCTACTGGAGATATCAGTCAATACACAACCTCCACCCTCACCATATAGGATGCAAACAAACACCTGCCCTTGAAGAACACATTCGCCCCAATTACCCTTCCTTCTCTCTCTTCTAGGGTCATCACCATCATCTATTCACTAGCGAAAACTGACCAAAATATGTCCAAGACACGTTGGAGTGCAAGGCTTTCTCAGTTATCTCTTAAAGTGAAGAATAATAACTACATAAGGAACACGGGGCCTTTATTTCTCTTGGAAAATTGATTTTCCTATGGACTAATGATATAAGTGTATCTGGAAAATATGTGAGATACTCTTTTAGAGATGCAGATGATTAATCACAATTTTAACTTCTTATAATGATGCTTGGCACAGGATAAGCAAATAGAAATTAAATGTAGAAACCAACAACACATGTTCACTTATTTAATATGGAACTTCCATATTCTTGAATATAAACCACCACATTAATGAGCGAAAGTATAACAAAATTGAAAGAACATAATCAGCTTTCCTTTAGGGTAGGAAGGCAGCTATTTAGGATTCTTCCTCACTTTTCAATTAACAGAGCCGTGAAACTAACAAGGAGACACAAATATGCAAAATCACTGATAATCGCAGTCAACACTTTATAGGTACCTGGAAGGGGGAAAAAAACCTTTTTACTTCTATTGTGGTAGGGATAAATTAACTGTCTCTATCTGACATATGTTTTGATTTTTAAAACTAAATAAAATCAGAAAGCTAGTGGAAAGACACATATGTCAACTTCTACTCTGTATCCCTATCAAAGATTCGTGGGATCTTTGCCTCTAAGTAAAGCAGCATAGCAGCCATGGATCTCACATGGGAAAGTCCTTTCAGATTAGAACAGAGATATCCCTTTCTCATACCTCTACCTCACACTCTCTCATCCCACAAAATCTTAACTTAAGGAGGGACTTTAACATGAATATTCATGCTCTGATGGCTCAAGTAAGTATGATTAAGATGTAAAGATTGTAATCCTACAATTAATAAGGTAGATGTAATAAACGTGAATGAAAAATTTTATTCCATAGAAAACATGCCTTCTCTTTTTTTTTCTCCAAATTCCTGGCTTAATAAAGACTTGTTTATTTTCAGGAAAAAAGTTCCCAAACATCAGGCTGTTCAAAAAATAACCCACAGTATCAACTTTAGAAAACAAATGTTAAGACTATAACAGTTTTTCTAGAGGATGCATTTGACATGCCAACTCTCATTCACAAAAATACATTGTTACATTTGTGTTGAACTGCCCCACACAGCATACTAATGTAGGGGTGTAACAAACATACTTTTAACTCAAACTGCTTTCAGGAGCTACTCAACTAAATGAGATTGCCTTTGCAGTTAGGGAAGCAACTACTGAACTTATGTATTAATGAAAAGAACTGTACTCCCTGGATAACAAGAGATTATTTTGGAGACAGTTGATGAAAACCATACGTCCTTTTTATTGTTAAATCATAAAGAGTTATCAAAATTAAAAGCAAAAATTACACAGTAAGACTTAACAAAACTACTAGGATCGTCAAAGGAAGTGAAAACGGGACTAGGCGCAGGGCAATATGAATTAATGAACATGGAAGGACAAGGATAGGGGAACAATGAGCATATGCTGAAGATACTAGGGGAGAGGATCTGGTGAAAAATTCCATCTTAGACAAGTGCCTAGGTAAAGAAATAATGGAATAAGATTTCTTTTTTATTATCATTTTATTATTTATTTATTTTTTATTATACTTTAAGTTCTCGGGTTCATGTGCACAATGTGCAGGTTTGTTATATATGTATATATGTGCCATGTTGGTGTGCTGCACCCATTGTCATTTACATTTGGTATTTCTCCTGATGCTATCCCTCCCCTCTCCACCCACCCCATGACAGGCCCCAGTGTGTGATGTTCCCCACTCTGTGTCCAAGTGTTCTCATTGTTCAATTCCCACCTATGAGTGAGAACATGCAGTGCTTGGTTTTCTGTCTTTGTGATAGTTTGCTGAGAATGATGGTTTCCAGCTTCATCCATGTCCCTACAAAGGACATGAATTCATCCTTTTTTATGGCTGCATAGTATTCCGTGGTGTATATGTGCCACATTTTCTTAATCCAGTCTATCATTGATGGACATTTGGGTTGGTTCCAGGTCTTTGCTATTGTGAATAGTGCCACAATAAACATACGTGTGCATATGTCTTTATAGCAGCATGATTTATAATCCTTTGGGTATATACTCAGTAATGGGATGGCTGGGTCAAATGGTATTTCTAGTTCTAGATCCTTGAGGAATCGCCACACTGTCTTCCACAATGGTTGAACTAGTTTACAGTCCCACCAACAGTGTAAAAGTGTTCCTATTTCTCCATATCCTCTCCAGCACCTGTTGTTTCCTGACTTTTTAATGATTGCCATTCTAACCGGTGTGAGATGGTATCTCATTGTGGTTTTGATTTGCATTTCTCTGATGGCCAGTGATGATGAGCATTTTTTCATGTGTTGTTGGCTGCATAAATGTCTTCTTTTGAGAAGTGTCTGTTCATGTCCTTCACCCACTTTTTGATGGGGTTGATTTTTTCTTGTAAATTTGTTTGAGTTCATTGTAGATTCTGGATATTAGCCCTTTGTCAGATGGGTAGATTGTAAAAATTTTATCCCATTCTGTAGGTTGCCTGTTCACTCTAATGGTGGTTTATTTTGCTCTACAGAAGCTCTTTAGTTTAATTAGATCCCATTTGTCTATTTTGGCTTTTGTTGCCATTGCTTTTGGTGTTTTAGTCATGAAGTCCTTACCCATACCTATGTCCTGAATGGTATTACCTAGGTTTTCTTCTAGAATTACGGTTTTAGGTCTAACATTTAAGTCTTTAATCCATCTTGAATTTTTATACTGATCTTTGACAAACCTGACAAAAACAAGAAATGGGGAAAGGATTCCTTATTTAATAAATGGTGCTGGGAAAACTGGCTAGCCGTATGTGGAAAGCTGAAACTGGATAATGGAATAAGATTTCTAAACCCCACTATGTGCTTCAGAGTCATCCTCTCCTTCCTCAGCCTCTTTTTCCATCATCCTTGATCAACTCCAGCTGGCCATCCCCCCAGTCTTCATTGTCATCATCATCCAGTAGGTATCCCTCCTCAGCAGAGTCATCTGCATCCCCCTCCTCAGCAGGGTCATCTGCATCCCCCTCAGACTCCAACTTCACATTAGTCTCATCTTTCTCCACGGAGCTGCTGCTCTGCTCCTCTTCTGACTTATTCTTTGTATCTACTGCTTGTTTGTTCTGTTCCTTTTCAATTTCTTCCAGGTTTCCCAGGAGAGAATCCACTTTTTGTTTTATCTTGGTCAACTCCTTCTTAATTGCCTGAAGAGTCATCTCCTTTCAACTTTCCAGACTTAGAAGATCCCCGCTGTCCACTCTTAGAATTGAAGCCACTTTTTTCCCTTCGTGAGGTGTTTCCTGATACACCCTGACATTTCGAGGGCACTACAGCTCGAGCAATAGGAGGAGGAGGAGGAGGTACACCTGCTGGGTAACTGTACATCCTATCATAATAATCCCACTGAAATTCATAGTCTAAGTCAAAAGAAGAGCCATACATCTCCGCTGCAGATCGTTTCACACCTGCTTTTCCTCGGTTCACTTTTGGCACTGCAGCCAGGTTAATATCTAAAACCTGGTCAGCAATCATTCTGTCATCCCCTCCTGCTACAGCAGCCTGGGCATTTCTCTCATTAATGTATTGAAAGAAAGCAAAGCCCTTATGAACAGAGGAGTCCACAATTTTGCCATACTTCAAAACGATTGCCTCTACATCAGATTTCTTGACCACAAGAGTGTTGAGATTCCCAGTGAGCACACGGGAGTTCATGGAGCGAAGATCTGTCTTGTTGGTAACGTTGCTGGCCATTGTGTTTGATGATAAGATTTCTCAGACAGCTGAAAATGTGGCTGAAGATCAAAAAAAATCTCATAGGAGTGAGGAGGGAGAAGAGATTCGATTCTGAGTCTCCTACTCCTGGGTTCTACATGGAGAATCCGAATGCTGCTCGAGGTGGGTAATGCAGCCACAACTGCTCAGTCTTTTTCTCTTCACAAAGAGAAAATATGCCTTCTTTTCACACATCATGGAACTATACAAAATTTTATCATTTATTATGTCACAAAAAATCAGCATATATTAAAATGCAAAACTCAGAAAGGCAATATTCTCTGAACACAGTAATTTAAAGCTAGAAACTAAAACTAGCTTAAAACTAACGTTTTGGAATAAAACTAAATACATTCTAGCCTTTAAAAATTGCATAAAAAGGAAATAAAATTAACCACTTAGTCATAAAATAGGAATGTAATATATTACATTTATGGGACACTTTCAAACATATTTGGAGACTAATAGACTTAAGGCACTACGGTTATTTCTAAAAGAATAAAAATAAGGTGAGTCTATATATCAAGATATTAGAAAAATGCAGTCAGAATAAAAATAAAACAGAAAGAAATAAACACTAAAAAGAAAATTAGAAAATTACTTAGAGCACAAAAAACTGGTAAGAAATAGAACACTTAGTTCTTAAAATAGAAAATGAAATCGATAAACTTCTCACAGATCTAATGAAGACAAAAATAATATATACTTTGCGACTAAGGAAAATAATATAACCACAAATACAAAGAAAGTATTTTAAAATGGCAAGGGAATTATATATATGTTACTCTGGATTACCTATAAACATAAACTAGGAACTATAAAACATAGGGAGGATACTGTGTCACAAAAGCAAAGAATAGGGTTTGGATGCAAGCTATACTGTGTACTAGTTATAGATAAGTTACTCAACTGCTTTGAGCCATGTTTTCTTTGTCTGTAAAATAAGAATTTAAAATATCTTTAATAATAGTGTTTTCAGAAGTATTGCTTATGTCATTGTCATATTTGTTGTAATTCCCTTTTCTTCCTCCTCATTATTAATATTCACTACCTTTGAGAAAAACTTGATATGTACCCAAACAAGTTGAAACTTAAAAGTTATTTTTCCAATCAATACTTTAATCCATCCATAAGAACCAGGTGCAATGCATACCATTTACCTTATTACTTATTTTTTCCCCAAATGCAAGTATTAGCAACATTCATTGCATCTGAGAATATAAAACCTTAATGACATATCCTCCAAGGGAAAAAAATCTTGCCCAACTTAGAAGACCTGCAAGGATTGATTGTACTTAATAATGAATGTAGTGCTCTTAGAGTTATATAATTGTCGTTGAACAAATACATAGGCATCAAATTTAAAGAAAACCAAGAAGCAGAGCTAAACAACATCGATACTAAAAAAATGAAAAGTTAGGAGTTTTTTTCTATCACTTATCAGTAAACCTGAAGGCTTAATATAAGCCTATAAGATTCTAAAAACGAGAAGGATGCTTTATTTGTATTAGTCCCTAAAAATCTTAGAATGTGGTAAAAATAAAAAATAAAAAACAGTAAAACTGGAGCTCTGAGATTTATGTATGTCCTTAGGCTTTTTCTTACAGTTTCAATGTGGATTATTATTGTCAGAGTAAAGTGAAATGGGAAAGTAAAATGTAAAATTCAATTTGCAACCCCTAACATTTTCTTTTTTCAGACCTAAATAACAGTTATTACCAATTTAAAATTTGTATAACAGAATCTATCCAGGGAAAAAAAAAAACAAGTCATTTTGGTGCACAATTGCAAAATGCCAAAAAATTAATAACTTCATCTACTTATCTACTTGTATTAAGATTTTGACCCATTTTGAATCCATTAATATATTTAGAGCACAAGATAATAGAGATTAAATAAATATACAAATGAAATATAGTTTTCTACTCTCAAGAAACACACAGAAGATTTCAGTGGAAAAGAAAAAATCAATTATAAAACTGTGTAATAGAAGTATACTGTACCTATATATCTATATAGTATATCTCTATAACTATTCTATATAGGATATCAGAGGCTATTCTATATAAGATATCATAGGATAGAGATGTATTTAAAAATAATAGTAACTTATTGAGCATCAAAATATAGATTACTAAGTGCTTCATTTATATTATTTATCTCACTAAACTACTGCATGTTAAGAATTATTATGCCCATTTTACAAACATAAAATTGAAGTTTATGGAGTTTAGATTGGTAAACAAAGCCAAAATTAAGGTATATTTTTGTAACTTCGACACTCATACCCTTTTGGCCACCCCACTGTTTTCGTTAAATTAAGATAAATCCAAGAATTTGTCAAATCCTGGGGTGACAAAATATGTATATATACACTGTTCTAAGATTCTGCATCTTACCCTGTCTTCGTTTCTTCATCTAAAAGTGGATTATAATTAAACTCTCCCCATTAATTTCAGGGGGTTGATGGGAATATCAAATATAATAGATGAGACAATTATTGAAAAGTAGACACACAAAGTTAAGGCATTTGTAAAATGAGATGCAGGATTACAGTAATGAAGCTCTTCCTCAGCATTAGAAACTAGGCCAAGCAACCCAAGAACCAGGAGCTAGTTACAGGATGGGAAATGTATCTGACGCACATTTTACTTATTTAAAATATTTTAAACATGACAACCTTTGTTAAACAACCTCAAGGTAAAAGGCACCAAAACTGTGTTTTCGTATCTAATTACCGCTAGAGTAACAATTAAAACACAGACCAAGTAGAAAACTGTGTGACTTTTTTCCTCAGAATTCAGTCAGCAAAGACTAGAAATACGCATAAATGCAGGCCCCCAAAGCAACTTTTTCCCTCTGCAGCACATTCCTGAAGCCCAAAAGAAACGAATAATTGTCTTGACTCTTCATTGCATGTTGTCTATATAGCCACCATCATCCTTTAAACGTGCAGAAAAAATAGTGCCACTTGCTAGCAGAGAGAAAATCATCTAAGACATTTGTAAGTACTCCGTTGTCTCTGTTCCTAACATAACCCTCTCCATACTGGCTTAAGTTTCATGAATGTACTCCCCTCGGAATTCTGTCCTTTCTGCAAATACTTTTTTCCAAGTTGTGTTTTAGGCTTTCCTAACATATTTTCAGGTCTCTCAGGTAACATAAATTCAGGTTTCTCAAAATGTCTGCAGAGGGACTAAAGTTATTCCTTCCAAGGAGGAAGTGCATTCTGTCAAAACAAATCATACATCAGGAAGTAGATAAATAAGAAAAGCTAGACAGTAAAATATTCCACTGATTTGCAAAATAATCCTCATTCATCTCTATTATTATTTTAAAAATCACCACCATATCTATGTATGTGCAATATTACATGTAATTCTGTCTCAGAAAGATTAAGTCCATGTTTAGTTGTGAATGAATGACCACGGAGAAGCATTTTTAAATTTAACGTATTCTGTAATTGTAGATAAATTTTCCATTGTGTCTCACAAGAACACAGATACATACACTCATCATACCATGATAGCACTGCATTTATGTATATTTGAGTACATAGGGAATGCTAGCAAATTTATTTAACACAGAGGACAATAAACAAATTTCTTCATATTGATGCTTCAATTCAGAATGCGCAATACTGTTGACATCTGGCCTCAGGCTCCGACCAGAACTGTTACCATAAAGAAGTATTGTTGGAGTCTGACTTTCCTCGATGAAATGTTAGACACAATAGCCAAGTGCAGCTTCATATATTAGTAGATGCTAATGGTTGTAATTTAGACCAAACCACTTTGATACAATTTGGGAAATTTAGTTCTTCTAAACAAATGATACAACTTTATTGAAAGACACAAAAGATGTCAGCATATATCATGTTCTTATACAGGATTACTTAATATAATTAAAATGCCTGTCATCCCAATTTAATATATAAAGTTAATACAATTTTAATTAGAATTGCAAAAAATGTTGGAGAAAATCATTCTAAAATTCACTAGAAGAATAACTGTCTGGTAATTGCAGAGATATTCTGTAAAAGTTGGCAATAAGGAGATTTTATCTATTCAGATATTAAACCTAACTTAAACGCTATCTTAATTAAACTAGTATGGTAAAAGAGTATATCAGTGGAACAGAGATTAAAAATAGATTTGAATATGTATTAGAACTCAGTATATGATAAACATAACATTCTACTTTAGAGTGCAAAAGATAATAAATGTTTTAGATACATATGATTATCTATTTGTTAGTACATAAAGTTAGAGACCCTCTTCACATTATATTCAAAATAAATTTCAAGTAGCTTAGTGGTCTAAATGTACATAAGACAATAAAGATTTTCAAAAAAATTTTGAAGTTATTTTTATAACCTTGATGGTACAGAAGAGCTTCTGAAACCTAATTCAAAAATCAGAAGCCAAGAAGAAATAAAATTTACATATTTGAATATAAGAAAGTTAAAATTTTCAAACAAAAGGCAGCAAAAAATAAGCCAAAATACAAACAATAAACTGGAAGAAAATACTCATCAAAGTTATAGTAGCCAAAAGGTTCTTAAATATGAACAGTTCTGCAAACTAAAAAGTAAAGAACATACTAGAAAATGGTAATTTAAAAAAGCAAAGAACATGAGCAGAAATTTCGTAGTAAAGAAATTGCAAATCCCAACCTCGGTTATAAGGAAGATACGTAAATTAAAATAAGAAGACTTTTTCATACAACAGCAATATTAAAAGCATGTTAATACTATCTAATGTTCTGAGAAATGTGTAGAAATAAAAACTTTCACAGAATTTTGTTGGGAATATATATCGTTAAAGCTTTACTGAAGGGCAATCTATATAAATATTTTAATATTTAAAATAAGCATATTCTTTCAGCCAGGCGCGGTAGCTCACGCCTGTAATCCCAGCACTTTGGGAGGCCAAAGCAGGAGGGTCACAAGGTCAAGAGATTGAGACCATCCTGGCTAGCACGGTGAAACCCCGTCTCTACTAAAAATACAAAAAATTAGCCAGGCGTGGTGGCGGGCGCCTGTAGTCCCAGCTACTCAGGAGGCTGAGGCAGGAGAATGGCGTGAACCCAGGAGGCAGAGCTTACAGTGAGCTGAGATCGTGCCACTGCACTCCAGCCTGCGCAACAGATCAAGACTCTGTCTCAAAAAAAAAAAAAAAAAAAGAAAGAAAGAAAATAAGCGTATTCTTTCACCTTACAATTTCACTCTTACAAATTTGTTTTACTGAAATATTTGCCTATGAGTACAGAGCTGTAAGTCTAAGGATGTCCAATACAATACTGTTTCTAATAACAAAGGATTATAAATAACACAAATGCTTATTAATAGATAAATGGTTGAGCAAATTACAGTTTGTCCGTATTATAAAATAATAGGTGTCAGTCGCTAAAAGAAAGCAGAACTATTGAGTTAGACAGAAGCTCATTATATATTTAAAAGAAGTGAAAAGTTGTAAAGTAGCATATACAGTGTGGTCTTTTTTTTTTTTTTTTGCTGGAAGTACATTTAGCAAAGAACTAAGATATAAAACTGTTAAATACACATATGATATACACATACATCAGAAAGAATTTGTCAATAAGTTAACACTAGCAACATCTGGAGATTGGGTTATTCGATTTTTTTTTCCTTTTCTTTACTCTTTATCCAGAAGCAGGGGCTATAATTGTCACGGGACCCTTGGGATGTCGATTTGCCAGCCAGAAACCTCTGTGGCAAGCAGCGCCTTCCGCCTGAGCATTGCTCGCGCCCACAGGGCTCGTTCCGCCCACTTGGCCTGGCAGGCTGCGCTTGGCTCACGCTACTGGCCTGCATCTCACACCTGCCAAGGGGAAGCCAGGCACGGAGTGGCAAAGAGTGTATGAGAGAATAAGCATGGGGTCCGGCCACTGTGCACAGCCAGGCATGCTAGCTGCTGTGGCAAGGCAGACAACTCCAGGCACAAGTGTCAGCTCCCTGCAAGGTTGTGGCTGGACCAAATGTACCACAAACGGCTTCAGCTGCAAGCACCTGCATCTGGATAAGGGGAACACAGTGGCACTGGGAAGCTTGGAGACATCAGGAACCAAAGAACCCCAAAGAGGGTGTCATAGCCCTGGCTTGGGGAGCCCCTAGGTCTGGGATCCCTGAAGGGCTGCAGCTCTTCTGTCCTTCTCATCACCCATAACGTGGTAAGCGGAGGAGGGGGGTGTTTCAGCCCTGTTTGTGTTGCAGCTCTTTCAGTCCCAGCATTTGGCAGGTCCTAAGTTCTTGTCCACATCCTGGAAGAATGAGGCACATGGATAATTTGAGGGTGACCAAGGCGGAAAGGAGACAGAACAGCTTCATCAAGAGACAGAACAGCTCTCAGAAGAGCCGAAGTGGGTAGCTTCTTTCTGCAGGCAAGTTGTCCTGAGGAGTATCCAGCTGTCAGTGAAGAGGGATCCACAGTGGGTGGCTCCTTTCCGCAGGCAGGTTGTCCTGACGAGACAACGGCAACCGAATTGGGTAGTTCTTTCCCACAGCTCGTCTCCGAGGTCTCTGTGAGCCTGGCTGAGTCTGACTGAGTCCGGGGTTTTCATGGGCTTCAGATGGGAGGAAGCGTGTGCAGATTGGTCCATGGGCAGGCATGAGTGGGTCCGGAAAATGCACCATAAGTTCTCACTGTAATCCACGGACTCTACCCAGAACTGACAGCCTAGCCCCCATGTTTCAGGCCGTTCTTGACTTGAAGGTGAGGCTTCACCGGGAACCTGCCCCTTTCTGCCCAGGAGCCTGTCTGCTTCCTGCTGCCATTGATCATGTCGTCCACAGAGCCTGCAGGCCCACATCGAGCCACCTCAGCGCCCCCTCAGCCTCCCTCCCATGCTCATGGGCACCCAAAGTCCAGAGAGGGGCTGAGGGGGCAGAGGGCTTGCCTGTCAGCCCTGCCCTAAGTGCACGCGCATCCAGATGGATCGCTACAGTGCCCAGGCTCAGCCTCAACTTTGCTCTAAAATCAGAGTGGGCACCAGGAGCAGGGAGAGGCCAGACAGTGGGGACAGGCACTTCAGAGCCTGTGGGGGCCAGGACTAGAGAGGGACACTTCCCAGCCCCTGAAAGCACAGGGAAACCCAGGTCACTGCTGGGTGGCTGCACAGTTGCACCCAGGAGGGGGAGGCCCCCACCCCTCCAACTCTGAAAAGGGCTGGGCTCCTGCCTGTTCCTGGCTCCAACTGGCTCTGTGGAGTGCGCAGCCCCAGCTGTGCCTACCCCGCTGCAGCTGGCGTCTTCTCAGTGGCCGCTCCAGACAGTCTGCAGCTGCCCTCATAATGTAATATGAAAGTATCAATATTTATCCTTTCAACTTACTAAGGGAAGCAAATACATTAGTATTTGCTAAAAGCTTTCAAAATTCTTGGGGGGGTGTGGTATATGAAAGCACAAAGCAGTTAGTTGCAATAAGTTCTGATTTATTAGAGAAATAAACATTTACTAGGAAAAGAAGCTTAGAATAACTGGAATTCACCGAGTTACACTCTTTTTTTTTTTTTAAAAGACCAAACAATTTTGGAATAACTCCATATAGATGAAACAATGTAAACTGCCATGGCTAAAGCCAGAACTCTTGTAATGTCTGTTAAAGTGACAGGTAATTTGAAAGCTGAATGAACCAGTGCCCATTCACTGATGTAGGTAACAATAGAGGACTCTCCATGTGTCCACATGTCTTCACTGATGATTAGGAGGTACAACATGGAGAAGAGTGTACCAACCCCTAAGGTTTTATCTGGGCGCTAACATAACAGTTGTCTATTAAAATCATTAGGGAAATTTTTAAACAAAATAAAGTTGCCTAAATATATAATTAAGAAGTCTCAGTGCTAGCAAATACCAGAAAAGAGAGTAAAGCTATCAGTATTAGGCCCCTCCAATGTGTGGGGAACAGTGCAGGTGACATAGACTGTTAAATCAAGTTTAGCCTAAAGCTGCCTCCTTACCTATCTTAAATTCAGCCCAAAGGTTTTTCTGTACATTATGAACTATAACAAGTGGAGCTGTAAACAGACCATAGCCTACACTTCCGCCAATCACTGAGTTTTGGCCAATTAAATGTAGCCAACTCTCTGAACTGAAAGTCTCCTTTACTCCTTCAAGTGATTCTCCTGCCTCAGCCTCCCATGTAGCTTGGCTTACAGGCCTATGCCCCTATGAGTGGCGTGTGTGTGTGTGTGTGTGAGTGTGTGTGTGTATTTTTAGTAGAGATGGGGTTTCACCATGTTGGCCAGGCTGGTCTCGAACTCCTGACCTTAAAAAAGGCAAAGAGCGAGCTGTAACCAATCCAGTTGTTCCTGTACTTCACTTCGGTTTTATATATGTCACTTTCCTTCTTCTGTCCATAAACCTTCCACCAATTGACTGCACTGGAGTCTACCCTAGCTGGGAAGGCTGCCAACTTCACAAATAGTTCATTGCTCAATTAAACTCCTTTAAATTAAATTCAGCTAAAGTTTTGCTTTTGTCAATATTTATCTTTTCATTTGATCCTTTTTAAAGACGCACTCATGGGTGACTCAGAGAGGTTAAAGGGTTTTGTTTTGTGGGTTTTGGTTGTTATTTGACATAGGTTCGCTAAGTCAGTAAATGGAGTATATTGAATTTCTGCTGACTATTGACTCTTTTATCCAGCTGACTCACTAATTTCTTAGAGTATTACTTCGCTTTTCTTGGAATTGCGTTTTCTATAGTGTCACCTACATATAATGCTAAATTTTCTACTGTTTTGTTAAAAAGTTATACTGCTTATGCTATCATGTCTTGCATTAGTTAGAATCTTCAAAACAGTAAGAGTACAAGCAGTGATCAAATTGTGTTTTCTGATTTTGTTATTCATGCTTTAAAAGTTGTACTGTTATTGTTTACTGTTGCATTCAAGTAAATAGCCTTTATCATAGGAAGAAAGTTCCCTTTACTCCTATTTTACAATAAATTAAATCAGAAATGGCTGCCAACTTTCATCAAATGTTTTATCTTTATAATCCATATGTAATCATGAAATTTTTGGTATTATTTATACTTTAAAATGTACTTGGTGACTTTTATTTTCTCTTGCATTAATCTCACCTCATATTGATACTTAATTTCCGTCTAGTGTCTTTTGATTCATTTTATTGTTCCTTTTTTATTTTCTTCAGTTTAAGACAATTTTATTTTCAATTTTTATTTTTGATAATAAAAGCATGTACATCTGCAATTTCCTCTGAATGTACTTTTAGCTGTACCCATAAGTTTCTTTTTTAAAATCTTTTAAATTTTATTTTAGATTCAGGAGGTACATGTGCAGGTTTGTTACATGAGTATATTACATACGTTTCTAGATGAAATGTTCTATATTTTTATTGATCTCAGAGTAATCTATGATTTCAGCTTTTGTTTTTTTATATAGGGTCTATTTTAAAAAGAAGTGTCATTTCATTTTCAATGGCTAACCCTTTTTGTTTCTTTGGGGCTCTTCATTATTTTGTTTTGCTTCTGTTTTTCCTTTGACCTTGAAATCAAATTAACCAGATAGTACTAGTCCCTCTTCTTCTTTCAATTAGTTTGCTATTTCCTGATACATTATTCACCTACACTTTTGTTTGAAAATAATCTGTCATTGGTTTTAGGTATATTTATTTCTAAGCAGTGTATAGCTCAAATTTATTTTTAGACTAATTTGAGAGCCTATCTTTTCATATGATACTCATCCCACTCATATTAATTTTGACAACATATATGATGTTTTTTTCTCATACTATACTTACTTTTATATGTTTGGTTTTGGTCCTTTCTTTTTTCTGCTTCCTTGCTCTTGTTATATTCTTCTTAAATATTCCTTTCATTCTTCATAATAATGTAGGAATCCCACCACATATCTCAATCAACTGTAGACCATCTTTCCTTTTTTTAAATAATCATATTTAAACCAGTGGTCTTCAAAAATTAAATAAGACCACACTCCTCTATCAACTGTTTACTATTATTTCACTCCCTTTTCAATCCAATGTTTGTTTCACTAAAATAATGTAGAATTGGAGTCTCTGTGTTAACTTCTGAGAGCTACTTGAAGCAAACCTTGTAGTCATAAATATTTATTTATTTATTTTTGAGATGGAGACTTGCTTTGTCACCTGAGTGGAGTGCAGTAGCACTATCTTGGCTCACTGCACCCTCAGCCTCCTGGGTTCAAGCGATTCTCCTGCCTTAGCCTCCTGAGTGGCTGGGGCTACAGGTGTGTACCCTGACAACTGGCTTTTTTTTTTTTTTTTTTTTTTTTTATTTTCAGGAGAGGTGGGGTTTCACTCTGTTGGCCTGCCTGGTCTTGAACTCCTGACCTAAAGTGATCTGCCCACCCCAGCCTCCCAAAGCACTGAGATTATAGGCATGAACCACCATGCCTGGCCACCATACATATTTCAAAAAATAAAATGCAATTTCTGTAATTTCCCTCAAGTTTATCAACGTTGAAGTAGAGCTTTTCATACCGTATTTATTCATTACTGTCCCAGCAATAATCCAGGTGACTGTACAGAAGAATCTTTCAATTTCATTTTAAAGTTTTCAATCCATCAGTTGTTTTCTTTCAAATGTTGTTTGCCTTCCATGCTTTATGAAGTTGAATATTTACCCTTGCCTATCCAGAGAGAAGCATTATAAACAATTTTTACAAATGAGTGTCCTATCCGCCAAGTTATAAGTTCTAAAAAATGAAAATTCATTTGAAATATCCTGTTTGAGAATGAATATATGGCAAATAACAATGTAATTTTAAAGCAATCTTTAATGAGTCACTATTTGATGGTCAGATAATATATTATTTTAATCAGTGTAACAGGATGTTTCTATTTTTCCCTCTTTATAATTTGGTAAGTGAAAGGTGGTCTGTTCTAAAGTTCAAATATATTTTTACAAAGGCATGAAATTCTAATACTCATTTCGTCGGAATCATTATTATTGGTTATCCATTTCAGTGATAAGAAATAAATTATAGCCTATCATTTCTAGTTTTAACCACCTAATTGGATAGGTTTAAAAGTGTGTTTAGAGAAACAAAGAAGAAAGGAAAAACTGGATGAAGACTACACAATGTGCAACTTACTAAGTGAAAGTCAGAGGAAGGAAGCCTCTGTTAATGAATTGTACCAAGAAATGACTTGGATTCAGAGAGCAATGGTAGAGATGCCTCAAAAGCCTATTCTTGTTCAAACTCCTTACAGGCTATTTCTAATTCATTAAAAGCATCTGTTACCACATGTCCTACCAAACACGCCAATAAGTGAGACAAGAAAACGTCCTAAACTTTATACATTGCATGCCAAGTGAAAAACAAATCATACTCAATCTTGCAAAATGAAAAGCCAACAAAATGAATGAAATATTATTTATATGTGCTTTGGTGTAAAAAGTTCCCAACAGATAAAAAATAACTGTTTTTCGTCTGTGGTTCTGAACTGTGAATAAGATTATAAAATAAAGAGTTGAAGCTAGTAATTTTATCACTGTAAAAAATCCAGCTTATTTAAATATTAATCTTTTCAAATGAGGAAGGCAAGCAATCCATTAAAAAATGTTATTTGAAGACTGTGCTCAAACTATAGAGAATATCCCTTGGAAATTATTCTTAGTCAGAGACTTGTGCCCCAGAAATAAAGGCTAGCATGTGCTCCTTACTGCATTTCAAACAATATATCCTAGCAAAAAAAAAAAAAAAAAAAAAAAATCATACAAGCATCTGGTAAGGATAAAAAAATAGAAATCCACTTTATAAAAATTTGAACTTAATTTCAAAAACATTTTATATGGTTCAAACAAGGCATTTTGAGCTTTATCTCATTGCCACTGGCAACAGTATTGCTTGTTTTTTTGTGCTGTCCTTAAACCCAGTGGCAACTGGAAAGTCACCCTTTCAGGGATTCACAGCACAGTAGAGTAGAAAAGTCCTCCAGTGAGCTCTACTCAGATTCATAATTGTTTGACCTTGGCAATGTCATTTAATCACTCTGAGTTCCAGTTCTTAAATATCTAATATAGAAACAGAGGGGAAAACCATTTGAAATATTTTGCTTGAAGGATGAATACATGGCAAATAAGTATATTTAAAGTAATCCTCCATGATTATCTGATGTTCAGATGATGTATTAATTCCACTGGAATATTATGATCTATTTTTTTCTTCATCGTTAGATATGTGAAAGAATTTTTGTTAAAAAAAATAAAACTTTTTACAGTGGCATACAATTGGAATACTAATTTCATGAGAGATTTAGTCTTTACAGGTGTTAGTCTAATTGATGTGAAGGACTTTGGGGGTTCACTGTTCTTTCTCCAGGAAAATGCAAGAACCATGGGGTCCAGCTAGTATTGTCCTGAGACATATTCGATTTTTTTTTTTTTTTTTTTTTTTTGAGACGGAGTCTTGCTCTGTCACCCAGGCTAGAGTGTAGTGGCGCGATTTTGGCTCACTGCAAGCTCCACTTCCCAGGTTCACGCCATTCTCCTACCTCAGCCTCCCGAGTAGCTGGGACCACAGGCACCTGCCACCACACCCGGCTAATTTTTTTTAAAATTTTTAGTAGAGATGGGGTTTCACCATGTTAGCTGGGATGGTCTCTCTCCTGATCTCATGATCCGCCTGCCTCGGCCTCCAAAGTGCTGGGATTACAGGCTTGAGCCACAGCACCTGGCCTAGATGTTCTTGGTTGTAGGCATAGAGCTGGAAATGACTATCCAAAGCAAAATCTTCTAGAGTTTTCAGATCCTATGTCAGCATAGAGCCTGATTACCAAATAAAAATAGGGTCAATGAGAATGGTAAGCCAACGTGAAGTAACAGGAAAAATAAGAGTCAAAGGACGCCAAGGAGAAAGAAGTCGAGGCTGAACAGTATTCCTTTTTTCTCCAGTATAAGAACTGAGAGTAGTTTTTCAGGAAAACTTCAGAGTCAAGGCTTGAGCAAGTAGGGAAACAATGAATAAAAAGACATTAATATTTTTTCTGACCCTCCTCACATTCTGTACCCTGTGCTTCCCCTTTGCTGAGACTCTAGTTTCAGGGCGATCCTGTGGTAACCTTTTGCCCTTACAGTGCATGGAGGAGTAATGTACTCCCACTTCCCAGCTATATCAGAAATACCATTTTTGGTATCCTTGATGATTCTTTTTCTGTTTATCCATTCATTTTCCTGAGTTTCCTGCTTATTATCATTGGGATTCTACATTTATTGAAGTATCTGTATTTGAATTAAGGTAAAATTCTAGGCCATATGCCAAAATCTCAACCTCAATGTGCCAGCCACTAGATAAATAATAACAGAAGGCACTCTTTTGATATGATATTTTCTTTTTTTGTCCCTCACAAAATACAGAGGTCAGTTTGTAATGTTGGAATTTCTATTTCTTCCTATAATCCTGTCCCTGTGGCTTTGTCTGGTGTTTCAGCCAATGGCCAGCAGTCAGACAATCTTTTGACCTAATCTGTCTAGAATACTTGGCCAGCCTGAGTGATGTTGTTTCTATCAGATTGAACTCTTACAAATGTGTTCAGATTGAAACAGCAGATAGAAGATGGAAATGGGAAACTTACCACTCACCCCTTGAGATAGCACCATTTCTTTAAAAATGGCACTGTATTTATGTGTTTCAAACTGCTATAAAGAATACCTGAGACTAGGTAATTTAGAAACAAAAGAGGTTTAATTGATTCACAGTTCCACATGGCTGGAGAGGCTTCAGAAAACTTACAATCATGGCAGAAGGTGAAGGGAAAGCAAGGCACGTCTTACATGGCAGCAGGCAAAAGGTGAGAGAGAAGGAAAAACTCCCACTTTTAAAACCATCAGATCTCATGACAACTCCCTCACTATCTTGAAACCACCCCCATGATCCAGTCACCTTCCACCAAGTCCCTCTTTTGACATGTGGGTATTATAGTTCACAATGAGATTTTGATGGGGATACAGAGCCAAACCATATCAGGTACAAACCAACCAGCCCACCCAAATACTATCTTTAGCAATTTACATAGTTATCTCTAGAAAATGAGTGAAGGCCTGCAAACCCCAAAATGATGATCATCATAAAAACTTTGGCTGGGCCTGATGAGGCTACTGCCTTTGTTAGCTTTGATTAAGCTAAAAAGAAACATGCTTATCTTGAGTTATGATAACCCCCACCCACCCATCATGCATTATTTGGCTTCTGAATATGTTTAGTTCTAAATATGTGTAGAGTTAACTATCTTAAAGCAGACTTCTCACTCTACTTCAGCTTTTTCTTGCTTTTTTTGAGAATAAAAAAGTTTTCAAAATAAAAAGTTAGGTGTATAGTGCATGGGTTTAAATACTATTTGTCATTTTCTATTTGTACACCAGAAGCAAATTACTTAGTCTTAGCTTCATTATGCATAAAATGGAAGAAAAGCATAGTGCCTATCTCAAAATGTTATCCATCTGCCTGGAATTTTCTTTTCCCTGATATCCACAAGGATAATCTCTTACCTTCTTCAGGTTTTTGTTCAAATGTTACCTTATGAGAGGCTTTTTATTGATTATACCACTTAAAATTACTTTTCCAAGCACTTCATAACTCTCCCTCTTTATTTTTCTCTTTAGCAGTCACACTACATATTTTCTTTATTTGTTTTTTGTTTTTCTTTCTCCCCATCTCCCACCCCCAGAGAATGTAGGCGGGATTTCATCTGTCTGTTCCCTGCCACATCTTCAACACTGGATTATGCCTAACACATGGTCTCAATAAAGAGAAGTACTTAACATACTATGTAGCACAGTGAATCAAATAAAAACTATTGATAATTTTAAAATTATTTCATCAAGTGAGACTACATGTAGAAATAAAATGTTTCTATAGAGTCCAATCATATAGCATAAACAGAGAAAAACAAATGCCTGTAATAACCAGTAACAACTATAAAAACAAACTTGTACAGTTTTCATTACATAAAACTAGCTCTATAAATATTACTATGCATTTATTATTCATTCATTCGTTTATTCAGAGAGTATGTTGTGCCTACTCTGTGTACAGCACAATATCTTTCTTAAAAATTTGTTGAAGTAGCATTCTTTGATCTTTACATGGCTTATATAAAACAGCAATTCTATTTTGGCTTCATTTTCTGTTCTGACTATCTACAACAGGGATCAGCAATCTATTTTTTTTTTTTTTTTTTTTTTTTTTTTTGAGACGGAGTCTCGCTCTGTCACCCAGGCTGGAGTGCAGTGGCGCGATCTCGGCTCACTGCAAGCTCCGCCTCCCGGGTTCACGCCATTCGCCATTCTCCTGCCTCAGCCTCTCCGAGTAGCTGGGACTACAGGCACCCGCCAGCACGCCCGGCTAATTTTTTTTTTTTTTTTTTTTTTTTTTTTGGAGAGACGTGGTTTCACCGTGGTCTCGATCTCCTGACCTCGTGATCCGCCCGCCTCGGCCCCCCAAAGTGCTGGGATTACAAGCGTGAGCCACCGCGCCCGGCAGCAATCTATTAAAAGGATGTATCAAGGCTCTTCATTTTCTGGGGAGGAGGGAGTGCTGATCAGTTACAAGTACTGACATAGCTTGAGAGAAAGACTGCAATAATGTAAACTCCACAAGGATTTTTCTCTGTTTGTTCTCAGAAGTATCCCCAGGACTTAGATTAGTCTCTGGAATGTGATAAACACTCAATAATTTCTTAATATATTAATGGCTGAAGGCACAGTGGTGCATGCCTGCCAGCTCCTCTGAAGGCTGTCAGCATTGCTTTACAGCTAGGAGAAAAGATTTGTGGTACAATCCATCAACTCACCTGAGCAATAGTTTTAGTATGCATCCACATGTTTTCAACTCCTGGTCTTAGCTACCCTGAATTCACTAGATAAGCAATTATACATCCCAAAACATCATATTGTCACAGTCTCCAGAATCTTGATGTGGTGGAAAATGTATAGGCTTTGTAGTTAGGCAGACCTGGATTTGAATTCTGGCTCCATCACTTATTTGGCCACCAGCAAAACTTCAAATTTCTCTGAGACTTAGTTTCTTCCTTTATTAGTTGAGGATTATAATGCCCAACTCAAAGGGTTGTAGGTATTAGATAATGGTATGAAAACTGACTTAAATTTAATGGAGTAGACATTGTTGAATGCTATAGCAGTATTTCAGAAAAGATATATAAATATGAGCATATCCTCAGGAGAGTATGACAGCACAGAATTGTTAGTATTAGGCGTTATTATTACAAATATTATCTGAACACTGCATCTAGAAAAAATTAACCGGAGTGTTATCTTAAAATGTAAACCCTCTCTTTACAGTTAAAATTAAAATGTGGTGGGTTTTTTTGGACTTACTTGAAGTTCATCTATTCCTTACAAAAGCAGAAAAGCAGTTTAGAAAAGTAACTTTAATTCAGTTCAAAGAATATGAGAATCTTAACCTAAATGTAGGGGTGGGAAGAGACAGTTTCTAAAATAAGGCATGTTTACCTTATTTTTTATTACAGACTATACATCTCTGTATGAATACCTAATAGATCTTAAAATATCAAACAATAATATGGGTCATGTCTGAGTATGTGGCATATTGGAAATAATCTGGTTAATGAGTCAACCCAGGTTCTCAGACAGCAAACATACGTGAAACAAAACCTCTGAGCTCTGATTTAAACCCCTCCAAACAGGAATCTGGGTCCCCTTACTTGCCTGTGAAAGATGAAACCAATGCATGTAAATATTTTGTGTAGAGCCTGCATATGAATGACAAAGAAGTCAACTCAAGGACATGAATGTTCATGGGGTATGATGATTCTAGACCTCATGATTCAGTTCACATTTGAAACAGGCTGAGAAACTACACTAGCTGTCAACTATATCTGAGAGGAGAATAAAGATCTCTCTCACAAAAATCAGAAGTGATATATATTGATCATTCAGAAACTACAGATACAATAATGGATCTTGTCTTTTTTTGAAGTTCCTTGAGATAATTTTTGTGATGTCACTTAACCCCAATTTTTTTTCATAGAATACAACATTTTGACAGAAAAAAATATTTTACTTAAATAGCATAATAGTAATTGCTGACAATTCATCTCTGAACTGAGTACCTGCATTCATAAAGATCATTTCTTTCAAGCCTCACAACAACCTTGTGAGAAATACTCCGTTTAAAGATGGGGCAACTGAGGTTACTGAGATATTTACATAGAAGTGACAATTAGGATTCACTCCCACATGTCTTTCTCCATATCGTGCTTCCACTTATGGATCATTCTAGCATTATATCCCCCCTCCAACTAAAAAAATTCAACAAATTATTCTTTGAGGACAGTGTTACTTTCAAGTATTGCTTTAATCAACTTAAAATAGTTTTCTAATACATCAAGAGGAATGTCTTCATGAAGTAAAAATTTAAAGAAAACTACTACGTGAAGAATTTCTATAAAGTGGCCACTTATGTCCAGTAAGTTCCAGGTTGAATGAAGCCTGTAGCATCTGCCTGGACAATGTACAATTAAATTAGACACCACATATGCTTAGAAAACAAAATTATGGTCCAGTGTGTTCTGTAAGTTCAAACATCAGAGCTTTCCAATGATACAATTTTTAAAATACCTTTTTTTCTCAGTGTACCTGGAACTCCTGGAGATTATATGAAATTTGACAATATTTGTTACTTCCATAAAATTACTGTAAAAAATAAGAATAGGTATACATTTACATAACTTTTTCCCCTTTTGTCTGCTTTGTCATTCTTTTAAGATCACATCTAAAGAGATTTTAAATTACTTAGTCATTTTACATTCTAGTAAGTAGTCAGACGTTGTTTATCCTAAATTTTTGGAATTTCTGCTTTGCCTCCAGTCAGCTTTTGGTTTATTCACACAAAGGATCTTAGTAAGAAGAATTTTTCTTCTTCCTAGTAATTGGTCCTACTCCCCCTCCAACTTTAGAGACATTCAGTAACCACTGCCAAAGGCCCAAATTCATCTCTAAACAAGTTCTACCCAAATGTCTTAATTCCCCAAAGTTTGCCATCTCTCAAAACTCACCATGATATCTTATATCCAGTTTAGGTAGTTGATCAGTCCAGGCCAAATGCTGAAATACTTCTTCACTAGTTATATCCAAATGTGAGGCAATATAGCATAGTTATTATGAACAAAGTCTCAGGCTTTCATTTATTTTCCCACCATTCCCTAGTTGTATAAGCTTAAGTAGGTTACTTGGCATTTCTGAGCCATGGTTTCCTCATCTGTACAAGAAGGATATTAGTAACACCTATCTCATAATTATATATATTAAATAAGTCATGTACATAATAAAGCCCTAAGCATGATTTCTGCAAAACAGTACTATATTAATGTTAACCATGATGGTGGGGACAATGTTTGAATTAGCACAAGAAACAAGTTACATAAGAGAAAGTTCAAAAATGGAAAAAAAAAAAAAGTACAAACTTGTGGGCCTCCTCATCACCTTACTCTCTCATTTTATCGATACACTATAAGCTCCTTGATGGTATATATCACTTCTTATTTGACTTTGTATCTTCAATATCTAGCACAATGTCTGCAACTTGGTAAGACTCATTAAATTCATTAAATTTTGGTTGAATGAATGAATTTCCATAGATATTGTCTAATTCACATTGGCCGTCCTTAGTAATTCACAACATAAGAACTATGCCTTTGTGAATTGTCTCCTCTGGAAGATGGAGAGAACACCATCTGGGGGAGAGCCTAACAAAGGGGAGAAGAAGTTGAATCCGGATTCCATAGCAAAATTTTGCTATAGATCCCAAATTCAAATATGCTCTGTAACTTATTCAGTGTGCACTTTCTGAGACAGTTCCACAAAAGATCACAAATTATAACCCTATTGTAAATTAACTCTCAAACCTTGGGTTGCATTTTCCCCTTTAAACCTACCAAGGATGAAAAGAATTGCTGAATTCTCCTGGAGAAGTCAATGTTAACATAATTTTTAACCACTTCTTGTAGCATGCTCAATTCAAAACACAATGAAGTAATCCAAACAAATGCATATGACTCTAAAGCAACACAAATACTTCTTTACTTACCCACTGTACCATGTAATATTATGTTATGCTTACCACAAAACTGAAATATAAGTCACATCTGACTATGTAAAGATAAAACTAGAATATCTACTCATGGCATGGTGATAATTCTGCAACAAAATGAATGATCTTGCCAAAATACCATTTCAGCCAGTGACCAGAGAGTGAGGTTTTCTGTGGAGGAAATTTTTTTTTTTTTTTTTTTTTTTGAGTCAGAGTCTGGCTCTGTCGCCCAGGCTGGAGTGCAGTGGCGCAATCTCGGCTCACTGCAAGCTCCACCTCCCGGGTTCACGCCATTCTCCTGCCTCAGCCTCCCCAGTAGCTGGGACTACAGGCGCCTGCCACTACACCCGGCTAATTTTTTGTATTTTTAGTAGAGACAGGGTTTCACCGTGTTAGCCAGTTTAGTCTTGATCTCCTGACCTCAGGATCCGCCCGCCTCAGCCTCCCAAAGTGCTGGGATTACAGTTGTGAGGAAAATTTTATAATATGAGTAGCCACTAACAGATACTTCCAGCTAGAGTTTATTCAACACATCCCACAATTACTGCTCTGCCTTGTGAACTTTTATAACCTCACTCTGTTATAGACACCATCGATCTTGTAACTGATAACTGTTTAGAAGCAAACATATGGCCTTTCTCTCTCAGAAAGTATAGAAGTACTACTGCCAGAAGTAGTATTTACCTATGTTGATTTGTTTAATCATCACTTTTCATTCTTGATTGGATCATTCCTTTTACCATACAAATTCACCAAGAGGAATGTATAAAGTTCTAAATACGGCAACTAAAACCTAGTTAGTACCATGAAGGAGGTACTAGTATTATCCCTATTTTATAGATGAGGAAACTAAGAGAAAAAGGATTTTAAAAAAAATTACACACCATTTTCCAATTAGTAATAGGTGGAGCTGGTTTGTTTTCTTAACTATTACATTATATTGCCTCTCAACTTCATAACATATAGTTTGGGGTCTCTAGGGAATAGGCAGGGGGAACAGGGGTCCAATTATCCAAGAAATTCTGGATCCTCTAATTTCATTTTCCTTTCACCAGTATTTCTTAATTGCTTCTAATTAATATTACCTTGCCAAAACTAAATATATCTTTATGAAGAACTTGGAGAGTTTAAATAGCCTTCACGGGTATAATAGCAGTGTAGAAGCAGTGATACTGTAAGATATAAAAAGAGCCAGACTCCTTTGGGATGTGGCAACTGATTAGATTTTATTGACACTGGTGAGGAGATACTTATGAAAATAAGTGCCTCTTTATTGCTGGATTTTACATTCCAAGTTTCTGCTTCATCAGCCTATCTGATTCACTGTCACTAAAGCAATATATCAAGCATGGTACTTTGACTCTTAACCTTATTTTACTCATCTAAAAATACAAAGGAAAAGGCATGTCAATTTAATAGAGTTGTTGTGAGGATTAAACAGGGCATCAGAGAGATTTGAGCAGGGGAGTGGCAAAAAAAGGCTTTGTATTTTAAAAGCACACTATGGGCTTCCACATAGAAAATGTTTTAGAGAGGGATAATACAGGAAATGAAGTCAGATTTGGAAATACATGGTTTCAATAAAAGATGATGCTGATTTTGCAGTACAGCAGTTGTGATTAAGCTGGGGAAAATGAATGGATATTCAGCTGTACATTTGGATGTAAAACCAATGACACTTAGAGATAAACTGAGTACAAGGAGTTAGGGATAGGGAAGAGAAAGGAAGAACTCTCTGTTTTTGACATAAGCATCTGAGTAAATGGAGGTACCATTCACTAACATGGACAAAACTGAAAGATGACGAGCTCTCTATGAGCAGATGCAAAGCAGGGGCACACAGAGTGGTATAATGGACATTGGAGAGTCAGAAGTGAGGCGGATGGGAGGGGAGAAATGAAAAATTACCTATTGGGTACAACGTACACTATTCCAGTGACGGGTATACTAAAAGTCCACATTTCACCACTCTGCAATTCATCCATGTAACCAAAATCACTTTTACCCCCAAATCTATTGAAATTGGAAAAAAAAAAAATAAGTTGGGTTAAAAAAGGAATGTAATTGGAGACACATTAGCTTTGAGACAACCAAGAGGTGATGTCAAGTATACATGAATGGGTTTGAAGCGCAAAAGAGATCCATATGTCAGCTAGATGTATACGTTTGAGAATTGTTGGCATATTCATAGCACCGAAAACTATAAAAATAAATAAGGTATCCAAAGGCATAGCTTGAAATGAGAAAACAGGATGAAGCCCTGGGAACTTCAAACTTAGTTGTTGTTTTAAAAGTTGCTAATATTTATTCAGAATTTCCTTTGTACTAGGCACTATACTAAGTGTTTTTACATAGATTGTCTTAATTCTTGCAACATCCAATTTTCCATTTTAGTGAAAACTAGGGTTTAAAATGGGTCAATTAATCTGCTGAAGATCACATGGCTAGTAAATGGAAGAAAAGGACTTTGCTCTCTGACAAATGACCTAGTCTAACAGAGTGGGAGTTGACAAAGGATTAAATAAGGCATGTGAATCTCTAAGAAGAATGCATGGCACAAAAAGTTACTTACAAGTAGTAGCTATTGTTATTTTTTTAATAAATAAGTTGGAGAGTAAATAAAGTTAGTGGATTGCCCACACTCTCATAAGAAATCTGTCATGTATGATATATTTAAATACCTTTCTGTATATAAAGCTTTTACCACTCCAATTAGATTGCCAAACAATTTAAAGATAAGCTCAAAGTCAATTAAAATTCATATGCTTCAAATAAAAATGTGGTAAGGTATTTATGGAAGATATTTTAGAAAATAAAGGAGGAAAATAACCAATCAGAGCCCCATTGCAAAATCCTATTTTTGTATCTACTGTTGATAGTACATTTTTTCTGGTTTTCATACTTTGAACTTTTCTACAGAATAATTTGAACCATTTCAGGCATATAATTTTATATTTTATTTTTAAAACCTGACATTACATCATCAGCCTTTGCTATCTTATTATAGTCTTTGCAACAACATAATGACTGCCATCCCTACACTAATAGATTTTCTAGTTCATTTAATAATTCCTGTCTTATTGAACATTTAGGTTATCACAATTATAGGGCCTTACACAAAATTCTGTTATAAATAACTTTATTCCCAAGCCCTTTGTACTTAAAATTATTTACTGAAGAGAGAGTTCCCAAGCTGAAATTACTAGGTCAAAGATTTCTAATTTGTACCAGAATCTTAATGTACCGAATTTTATACTGAGTTTATTTTTATTCTCCATAGTACCTAACATAATGCTGCACACAGAGTAGGTATTTTATAAATACATATTGTTTAAATAAATAATGAAATCGATGAGAAACCTTCACCAAACCATTATTATCACATAGACTTAACCTATCATTACATTAAATAAAATTAACAAGGAAGCCAGCATCATTATAAACACATAACAACAGATGATCAACCAAAATATACTTTAAAAGTAAAGGGCACTGTATGCATGCAAAATGCATTATTTAAATGCATGGATCTCTAATTTCCAATTTAGAGAACTTTAGCATAAAAAAATTTACAGACTTCTTTAGAATTCCTTGCCAATAACAAAAACAAACAGAAGAAATGACGTAAAAAATTGAGTTGCTTTTAATGAAATACTTTAAAATAACTTTTAAAATCTAACTTTCTATTAGCTCTATTTTTAATAGAAAATTACATATAAAGTAGTGATTCAATACAAAATGAAAATGAATATTCAACTTACGCAAATACGTGCTCAATCTTTTCTCTCCCTAATCCCCATAACTCCATTGCCCTGCCACCAGTTCCACACTGTCATAAACCAATTTTATATATACTTATGGGTATGTAAGGTTGTAATCTCAAATTCAAAGTTCAATAAGACATTTATGTATACAGAGTAACTTTAATAAACACTGGCCATATTTCAGGCATTGTACTAGGAACTACCCTAAACTATTTACAAGTTTCTGAATGTCCCCTGATCTTTCTCTTCTGGACCTCCATGCACATGCTGTTACTTTGCCCCATTCCTCTTGTTTCACTTAGTAACTTCTTTATTTTATTTCAAGTTTCCATTAGCTATAACCTCTACTCAGAGTTTCCATTTGTACTCCAAGAATGTGTTAGATGCTGCTCCTGTTGTGCTACTGTAAGCCTGTGCTTATTTCTTATCAAGTTATATCATAATTGCCTATTTACTTTTCGTCTCCTCCACTATACTATCACTGCCTAGAGGATAAGTGATTTACCTTTCCTATAAATTAAGAGAATTCAAGTTACCCTTATTACATACACTCTTGTGTGTTGTGTGTTTATAAATATTAACTGTGTTGAGACTAGATGGTATATACGGCCCAATTTCATAATTATAATTGGCTGTCTAGTTTTCTATGCATTATATTCATTCCTCTGATTAACTGAAAACTTTCAGGGGCCAGGGTTTTTTGCCTTAACCTTCTCACGCAACCTCCAGAGTGTTATTACAAAATGGTCATTAGTTAACTGTTGATGAGTAGTTACTTTGGATACAATCATGATCTAATATAACTACCACTGGAGCCCAGGTCAGGAGCAATTTTAAATCACTGCTTAAACTTTCCTTTATGAACCAGGGATTTGACAACAAGGTAATCTGTATAACCCATCAGAAAAGCAATTTCTTAACATTTTCCAGGGAGCAAAAAACACTCATATTCCAAAGTCTCATTTCTCAGAATCTCTCCAAAAATAATTTAAAAGTCAGAGACTACTATTTTCATGAAAATGTTTATAGGAGTTTCATTTTCTCTTTAAAAATAGATGAAGCTTAAGTAAATGGGAAATAAGTTATCTCCACCTGAAAAATTTTTCCTCCTATGGCAGGACACTAATATAACTTCTGGCCTTTCTCTGCCCATTAATTCATTCTGCTTTTGGTGAGAGCTGGAAATAGGAAAGTAGGATGAATTATTTGACTATCGTTTCTGGCAAAATGTAAACCAGGCATGTGTCGCCCACCTGCACCCTTCTTCCTCTTGGGAACAAGTAAGCCAAATGGAGCAGCTGGTCTCCAGTGCTCTCCCAGGGTCTGATCTTCCTCACTGTTGAGAGCAGGCCTAGTTCATTACTGGTTGCAATTGAGAAAACGGGAGGGTGGACAAGTAGTCTGCCTACATCTAAGGTTCAGTTAGCAGACCCATTTGGCTTTCATAATAAGCTACATGTTCCAACCTAGGCTTAATTAGCAATACAGGTAATATTTTGGCTCCATCTGCCACTCATTTGTTTTATTCTCAAATTATTCAAAGCCTAGGCAGAGAAGAGGAATGCCATTTATTGGCTTCCCTGAGAAACCAACAGATGGGAATATGCAAAAGTGAAAATAGCTTTGCTGTTGTGGTAGTTAAACTATAAGTGATTCTTCCTTTCTGTTTTCCTAAATTTTCATTATTGTAATACAATATCTTCATTAAAAGAGAGAGGTTGTACGAGGGCTAAACAACAACAACAAAAGACAAAATAAACAAAAAAAAGTCCTTACTAATATCAGGTTAATCTTTTATTATTGCACTTGCTTGAAAATAATTAAACTGGATTTCGAAAGTAAAACAAAATATTTTAAAAGACCAAGTTTTCAACGTAAAATAAAAGTAAAAAACATATGCCTACTTGTAAAGTTCAAGTGCATGAGCTTAGGTGCTGTAATTTGAATAGTCTGAGTTTTACAGAAAGGAAGAGGAAATATGATGACTCTTTTCAACTATTCCAGAAGGCAAGGCATTTTGGAAGAGAAGAATCACTTCTCTAGAGATGTCTGTTATTCTCTACAGGATTTTAAACATCATTATCACTAGTTGGCAGAGGAAGGATCCAATATGTCACTGAAAAATACGTCTCTAAACGAATCAAGTGATGCCAGTGAAAAGCTTCATCTACAATTAGGCCTACAAGTTTGCTTCTTGAGTCTCAGGTTTAGTAGGAAGCGCCAAACTGCAACCCCAAAACTCTGACAGCAACCCTGCTTCCTCCATCTTATTAGCCCATAAAGCCCCTTTCTATTTCTTGGAAGCTTGATTGCTTCAGTTCAAAGGATCCCAAACAGAATTTGCAAAAGTGCAACCTAATTCCCTCTATGATAAAGAAAATAATTTAGTTTCTATCTGAGAGCTGTTTATCTACCACAGGGCAGGAGCTTTGGATGGAAATCCCTCAGCAGTATATCAACAGCTACCAAACAGCACTCCTTACTTCCTAAATCTCAGCAGTCTTAGTTTGTATTCTGATACAGGAAGAAACACAATTAGATAAATTTGAGCATAGAAGTGGAATTATGAGGATAGGCTAGAAACTTTTCAGATGAGGCAAATAATTAAATTACCTTGACCAGTAAAGCAAAACCAATTCACTATGAAAATATATCATACCCTGATTACTGAATTTTATATTTTTATCTTTCTGCCTCATTTATCCAGTAGACTATTCCTAATGTAATCCACCAGGAGGGCACTTTGACTCCAAACATCAGTTTCATAATCTGTAAAATGGGGATAATATTTCAGAGTGAAGCTTAAACTAGGCAATTATTTTAGCAAAGCCTGTTCAACACTAATTTCATAGAAGGCCAAAAATGATCCTTATTTTTCACAATTGATAGGTGTCTGTCTTTGTGCTCATCGGATTAACATAAATTACTTCCTTAAATTTCATGTAGCCTAACTGTTGCCAACTTGCATTTCAAATCCCTTTGAATCCTAACTCTTTCTTCTGCTCCACCCTGTATATGTAATACCCGAACTTGCATGTCATCTCCTTTTCTTGAAGAGTCACAATGCATCTTAGCATATTAAACTGAGATCCTCTGCAGTAAAGAGATACGTTCTTTTCGTTTGTTGACAATTTCTAAAAAGCTTTATTTTAATATTTCCTTGGCCACTTTTCCATAGAACACAGTGGGAAATAAGATGCTAAAATATAGAGACAGTTATCTCAGTGGCACAAATGTAGGTGAGTTCTATTTTCTTCTTTCTTCTTCTACACAATTTCCCTCCAAATCTGAAATTTCCTTATTTTATAATCAGAGAAATTATTCTTCTTATAAACAGCCTAGTGACACTAGGACTATATTTACCAAGTGCTTGCTGTTCCTAGATCTTTGTTCCTAGATTGTTGTCCCTCAATTTTAGTGCATATCTTAATTTCCTCATTGAGTACCTTGGGCATTTCATTAGTAGAATGGGCATATCATTACCATAATACTTCTCATGGCAAACATTTTGAAGTCTAAATACAATAAAATGCTAACAAATAAGGCCAGAACATTTCAATTTTAAGACTCCTTTAAAAATTGAAATCCAAGAGTTCATAGGTAGAGTCATTCTACTAAACAATGATCAATTTGACCTTTTCAGGTTGAGGCATTCTAATTCAGCCTTCATAGCTTTTGGAGTGAGAAGGTTTAGCCTCAATGAACATGTGGGCCATTTCTTAGCTGTGTTATCTAGAATATAATGTATTACATAATCTCCCTGAGTATCTGTTTTCTCATCTGCAAGATGGGAACAAAGTGACTCATACCTCTGGGCTATTAAAATAACTGGGACAAATCTCTGTCAAAGTACTTGGTAAATGAAAATATAAAATTGTACAGAAATTATTTTAAAATAAATAGAAAGTATCATTTTTAAAATTCAAGTAGAAAAAGACTAAATAAAAAATGAATGTCTCATGGTAGTGCTCACATTTCTTAAGCACATATCCTAAATACAGTTTTGCAAAAAATCACCAGTAAATGTCAAATAGACATTTCTTCTCTAACTAAAAGACATTCTGATTGTTAGTAGGTAAAAATACAATTTTCACTAAGTGAGAGTTTTACCTGTTATCTCCATGAGAATTCTACTCCTGTTGCCTGAGAGATCCCTTTTCTAGCTTTCATTCATAGTAAGTAAAATGTGCAAAAGTTGCCTTCCTAATAGTCTACTAATTTATTTCACTAAAGATAATTTTCTCAGCTTTGATAGTATCCTGTTTTTATAGAGCAATACCTTTTTTTGACCTTTAATACATGACACAAAGCAATTATTTCATGATATTTAAATATAAAATCACCTACTGTTAAACTGTCAGACTAAAAATGACTAGATTTCAAGATTAATGAATGTTAACAAGAAAACTAACCATCTTTCTCCTGTTAATTGTCCTTCTATGCAATATTAGTTTTTGTTATAACATGTCAAACCACAGGCTTAAATCTCTTAGAAATGGATATATTCCATATGCAACACAAGAAGTAGTCAGGAAGTCTACCAAATTAAAGACAGGATGGGGAATAAAAGATCACTTACTATCATGGCACTCTACAGCCATGATTAAGATAAGGTTGACCAGAGAGAGACCTTAACAGGACCCCTTGGGAATCTGCAATCACACATTGTCTTTTCCACCTGTGGAGTCCAGAGAACTGTGAGAAATAACCTTTAGACTTCTTTATATTGATTATATATCCATTTAAAAACCACTGGACACTATCAATTGGACACTATCAATTTTTAAAACATTATGCACTCCAGCCTGGGTGACAGATCGAGACTCCATCTCAAAAAAAAAAAAAAAATTATACTATTATTTAGTTAAGCGATTCAATATCTGTGGCTTCAGTTTTGCCATCTGTAAAAATAGAACCGGGACAATGTAAATTAGGGTCCATCAAAACAATGGGATTTTTTGAAGCCATTAAAAATAATAAATGTGAATAGTCCAACAGAATAGAAACCAGATTTTTATGGGAGAAAATCAAGATTAAAAAATTACTTGCATATTTAAATTAAAACTATGCATAAATGCATTAACATGAACAACAATCTGAGAACATGGAGAAATGAATAATGTGTTCTTATGCTCTTTGTTATTTTTATATTGCCTAAAGTTCTTCCCTTTAGCCAGCAAAGTTATATCAAGGGGTTAAGCTACTTTGATTAGCATTAAAATTCAATAACCCTATACCTCCATTATATGAATACATATGGTTGCTTTGTTCTTCAAGTATTTTGTATACATTCATCACTCTCTATGAGTATATTGTGAGATTCCTAAAGAAGGAAACCATGAGTTTTACCCTCTTTCAATCTGCTGCACATAAAAACTCAGCACATATGTAAAAGTGAATAGACTTAGGGATTCAGGACTTGCAAAATCCATCCTATAGTGAGTTAAATTATTTCCAGTCTTGTGGTACCAATTATATTATATACCAGAACCCAGCTCCTAAGCCCCCTTGGCAAAAGTAGTAGATTTTAGCAGTATTTTAAAAATGTGTATCTTCCTAAATAGACTATATTTCAGTGAGGGTAAAGATCTATCTGCTGTGTTGGTCATCTTATCTCTAGCACCTAGCACTATGTCTGCAATATGGAAGACTGGCCACAAGTATTTGCTATATCATTAGATAAAAATTTCTCTATCTGAACATTATTAACATTTTATTTTTTGTTGGAGGGGCTATACATTGCAGGATGTTTAGCAGAATCTCTGGCCTCTACACACTAGATGCCAGTAGTTATCTGTACTAGGTTCTTAATAAACGTGATCATAGCTGAAATTGCTCAAAATTATTTTTAGTTGTGGTACATAATTGGTAGCAGAAATGCTGCTGATACTTTCTCATGGCACAGAATGTTAGGAAATATAAAGGAAGTAAGTGAATATTCTTTACAAGAACTATTACCATCAGTAATGTAAGAATCTACCAAACACCCAGAGTTTAAAGAGTTCTATGAAAGCTTTCCAGCATATAAAGAGATGTAAGGTTTATAACCAAAACTTAGGGGGTAAAATGATGGGGAAATATAATTAGAAGAAAGCTAATTACATCAAAACAAAAGTCATTAATTCGCTAATATCTAATATATTGCCAGATTTCTCATTCCCTTTCCAATAATTTACCTTATTTGAACCTGCACATCTATGATGGGAATCTCTAGCTATCAGAAATTGTTAGGAGACCCTCTTCACCTTGGCTAGATGTCCAGTCTTTCCAATTATCAATGACCACAATGCTTACATTCTGAAGGAACTCCAAACTTCCCAGGAAGAGAGAACTGACCCACTGTGTCATCTCACAAACACACACACACACATACACACACACACACTGCACACATACATCTTCTGAACTGAGGGTAAAAACGTTCATGAAGTCTTTAGTGGGAACAAAGAAGGAATTAAAAATGTACACTAAAAAATTCCTAATAGGCTGCTGTCCTATGTCTTTGCTTGCCTTCTTACTCTAATTACCTGGGCTAGAACACACAGAAGAAAATATTTTAAAAAATCCTTTCTAAAAGCAGAAAACAGTACTTGGCCTAAAGAACAAGACTTTGTCTTTCCTTTCTTTAGGCCTTACCTAGGCTTTCCAAAGTTGAAGGTATCTCCCAGAAATATCACCTCCAGCTTGAAGTTTCACTACCGTAAATGCAGGAAGAAAGGAACAAGCAGGAAGACAATGGCATTTCCAATGCCTTCTCATTCCACTCCTCTCATCATAGGTTTCAAAACTTCCCTCAAGAAAGTGGCCGGAGTTTTGTTCAATGTTGGACCAGTACATGTCAGAAATGTCTTTTCTGAGCCCTCCTCTCAGAGAAGGCTGGTTTAAGACAAGAAAAAATCAAAGATATTTAATGAACAGAAGATTTATATAAAACAATGTGATTTGTTATGCCGTTAATATATTTTTATGTCAAACTTGATTATCACTCAATTTCTATGTGGATTTCAAAGTCAGATTCTTTCAATCATGTCTCAATATATAAAACCTACTCATGCTTTTTTTATTTATCTCAACAAATTTGTGGTTTGCTGGGCACTCAGCCTCTGTTTGCTCAACATTAGCATTATTGTAAGGCTTAATAGATTTCCCTTTTTCTATCTGGCTGGGTCTGAGTACCCAGTTAAAGCCTCAAGCCGCTAGTGGCATCATTAATGCCACAATGATTAAGTGAGACAGCCAAGCGCCAGGGCACCATGAAGAACAACAGATTTCAAAGTCATCAAGTCTGAAGCACTGTCAAGCTTCTTAAACAGGGTAAAATGCATTAAGTTCCTATTAATTTCACATTCTTCAGGTAAATGAAGAGGGTTGTTTCTAGCCTGTCAATAGTGCCTCAGAACTTTAACTAGATGTTAGGACACAATGATGTATAATCATCACATTCTCACCAGTTTTAGTCCAGCAGTATTGACTTAACTCTACTGGAAGAAATATATATTTGCAGTAAAACCAGATATATTTATTCTAACTCTGTAAGAAGACAGACCACTGGCATTCCCCCAAAATTTGCTTGATTACTTATCAGATTATTCAAATTCGTAGAGATACATACTATATAAATTCCCCCCGAGAAATGAAATATAAATTTAAAATGTAAGTTCATTTGTTAATTTATCAATTCACTCATTCTACAAATTGTATTCAGGTTTAACTATGTTCCAAGCACTATGCTAAGGGCTGTGAATATATTAATAAACAAAATAGACACAGTTTCTGCTCTTGTGCTAGCAGAGAAAACAGATATTGGAAAAAATATTACATATGTGATGAATATTAGAAGGAGGCATGGAAAATGTTTGAATGCATTTATAGTGCGGAGTTGTGAAAAACTATGACTAAGAAATTAGACCTTAATACCAAAATTTAGCAGCTGTATAACCTTGGCTAGTCACTCAAAGTCTCATTTTTTCTACTCTTTAAAATAGAGTTAATTATCTAATTATCTCTTCCTCAGAGGATGTGGTAAGAGTAAAGTATAAATTAAATTGCAGGCAAAAGCACCCAGGATAGACTTGGCACAAAACACGCACCTAGTAAGTGTTAACAGACCCTCAAGCCACCTGATAACTCATGCTTTTTGAATGTCATTTGAAAATTTAGTAGCTTTTGTGCAATATGTCTTATCAATCAAAGTGATTAGTAGGTAATGTATTTACAATTCTAAATAATGCTAAAATAGCTAGAAAGACACTTCTTGGCAAGACAAATTTTTAAAAGAATGGCTAGAAAATTTCTCTTTTGGATCAAGAAGAAAAGACTGAGCATATTTGCTCCAAGAATGAAAATCGATATGCAAGAAAAGGGAAGAGAATGTTCTCTAATGTTGAAAATGTCATTATAAAGGGCAAGGAGGTATAATGAAGGTTCCTAGGTGACAAAAATCAGATGAGCGTCGGAAAGTTTGGATAAATGAACAAACACCATCGTTGGAAGTTCATAGTCTATTTCTAAATAAGAAAATTCCATTCTGTAATATCAAACTGAATTCTTACTACTCACAAAGTGGTTGTCTTTGAAATCAAAGTAGTCCCTTTGTTTAAAACTTAAAACTCATAAAATTTAAATATTAACTGACCAAAGAATTTCAGGAGAGAATACAGGTTTACATAAAGGGCCAAACATTTTGCATTATATACCTTGAAAACTGTGAGCCACATTTGTTCTTCTTTTTAACAACATAAGCAAAACAGAAACTTGGTAATGAATTTATAAGATATAGCAGTGAATGTTTTGATCTACTTATAATTACTTCACTGTTGTTAAAAGGATTTGGCAGTGTAATGACTGATATAAGCACTAGAGTCATTAACATGTATTTACTGGTATGCAAATTGGTTGCCAAAGGAAACATCTTTGTATCTTTACCTTGTGTTGCTATGAGCAGTTTTAAAAAGAAGAGAAAAATGTGCAAGGCTTCTCGTTAGTTTATCAGTTTGGGAAGGTCTAAGAATCACAACATTGGAAGCGTCCTTAGAAATGCACTTGCTTTTGTTGCCTGTGAACTGGCAGGAAAATGGAAATTCTTCAGACCCTCCTCTTTGTATAGTTCTGTGTTTAGTCATCTTCGGAGGATATAATCATTTCACTGTTCCTAACTAAAGCCTTTCTTAAATCAATTTATTTACTACTCTAAAGTATATGCTACTTGCCCTATTGATTCCACTACATTATGCTTTTTTAATTTTTTTCTACATTGTCATATCTGCTCTAGTTTGGCTTTTATTCTATCACAAGTAAAGGAATGAATCTGGGGCCTGAACTCTGGTTCCAATGCAGTGACGTCCTAGCTTTGCGACTCTAAGGAAGGCACTTCACCTCTATGGCCTCAGTTTTCTCTCTGTTTATTGACAAAATTGGACTAAATTATCATTGAATTACCTTCCAGCCTTGCCATTCCATGATTTCCATAAAGCTTGATGAGTTGCCATCTGCTTTAGGAGGAAAAAAAACACTAAAGAAAAAGATTCAGAATGTAGTGTGGGGTCTGCCAACTTGGGAAACCATGTCACCTCTCTGAGACTAATTTGCCTCATCTGTCAAATAGGCATAATTATACCTTCCCTGTCTACCACATAGGATGAATGATCCAGTGAGGTGAAGATACAGGTTGTCATATAGTATAAACTTTATCTTTACTAATCTCTTAAAACCTGGCAGACAGGAAAAAATATGGTGAGTACAGTCCAGGTGTGGTGGTTCATGCCTGTAATCCCAGCACTTTGGGAGGCTGAGGCGGGCAGATCACGAGGTCAGGAGATCGAGACCATCCTGGCTAACACGGTGAAACCCCATCTCTACTAAAAACGCACACACATAAAAAAAAATTAGCCGGGCGTGGTGGCAGGTGCCTGTAGTCCCAGCTACTGGGGAGGCTGAGGCACGAGAATCACTTAAACCCAGAGGTTTAAGTGAGCAGAGGTTGCAGTGAGCCGAGGTCATGCCACTGCCCTCCAGCCTGGTGACAGAGTGAGACTCCATCTAAAAAAAAAAGAAAGAAAGAAAAGAAAAAAAAATGCAAATCAAAATCACAATGAAATACTATCTCATACCAGTCAGAATGGCTATTACTAAAAAGTCAAAAAACAACAGACATTGACAAGGTTGCAGAATAAAGGAAATGCTTATACACTGCTCGTGGGAATGTAAATGAATTCAGCCACTGTGGAAAGCAGTGTGGAAATTTCTCAAAAAACTTAAAACACAACTACTATTTAACCCAGCAGTCCCATTACTTGGCGTATACCCAAAAGAAAACAAATTGTTCTACCAAAATACGCACTTGTACGTTCACAGCAGCACTATTTGTAACGGCAGATGTGGAATCAACCTAGTGCTCATCAACAGTGGCTTGGATAAAGAAAATGTGCTACATGCACACCATGGAATACTACACATCCATAGAAAAAAACAAAATCATGTCCTTTGCAGCAACATGGATGCAGCTAGAGACCATTATCCTAAGTAAATTAACACAGAAACAGAAAAACAAATACTGCATATTCTCATTTATAAGTGGGAGCTAAACACTGGGTACTTGTAGACATAAAAATGCCAGTAATAGACACTGAGGACTACTAGATAGTGAGCAGGGGAGATAGGGTTGAAAAACTAACCGTTGAGTACTAAGCTCAGTACTCGGGTGATGGAACCATTCATACCCAGTAATGAACTCAGCATCATGCAATATACCCATGTAACAAATCTGCATGTGTAACCCTGAATCTAAAATAAAAGATTAAAAAAAAATAAAAACAATCTAAATTTGGCAGCACAATATTTAGAACAAAGAACAATGGACTGGATTCTAACACTATTGCTGTCATTAATTAGATGAATGAGTAACTTCAGACAAATTTGTCAGATAAAGATACTCAAATAGACACAATCATATAAGAAATTTCTACATTATAACTTTTCTTTTGGAATACAGATTTTTAAAATTAGTGAGAGAAGAACAAACCAAACAGAGAGAGAGAGAGAAATTGAGGGAGACAAAATTTACACTTTGACTATGATAAACTAATTTATAACATTCTCTTGCTAAGAACAACTCAAAAGGATGGATTATAAAAAATATTTGAAGTCATAAACAAGTCACGAAGTCAGCCAGGACTTGTGGGTCCAAGATCCCTGAGAGAAGAAAATTCATCAGGAAAGGTACTCAACACATCTTTTCCCCTCAGCTCATTTTCCTGTTAGAAACTAGTGCTAAGCAAGAGGCTGTGAAGCTGAACAGAGAGCTGACAGAGCTTTTGGCAGTCTCAATGGACTGGGGAAACAAAAATTAGGGTTCAGGGTTGAAAAGGACTCTATGACTTGATAATTCAACATTTTGCAGTGACAAAAAGTACAAAGAAATGAATCCAACACTATGTGCTATTTATTTTTCTCAAAGCTATAGTCAATTCATTAGCAAAGTGGGGAAGGAGACTATGAAGTTGGGAAGAAAGAAGTCTCTGAGAAGCTAAGAACTTTCAACAATCACACAATGCTGGAGAGTCAAAAAATGGGTTCAGGGCCCACCAATAAGGAATTAACTTGGTAAACATCTCAGGGTTAAGGCAGAGTTAGGGTTAGGGTTAAGGTTGGGGATAGAGATAGGGGAACAAACTAAAAATAGAACTTGCTCATAAAAACTGAAACTGTGCTTAATCCAGCCCAGCCCATAGTTAGATTAAAGTGATATCCCTGTAAATCTATCTGCACTTAATTTTTTTCTTTTCCTCTTTTTTTTAAGTAAAACCTCTCCAAAGAGAGAACATTCAGATTATCTACAATTTTTCATATATAATAACTGTCATTAAATAAAAATCAGCTAACCAAGAAATAATAAAAGAAAAAACAGAACAGAGTTGCCACTGATACAGATATTAGAGTTATTAGAAAACGCCTTTGAAATAACCATGATCGACATGGTTCAGAAAATAAATGGCATCCCTAAGATATGGGTACTTTTCTGTATAGATGTTATCCTTCACTAAAAAGTTTATTCTTAAATTTTAAAATGTAGAAAGTAGCAAATTTCTCCAGAAAACTATATCTTTGAAAAAGAATCAATGAAAATTCAAGAACTAAAAATTTCAATAAGTGAAATTCAGAATTCAATAGGGGAATTTAAAAATGGATATGTTTCAGCAGAAGAGAGTGGCAGTAAACCAGAAGAAATGTTAATTAATAGGTCCAAAATGAAGCACTAAAAGAAAAGATTAAAAACTATTTTACAATGCCATAAAAGACATATACCTCATTATACAAATAACGAAGTGTGTGTCAATGGACCCTGAGAATTGAGAGAGAGAGAGAATGTAGCAGAAGCATTATGTGATGTATAATGATCAGTACATTTTCAAAACTGACAAGACAAAAAGCTGCAGATTCAAGAAGTGCTGCAAATCCCAAGTAGGGAAAGTACAAAGAAAACACACCAAAATATACAATAATCAAATTGCTGAAAACCAATGACAGAGATTGACTCTTAAAAGCAGACATTAATTATAAAGAAGCAATGATAACACTGGCAGCAATAATGAAAGCCATAGGCATTTTTAATGTACTGACTGCCTAACTTGCATTTTATATTCACTGAAAATACAATTCAAAAACGTAGGCAAAATAAAAACACTTTCATCAAACAAAAAACAGTGAATACACCAGCAGATCTATATTTAAAAAAATACTAAAGAGAATTCTTCAGGTAGAAGGAAAATGATTCTGGAAGGAAGCAGAAACATACAGAAAGGATTGAAGAACAAAAAATAGGGTCAATAGATGGGTAAATCTAAGCGAATATTGGCTATGCAATCCTTAGAAGAAATTTGTAGCTATTATGTAGCTTGTAATACATATACTTTTTAAAAGGAGAATATCTAAAAATCAAAGTTTCCATCTCAGGAAGCAGTAAAAGTAAGGAAAATAAAACCCAGATATAGTTGAAGGAAGAAGATAATTAAGATGAAAATCAGTGACAAATAATATATAAATGTAAAATTGGAATTGGTTAGCTATTATAGCTATTAGTAAAGGCTTTAAATTGATAACCATCTACTATAAATGATCAAGAAGAGAAATGGGACAAATTACTAATATTAGAAGTAAAAAATAAAACATCACTTCAGATCTTACCAAAGACAATATAAACAACTTTATGCCAATTAAAGTTAAAAATTTAGTTGAAATGGAGAAAGCCTAGCTGCAAAATAACTTACCAAAACCAGTATAAGAATAAATTTTCTAGTCTCTGATAAATAAATTGAATTACTAATTTAAAACCTTTACAGAAGGAAATATCAAGCCCAAAGACTTTAGAGGTGAATTATTCCAAATTTTAAAATAATAATGTTAATCTAAAACAAACTCTTCCAGAGAACAGCAAAAGATAAATCATTTCCCAATTTCTTTTAAGGCCAGCATAATTTTGATTTTAAAAAAGACAAAAACAGTATAGGAAAGGAAAATTACAGGCCAATCTTTCTCATTAGCATGAAAGCAAAAAACCATAAAACAGCTACATATGAAAAGAATAACACCACATAATTTTAACTTTCAAAAATCAGCCAACACAATTCACCACATTAAGAGACAAAAAGGAAAAAAAAATGATAATTTCAATAGATATAGAAAATATATTTTATAAAGTTCAACACTTATTTTTAAAAATCATAGCAAACTAAGAACAAAAGGGAGTAACTCTAAACTGAAAAACACTTTTGAAACATTATATTAATGTGAAGTATTAGAACATTCTTGTTTAATATTAGAATGCCAGCTATCATCATGTCTATTCAATACTATACTGGAGATTTTAGCCAGGAAAATAAGAAAAAAATTAGAAGAGACCAAATAAAACTATCAATATTCTCAATTAGTTCAAATTATTTACATAGTAAATCCAAAAGAATCTATAGATGAAGTATTAGAAATGTAAGTGAATTTAGCGAGTTGTCTACATACAATGTCAATATATAAAAATCAATTGCATTTCTTTAAGTATATCACCAATAATTGAAAAATACAATTTTAAAACGATACAATTTTTATCAACATATAGCACCTCTAAATGAGTAAATGTAATGAGATGTTTAAGAATTCTACACAGCGAATTATAAAATATTGAAAGAAATTAAAGAAGACTTAAATAAATATATATACACATACATATCATGCCATTAAATTACAAGATCAAAGTTTTAAGAATATAAATCCTTCTCAAGTTGGCCCACAGATTCAATCAATTCACAACCAAAATCTCATAAAGGACATCTGTGGAAATTGACAAGTTGATTCCAAAATGTATATGGAAATGCAAATATACAAGAATTGCTAAGAAAATTGTGTAGAAATATCAAATTGTAGGACTTACACTACCAGATATTAAAACATTATGTACAGTAATTAAGATAGTGCTCAGTTTGCATAAGGACAAATAGACCAGGATATGTGAATAGGGTTCAAAAATAAGCCCACTGATATAAGGTTACTTAATATACATCAAAGGTATACTATAATTAAATGCGGGAAAAGGTGTTCTTATCAACAAATAATTAATTATATATCCATATGAGGGAAAATGAATTGTGACCCCTTACTTCATACTACACACAAAATCAATTCCAAGTCAATTTAGATCTAAATGTGAAAAATTCTAGGAGAGAACATAAAAAATATTTTAACAAACTTGGAGTAGGCATAGATTTCCTAAAAAGGACACAAAAGGCACTTTATCATTTCATAAAGAAAAAGATTGATAAACTGGACAAAATTAAAAGTAATAACCTTAGTTCAAAAGGCACCATTAGAAAAAGGAAAATGCAAGAAAAAGAGTGAAATAAAATATTTGGAATACATATATCCAAAATAGGACTCATATTCAGAATACATATAAATCAGTAAAATAAATAAGATAAAAGAAAACCCAGACCGATAAATATGCAGAAAGATCCTCAAGCTTCTTAATGAGAGAAATGCAAAACTATGGACCTAACAAAGTAGTTACTGAAAAAAAAAAAATGTAGAGCAGCTGGAAGAAACATACATTGCTGGTGGGAGTATAGATTTGTATAATCACTTTGGAAAACTCTATAAAATTTTCTACTACAGTTAAACATATGCTTATTCTAAGATCTAGCAATTGTACTCCTAGTTGTATAACTGAAGGCATATCACACCCAAAGTTTACAAAAATGTTCTTACCAGATTTAGTCATAACAGCCTGAAACTGGAAAGCAAACTAATATCCATCAACAGCAGAGTGAATAAATAGTGAGGTGTATTCATACAATGGATCACCATATGGGAATGAAAAGGGATAAACTGCAATAACAGTTTCCAAAAGACAAACTGCAACAACATAAATGAATCTCACAAATATAATATTGAGTGAAATAAGCAAGGGGAAAAATAGTCTACGATTCTAGTTATATAAGTTTCACAGGTGTGACTAATTTGTCATGATAAAAGTCATAGGAGTGGTTATTTTTGCAGTGTAGCTGTTAGTGATTGAGAAAGTCCACTAGTGATATCAATTTCTCTACCTGGGAAGTTGTGTTCACTTTGTGAAAATTCATCTAGCTATACACTCTGTGAGCTTTTCTGCACTGATATTTTATTTCAATTTTAAAAGATACACTTGTATAAATAAGTAAATAAATATACTAGAGCATAGAGTTTTTTAATTGTAGTAAAACAAAAATAACATAAAATCTACCCTCTTAAATTTTTAAGTGTACAGTATTACATAATTAAATATAAGCACAATGCTGTACAGTAGATCTGTAGAACTTTTTCACCTTGCATGACAAACTTTGTACCCATTAAAGAAAAACTCCCCATTTCCCTCTCTCTCCAGCCCCGGCAACCACCATTTTACTTTCTGTTTCAGTGAGTTTGACTACTTTAGACACTTCACGTAAGTGGAATCATGCAGTATTTGTCCTATGACTGGCTTATTTCACTTATTATAATGTCCTAAAGATTTATCTTTGTTGTACATATTGTAGCATATGACAAGATTTTCATTTTTTAAAGGCTAAGTATATGTATATAATATATAAGCATATTATATACATATATGTATATAATATATAAGCATATTATATACATATATGTATAATGTTACAAATGAATCTCACAATACATCACAAGATGTTATATATACATAACATTATATATACATATATGTGTGTGTATATATATATATATATATATATAACATTTTCTTTATCCCAACACCCACAATGGACATTTAGGTTGTTTCTACCTCATAGATATTGTGTATAATGCTGCACTGAATGTAGAAATGCAAATATCTCTTTAAGATTCATATTTCAAATTCTTTTGGATAAATACACAGAAGTGAGATTTGGTGGGTCATATGAAAATTAAATTTTTTATTTTTTTATGAACTCAAAACTGTTTTCCATGGCAGGTGCACTATCTTACATTCCCAGCAACAGTGTATAAGGGTTCTAATTTCTCCACAGCCTTCTCAACACTTGTTATCCTCTGTTTGTTTTTTTTTTGTTTTGTTTTTGGTTTTGATTTTTTGTTTTGTTTCTAATGGCCATCTTAACAGGTGTGAAGTGATATCTCCTTGTGGTTTTGACTTGCATTTCCCTGATGGTTAGTGATGTTGAGCATCTTTTCATATACCTGTTGGCCATTTGTATACCTTCTATGGAGAAATGTCTACTCAAATCCTTTGTCCATTTTTAAAATTTTTTTGCCTTTGAGTTATAGAAGTTCCTTATATATTCCGAATATTAACCCTTTACAAGTGATATGATTTGCAGATATTTTCTCCCATTCCATAGGTTGCCTTTTCACTCTGTTGTTTCCTTTGCTGTGCAGAAGCTTTATAGTTTGATATAATCCCACTTGTCAATTTTTGTTTTTGTTGCCTGTGCTTTATTTTTTTTAACTGAAATTTCTATCTGAGTTATTGTGACTTCACTCTTTCTGCACTGGCATCTTTTTTCTACAAATTATTTCAAGAATACATACATGATTTGAATTATTTTGCTGTTTTTGCTTAGATATTATTCGGCCTAGATGAGTTACAGAAACAAAATTTGCAACTTGAATTTCTCAGTCGCTGCAACAAATGTGCTGCTTCAGAAGGCATAACCCTCAGGAGGCAAGTATCATATAGTTTGAAGGGATGTGTCAGTCAAGGCTCAAAAAAAAATGCTGTAAAAACTGAGGAAATTTAGTATTATACTAAAGCTGATGGTTAAGATGTAAATATTTTATTTTTGTCCTTCCCAGAAACACATACATAATTTTAAACTTCACTAAAATGAACCCTATTGGCCAAATCCTAAGAAATTGTAAACTACAAATTCCATCACTAAGTTATCCCATATACGTGTAGTGTATTTTTCTCATTTTTATTTTAGTGAATAGAAATGTTAGAAAGTCTATCAAAATAACCAAAATATACAAAATAACTAAGCATTGACCTCGTTAACTTTGCCAACAGTCTAGCTCTCTAAGTGTTACTGCAGTTCATTCTGTCTTGCACAATTCAGGCAAGCACTCCAATTCTTCAGTCACTTTGCTCCTAACATACCATGTGTCTCTAGAAATTTCCCCCAGCCCATTTTACACTTGTATGGCTCAGTTGAAAAATTTGAGGTTAACACAACCAGAAGATTGAAGATGAACATAATTTATAAAAAGAGGGGTCACTTTGGAAGTTACAGTAAGTAGGCAGGGGTTTCTCATTATTATACTGATAAAATCTAAAGCTAGGCCTGTTTCATTTTGGTTATCTGAAATTAAACAGAGTTTATATTCTATATACTTATAATGCTCTCTGAGCAATTCAGAAGAAAAGGAGGCTCTTTTATGCTATGAAGAAAAGTACAGTTTGACATTTATGGGTAAAAAATTATATCAATACAATAGTTGAAAAAACGTAGGGGAAAGCTTAGATTTGTGTTTGATTATTGCATTCCAGGTAAAAATTTCATATAAAAATATTTTAGTTGTAATAGATAGGCTTTAAACACGTATCTGCAAATTTGGGCTCATGGTTCCTACTTTGCCCAAGAGACAGGGTTGTTAAGAAGATAATAAATGTAACAGGTAACATTTATTGAAAAGTCATCAAATGCTAAACATTGTGTGAAATATTTTATCTTTATAAGATAGGTAGTATCACAGACAAATGAAAAAAAAACTGACAGGAAAGATAAGTTTTTACCGTAGGTCATACAGCTTGTCAGGGCAAAGAAAGACTTTTAAATAATGTTTGTTTTATTTGCAAATTCATGTTTTTAAATTACCTCACAGAGATCTAGTAAGATAATAGAAATGAGTGCTTTAAAAGTTATATGTCACTAAACTAACAGAAGAGGCAGATCTAAAACTAAAATGGCAATTTTGCATGTATCTGCTTTTGAAGCCTTTGAAACCAGAAGACTAAAAGAGTGTTAGTAGTCATCACAACTAGGTTGTGGTTTTTGAAATGGATAATCAACATAACAGAGAAATAAGGACACTAAGCAGTATACAACATTTTTACAATTGTTAAAATGCCTCTGCCAGCAGAGGTGGGGATGATTGGTATAACATCCTGAAATGCATGTACATACAGTATGTGCATATTGTCAAAATTCTAAATGTAGTGCTAAAGTACTAACACGGTGATAACTAAACAAAATCTTATATTAAAGATTTTGTACTGGGTACTGAGTTTACTGCACAGATTCCCCCCTTCAGGGTCAAAGCGCTCATTTTCCCAGCTGTGAGGAGTGTTAGCTGCTAAGGCTCACCCTCTCTTGGAAGTTGCCTCATTTCTTCACTAGGGCAAACTGCATCCAATGATCCCCATAGGATCAGCTGAGGCCTCTGCTGAGTGTTCTCTAGTAAGTTATTGAATACAAATCTCAGAATTTTGAGTGTTTTCTGGGGAACCTGGCCTACAACAATGACTAATCCCAAATTCTTTCATAGTCCACTGCGTATGGTTCTTGCTATTATTACAAAAGATGTACTTTTTTTCTACTTTCCCAATATCAAGTAATGGAGCAGTAAATCTTCTACATAGAGCTGACATTACTTTATGGGGCTCCTAAAAACTTTATATAGAGTCTGTACGTAACAAGGCAATCACATTGAAAAATGGTGCACCTTATGACTAAAAGACTTTTAAAGACTTATACGGTTATTGGCTTAGGAGATTTCTTTCTACAAAACAAAAGTTTTAAGTTATAAAGAAAAGACTTAAGTAGAAACATGCTGTATTTCCCTCTAACTTGCATGCAGCTAAATGAGTTTTTTTCCCATTCTTTCTTGAATAAAATATAAAATCTAGGTTGTAAAATGGAAATAATCCCTGCTGCTTTATAAATCTATAAAAAGTCATTTGATGAGAAGCAATGATTTGTAGTACTTGTGGGGTAATTTATATCAAATGGTACCAGAAACTTCACTTCAATAAAAATTTGACATTTATTAACCATCTATTATATGCAAGACACTCATCTGGGTTCTGTGGTGACAAATAAGGCGATATTTGACTAAATACTTGTTGACTCAATTGTCACTATTCCTTTCCTTCAGGATCCCATAATTTAGTTGAGAAAAAAGGGAAAATAAAAAATTACACAAATACAAGGCAAGCAGTTATTAAATCCATGGGTATGTTTGTTAAAAAATAAATATGACAAAACTGAATGTCTGTCATATAATTAATATATGTGTTTGCATATATCCAAGAGGCAAGAATATATCATAACCAAGAAATAATACCAAATATTTTCAGAGAATCTTTCCAGCCTGAATGTTAAAAGTGAAGAAACCATGCTATCACTGAGCTTATATTATAAAAACATTTTATCTTTTCACAAATGTTCTAATAAATTCTATTCAATTCTAGGTATAAGAAGCTAGAAAGGCTTATGAATAAATACACTGAAATGTATTTATGTCACTATAAAATGCACATTTGCTTATATATAAATATCATCATATTGCACATCAGACCTACTCCTTGTTCTCCTTTTCCTCTCAGTACATGGCACCAGTAATTCTTCAGGCTAAAAATCTAGAAATCAACTCTGACACTTTTCTATACCTCGCCACTTACATATAAACAAATCAGCCTAATATACAGTATAACCTATTTTATCTCCTAATTATATATTTTCAAAAGGGATTATACCATCCCCTAGGGAATGAAAATTGATTATGTAGGAAAGGAGTGTGATAATTAATTTTATCTCAACTTGGCTAAGCTGTGGTACCAAGTTGTTTGGTCAAACACTATTTTAGATGTTGCTTTGAAGGTATTTTTTAGATATGATTAACATTCAGAATCAGTTAACTCTAATTAAAACAGATTACTCTTCATAATATGGATGGGTCTTATCCAATTAACTGAAGGCCTTAAGAGCAAAGACTGAGGTTCTCTAAAGAAGAAAGAATTCTGTCTCAAGATTATAACATATAAATTCTGCCTGAATTTCCACCCTTCCAGCCTCTCTCTCTCTCTCTCTCTCTGTCTCTCTCTTTCTCTCCTTCCCTTCCCTCTCTGTTTGATCAGTACAAGGGTGAAAAATATTTTAATGTATAAAGTACCGATATACGTACTTCACATAAAGAGGTAAGTAGTATGTCTGTGGTATAAAAATTTCAAGAGGGGTGGGGTCAATTAGTAAAAAAGTTTCTAAAAAGTCTCCTGGTCTCTGGGCAGTGGAGAGGGGTGGGAGGGGTGGATAATAAAAAATGGTGAAGAAACACTGTACTAAACATTTCTTTAGTATTAGTGTGTCCTCTACTGTGTATCTTTTGAACACTACCCTAGAATAGTCCACTATTTATTATTAGAAACATTGCTTCTAAAAGGGCTCTCTGTGGAGTTATCTTGGTCCCCCGTAAATACATCTTCCACATTGTCTACCAAGTCTGTGTAAAATGCAAATTTGACTATGTTACTCCTTTGTTTAAAACCCCTTGATGGCTCCAGGTTTGGGAATCTCTGATTTCTGCTCCATTAGGAACCCACGGGCATGGCAAGTGTCTTCATCATTTCACAGGGGAGGATACTAAGATCCAGTTAGGTGTAATGATTTCCCCAAGTTGCACAATTAAATAAAGGCAAATTGCGGATTTAAAACCAGGTTTCGCAATTTACATATCCAGCTTTTTTTAATTTTAATTTTATTTTTTAAATTTTTTTTATTATACTTTAAGTTCTGGGATAAAATAACATATCAGGCATTTTCTTGGACCACAGTGGGAAAAAAACAGAAATTCATACCAAGAGGAACTCTCATAAGTTTAAAAATAAATGGAAATTAAACAATCTGCTCCTGAATAATCTTTGGGTGAACAATGAAATTAAGGTGGAAATTTAAAATATATATATATTAAAGAAATAAAAATAGAGATAAAATATACCCAAATCTCTGGGATACAGAAAAAGCAGTGCTAAGAGAAAAGTTTATGGTGTTAAATGCCTATGTCAAAAAAATAGAAAGATCTCAAATTAACGATTTAACATAACACCTCAGAGAACTAAAAAAAAAAAAGGAATAAACCAAACCCAAAGCTAGCTTAAGAAAGAATAAAGATCAGAGCAGAACCAAATAAAAGTGAGATGATAAATACAACTTTTCACAAAATGAAAAGTTGGTTCTTTGAAAAGATTAAAAAAAGCCAGATTAACTGAAACAGAGAAGTTTCAAATAAGCAAAATCAGAAATGATAAAGGTGACATCACAACTGATACCTCAGAAATAGAAAAGATTATCAGAGACCACTATGAGCGTCTCTATGAACACATACTAGTAAAGCCAGAAAAGATGAATAAATTTCTGGAAACAAACAATCTCCCAAGAACGACCAGGAAGAAATATGAATCCTAAGGAGATCCAGAGCCAGTAGTGAAATTAAATTAGCAATAACAAACTCCCCTCCCAAAAAAGACCAATGACAGATGAATTCATAGCTGAATTTTACCAGATGTACAAAAGACAGTGGTACAAATGCTACTGAAATTGTTCCAAAAATCGAGGGGGAGAGAATCCTCCCTGACTCATTCTACAAAGCCAGTATCACTCTGATGACAAAGACAGGCAAGAACACAACAACAACAAAAAATTATAGGCCAATATACCTGAAGATAGAGGCAAAAATTCTCAACAAAATACTGGCAAATCAAATCCAACAGCAAATTAAAAAGATAATACACCATGAACAACTGGGTTTTATCCAGGGATGTAAGGGTAGTTCAACATACACAAATCAATAAATGTGATTCACCACATAAACAAAGTTAATAACAAAAACTATATGATTATGTCAATAGACGCCAAAAAAGCATTCAAAAGAATTCAATATCCTATCATAATAAAAACCATCAACAAACTTAGCATCAAAAAGCAAGCTTCAAGATAATAAAAGCCATATACAACAAACCTACAGACAACATGGGGAAAAGTTGAAAGCATTCTCCCTAAGAAATGGAACAAAACAAGGATGCCCACTTTTACCACTTCTATTTAACACAGTATTAGAAGTCCTAGTTAGAGCCATCAGGCAAGAAAAAGAAATAAAAGGGATCCAAATTAGAAAAGGGGAAGTCAAATTTTCTCTGTTCACTGATGATATGATCTTATATCTAGAAAACAACCCCATTACTGAGTATATATCCAAAGGGAAAGAAATCATTACATTAAAAAGACCTGCACTCCAGGAATTCATCCATTTCTTCTAGATTTTCTAGTTTATTTGCGTAGAGGTGTTTATGGTATTCTCTGATGGTAGTTTGTATTTCTGTGGGATCGGTGGTGATATCCCCTTTATCATTTTTTATTGCGTCTATTTGATGCTTCTCTCCTTTCTTCTTTATTAGTCTTGCTAGTGGTCTATCAATTTTGTTGATCGTTTCAAAAATCCAGATCCTGGATTCACTGATTTTTTGAAAGGTTTTTTGTGTCTCTATCTCCTTCAGTTCTGCTCTGATCTTAGTTATTTCTTGCCTTCTGCAAGCTTTCGAATCTGTTTGCTCTTGCTTCTCTAGTTCTTTTAATTGTGATGTCAGGGTGTCAATTTTAGATCTTTCCTGCTTTCTCTTGTGGGCATTTAGTGCTATAAATTCCCCTCTACACGCTGCTTTAAATGTGTCCCAGAGATTCTGGTATGTTGTGTCTTTGTTCTCATTGGTTTCACCCTCCCAAGACTAAACCAGGAAGAAGTTGAATCCCGGAATAGACCAATAAGAGTCTCTGAAATTGAGGCAATTAATGGCCTACCAACCAAAAAAAGTCCAGGAACAGATGGATTCACAGCCAAATTCTACCAGAGGTACAAGGAGGAGCTGGTATAATTCCTTCTGAAACTATTCCAATCAATAGAAAAAGAGGGAATACTCCCTAACTCATTTTATGAGGCCAGCATCATTCTCATACCAAAGCCTGAGAGAGACACAACAAAAAAAGAGAATTTTAGACCAATATCCCTGATGAACATCGACGCAAAAATCGTCAATAAAATACTGGCAAACCAAATACAGCAGGACATCAAAAAGCTTATCCACCATGATCAAGTGGGCTTCATCCCTGGGATGCAAGGCTGGTTCAACATATGCAAACCAATAAACATAATCCAGCATATAAACAGAACCAAAGACAAAAACCACATGATTATCTCAATAGATGCAGAAAAGGCCTTTGACAAACTTCAACAGCCCTTCATGCTAAAAACTCTCAATAAATCAGGTATTGATGTGACATATCTCAAAATAATAAGAGCTACTTATGACAAACCCACAGCCAATATCATACTGAATGGGGAAAAACTGGAAGCATTCCCTTTGAAAACTGGCATAAGACAGGGATGCCCTCTCTCACCACTCCTATTCAACATAGTGTTGGAAGTTCTGGCCAGGGCAATCAGGCAGGAGAAGGAAATAAAGGGCATTCAATTAGGAAAAGAGGAAGTCAAGTTGTCCCAGTTTGCAGATGACATGATTGTACATCTAGAAAACCCCATCGTCTCAGCCCAAAATCTCCTTAAGTTGATAGGCAACTTTATCAAAGTCTCAGGATACAAAATCAATGTGCAAAAATCACAAGCATTCTTACACACCAATAACAGACAGACAGAGAGCCAAATCATGAGTGAACTCCCATTCACAATTGCTTCAAAGAGAATAAAATACCTAGGAATCCAACTTACAAGGGATGTGAAGGACCTCTTCAAGGAGAACTACAAACCACTGCTCAATGAAATAAAAGAGGACACAAACAAATGGAAGAACATTCCATGCTCATGGATAGGAAGAATCAGTATCGTGAAAATGGCCATACAGCACAAGGTAATTTATAGATTCAATGCCATCCCCATCAAGCTACCAATGACTTTCTTCACAGAATTGGAAAAAACTACTTTAAAGTTCATATGGAACCAAAAAAGAGCCCGCATCGCCAAGAAAATCCTAAGCCAAAAGAACAAAGCTGGAGGCATCACTCTACCTGATTTCAAACTATACTACAAGGCTACAGTAACCAAAACAGCATGGTACTGCTACCACAACAGAGATATAGACCAATGGAACAGAACAGAGCCCTCAGAAATAATGCCGCATATCTACAACTATCTGATCTTTGACAAACCTGACAAAAACAAGAAATGCGGAAAGGATTCCCTATTTAATAAATGGTGCTGGGAAAACTGGCTAGCCATATGTAGAAAGCTGAAACTGGATCCCTTCCTTACACCTCATACAAAAATTAATTCAAGATGGATTAAAGACTTACATGTTAGACCTAAAACCATAAAAATTCTAGAAGAAAACCTAGGCAATACCATTCAGGACATAGGCATGGGCAAGGACTTCATGTCTAAAACACCAAAAGCAACGGCAACAAAAGCCAAAATAGACAAATGGGATCTAATTAAACTAAAAAGCTTCTGTGCAGCAAAAGAAACTACCATCATGGTGAACAGGTGACCTACAGAATGGGAGAAAATTTTTGCAATCTACTCATCTGACAAAGGGCTAATATCCAGAATCTACCAAGAACTCAAAAAAACTTACAAGAAAAAAACAAACAACCCCATCAAAAAGTGGGGAAAAGATATGAACAGACACTTCTCAAAAGAAGGTATTTATGCAGCCAAAAGACACATGAAAAAATGCTCATCATTACTGGCCATCAGAGAAATGCATATCAAAATCACAATGAGATACCATCTCACGCCAGTTAGAATGGCAATCATTAAAAGGTCAGGAAACAACAGGTGCTGGAGAGGATATGGAGAAATAGGAACACTTTTACACTGTTGGTGGGACTGTAAACTAGTTCAACCATTGTGGAAGATGGTGTGGCGATTCCTCAAGGATCTAGAACTAGAAATACTATTTGACCCATTCATCCCATTACTGGGTATATACCCAAAGGATTATAAATCATGCTGCTATAAAGACACATGCACACGTATGTTTACTGTGGCACTATTCACAATAGCAAAGACTTGGAACAAACCCAAATGTCCATCAATGATAGACTGGATTCTGAAAATGTGGCACATATACACCATGGAATACTATGCAGCCATAAAAAAGAATGAGTTCATGTCCTTTGTAGGGACATGGATGAAGCTGAAAACCATCATTCTCAGCAAACTATCTCAAGGACAAAAAACCAAACACCGCATGTTCTCGCTTATAGGTGGGAATTGAACAATGAAAACACTTGGACATAGAGTGGGGAACATCACACACTGGGGCCTGTCGTGGGGTGGGTGGAGAGCGGAGGGATAGCATTAGGAGATATACCTAATGTAAATGACGAGTTAATGGGTGCAGCACACCAACATCATGGCACATGTATACATATGTAACAAACCTGCACATTGTGCACATGTACCCTAGAACTTAAAGTATAATAAAAAATAAATAAATAAATAAATAAATAAATAAATAAATAAAAAGACCTGCACTCCTATATTGATTGCTGCACTATTCACAATACCACAGACATGGAATCAATCTAAGTGTTATTTTATCAGTAGATAATTGGAGAAAGAAACCGTGTGGAGAAAGAAAGAAAATATGAAAAACCTACTCGGTACATTCAGGTGACAGGTACTTAAAAGCCTAGACTTAACCAATGCACAATATATTCATGTAACAAAACTGCACTTGTATCCCCTAAATCTATAAAAATGTTTTAAAACTTTAAAAAGTATAAGCACTAAACCAAAAAGTAAGTCCCATAGCCTGTATCTAGGGACTGGAAATTGAACCCACGTCTATTTTACTACAAAGACTGTGCTTCCTCACTACACTCTACTATGCTATATATAATCACTTACCATCCACCCTCTGAAGAATGAATCCTCTCCCACCTTTTTCACAGAGGCTGTCCTGACTACTCTAGCCCAAGCCATCTTCCTTGTTCTAAAATCTCATAGCATTTTCAATGTTTGCTTTGTGAAATGTCTATAATGTTATGACTTTTTACCTTCATGTTGGTATTTAGGTCCTTGTGAAGTTGTTTTCCTACTCAAAACCAGGTTGGAGAGGAGTACAAAATAGCAATGAAGAGCTTGGACACTGGAGTCAGTCTGTCTGAGCTCAAATCCAAGCATAACTGATTTTTAATCTGTGTGACCTTGGGAAAATTACCTGATCTCTCTATGCCTCTGTTTCATCACTTGTAAAGTGGACAACAGCATTTAACACGTAGAGTTGTGGGGAGGACTAAAGGAATTAATCTATATAAAGCTCTCAAAACACTATCTAGCACATTAGTCATTTAACTACCATAGACAGGAGTTTGCTATCTTCATTTTTTATAATACTCTTTCCACACTTTGAAACTAAACCTTAGCGGTAAGTCCACGAAAGCTCAAGGTAGATATGTAAAAGAACTTCCCATTAGGATGACACAGTCACTGGGGTAGAGATTACCCTGGTTGCATAAGTTGACCCCAAGCCAAGCCAGACAAAATGACCTAAAAGTAAAGCAGATTTGGCTGTGAATTATTAATAGTAAGAAAGGCTATTATGATGACCAAATGTGATGTGTAGAAAAACTACTTTATAGATAACAACATAAGTGAATGTTATTATTTGAAAGTGACAATATGATAGGCATCTCAAGAACTGGATTCATCTTGCTCATATGGAATCTAAATCTTACCTTCTCTGGAAATACGCAAGTGCTTCATTGACGACATCTGTGGACATGCCAAATCATTGTTATAAACTTTATCACAGCCAACTCCAAAATAATTTGTATGTTTCCACTAAATGAAAAAAATTCAAACATAAACTGATCCTTGTATCTTGAAAAAAATCAGGCACTAGGGAAGTAGCATGCCTTAAGGTCTAATTTCAAGAGCAATTTAAATTCTGGAGATTTATATGATTAGAATAAACTGGACCAAGCCTTGAAGCCAAAGAGTTCTTTAACTATCCTTACATCTCTCTCTTGGGTACAGAAATAGAAAACATTTCTCTAAAAATGCTTTTCTAAAAAGAAGCAAAAATCATCCTACCTAGTTTTTATGCAATCTACCGAACAGGTAAAAATTAACTTCTTCACACAATTCAGTCCATGCCACAACACAAATGAAATGAGAACGCATTTAATCTTACCATCCCTATGTCACTCAAAGGTAAAAATGTGAGCATTTATAGATTCCAATAAAATATGAATGCAAAATGTTGTCCTCATTGTTACAACTGTACCTGCTACAGAAACAAGAGCTTATTGTCCTCTTACATTCTGATTTTTAAAATAGGCCATCTTATTCACTTCCCTTGTGCCTAAGGCAGTCCTTGGCATATAGCAGTCACTCATAAATGTGGCTGAACCAGGGTATACAGCATCACCACCACTTCAATTCTTCCTGTGTCCTTGGTTCTCACACTTAAGCATATATAAATTCTGTGAGTCCTACTGTGAAAATTATACTACGCTCACTCTCCCCTCGAAGAGATTCTTAATCAAGAGGTCTAGATTAGAACCCAGGGATGTAAAACTTTAAACAAACATTCGAGGTGATCCAAATGCAGGCATTCAGCAACTATATTTTGAGAAACACTACCTTTTGGTTAATTTCTTAAGTATTGATGATAATGGCTAACATATATTGAACACACCCTCCTTGCCAAGAGCTTTAAATGCATTTCCTCATTTAATTATCATGGCAGTCTATGAAACAGATTTTACTTTCATCACATTTTGCAATGAGGTAATAGAGACTTGGAGAGGTTAAGTAATTTGTCCTAGGTTACAACACTAATGGAAGAGAAAGAATACAAACCCAAGTCTATGGGATTCCAAAGCCCATAATAAATACACTTGGTTGCAAAGAGTGGGCTGCATGGGCTGCCAACAGTTGTCTTTAGCAACATATCAGTAAATGCCATCTACAAATTTGGCTATGAAAATTGATCAGTCATTCAGATAAATGACATTTCATCATTTGATAGCATCAACAGGTATCTTGGATGATGGGTCACAAAGGTCTCATATCCTACAAGGCCACAAAACAATCAACGACCTAATGCATTCAAAATGAGGCCATTCAGTTTTTAATGTTGAAAATAAGAACTTTTTTGTGGAATGACAAGGTATTTATTAGATACTAGTGTTTGTATTCTGTTAACTAAAACATAAAGAACAAAGATGGCCAAAACACACTTTATCATATTAAACATATTTCAAAATTTAAAAAATACATATTTTCCCTTTGCGATATTAACATAGCACAGATTAAAAACTGATATATTCATACAGACAGACCCCTAAATCTCTTCTTTCTCACCCTGTTTGAGGTCAGAGCCTTAGAAAGCACAAGGAATTCCCTTCCAGGTCACTCCAGGGTGTCCTTTGTCTCCTCTCTGATGGTGAAAACAAATGGTGGATTTTCAGCTTCACTGGAAATGGCACAGAGAAAGAAGGCTTGTGCCATGGTAGTGGCTGAATAACCTTTGAACAAGTTCTTAACTTTTCTAATCAATAAAAATGAAATACAAATATGCATCTTAAAAGATTACTATCAGGATTACGTAAGTAAATTCAGGCAAAACCCTCACAAGAGTTCCTGGTAATAATTGGTGGTGGTAAGTATTTTGTTCTTGGTGTCTTCATGCCCACTTGGATCCATTTGCTTTCAGCCTTTCACTAGCACCACTTGTAAATCTAGTTGAAGTTGTACCTTCTTACTACATTGTGATATACAAGGTAGCACATCAGTGGGATTAAAACTAAATATTAGATTAAGTCTTTCTGTCAAAGAATATTCTTTCTAAGGTTTTAAGAAGTGGGATACTGAATTACCATTCAACCCAGTAATTCCATTATTGGGTATATATGCAAAGGAATATAAATAGTTATACCATGAAGACACACGCATGAATATGCTTACTGCAGCACTAGTCACAATAGCAAAGACATACAACCTAAATACCCATCAATGGTAGACTGGATAAAGAATCTGTGGTATATATACACCATGGAATACTATGGAGCCATAAAAAAGAACAAGATCATGTCCTTTCAGCAACCTGAATGTCTCTGAAGGCTATTATCCAAGTGAACCAACACAGGAACAGAAAACAAAATACTGCATGTTCTCCCAAGTGGCAGCTAAACATTGAGTATATATGGACACAATGAAAAGAACAACAGACACTGGAGCCTACTTGAGTGTGGAGAGTAGGAGGAAGGTGAGGATCAAAAAACTACCTATCAGGTGCTATGCTCGTTACCAAGGTGATGAAACAATCTGTACACCAAACCCTTGCAACATGCAATTTACCTCCATAAAAAGCCTGAACATGTACTGCTGAACCTAAAATAATTTTTTTAAGGTAGAATCTTGAGTCCCCTTGGGATTGAATCTTTTCTCTAAAACTTCTCAGACACACTTTCACCCCTTCTAAGCCTTTATACAGCTTCCCATTTCTACCACTCTTTGCCAATGAATCAGCAGGTGCCTACAATCAGGAAGTAATGACCTGCCTTATGTAAAATGAGCAGGGAGGAAATTGATCCCATCAAGACACAGGCTAGAAGGATGAGATAATTACCTACTTTTCCTTTTATTCTGTAGATTCACAATAGCTGGGAACATACCTTCTAAAAAAAGATTCATCCTTATATACATGTATCTGTAAAAACTTGGGCCATAAACAACAGAAGATCATTTCTGTTAACAGTAGAAGAATATTGGACATCAAATATTCTCTTAAGGAAGAGAGAATCAAAAACATCAATAGGTTTGTAAAAGGTAGCAATGCTGCTCTAGGAAATGTCATCAAGAATATAGGAGGAGACTTGAGGCACTGGCAGATGTTTCCTTCCAACTTCATGCTTTTGTGTGGAGGAACCATGACTGTTACCTACTCTATCCCCAGCCCCAGTATATGCATGATAAACAATATGTGCTAAATTTGAATTTGATTAATAAATGGAGAAATAAATGAACAAGTAAATCTACAGAGAGATGCTCTACGGCAATAGGCCCTCACTGAAGTTACATTAAGCCTAATTGAGATTACCATGCTCTCCTTTCCATTGTTTATTAAATTAGAAATAAAAGGGGAGGCAGGCAATCTAAGGAACAGAAAATAGCAACAGGCAATAAACCCATGAGGATGTTCAGCCTTACACATGAGGAGTGACACAGGATATTCAAAATAAAACTAAAATGGGATGTTATTTTATCTAAAAAGACTGGTACAAATTAAAAACTTGTATAGCATAAAATCATGGTGCATATATGAGGAAATTGATATTGTTTTACACTTTTAGTGAAAATGTAAATTTGTACAGCCACTTTGCAGGTTATCTTTGGCAATATGTCTTAAAATTTCAAGTATGTATACTCAGTGACCTAACAGTTATAATTCTAGGTATAAGAAGTCTTACCTACACTTACCTACATACCAAAGGATGTGTGTCTAAGGATGTTCATTGCATCATTCCTAAAATCTGTGAAAACTTAGAAGCAACCTACATATTTAAATAGGAAATAGGTAGAAATGTGGTATAGCCAAACCACTTAATAAGCATGTATTCAGTCAAATATAATGTGGTAAATCCAAATATGGCCAAATAGAAAGATCTTGAAAACATTTTACTGACTGAAATAAGCAAATTTCAAAACACCCCAAATTACAGAGTATACCACTATTTAAATTAGTTAAACTCTCTCTGTCACATACACATATACTCACATATGCACACAACTGCACAATTATACTATATATTTTCTGAGAGTGTATATATATGCATATACTCTCAAAGACGTATAATTTTATGTATATAGGTATGTGCATACACTCTTACACTCTCAGAAAATATATAATTGTAATGTGCAAAAACCAAGGTCTGGAAGAACACATGCCAACTGATCACAGTAGTAACCTCTGGGAATAAAACTGATTAGGTGTTTTAATCAAGGGCACCTTGTCTACAATGCATTTAATTATTGTAAGTAGAATGTAGTCATGTGTTATTTGTGAAATAAAAATTATACAAGGGGGATACAGGAACAGGAACAGCAACACCCCTTGCCATTTTACTTAGCAATTATATTTACAGCTCCCCTACTTTGATGATCTCAAGTCATCTGGTAAATGAATTTATTTACTCACACATTAAGCTTGTTGGTCAATCTTTCACCAAAGTAATAATGAATTTTTACCATGTGTCAGAAAGTATGCTATTATAGCTAGAGATACACAGATGAATAAGGTATGTCCTGGATGTCAAAAAGCTTATCAGTCTTGCAAGAGTTTCGAAATTCCATTCCACATACGAAGGAATCACAGTATTTTTTCCTCACTCTGGTAAGAAGCAACATGTATTTGGGTTAAATAGTCTGAAAACTGTTGATTAAACGTACCATATGAGATCAAAACCATTTAAATTAAGAATTACTGATACCTAAAAATGGGTACATGCTGGGAAACACTTCCTGATGAGTTCAATTTTCAAGTTTCATTCAGGAAATAGCCAATTAACTTTCTAAACTTTATTCATCCACCTGGAGGTAACAACCCGGCAATGTTTTGACAAGTCCTTCAGGCACCAAACCTGTCTCAAATTTCAAGAGTGATGCCATGTGTCACAGACATAATCAAGGTCTGCCAGAGAACTAACTGCCTTGAAGCATCAGCTTCCAAATGTGGTCCTCCTCACTGAGGCTCAGCACCCTCTGGGAGACTAGTCATACTCTGGCACACTCAGCTAATCTATCTAGAGCATTCCTCTGCTAATTGCAAGACAGGCGCATGTACATGAAAGGGACTACAGAGAAGCAGTAAAGGCCTCATTCAAACCACAGAAGCTCACAGATCCTCTTCTCAGGTACTTTAATGTTGGCTTGTCCCACAAACCAGAGTGAAAGATGACCCCGTGACTGGCATTATTTACCTTCCATTTAATATCTCCTGAGCTTTCATTATGTGCCTGATACTGCATTTAGCACTGATGACACAGACGTGACCTTGTCCTCAGAAACTCCCACTGTAATGAAGACACCCATTAATTCATTCTACATATATTTATTTAGTGTTGTGCTAATTACCAGGCACATAAAGCTAAGCACTTCAGTTATTGAACCTCAAAGAAATCACAATGTAATGAAGGGAAAGAGTTGCCAAAACCATGTCTCAAATATCTGTGTAACCACAGACTAGGACAATGCTTGGCACAGGCTCAGCAGCTCAAAGATTTTTGACTGTATGAGTAAAACAACATATGAAAAATGATGTCTGTACAAAAATATAATAATGATAACCATAAAAATGATATTAAAAAAGTGTTGTGGTTAGGGTTAGATTTTGGAAAAAAAGAACACCTGCGTTAAGGAGCATGTGAGTTAAGGTGATAAGGAAGACTCCTCATAGGAGGGTAATGTTCATCTGGTATATGATTTCCTATTAGGAGGCCCACATAGGAACTAAAAGGAGTGATTGGAACAAATTTAGACCAAGAATGCTTTAAAAAGCCTATGCTACTGGAGTTGTTTGGCAATAAAATTTCCAAGTGCCTACTTCTTAAATTTTTTTATGTTGTGTCTTTTCTTCTCACTTCTTTGCTGGAACTTGAAAAAAACAGATGTAAAGTTGAAAGCACAAGATTTAAATGCCAGTAAATGGAAAGTTGAACCTCACTCAATATTAATGCAAATCTATAGGTTAAAAATACATTTAACATCATAATTGTCAAAAGTTATACATAAAAATGAAAAATGTGCTACTGCACATATAATGTCATTTTTCAAGTTCAAAGCTGACACTATTTTTATCTCTGTGTGGGGAATATGTTCAAAGAAAAGGAGAAGAAAAAAGAAAACTCAAGTTCTTTTTTCCTGCATTACATATGTAGACCAGTTCTTGGCTTACAGTTTCCATTTATATTTAGAGGGATATTCTCCATTTTATATGACCAAGACAGGCCATCTCTGATTTCAACAAAACAGGGTTGTGCTGTCTATAAGAATTATTTTGCATCATTCAACAATCATGTAGAATCCAAGAAGCCATAAATGCTAACATGTTATAGTCCTGGGCTAATATATGGAATATTATTTTATTTCCATTTCAACTTTAATTCAGGTATTATTACCTTTTTTTACATTTCCATTTATTCAACAAACATGCATGGAACACCCACTGTGAGTCAGGTATTGTTCTATGCCCATAGTAAAAAACTGTGCAAAACAGTATTATCAAATCACTGTCCTCATAAAGCCTACTCTATTGGGGGAAATAAACAGGTAAGTTAATATCTAGTATGTCAAGTAGTGATAAGTGCAATGGAGAAAAATAAAGCAAGCTGAAAATGACAGGCAGTGTGTGTGGACTAGAGGAAGGGTAATATATAAGGTTATTGAGGAAGGCTCTACTAACAACGTTTAATCTGACCTGAAGGAAGTGAGGGAACTAGTTATGTGAAAATCTGAAAGAACATTCCAGGCAGAAGAAAAAGCAAGTGTAAAGGCTTTGAGGTAGGAGCAAGCCTGAAATGCTCAAGGAGGACTGCATGGCTGGAGTGAAGTGAGGGAAAAGGGAAAGTCATAAGACATACAAAAGGGGTACATCTTGAGATGTGTAGGCAACAATAAAGACTTCAGCATTTGCTTCTAGTGAGATGGAAACTCAGGTGAGGATTCAGAGGACTGAAATAATCTTACTTGTATTTTTACAGCACATTATTCGAGTCAAGAGCTAAGAAGCAGGGTAGACATTTTGGTAGGAGAAGAAACAGGAGAGAGAGGAATGGTGTTCAAACCAAATAAAGAAATTTTTCAAAGAGGTAGGAATATTAAACCTTCATAGGTTAAGATGAGAACTGAGAATTCATCCACTGGATTTGTCAACATAAAAATTATTGTTAACCTAGCCAAGAGTGATTTTCCATAGTAGTAGAAACAAGATCCTAAATAAAATGGGTTCAAGTTTTGTAAACCAAAAGTATCTAAGACAGGTCTTAATCAATTTAGAAGTTTATTTTCCCAAGGTTAAGGACGTGCCTGTGACATGGCCTCAGGGAGTCCTGAGAACATGTGCCCAAGGTAATACAGCAAAAGCTTGCTTTTATGTGTTTTAGGGGGGTCTGAGACATCAATCAATACATGTAAGTTGTACACTTGTTCAGTCTGGAAAGACAAGACAACTGGAAGTGGGGAGATTGTTGCGGGCTGGCTTTCAAGTTGTTGGTGGATTCAAAGATTTTCTGATTGGCAATTGTTTGAAAGAGTTTATCTAAAGATCTGGCATCAGTAGAAGGGAGTGTCTAGGATAAGAGATTGTGGAGAACAAGGTTTTTATTATGCAGGTGAAGCCACCAGGTAGCAAGCTTCAGAGAGAGTAGATTGTCTTAAGGTCTCTGTTTTAATGTTGATGCTGGTCACTTGGTGCCTGAATTCCAAGAAGAGGAGGATATAATGGGGCATGTGGACAACCCATTCCCATCATGGCCTGAACTCATGTTTAAGGTTAGTTTTGGAATGCCCTTGGCCAAGAGGAGGGATCAACTCAGTTGGTTGGGGGAGGCTTAGAATTTTTTTTTTTTTTTTTTTTTTTTTTGGTTTATATTAATCCCCCTCTGGCCAAGATTTGCCAGAGGCAACATCAATGGCCAAACTTTTATTCTGTCCCACAGCATTTCTGAGGCAGCATAGCTGCCTGCTTTGGGTCTATCCTGTCCCTTGGTGGGACCGCTATGGCCAAGTGACTTTGAGCCAAAAGATCTACAGCTAATTTAAGTGTTCAAAGCCAGATGGGAATGGAGGCGCACAGGCATTCATCAAAACTTGAGATAGAAAGGCCAACAAAAAAAGCTAAAGGTGAGCTTACAAAATGACTTATCTATAACTTCTATGCATTGAGCTACTGTCATCTTGGTTTTAGTTATTTACTTGTAGTGATTAGCTATAAAAAACAAATATTTTGTTAAAACCGTTTAAGCTGCAGAATTCATAGAGACTTGCACTGCAAAGTCTTCTGCTGTCCTTTAGTAATTTTTCCTAGAGTCGCTGATTTTTAAAAATTTTACATATCCATCTGTATAAGTTTCATAACTGGGAGCACTATATCCAGAAGGCTTTGTCACTAGGTATCTTTTTTTTTTTTTTTTTTTGAAACAGAGTCTTGCTCTGTTGCCTAGGCTGGAGCGCAGCAGCGCGACCCCAGCTCACTGCAACCTCTGCCTCCCAGGTTTCAGCAATTGTCCTACCTCAGCCTCCTGAGTAGCTGGGATTACAGGCATGTGCCACCATGCCTGGCTAATTTTTTGTACTTTCAGTAGAGATGGGGTTTCACCATATTAGACAGGATAGTCTCAATCTCCTGTGCTTGTGATCCACCTGTCTCAGCTTCTCAAAGTGCTGGGATTACAGACTTGAGCCACCACACCTAGCCCACTAGGTATCTTGATATCCTCTCAGTAATTTTCTTTCAGTTAGAAATTCCTTATGATTGAGATGGACGGAAAGAGGCCATGTAACAACCCAGGAGGCAAAGTCCCTTATTTTGCCAGCTATTTAGGCATCTATGTGTCTATCCTTGATTTGAAGAATTTAAACTAATTGTAACCCTTAAAATTGGCCCTTACAATCTCACATGCCCACCTGTTCTCTGATAGTACCTGAACCAAGAGGGATAGGGGCTTTTATATTTTTAGTAGTGGGGTGGGGCATTAGCAATGAAAATAAACCAGGTCCAGTAAGATTTCAAAAGGTTTTAAATTGGGGGAATATCAGCTAGAAGGGAAAAAAGGTAATCTTTTCTTGTTTGTTTTCACTGATTTTGTAAGCTATATAGAATTAGCAATTTTTTTTTTAAAAAAAAGGACATAAGCTTTGTCTAGTTTTGATAATGACAGGTAAAGAAAACTCATGGGTAGCTAAACATTTAGATGATCTAATATTAAGTCATAGAACAAATTATATTAATTTAGACAGAGGAAAAATTATTGAATTAGCATTCACACCTTTATATACAGGCTTGGCTCAGTGTCATATGAGAGCAGTTTATTTTGGCTGTCATCTTCTCCCAGGTCTGAAGATGAGGCTTCGGCTAACTTGAATTTCATGCCAGATATTGGTGTTGATGTTCAAGATTCAGTAGAAGTCAGTGCTCCTTTCTAGATGAGATAGGTGTATGCAGAGTCAAAACACTGTAACTTAATACCACAAAGGGATAGTTAACAATATATTATATAGACCCTTTTTAATGGGGAGAGTGGAGTCTCTTAAATGTTGTCTAATCATCAAGCTGGGGGTGGTGATACTGGTGTTTATTATATCTTAGTTGGAAAACATAGAAGGATTCTGTAACCTTGGAGTGATTAATTTTTCTATTAGACAAGCCTCCAGCAATAAGTCTAAGTCAGAGAGTTAATTTAGGATTTGAATTGAGGATGTTTTTCAAAGATGTTAAAAAGGCTCAAAACATTTTATTAAAACTACATTATATAATAATAATTTGATAAAGAAGTTATGTGGGTATAAATTCTTAACCCTTTTAAAGTTTAGTTGATTTTTTTTATAATTAAAAACCTAATAAAAAGAAACACAAATTATTTTGATAAAACATTAAGTCTTTGTTTCTTTGTCTAATTACCAAAAAGAAAAAAATAAAGACCCTCTGCAGTGACTTCTTTTCCTTATGGGGAGCCACTTATATAACGTGAAAGTCAAACCTGCTGAAAAGAGCAGTTGAGTTTATCAGACATGGGAATAGTGTGCCTGGCATCATGAGTAAACTCTATATTATAGCAGCCTTGAGCAGAGAATACGTGAGTCTTAGCAACAGCATGGAAAGTTTCCTGATTATATTGAACACTTAGGATATATGTTGGGCCTCAAAAACAACACCGCAAAGTGAAAGCCTCAAAAGTAAAAGTTTTCCTTTGGCCTTCTTTTGTCCTTCTATCTCGCAGTTTCTCAAGGCTGGTCATAAAAACTAGAATCTCGTTTCTCAAGGTGGGTCCTAGAAACCAGAACTCCTTTTCCTCAAAGCCAGTCATAAAACCTAAAAATATTACTCTAATTTTCCCCAAAGTAGACGCTTAATGTCCTGCAGGACACCCAGCTAAGGACATTGAGGCGAGGGGTGGAGACGGGTGGTGGCTGGTCTTGCAGTAGACTGCCCAAGATCCAATTATGAGCTTTTTAACTGCAGCAACTTTAATGTAAGCTATTGGAGTTGGAATTACTGTGGCTGCTGGCACCAGAATTGCCTTCCAATATTCCATTATTCTTAGATGTGCTATCCAAGCAGCTAGGGCCTGCTGTGAAATCTTAATTTTTCCTCCATCCTTCTATATACAGCTGTCTGTAAAGAAATCATCTGACCTTACTTGTTGTTTGTAAATTACGAGACCCCTGTATCCAGGAGGAATGAAATGTGTACTTGGGGAGGTTAAGAAGAATCTAGACAAACAGGCCTTGCTGAGTTTCCCCATACAGGCTACTGGCACTGATTTATACCCTTGTGTTTTGTCATATTTTTACTTGGCTATCCGTAGTTTGTTGAACTTAACCACTTAAAAAAATGGGCAGTTTCTCCTGTATCTTAGGTCTTTATTCTGATAACTCCCACAGATACATGCCAAAAAAATCTATGCCTTCTTTTTAATCAATTTGTCTTTTATGAGTTTATACCTTTAGAGAGCTCCTGCTCCCTAAACACATTAAGAAAAAACAAGAATACAGAATTAAGTTATACTGGAGGAAAATACTGCTTTTTTAAAAAACCTTCAAACTAAAGCATTTCAGCTTCAGGCAATAACAACAGACTTAGAACTGGAGGAGGGAAATAAAAAAATGTTACAGGTGCCAACAAAAATAGAAGGGGAGAGTTGCCATTCCAGGCCTTCTCAAATTTTCTCATAGTAAAAGGTGATCTCTGGTGCCTCCCAAAGCCAACGAGGTTGGGTAATGCAATACAAGAAAGCAGAGCTTTAGACGTGAGAAGAATCTCCCCATGACTGTTTAAACTCCACAAAAAAAGCAGAAGACCCTAAAAAGAGTCTTTTTATATTCTGAGTTCTTTAAGGGGTCAGAGTCATTAGAAGCCTTCTCTTGATTGTTTTTTCACTTGGTAACAAAGATAACAAAAAGGGAAGGAGGAATAAAGTGGAAGAAAAGTAAATTAAAAAAACAATTTTTTTTAAGAAAGGAACCAAACAGAGAAACCAAGCATGTTTTTTTTTTTTTTTTCCACCTGAGGAAAAATTTAGCCAACTAAGAGGCCTTGTTCCCCATAATTTAGAATTCTTATTCGGATTTGAACAAGTATAACTGGTCAAATCCAATGAAAGAAAGTTCAAAACAAACAACAACAAAACAATAAAATTACTGAGCCATTCTCTAATAGTAGAGAGAAATTAAGACCAGTTCGTTGTTTATCTTAATTTTTAGCCATTAAGGAAATTTTTCAAGATAAAACCTCAATTTAGCCACTTACCAAGGAATGGGGCCCAGACTCAAGACCAAGACTACTGTCTACCTTCTCAGTAGCAGGAAGAAACCCAAACTCACCCTCCCTGTTGGAAGTGAGCTAAAACTCCAGAAATGAGTGGCCTGCCCTCCATAATCATGGAAGCAGGAAAATTTGTCTTCCTTGTTGGGAGGGAGTAAAACTGCAGAAAAGGAGTTATACAGCAAAAGAAACCTTAGATCTCAACCAAATTTTGGAAGACCAGGGTTTCTCTGAACGGGGGAACCTCCTGGGTATCAGAACCTGTCCTATTGGTTTGAGCAATAAAGACAGCCCAAGCTGGTACCAAGCACCAATAGGAGATTTGTCAAAGGTCAGGGTCTCCTCCGTGCAGAGTCCCTTCCATTGGTCACCAATTTGTAAACCAAAAGTATCTGAGACTGGTTTCAATCAATTTAGAAGTTTATTGTGCCAAGGTTAAGGATATTCCCATGACATGACTTCAGGAGGTCCTGAGAACATGTGCCCAAGGTGGTCAGGCTCCAGCTTGGTTTTACATGTTTTAGGGGAACATGAGACATTAATCAATACCTGTAGGATGTACACTGACTTGGTATGGAAGGTAGGACAACTCAAAGTTCGGCAGGGGGGCTTCTAGGTCATAGGTAGATTCAAAGATTTTCTGGTTAGCAATTGGTTTTAAGAGTTTATCTAAAGACCTGGAATCAACAGAAGAGAGTATCTGGGTTAAGATAATGGGTTGTGGAAAACAAGGTTTTCATTATGCAGATGAAGCCTTCAGGTAACAGGCCTCAGAGAGAATAGACTGTTTTAAGGTCTCTGTTTTAATGTTAATGCTGGTCAGTTGTGCCTAAATTCTAAGGGGAGGAAGGTATAATGGGGCATGTTGACCAGCCATTCTCAACATGGCCTAAACTCATGTTTCAGCTTAACTTTGGAATGCCTGTGGCCAAGAAAAAGGGTCCATTCAGTTGGTTGGGAGGGGGCTTGGAGTTTTATTTTTGGTTGACAAAATAAAATGAGAAGACAAGAATTATAGACACAGAATTGGAGTATAGGTACTTCTTATGGATTTTGCTATAAAAAGGAGCAGATAAATAGAGCAACAGCTGAAAGAGTATGTGGGATAAAGTGATTTTTAAAATAAAAGATATTCCAAGAAACACTTAAAGGATATTATCCATAGAAGAAGAAAAATTGATTATGGATGAAAGAGAAAAGAAAGTAGAGAATTTCTGGAGCAATGTTCTTATGTAGGAAAGAGGAGATGAGACCTAGCACATGAGGGGTGGGAAGTGACCTCAAGTAGGGTACTAGAAGGAAAGTCAGAAGATGTGGTACAGATGCAGGCATGTAAGAAAATATGGAAGTAGGGGCTGGTGAACGTTCTTTTCTGGTTTCTTTTACTTTCTTAGTAAAACAGAAAGCAAGAATTTCTGTTGAGAGCAAGAGTGTAGTTTTGAGGAAGGTGAAGATATGTTATAGTCCATTTATCTGAGTTGAGAATAAATGAGCTAGTAATATAAAGTAGAATTAAGGGTGACCCTCAGAGTCCCCCTGATATGAGTAGTATCAACTAAAAGTGAGACCAGTCAGTACGGTTTTGACAGACAAAGATGTTATTGGCTAATCCAAGGACTCATATCTAGTGAGCAGCTCTATATTGGTTGCCGTTTTTTGTCATGGTAAATCCATATCTCCTCCCATTATCCTTCAACAATAGATAGACATAACCTACCATTCCACCTCTGATCACAAATACGTGAGATCCTTCAGAATAGAGACCGATTCACCGTGGTGTTTCTGGTGACTGGCACAATGCTTGGCACAATGCTTATCACACAGTTGTACTCAAAAATATCTCAAATTGAGCGAAAGGCATTTTCATTAGAGAAAGCATGAGTTTCTCAAAATGGTATAAATTTTGAATGTCGAAAGTAGCCTCTCAAAGCTACGCAAATATAGCTTGAGTTGCTGAAATAACATGTTCTCTATAAACTCTTAGTTTGGTCCAGAGTTTGAAGGTCTACCTACCACTCACACTTTGTATATCTACCTCCAAAGGAACTTTTGATTCTGATTCTGTTGGTTATTTTTTTCACAGTCATGCTCATATACAATTTCTTAAGACATTGCAATAGAAAGAGAATAAAAATTACAGTTTTGTCCACTGTATTACTGAGAAATATAAGACAGCATTTGCAGCCTTACTCTGGTGCTGCACTGTACCTTACTTGGACTGCCATCAATCCATACTGTTATCCCAACTCAACAAAGCAGTCCATCATCCTATACAAGCCTTTTTAGTTATGGGCTTCTAAAATTAGTCTTAGATATATAGAAACTCCTAGATACTATCTCAAGGACATCTCATGATGCTAGAAACTGCTCTTTACTCCTCTAAATATCTGCAGAAAAACTGTTCAATTCCCTTCCTTTGTAACTTAACATTTGTTGCCTATAATTGTTCATTATCTTTGTGTGTTTGCATTTTACCTTCCTAATTAGATCATGAATTTATTTGTAACACAGTGAACATCCATATTTATAAATATTATATTTTTATTAAATATAACCTACTTATTAAAATAATGTTTATTTTAAAAGTAGGAATGAGAAAAGGAACTAGACTAAGAATGTTTATCATTTATCAAATACTTATCCTGTACCAGGACCTGTATTGAGAGTTTTACACAATTTAATGTGTTAATATGGAGATAATATTTTACTTCCATCTTAACTCTTTTTGCAAGATTACATAAAGATTTAGCAACTTACCCAAGGTCACACAGCTAACAAGCATTTGAACTGTGACTCCAAAGTCAGTGTTCTTAAACACTCACTACATTGCCTTCCTAGAAAAGTGCTTTCTATATAACAGATAATAAATATTTATTGGATGAGTGAATAGTCTTAGCAGCATTATTGTCAATTCTATGTGGTTAGGTTGTAATTAAAACAAGCTCTATGTCTATTCTAAGTGGTTAGGTTGTAATTAAAACAAATATATAGTGAGTATTCTCTAGTTCATAATGTCTTTATCCCCAAAAAAACTTTTGCAGTTGACCTTAAGTGCCCTAGACAAATAGAAGATATACACTTAATAAGCTATTTTTTAAATCACTCATATTTTTTAATTTCTACCTGCCTGGCTTTCCATAATTCTAATGTTTTTTCCATACTTGAGATCTCATTTAGGCTACAGTGTAAATCAGTAGTACCAAGAGTCTGGATTATCCATCATAATCAATTTGATCTTATTTTTAGTATAATTGAGTCAAAGTTACTTATTCAATTTCTTTTAGGGTTTCCCTCCATGTCTGACACTACGCATAGAATCTTACTAATCATAATAAACTCTTCTGAAGAATCCAAAGTTTATGGAACATGGGATGAAAATCAATAGTTATAGAAAGTGAAAAAACATAGTTATCTTTGGATACTTGGTATGAGCACTACACTAGCTAATCTGTAATATGAAATCTGAAGGTAAAATAAAACCTAGAGGAAGAAAAAAATAAACAATTAAATGAAGACACAGCAGCCAGAAGACACAATAATGTTACCAAATATTGGTCGGCATGAAGACCTAGTAGCTCCCAAAATTGAACTCCGTCTGAAGATAAACAATTCAGTTAAGCTAAAGCAACCCTCCAAAATCAGGAAGGAAAGGCAAATCACACTTATCTATAAGCCCTATGCATCTTCCTAGTATGCATTACTATGTGCATACATACATAAATGCACAAATCATCTAAAGGTCACCGGATTTGACTCTTCTATTATGAAGCAGTTTGTTTCAATTAATTGACTATGGCATATCAATCGTAGCAAGAGTGGCAAGTAAATCTAAATTGTGAAATGCCGTAAATTTTCTTATAACACAAAAGCAAATTGAAATATGAAGCAATGAAACAGTTCAGAATACAGTAAGTTTTACATAATACAAAAGCTTAGTACATGTATATGTCTTTTGTTTTTCAAATATCTTTGTGTTCATTTCCATATGATATTTTCTCAATAGCCTTTTATGGTCAAGCTGTCTCATTCCTATTGCTCTGTTCATTCATTTGCTCATTGTGATTCATTTTTGGATGAATTCATCATTAAACAAATATTTAATGAACTCTATGCCTCAGGCATTACGCTAGGTACTAAGTATATAGTGAACAGAGTAGACAAATTCCTGGCCATTACAGAGCTTACAACCTGTAATATAATTTAAAAACTAAGCAAATAGAGGTACAATTACAAATCGTGATAAGGGTTTAGGAAAATAATAATTAATGAGGAGTATGAGAAAGTGAAACAGTGAGAGAGAGCCTCTAGGAGGAATCCCATGGATAGAGAAGCCATCTCTAAAATGATTAACACTTAAGTTAAAATGTAAAGACTAAAAGGTGCCAGTCTTTCAGTGTATGAAGAATGTTCCAGGCATATGAGACAGTGATGGCAAAAGTCCTTAAGCAAGAAGCCCTTGAGTCTTCCAAAACTGAAAGAAAACCATGTGGCTAAACCAAACAGAAAGACTATCATGCCATGAACTAGAGGAGACATGCAAAGACCAGATCATGGAGGGATTTGAGGACACTGTGTTAAGGAATTTAAAATGCATTCTTAGTACAATAAAAATATATTAAAATGTTTTAAGAAAGGAAAAAGGGCAAGATTATTAGATTTATATTTTTCAAGTTAATCAGGCTAGTAGGTTCATGTGTGAATAGTGTATTATTGTAAAATAAAGTGATCAAGTTAAAATGCTATTGTTTGTAGTCCAGGTAATAGACAGTGGTAACTTGGACTCTAGTAGTATTAGTAAATATGGAGATAAATGAATTTTAGGTATGTCAAAAATGATGATGGGTTGAATGAAGAAGGTAAGGGAAAGAAAGGCATTAAAAGAAATACTCAGGTTCTGGTTATAGCAACTAGGTAAATGGTGAAACAAAGTGACCTGAACAATGAGAAAGGTCTTTCCCAAGAAATGAAGGTAATCAACAGAATCAATATATATTTCTGTTGTGTGAGCCTTTCAAATTTCATGCATTTTTATTTTAAGAGCCTCTACTGAGCATCTTATAAATGCTAAATCCTACTCTAGCCTCTGAGAAATGGAAGCTAAGTAAGATTCAGTGGCTTTGCAATAGGATTCAGACTGGGGAAGAGAATCATATAAACATTCAAATTTTCTTCCACGTGATTCATGTTACAATAATCTGGTAGGACTCAACAGAGAAACTAGAGGTCAGGAGAGACTTCAAAGAGATCACATCTGATCAAGTCTTCATGAATAAACAGAAATCATTATTTTATTTGAATAAGGTGAGGATAGCTATTTCTGTATTTTATTATATTAAACAAGAAATTTTGTATTTCCCCTGAGTTCCCAGTATGGAACGTCTAATATTTGATACATGCTTAATAAACCCCTTTAAGCTTGTTAAAGAAAAATCAAAATAGAAGCCCAAGTTTAGAATACCCCTATTCTAAGCACCATAACCACACAATCAAAACTTAAGTCATCCTGATTTCCTCTAAACACTACCTCTAATAATAAACAAAACAAAAAGCAAGCTTTATGTCCTTGTTAGCATGGTTCAGTAGCATTAAACCAATCAGTTATACAAAATCAGCTTAAATAGCTCTGCTTACCATAAAATAAGTGGTAATATAGTAGCCAATCACAAGAAAAAGTAAAAATATCTCCTCCTTTTTGCTTTATAAACTATGCTGTGAGTGTTGTGAGCACAGCTCCTTACCACTTGAGGGTCCAAAGTCTCCCAGTTTGAGAACTATTCTTTTGTATACACAGTAAACTTCTAATTATTTTTTTTCAATTTCAACTTTTATTTTCTGGGCATACATGTGCATGTATGTTACATGCATATATTGCATGATGCTGATGTTTGAGGTGTGATTCATCCCATCATCCAAGTAGTGACTGCAGTACTCAATAGGTAGTTTTCCAAGTCTACTCTCCTCCTTCTGTCCCCAATTCTAGTAGACCCTAGTATTTATTGTCCCCAGTTTTATGTCAATGTGCACACAATGTTTAGCTCCCACTTATAAGTGAGAACATGGGGTATTTGGTTTTCTGTTTCTGCATTAATTTGCTTATGATAATGGTCTTCAGATGCATATGTTTCTGCAAAGGAAATGATTTAGTTCTTTTTTATGGCTGCATAGTATTCCATGCTATATGTACCTCATTTTCTTTATTCAGTCCACTGTTGATGGACACCTAGGTGGATTCCGTGCCTTTGCTATTATGAATAGTACTGTAATGAACATACAAATGCATGTGTCTTTTTGGTAGAACAATTTGTTTTCCTTAGAATATATACTCAATAAAGGGATTGCTGGGTTAAATGGTAGTTTCAATTTTAGTTCTTTGAGAAATCTCCAAAATGCTTTCCATAGCGGCTGAACTAATTACATTCACATCAACAGCGAAAATGGGCAATGACAGGAACAGATGCTTCTCAAAAGAAGATACACAAGCAGCCAACAAAAATATGAAAAAGTGTTCAACATCACTAATCAACAGAGAAATGCAAATCAAACCCACAATGAGATATCATCTCACACCAGTCAGAATGGCTATTATTAAAAAGTCAACAAACGACAGATGTTTGCAAGACTGCAAAGAAAAGGGAACTTCTATAATGTTTAAACTTTATCTGATTTTATTTCTGACAAGTTTCATAAACACTTAGTAACTCCTATTTTGGGCATAATATTATATTACGCATTATGGAGCTATGTTCTTTGTCCCTGAGTTGTCCTCTTCTGTTGCAGAGATTAGGCACACATGTATAAAATAGTCAGAGAATAATGCTGCCATGAGATAAACCAGTGGGGATGATGTGATGGAGACGGCCTCTATATAAAAGCTGAGGGAATTCAAAACAAAAAACAAACAAAAACACTGTAGAGTTGGCTTGGTTAGAATGCACTTTCCCTAATGGATAAAACTTTCACTTACTCTCTGAAGGTACTCTAGGCAGTCTCACCTCTTTTCTCTGTCATCTTTTCCTGCTGTTCTCTATAATGATATTTCCAACATTTGATCCCCATCTCTCCCCATCCAATGGTCAGCATTTGACCTCCCTTACTTCCTATTTCAAAGAGTAAATAGAAGACATCCCACTGAACGTCTCTCAATTTCCCACCATAAACATACACATGCACTCATATTTTCACACATCTGTACTTAGATACATGACACCAACCATGACAAATACTTTTTGGATCTCATCCATTCCCATCTTCTGGGGAAATGTTTATTATTTATTAGGTCTTCTCTCTTAGCTTCTCCTCAACAGCATCTCATTAGCATTTTTCAATGAAGGGTAAGCTTGTATTAGTCTACACATATATAGGCATACCTCAAAGATATTTCAGGTTCAGTTCTAGATCATCACAATAAAGCAATTATCACCAAAAAGTGAGTCATACGAATTTTTTTTGTTTCCCAGTTGTCTTAGTCCATTTGTGTTGTTACAAAGATACCTGACACTGAGTAATTTATAAAGAAAAAAAGGCTTACTTGGCTCACAATTTTGCTGATCAGAAAACTGGGCATCTGTTGAAAGCCTCAGGCTGCTTCCACTTATGGCAGAAGACAAAGGGGAGCCAGCATGCAGAGAGATCATACGGTGAAAGAGGAAACAAAGAGAGACAGGGTGGTGGTGCCAGGTTCTCTTTAACAATCAGCTCTCATGGGAACTAATAGAGCAAGTACTCACTCATTACAGTGAGGACGACACCAAGCCACTCATGACAGATTTGCCCCTAGATCCCAAACACTTCCCATTTGGCTCCACCTCCAACACTGGGGATCAAATTTCAACATGACGTTTGTGGGAGACAAACATTCAAACTATGCCACCAGTGCATATAAAAATTACATTTATACTACACTGTAGTCTATTAAGTGTGCAATAGCATTATATCTCAAAAAGGCTTTACTTAAGGTATACATTTTAATTAAAAAATATTTTATTGCTAGAAAAGTGCTAAGGATGATCTGACCCTTCAGTGAGTCATAATCTTTTTGCTAGTAGAAGGTCTCACTTGAATGTTGATGGCTGCTGACTGATCAGGATGGTAGATGATGAAGATTGGGGTGGCTGTGGCAATTTTTAAAAATAAGACAACAATGATGTTTGCCACATTTACTGGAATTTCCTTTTATGAAAAATTTCTTTGTAGCACATGGTGCTGTTTGATAGCATTCTACCCATAGTAAAACTTCTTTGGGAATTGGAGTCAATCCTCTTGAATTTTGCCATTACTCTATCAACTAAGTTTATGGAATATTCTAAATACTTTGTTGTCTTGTCAACAATGTTCACATCATCTTCTTTAGAAGTAAATTTTGTCTCAGAAAAACACTTTCTTTGCTCATCCATAACAAACAACTCTTCATCTACTCAGGTTTTATCATGAGGTTGCAGCAATTCAATCACATCTTTAGGCACCACTTCTTAGTCTAGTTCTCTTGCTATTTCCATGTCTGCAGTTACTTTCTCCCCTAAAGTATTGATCCTCTCAAAGCCATTCATAAAGGTTGGAATCAATCTCTTCCGAACTTCTGTTAATGTTGATATTTTGACCTCCTCCAGTGAATCATGAATGTTCTTAATGGCATCTAGAATGGTGAATCTTTACTAGAAGGTTTTCAATTTACTTAGCACAGATCCCTCAAAGGAATTACAATCTGTGGCAGAAATAGGCTTATGGAATGCATTTCTCAAATAAGAAGACTTGAAAATTAAAATTACTCCTTGATCCATGGGCTGCAGAACAGATATTGTGTTAGTAGGCATGAAAACACATTAATCTCCTTGTATTCCTCTATCAGAACTTTTGAGTGATTAGGTGCTTTATCAATAAGCAGTAATATTTTGAAAGAGATTTTCAAAATCTCTTTTTTGAAAGAGTGTTTTTCTGAGCAGTAGATTACAAAAGTGGGCTTAAAATATTCAGAAAACCAGGTTTTGGCCATAATCCCAAAAGACACAATCTCAAATGCCTTAGTCCTGAATGTTAAAATCCCAAAAGATAAACATCCTGAAAGTCTAATATCCTGATAACCACAATCCTAACAAATTAAAATCTCAAAAATATAATTCTGAAAAAATAATTTTAAAATTTAAAAGACATTTATTTACATTTTTAAAAGTGGATTTGAGAAACATATAAAAACATGACAGAACACTTCATAGGAAATATTACACAATGAAATAGGCAATAATAACATATATATTTTGGCAAACATGAACACTTAGGGATACTAAAGACAGTTGTCTAGGTAATTTTTGCGAGTACATAGCAAGCATATGTATTTATTGAGTACACGTGATTTTTTTTTTTTTTTTTTTTTTGAGACAGAGTCTGGCTCTGTTGCCCAGGCTGGAGTGCAGTGACACGATCTTGACTCACTGCAGCCTCTGCCTCCTGGGTTCAAGCAATTCTCCTACCTCAGCCTCCCAAGAAGCTGTGACTACAGGCATGTGCCGCCACGACTGGCTAATTTTTGTATTTTTAGTAGAGATGAGGTTTTACCATGTTGGCCAGGATGGTCTCGATCTCCTGACCTCGTGATCCACCCACCTTGGCCTCCCAAAGTGCTGGGATTACAGGCGTGTGCCACCACGCAAAGCTACACGTGATGTTTTGATATAGGCATGCAATGTGAAATAATCACATCATGGAAAATAGGAATATCCATCACCTCAAGCATTTATCCTTTGTGTAACAAACAATCCGACTACACTCTTTTTAGACATTGATTTTCAACTGTGGGGTGAGTTGTCACCCCTCGCCCCCTCATTGTTCAAGGGTCAACTGCAATATGTTTTGTTACACTGGAAGAACTTCTATATCAGCAAGTGTTTTTGATTCAGAAGGTTGCTGGGCTTGTTGAAATATATTTATTCTCTGACGAAAAACAATTTTGAAGGCAAGCACTGGCATTATGTGTCAAGGGGCAGAAGTCATACACAATTCAATCATTTGGCAAGGGAGTTTTTTTTTTTTTTTTTTGTATTTTTTGTGTGCATTTTCACTTCTATAATCTTCAAAAACACCTGAAACATCAAGAGCAGATATTCCCCACCCATCCACTCAGACTCACACACTAATCTCCTCTGGAAATATCCTCACAGACACAGCCCAAACAGTGCTTTACCAGTGTATTAGTCTGTTTTCACACTGCTAATAAAGACATGCATGAGACTGGGTAATTTATAAAGGAAAGAAGTTCAATGTGCTCATAGTTCCACATGGTTGGGGAGGCCTCACAATCATGGTGGAAGCTGAGGAGGAGCAAAGGCACGTCTTACCTGGCAGCAGGTGAAAGAATGTGTGCGGGGGAACTCTTCATTATAAAACCATCAGATGTCATGAGGTTTATTCACTATCACAAGAACAGCACAAGAAATATCTGCCCCCATGTTCAACTACCTCCCACTGGGTCCCTCGCATGACATGTGGGAAGTATGGTAGCTACAATTCAAGATGAGATTTGGGTGGGGACACAGCCAAACCATTATCACCCAGATTTTGAGGTGTCCATTAACCCAACCAATTGAAGCCTAACATTAACTCCACCCCTTATCAACTTGGGATCCATTGCATCTCAAACCATTCTTAATTTCCAAATAAAGACAATAACAAGGTATAATAATAGTTCTGCCCACTATGATGCAACTAATATGATGCAGCTATCCTGCATACAACTGAAAATTCACTAATCCCTTTCCCAGAATTAAGCTTTCAAGATTTCAACTTTAGGATTTTAATCTTTTTGGATTTGGATCTTTTGAGATTTCAACATTGGAATTATGGCTTTCAGGACTGGGACTTTCAGGATTATGCTTGGCACTACAGTAAACCATGCTGTCACCCAGGCTTTGTTCTTCCAATTCTAGAAAATAGGCAGGGTAGATTTAGCATAATTCTTAAGGGCCCACAATTTTCAGAATGGTAATTAAGCAGTGGCTTCCACTTAAAGTGACCAGGTCCATAAGTTCCTAACAAGAGAGTCAGCCTGTCCTTTGAAGTTTTGAAGGCAGGAACTGACTTTTCCTCTTTATGAAAGTTCTAGGTAGCACCTTCTTTCAATAGAAGACTTTTTTTCCTACACTGAAAGTCTGTTGTTTAGTGTAGCCACCTTCACCAAGGATCTTAGCTAGATCTTCTGGATAACTTGATGTAGCTTCTACATCCACTCTTGCTTCTTCACCTTGCAGTTTTATTTAATATGGATGGCTTCTTTCCTTAAACCTCATGAAGCAACATCTGCTAGCTTGCAGCTTTTCCTCTGTAGCTTCCTTACTTCTCTTGGTCTTCAGAGAATTAAAGAAACTTAGGGCCTTGCTCTGGAATAGGCTTTGGTTTAAGGGAAAGTTGTGGCTGTTTTGATCTATCTAGACCATGAAAACTTTCTCCATATCAGCAATAAGGTTGTTCCACTTTCTGATCATTCATGTGTTTACTGGAGGAGCACTCTTAATTTCCTTCAAGAACTTTTCCTTTGCATTCACAACTTGGCTGTTTGGTGCAAGAGGCCGAGTACTCAGCCTATCTTGGCTTTCGACATGCCTTCCTCATTAAGTTTAATCATTTCTAGCTTTTGATTGAAAGTGAGAGAAGTATGACTCTTCTTTTCATTTGAACACTTAGAGGCCATTGTAGGGTTATTACCTGACCTAATTTCAATATTGTTGTGTCTCAGAAAATAGAGAATCTCAAGGGGAGATACAGAGACAGGGGAATGGCCAGTTGGTGGAGGAGACAGAACAACACTTTTATCAGCGAAGTTCTTGATCCTATATGGGCACATTTTATGACACCCCAAACCAACTATAATAGTAACATTGAAGATACTGATCACGTATCACCATAACAGATATAATAATAATAATAAAATGTGAAATATTGCAAGAATTACCAATATGTGACAGAGAGACATGAAGTGAACATATGCTGTTGGAAAAATGTTGCCAATAGATTTGCTAAACACAAGATTGTCACAAATCTTTGATTTGTAGAAAACACAGTATCTGTAAAATTCAATAAAGTAAAGGTGCAATAAAGTGAGTCATTTTTGTATTGTAAACATTCTCTTATTTGCTCTTCAATCCCTACCACTTTATTGAAACTACTGTAACAATGACTTCCTTGTTAAATAATCTATTGAACACTTCTCAGTCCTTAATTCAGTTGTTTTTTCAGTCCCATGGGCTCTTAAATATGCTCATTTTTCACTCTGAAAAAAAGATATACTTTCCTTGACCTAGCATTTATTATCTGGTACCAGCTCCTATCCCTCTTCACAGGCCAATTGACATCTCTACTTTCATCTTAAAGACTCTTCAAACTTAACTTTTTCAAAATAGATTTCATTATCCTCCCACTACCATACCTAAAATGAACCTTTTCCAGAGTTCCCAAATTCAGTAAATGACACTTCTGCACACAGTTTCATGCAACCTAATACTGCCCTTCCTCTTACAACACTCATATAAAATTCATCTCCATGCCTTGGCATGTTTACTGCCAAATATCTCAAATTAATTCCTTTCTCTTCATCTTCACCAACACCCTCATTCATGCTGCGAGGCGAAGCCAGTTGACCTTCTGGATCAGGTGGGGACTTGGAGAACCTTTGTGTCTAGCTAAAGGATTGTAAATGCGCCAATCAGTGCTCTGTGTCTAGCTAAAGGATTGTAAATGCACCAATCAGCACTCTGTAAAATCGCACCAATCAGCACTCTGTGTCTAGCTAAAGGATTGTAAACGTACTACCAATCAGCACTCAGTAAAATGGACCAAGTCAGCTCTCTGTAAAATGGACCTATCGGCACTCTGTAAAATGGACTAATCAGCGCTCTGTAAAGTGGACCAATGAGCAGGATGTGGGCGGGGCCAAATAAGGGAATAAAAGCTGGCCGCCCGAGTCAGCAGCAGCAACCTGCTTAGGTCCCCTTCCATGCTGTGGAAACTTTGTTCTTTCGCTCTTCACAATAAATCTTGCTGCTGCTCATTCTTTGGGTCTGCACTACCTTCATGAGCTGTAACACTCACCGCAAGGGTCTGTGGCTTCATTCCTAAAGTCAGCAAGACCACAAACCCACCGGGAGGAACAAACAACTCCAGACGCTCCACCTTTAAGAGCTGTAACACTCACTGCGAAGGGCTGCGGCTTCATTCCTGAAGTCACTGAGACCACAAACCCACCAGAAGGAAGAAACTCCAGGCACCTCTGAAGGAACAAACTCCGGACACACCATCTTTAAGAGCTGTAACACTCACCACAAAGGTCTGTGGCTTCATTCTTGAAGTCAGCCAGACCAAGAAACCACCAGAAGGAATAAACTCTAGACACATTTTGGCAACCCAGATGGGGCACATTTTGGTGACCACGAAGGGGCTATGCCCTATAGCCAAGCGGTGAGTACCATCAGACCCTTTTTACTTGCCATTCTGTCCTATTTTTCCTTAGAATTTGGGGGTTAAATACCAGACACCTGTCGACCAGTTAAAAGCGATTAGTGGAGCCACGCGACTAAAGACACGGGTGTCAGGCTTTCTGGGAAAGGGCTGTCTAACAATCCCTGAGTTGGTTTGCCTGGAACCATCTTCCACTTTTCCTGTACTCCTGGGCTGAGCTGAGGGTCAACAAAGAGGAAAGCCATTCAACTCCGGGGTCCCAACAACAAGCTGATTGACCCTGCGGCCATGAGTGTAACTCTCAAAGTCATGTCGCCCACACAAGACTTACCCATCTATCCTATCTATCCTGACCCTTGCCTCCTGGGTCCTAACGCCTGTCAGACAAACTTCCTCTTGCCTCTCTTCTCTCATCTCCGAGGGTAGTTCTGCTTCTAAAAACTACTTCCTGTCTCTGGTGCTTTTCTAGTTTCTCCTATAAGAATGATTTATAGTATAAACCTCAGGACTCTGTTCTCTTCTTTAGGCACCCGGGCTCACCAATCAGAAAGACATAAATTTTGCCCAAAGCCCTGTCAGGCGGGGGACTATCTGGAATTTTAGGATCTCTCCTCAGACTAGCAGGCCTAACAAAAGTTCTCCAAGTCCTCACCCGACTCAGAAGCTCAGCTGACTTTACCTCGCAGTTCCATGCCTGGGACATAGCAGGCACCTCGTAAATATATATTGAATTAATAAAGGAGGGCAGATAGATGTATACACAGATTTGAATGAGCAAAATGAATAATGGTGATGAGCTGTAGAAGACTCAGGCTGTTTAACAAAGATTGCAATGAAAAACTAGCTATGGGCAGGAGAACAGTTCTGAGGACAAGAAATTTAAGATTTCCCTCTTTTCCATTGTTTTTTCTTCAGACAATTGTAAAGAGAAGAGTTCCCTGTATCCTACAAAAAGCTGTATTTCTGTTGCCAAGGGCTCTCCTCAGCCACAGCCTTACCAGATGTCTGGTCATGATGACTGAAGACAGTTTAGCTTATTCTGTATACAGAGTATAAGGCTCCAGAAGGCCAAGAAAGTTCCTAGACTGGGGATTTTGGAGGAGGAAAGTGGTGATTTTCTCTTTGCTCTATAATTATGTGAGTTGTCCCTACTCTGCATGCAATATTTTTCCCTCTTTAGGGGTAGAGTAGAATTAGTTGTATCATTTGTTTGACTTAATATATTATGTTTGGGCAACATACATGAAAGGAAAGCCATTCTTTAAAAATAAGCTCTCAGAATAAGTACTGTAATCAATGGATAGGAAATCAATGAATAGCTTCAAAAAACACTATAAATCATAAGATAAGGACTGAAGAGAGTATGTGCTGGAGTTTTACTTTCATCATCTCATTCAATCACAGAGATGACTCAAAGAGGCTAAGACATTTCCTAAATTAAGTAAGCAGCGGAGATAGGATTTTAACCCAGTACTGAGTGACTTCAAAGTCCATGCTCTTTCCAGTGTACTTCATATAGTGCAACCAAGAATAAAACCTAAGTACCTTGATTTGGTGACAGAGAGGATTGTATTCTCTTCCACAGCCCAGTTTCTTTCCAGATTCTGTGCACTGTCCAAATGCACAGGGACTGGATTAGATGAGATTCTTTTTTGGTTTTGTATAGATCTTCCTATAGACCTCAAGCTTTCAGAGAGTCATAAAACTGCCATTCCATGTGTACTTTAGAAAACTGCTTTTGGACAAAGATTTTAGACATTAAGTTTTAGCCCAGAATGCATTTTTGCATCCAAGTTATAAACAGAGTACAACTTTTTAATGTAATTGCTGATACAACTTAAAGAACAATGGTGTACGACCAAATCCATTGTAGAAACAAACTGACTCTTCCAACAGAGTATTAGCATCTTTAGAGAGAGGATATATTTAAATGTGACTACATTATGCAAAATTTTTGCTTCTACAAAATGTAAATTGAAATAGCCTTCAAGATCAATTATCATGTTTATTTTTTTACCATAGGTTGATAGGTTTAGCCAATCCAGACATGAATGCCATTAATTATTTTAATTAGGTGTTTGTTCTGAGTTGGATGAAAATATATGGATCGGCAAATGAAATATTCAAATGTTTGTACATATTTTCCCTCACTGCTATCCCTTCTCCACCTGCTCCAGTCATGCTCAGGTTTGGGGTTTTGATTAGATGCATTTGTTGTGCTTCTTGTTGCTGAAACAAGGGAGTCAGTACATTAATCTAGGCTTATAATTTTGTAAGGCAGGCAAAGGACTATGCTGCCTGCTGCCAAACAGGACCTCCTTGAGGAGCTATAGTAATTAATGTTCCATTCTTGTGTCAAGTGCTGTTAAAAGTTTTCTTTGGGCCAAAGTTTGTCCAAACATTTTGTACAAATCTGCAGAGCCCTTGCATAGCTGGAGGCTGCTTCATGAAGTTTGGCATTGAGTCCTGCTTTGTATTGGTAGTAGGAAGCTGGCTGTAGCTACAGACATGGCCTTGTGGAATAGCTTTCCCTGCCTGGACTACCTGAGGCTAAATCTAATGAGGCGAGTCTGAGCATAGTATGGGCACAATCAGAAAAGCAGCACAAAAAGTCAGAACAGTAAGTAGATGCAAGGAAGTCATTGACAAGAAAGCCTCCATATCTCTTTTATATAATTCAGGCACGTTCATAACATTTCTTTGTTATTTCCTTGAATTTCTAGCTCTGATATAGACAATTTATAAGTACAAAAAAACATAAAGAATAAATATTTTTAAAAGTCTGTAATAATTATTACTAAGCTTATACTCCTGTTCATATGTTGTATGGCCTGCTATTTTAACATTAAATTGTGTGAAGTACCCATCTCCTGAATATTGTAGGAAAAGCTTCCTTAAAGAGACATTTGCAGTATGAAGTTTTCAAGTGGGATTATTCTCTTGGAAGAGCTATCATTAATGTCGCCATATCTGTAGCTGGTCTATAAATAGCCACCAATACCCAAATTAAGAGCACTTGATGGTGTCTGTGTTTGTTCCTCAGTGATCTAACAATACCAGATAAAAGAGAACATAATAGTTAGGGAGAGATGCCCAGGAGAGTTCATAAGACATTTATCTACTTTGTGTCTAGAAAAAAATCATTATAATTGCACTGGACCTGGCACTCCATAACCAAACCAATCACTTGCGCTTCTAAAGGCTCCTTCATCACCACAGGCTAGAACATATTTTCCAAAAATACTTTTCAGGAACTCAAGCAGCCAAAGCGAAATGTAGCAATGGTTCTGAGTTAGGAAATACCTTTCAAAGATATAGAAATTGTTAGAGAAATCGCCATTAGAAAAAAATTAAATTCTATGCTCTTAAGTAAATTAACTCATATAAACATCTAAACTCCATACATTTCAGTTATATCTTAGACTATCTGCGGTAAGTGGAAGTAAGTCAAGCTGTGAGAGAGTTCATTGCTCGAGTGCCTTTGAGAGGCAACATAGATTTTAAATGCAGCCACCTTCAGAGTTCTCTAGTGCTGATAATAATAACATAGTAATAACAATAAAATTAACATGAATTGAGCACCTACTATGCAGCAGGAACTGATTTAGGCACATACCTATGTTCTCTCTAATTCTGAAAATAATCTTTCAAGGTAGGTAATTATTATTATTTTTATTTCATAAATGAGGGAAGTAAGGCAAAGAGATATTGAAAGGTGATATGGCTGGTGAGAAAAAAGGCGATTTTAACAAGTTCTGCTTGACTCCAAAACTCATGTCCTTACTTCACTGCAATATGCCCTTAAGTGATGGCCGAAAAGATCAAAAGAATGAAGGTTTATCTACACTGAAAAGCCCAAGTAATGCTAGTACATGCCAATGCACTGTTAATAACCAGTAACAGTACACCACCCAAGGCAAATCTCCTTGCACATATTACCAGGGCTCTCTGCTTTACCATCAGTCTCTCCTTCCTTCAATACCACCACAGTCTCCACCACAAACTCAAGCCAATGCCTCAGTTACTTAGGTTAGAGAAGAGAAAAATCTGCTACTCTGAGAGTTTATATAAACTGAAACATGCCAGCTATCTGGTCATCTAAGAACTGTCAAAGAAAGAGAGGCTCATAAATGTGAATCTTCCTGAGAATTAAGGTTATTGGAGCATTATATATTTTTGTATTTTGAATGATTTTTAAATTTGCAAATGTTTTTGGTAGCTACAGTTAGAAGACACAAAGGTAATTCTGATGTCTTCTCCAAAACAGCTTTAAAAATAATTTTTGTTTTTTATGTGTTGACCCATGAGCAACATTTATGTCAGTCAAGATATAAGGTTGTAATATTCCAGTGCCCCAAAACCAAATTATATCATAGAGTGTAAGAGCTTGTTATTGCTTTTAACACTTCTTTCTTTCCTCGCTGTCAGATGCCATTTCTCTTGACTGCCAATATGGCAGGCTTCAGCAATGTCCTCTCTTGAATTTCTATACACCTGCTCTCATTACCTGGATTTTCTAATGGGTTAGATAATAAAATGCCATGATTATATGAGACATATCTGAAAAGTCTCTATAAGGCATTATGGGTCTCTCACGTTCAAACATGTATGCCTAAGAAACATTAAGAAGACAATACAGTAAAATCATAGAATAAGTTATCAGTAAATTAGTTGTGAGCACTGAAATACTGATTTAGTCCACTTCAACTCCATTTTTAGTATTTCTCAGTTTATGCTACATAATTGAGGTTTGTGGGTATTAAATAAGTAAAATATTGTGTACAGCCCAAATTCCTGTAAGTTGATGTTAGAGAGAATAAATACGCTATTCTTCCAGGGACATTTTTAGACGCAGAAACAGAACTCTTGAATTGGAAAAACTATGAATCCATCCCATTGTGGCATTTTGTACTCCTAATAGCTTACAAATTATTGAATCACCATATTCTGTTAGTAGCCTTGTACAAACCTGTGAAAAAATAAATCTGTAGCATACATCTCTGTCATGAAACCATCTCTGAGAGAACATTTCATATTCAATTCCTGCAACAAAGGATGAAACCAAGAAGTAGAAAGATAGAGCCTAGCAACCCCTTAAAGAAAGCCCATTATTAAAATCCCTTCAGTTCTGAATGGTAGGTCATGCTGAATTTCTAAATAGGCAGTCTTGTAACCCTCTTTATACAGTGGCTATATACATGGTCTTCTGCAAATAAATAAGACGAGATTAGCAGTTCCAACAGCACTGTGAAGAAAGACCTTCAGATGTGCTTTTGTGGCTGCCAAGATGGTTGTTCAACATTCCAATACTGTCAAACTGCAATGCATAGAATCCATGTGGCATCTTCCATGATACAAAGCATAGCTAATAAAAAAAAAAGCCTCTTCTAAATTCATCATTTTTACAGCAAACTCAGGAGCATCAATTTGTCTATAGAGATAGTAAACAATATCAGAAACAGGGCCAAACTGGGAATCCAGAGGAGTCATTCTGGCTCCCCTACATGCTGATGATATGACACCAAAATAAGTTATTTTACTTCTCTGAGTTTCAGTTTCCTCATCTGTCAAACAAGGTAAGAATATGTTCCCTATTCAACTCAGAGTAAATATAAACTCTGTGAAATTATTTTAAACACTTGCAAGAAATAAGCAACTCAGAATCTTTAATGGTGCTATGTCATAGGAAAACAGCCCAGAGAAAGTCAGGCATTGATTATGAGTAGGTAGATTATGCTCTCAGGAATCCTAGAAAAGGGCTTCTTAATATTCTCAATAGAAAGCCAATTAAACTTTCATTTGCTAAAATAATGTAAGTATTAAAAACAAACATCAAAAGAAACAAACAAGGATTCCCCTTTCATAATAAAAACAACCAACATTAGTAATTAAGGGAGCTTCCTCAGCTTGATAAAGGACATCTACAAAAATTGCACAGTTAACATCATGTTCAGTGATGAAAGACTGAATACTTTCCATCTAAAGTCAAGGAGGTCTGCTCGTACTAATTCTGTTTAACATTGTACTGAAGATTCTAGCCACATCAACTGGGCAAGAAAATTAAACAAAAGGCATCCAGATTAAAAAGGAAGAAATAAAACTTTCTCTATTTGCACATGACATAGTCTCGTACAGTATCTAGAAAATCCTACGAAATTCTCTAAAAAGCTATTAGAACTGGTAAGTTTGGTAAGGTTGCTGATACAAGATTAACAAATGCTGATTTTATTTCTATACACTGGAATGACCAATGTAAAAGTAGAATTAAGAAAACAACTTTGTATACAATAGCATTGAAAATAATGAAATATTTTGGAATAAATTTAGCAAAAGAAGGGCAAAACTTGTATTCCCAAAACTACAAAACATTGTAGAAAAATTTAAAGAAAACTCAAATAAATGGAAGGACATTCACGGATCAGAAGATTTAATACTGATAAACAGCAATATTCCTCAAATTGATCTACAGAGTCAATGAAATCCCTATGAAAATCCCAGCAGGCTTTTTACAGAAATTCATAAGCTAATCCTAAAATGCATGCAAAAATGCAAGGGACCCAGAATAGCCAAAACAATCTTGGAAAAGAACAGAGTTGGCGTCTCACACTACCAAATTTCAAACTTACTACAAAGCTACCATAATCAAGACGGTGTGGCACTGGCAAAAGGATAGACATAAAGATTACTGAAACAGAATTGAAAGTCCATAAATGGACACTTATACTTACAGTCAGTTGATTTTCAACAGAAGGGAAGAGACAGCTCCATGGAGGAAAGAACAGATTTTTCAATAAATGATGCTGGGACACTTGGATATCCATATATACTGTATATAAAGACTAACTCAAAATTGATGACAGACCTAAATGCAAGAGCTAAAACTATAAAACTTTTAAAAGAACATGTAGAAGGAAATCTTTGTGACCTTGGGTTATGCCAAGCCTTTTTAGATATAACATCAAAAATACAGGTGACCAAAAAAAGATAAATTAGACTTTATCAAAATGTAAAAATTTTACGCTTCTAACGCCATTAACAAAAAGTAAAATGATAACCCATAGAACAGGAGAAAATATCTGCAAATCACATATCTGATAAGGGACTAATATCCAGGACATATAAAGAACTCTTACAACTCGATAATAAAAAGACAAAAGCATTAAAAATTGGTAAAGGATCTTAATAGACATTTTGACAAAGAAGATAATCAAACGGTAATAAGTATGTGAAAACACGGTCACATCACTAATCAATAGATAATTCAAAATCAAAACCAAAATGAGATACTACCTCACACCTATTAGGATTGTTATAATACAAAAGATAGGTAATAACGAGTGTTTGTGAAACTGTAGAAAAATTAAAACTTTCATATATTGCTAGAAGGAATGAAAATGGTGCAAATGTTACGGGAAACAGTTTGACAGTGCCTCAAAAAGTTAAACATAGAGTTAGCATATGACCCAGAAATTTCACTCCTAGGCATACACCCAAGAGAATTGAAAGTACATGTCCACGCAAAAACTTGCACAAAAATATTCATAGTAGCATTATTCATAACATCAAGAAGTGGAAACAATCCAAATGTCTATCAGCTGATGAATGAATAAACAAAATATGGTATACCCATACAATGAAATATTATTCAGCAAAATAATGAAGAAATAATGGCTGGTACGACATGGATGAACCTTGGAAACATTAGGCTAAGTGAAAAAAGCCAGTCACAAAGGCTGCATATTACATACTTCCACTTACAGGAAATATCTAGAAAGGGCAAATCCATAGAAACAGAAAGTAGATTAGTGGTCTGTAAGAGCTGGGAGGAGAATGGGAAATGACTGCTAATGGTTGTGGGGTTTCTTTTAGGGTCATAAAAATGTCCCAGAAATGTCCCAAAATTGATTGGAGTGATAGTTGTACAACTCTGTGAAAGAACTAACAATCATTGAACTGTATACTGTAAGTGGGTGAATTGTATGGTATGTGAATTATATTCCAGAGAATCTGTTAAAGCATTAAAAAAAAAACTGATGGAAAACAACAGTAAGAGATACACAAACAAAAAATCCCAAATACTCATAGGAAGAATGTCATAAAGTTTTATATTCATTCTGTGTTCTATCAGATCTTTGGCTGAATGGCCAAAAAAAAGAGAGAAAGTAGAAAGAGGTGGGTGAATATTGAGGTCCGCAAATCAGTCAAGTTGAATAAAGAGGAAATTCTAGGGAAAATACTAAAAATTACAGAAAGGGGAAGCGGGGTACACTGAGCATAAACTTTGATGACTTCAATTTTACTGTGTGCCTATCCACTATTCCTCCATTTAGTTTCCCAGATCTTGCCAGCAACCTTAGGGCTTGCATCCTCCATTTCTTTGCTCAGGGCATGCTGAATACATGTCTATGTGTTTTCTGTTTTATTTCCTGTGTAGGTTTTATGTGTGTGCACTGGGAGTGCCCTTTCATCTTTCCCATGAACCAATGCCCTCCTCCATAAATACCGTGGGTTCCCTTTCTGGGCATATTTCAAAGATCAGTGTAACAAAATTATTTTATATGAGTATTACCGTTCCCAGCAGAGTCTTTAAAACTAGAGAGGAAACCGGTGTAAGTCTAAAATACTATAAGGGCCAGAGCTTAGGGAAAAGAGCAACATATCCATTCTATCAATCTCATCCTCTTTATACTTTCATTGATTAAGAGCCCCTGACTACAGCAAAAATGAAATTAGAGGCACTCTATAGAACTCACATTTCTTAAAGTACATCATGCCTTTTCTGAGATAATTTCCCCTCTGGATTATTTTCCAATCCTATGGCAACCACCCACATGGCCAAATGTACTCTAATCCCACTGCCCACCAATTTAAGGTCCTGTATGCTGCAATTTTCTGCAATTTTCATAAAGCTACGATCATCTGATAATATCCTGGCTTCAATTTATAAGAGGACTGCTGATAGCATGAAAACCTTGCCCTAAAAAATAAAAATTGTATGTAGTCTCTCCAAAGACAACTCTTCAAAGCCATTCTGGGTCTAATTTCCCAGCAGCAGAATTAGTCCAGAGGGTGCTGTCTTCATAGAAGCTCTGGAAACACCCAGAGAGCAGACACAACACTATTTTATAACTGGGTTAGATGCTTCTGAATGCCATGGTCTGGGTATTTATGTAGGGTGTGTACCAAATTAGGTCACACAATGCATTCTGGGGAAAAAAGGGTTGGGAGGAGCTACCAAAAAAAGAAAAAAAATCTTTAGGACTATTGCAGAATAGCTTATGCACATTGTATTAACTGGTTTCTATTAGACTGAATGATCCTGACTGTGGGTAATGTGAGGCAGTCTGGGAGAGCATGTTGGAACAATTAACACTTTAAAATAACATCTCTGGTTTCTATGAGAAGTGTCTGTTTTTACTGATTTCCCATAAAAGAGAGAAATTACTTTCATAACCTAGAGAGACATAGTAGGAAGATGTTAAAGTGTTTTTAAATGAAAAGGAAAATCTGGCCCCACTCCTTGAAAATGGTTGTATACAAACAGAAATGAAAATGGCTGAGAATATAAATAGCCCTCATTAATGACACTCCTGTATCATCGGTTCCTGCCTGTCAGAGAACAAAAAGTTTCTTTTTCAAGAACTGCAAGATTCTGCTTTCAAAGTCTTAAAAAGAGTTGTATATTAACTCCTAGAACCTTTTTCCAGAAAAGGCTCTCCTACATAGGTCTAAATGAGTACCCCTGATTTACTAGTGGGTTATTGTCTGTTTTTTATGCTCTTTCTCACCAATTTATCCTGCCCCATGCACTCCCTTCTGGAATGACGTATCCTTTTCTTTCTTTCCTTCTAGCACTTACTAAGCATTTAATTATGTGCCAGGGGCTATGTTAACACTTATTATGCATTATTTCATGTAAATCTCAAAATATCCTGTTGTGTACATAAACTTAGATTAGGTAAATTGTCCAAGGTCATACAGCTTACTAGTAGAAGAGTATTACTTTACTCTTTCCACTTACTAGTGGAAGAGTTAATACTTTAACACAAATTTCATTCAATTCTAAAGGGTGTACCCTTAACTATGACCAAATATTGCATCTTTTGTCTTCCAAAATCCATCTTAAGGCAACTTCCCATTTGGAAAATGTATAGTGCTTTTTATAGACCATTATTAAATAATGTGTTGTCAAGTATAATTATGATTTATACATATTGTTTTCTGCTATACATTGAGAAATCCAAGGGTCAGTTAAAATACGTGTTCAGTAACTACTTCTTGAATAAGTAAATGAGAGTTGACATATTCAGAATTCAGTGTTCTAATTTATAAATGCTTATGATATTTGAAAATATTTCCATATCTGCTGATAGTATTATATAGTGATAGAAACATACAGATATAGCAATATCTATGATAAGTTCCATAATAGCAGTCAACTTAGCTTTTAGAAATTCCTTTCCTAGCGTTAATTTCCAGTAACTAAGGGGTGTGCAAATGTGCAACGAAACAAAAGAATTTTTGTAGCCAAATCATGTGTATTTATATTTTGTATGTCTAACTGATAAAATCACACATTATAGCCATTTCTGAGTATACCTAATAACTAAGAATTGAGGATATTCAGAATTGGGTTTGTGGATATTCCTCAAAATGATTAAATCCATGCATGGACCATAGCCATACTGAGTGGTTCACAAATATGCTCTAAAATGCAGCAGCCACTCAAGCTTCTTACAGCTGGTCAAATCCAAAGTTCTTTAATTCCAAGTGCCAAATGCTAATTCTTAGCCTAGTTCACCCAGATTCAGAGAGCTATCATTCTTCAGCTGAGTCTTAGAACCTGTGGGCATCTTCTCAATTGTTTGCAGATGGCAGAAGCTCAGGTAGCTACTGTGTTCATATTCGTGGTCATACAAACCAATGAGGCATATAATCAATTTAAATTTAAAATGTAAGGGTAAGGAAGGCTATCATTCTAGTGATTAATACAGCCGCACAATGGGAGAGAAACAATTAAACTGCCACACTTTTCACTAGGGAAGATATTTCATGTATTCAGAAAGTTTAATTATGTCCATGTTTCTAAATAATTAATGGGGAGTAAAATTTCTTTTCTGCTCAAACCCCAATCTGTACATTATAGTTACTACTAAAAGGACAATCCAGAAAAAAAAAAAAAAAAAAGCCTCTCAGCCCCATTACTACATAGGTGCCGAGTGCCAAAAAACAAACAAACAAACACACACACACATCCGGGAGGAGAGAGAACAAATAGTTAATAGAAGCCATTTTCAAGGCAATTTGTAACTGGTGACACATTTGCAAAGCAATGTGGAGGAGCCAGAAATCCAACGATAAAAGCTCTGCACTTAAAATGAACTTGGGGCAAATGCAGACATGAAAACCAAGGCTTTTTTGCAAAATGTAATAAAGCCTAATTATGAGGATACAATCATTCCAGAGTAGAACAACAAAGAGCAAGAATAGGACAGTGGAGAAAGGAATGTAGGAGAGAATAAAGTGAATTTGAAAAATGCACAAGGATAATAGAGACTATCAATTTATTAGGCATGTAAGTATGTATTAATTTATTTATAACTTGCTTCAGTCCTTGGAGAATTTAAGACAGCCAAGACATTGTCTTAAGCACAAGGTGAAGATTTTTACTATTTCCTGAGAGATTATAAAATGAATATTAATACCAGAATTTCATACATGTCATAGTTTTTGGTTATATAAATATGTATATGCTAATTGTAGAGTCAACTGCCCATATTTTTTATTCTATAAGGTGAATTAAGTTATCAAATTATTATTTCGTCATTTTTTAAATATACCCAAGTGTTGTCTACAGTCAGATATTTGAAATAGATTATAAATTATCAAAATCCCAGTGTTAGTGCTTTTTTCTGAGACTACTACTTATTACACTATCTCTAAGGGAGACTCAATAAACATTGCTGACTAGTAGTATTAAACTATTTTCTTTTTCTTTTTGGTTGCAAGTAAATAAAAGAACAAACCCTATCAAAAATAAATAAAACCTAAATAATTGAGAAAGAAGTAACATTGATTATTAACAAGTTATTGAGGCCATTTCACAGAATCCAAGAGAGTTTTGAGTACATAATACCTAAGAAGGGCAGATACAAAGCAGCTTTAGAGGTCTAAGCAATTGAGGCTCACATAACTCTTTTTCCAAACTATTCTCATTCATGTGATTCAATATTGATGACTACCAGTTTGGTATATCTCCAGTACAAATTTCAAATTCCCAGGAAAAAAAATTCAACCGGCCCTGCTGGAATCAAATGTCTACCCCCTGGATCAGTAGCCAGGGGCATTCTCATATAATCTAAACATGACCATCGGGAGCACACCACTGTGGACCGGGGGTTCTCTGCAGAGAAAGCAGATCGGTATGTGTAGCACAACTCCTTCAGAAAATACATATTTCACTGGGAGATAATAATTACTTTTATGTAAATAGCAAAGGAAATTTATGAAACCAGTAGCCCCCAGTTCTATGGCAGAAATGAAAAAGAAACATCTACTTTCTGATTCTCTCACCCGACCACAGCACTGAGAATAAGACTTTAATGCTGGCGCTCTGACTTGTGATCTTCAGCAAGAGTCTTAAATGTAGTTGTTTATTTGTTCCTAAGGTTCTACAATAGAACTAGGACCTAATCTGGGATTCCCAGATCCCAAGGGGTTCAACTCCAAGGGAATAATGAAAGATGAATGATTTATAGTAATTCAAAAGACAGAATCCTAATTATGCATTTCCTTGCAACAAGACTACACAAAGTAATAAAATGCGAAAGTTCTTATATTAATATTTTGGGCTGAAATTACCAGTGTTTTAGAGGATCAGAAATTCTTATTGGTGTTATACATGAGTGTGTTTGATTTACATAGGATTACTGACTTATTCATGTTTATATTTCCCACAACTGGCATAGTACTAGACACAACTGAATGGAATTACTAAATTTTGTAGCTTGAAAACAAAATTCCTGAAAACACATGTTCTATGGTATTCTCTTAGGAGAAAAGTGTTAAAGAATGATGAAAAGGAGAAATAGAAACTACCAGCCTAAGAGGGTAAAATGCCATTATTAATCCTCTTTACCAAGAAATCTGAGAGCTGTGAAATAATTTATTAAAACTTACTAAAGAGAAAAATCAACATATAGGAGATTCACATATTGAAACTTAACTCCCAGAATTTCTGCCATGTACCAGGGATTTTACTAGCTGTGGATATACTAGGACGCCAAGAAGTACATTGTCTCCATGGAGAAACAGCTGTAGGAATCGGTAATTATGAAATGATACCATCAGGGATACAATGAAAGAAGTGTTATATTTATGAACAAATAATAGAATTATTAAAACACATCCTTTCCCAGTTCAAGATCAGCCTGTTCAACAGGGCAAAACCTCGTTATTTACCAAAAATACAAAAAAAAGTAGCTGGGCTTAGTGGCATGCACCTGTAATCCCAGCTACTTGGAGAGGCTGAGGCACAAGAATCACTTGAACCCGGGAGGTGGAGGCTGCAGTGAGCCAAGATCGTGCCACTACCCTCCAGCCTGGGAAACAGAGTAAAACTCTGTCTCAAAAATAAAAACCAAAACCAAAAACAGAAAAACCACATCCTTTCTCTATCATAAGTAGTCCCTAAGCATGCACTCTCCTCTGACCATCTGCTCAGAAAGTTGACATTTTTATTCTCTGAGACTCCAGCATGTCTGAGCTCCCTCTGCACTGCAGGAATACCTCCAAAATTTAGCATCATCATCTCTCCTTCACTAAAGGTGATCCCACTTTCTCCTCCTGCCACAGATAAACAAAAACTGAGGAAAAAAGCTTAATCTCTTACACAATCTGAGTGAAAATCAGGCTCCCCTAGGCTTACTGCTAACATAGTTGTAAGACATGCTATGTCAGTCCAGTCGTATCTTTCAGCACCTGGTACCTCAACAATAGATAAGGATATTTAGGAAACTCCACATATTACTTTTCCATTGCCTACAAGGGGAGTCAAATGAAGAGAATGTCCAAAAGATAACTTTCTAATTTCTTATCTCCATCATACACAAATTATTTCATGACAGCTCAACTGTCATTTACAGTATACATAATTCCAAGAGACACCACTGTCATTTCTATCAGGCAATCCATGTATTACAGAGTATCATACATTCAGCCACTTTCTTCACACACTTCAGAGTACAGAGTAGTAGCATGAGTACATGAAAGGAGAAGTAGGATGTCTGGGATCTGTTCCCAGCGCTACAATTGATGCACTATTCTTATTCCCTTTGCATTTAAATCTCCCATCTGTAGCACAAGGATAATGACATAGTACCTGTTTGTTTCTAAGGCACTGGAAAATTCTCTGGTAGAAGATACTACGCAAATGCAGAGACTATCATTACACCAGGAAGACTTGAAAATTGCAAGTTGGTGTGCTCATCACTATTAAGCAATTGACACAGTGACAAAAGAGAAAGCATCTTTCTTCAAGGCATCTAAAATCAAGTATTGCTGAATATGCAGCTATCCTGAAAAATACATGTGCAAATATATTCATTTTAATGACCTTCCAACTCTAACTCATCAATAACTCATTTAAAGCAATCCTTTCCAAGTTATCCTGACTCCAACAAAATGCATAGAATCCCTAATCACTGATATTTTTTTATAATTCAAAGCTTTCTGAAAGGTTATTCTTTCTCCTTGCAAAATATTTGCTTTACTCCAGAATTTCAGAGAGCATTCTGGCTCATTCCACTCAGATTATTCCAAAATATAAAAACATTTGTCCTTCAATCTGCTAATCTTGGAATAATCAAACTTACAGTACAGTGGTGGACAGGCATCCAAGCAGGGGCTTCCACTGAACAATTCTGGGCTGGGCATCTGCCTTGGTTTTGCTGCAAATAAGTAAAAATGATATTATATTCTACTTATTATGGGCCAGTATGTATATATGCTAGCTGACATGTTTATTATCAATATGTTTATTACCTTATTTATAATCATAGAGAGAGAATGCTTTGTTGGTGCAATGCTGCAGAAAACTAGGTACATAATTTCTACTCTTATCAAAGCATAAGAAATTATCCTTTTCCTTTTTTGTTACTCTAAGGACTAGGTTTTTGGCACCAGGCTGTCTCAGCATCTGGCCTTCCAGGCTTCAATAGCAACCACCTGAGAACTCTTATAACCCATGGGCTGACTGTTCTCTTCCAGGCTCCTAATCAACCCTGATACATGCTGTACTCCTGTGAGATCACATGAGTCAAGGTATAGAATGGCTGTTTATTTGTATCTGTTTCCAGACTATAAGCTAGTGATGGTGATTCTCTCTAGAGTGTTTCATAGAACTCCAGAATGTTGGGTTGAAAGGGATAGATCTTAGAGGCCTTCTTATCACATCAAAAACTGAAGTACAGAGAAATAAAACAATTTTCTCAAGGAGTCAGAAGTTTGACATTCTAAACCATTTTCCAGGCACTTCTTTCTACAAAAGAAATTTATCTCTAGTTAACCTATACTTTTGTTGTAATTCCTGTAATTTTACTTCTAGTTGGCTTTTAAAAATAATACAGTGCTTTACTTTCACCAACAATACTGCTACACCCCTTTGATAATGAAAACTGATTAGTCCAAAACGGGGGCAAGGATTTTAATAAGCCATGCTTTATCTTTTATTTCTTTCATTGTATTCTCAGTGATAATATAGGCATATTTATAACGTTAATAATCACCATAAAAACCACAGCTGTGATTTATTAAACAACTAAATATGCAAGGCACTATTCTGGACACATTATATTATTACTAGTCCCCACAATAAACATAAGTAGGAGTATCATGCTCACTTTGTAGTGGAGAAAACAGAGACTTAGAGAGGTTAAGCAACTTGGCTAAAACTCGACCTACTAGACAGCAGCATCTCTGAGATTGCAGCAAGACTCTGGCTGACTCTGGTGCCCATGTATGCTCTTTCTTTTAAAAGAAGTTGCCTCTGTTATTTTACACTATCTCTTTAATGGGAGGTAAGCCATGTCATCATACAATCTGATTTTATCTAGTGAATGATCCTAACATTTCTGATTTAACTGAATAAAATACTGAATTCAGTACTCCTATCACACTAAAATTTTTGTCTGTGATTTGTAAGCTTTTTAGAGCCACTTTATTTGGTTGATCTATTTTTAAGGCATCACTAAGCCCTAAAATGCTGTATGAGTGATTATGGATAAAGTCATCATAAACATAAACTTACATAATCAATCTCCATGATCAGTTTCTTTAAAGCAAAATATGATATGCAGCAGCAGCAGAGTACAGAAGGCACACTGGTCAGATAACCACAATTTTAAGCTAATTTTGGCCATGTGCTTGCTGCCATGAAATGCTCTTGATAGTCACAACTGTGAAACAGTGTTAGTATTTTGCCTAATTCACAGATAATAGATATAGATTCCCCTCAGATCATTATCACAATTTGCAAGGAAGCTACTAATGAGAACACGCAACATATTCACAAAATATGATGGGTGCATAAATAAGGTGTGTTTCAACTTCTGCGGTGCTCAGCATGGGATACAGATGGAAATGTGTGTTTCTGTTTTGCCTTCTATTATTACCTATTACCTGATTTCTGACACTAAGATCTTCTCGTAAGTGTTTTAACTAAGAAAATTAACAATGATTTTACAAGGCCAGACAAATAAAAAAGACTACTGAAGACAGATGCCATGTGAACATAAATTATTCCTTAATCCTATTGTATGACAAGCAAAAAACACTGAAATCGAAGTTAGAATCTTGGATTTTAGTTTAGTGTTCCCATTGATCTACCTGTGGAACTTTGAAAAACTCACTTTAACACTTTAGACCACACTTTTCTCATCTATAAAATGAGAAAGTTGTCTTGGATCCATGACTCAATGTGGAGAGAGGAAGAGCCAAATTTACCCAAAGATCTTTCCCAAACTTTATAGTTCTACCAAGAATTTAATATTTGGTTTTCTCTACCAAAGGGATATACCCTGCAGTTGAGATCATTTATCATTCTGATATACTGATAAGACATCTTTTAGGGTCTTGGGAATATGAACAGAAAATGGTTATTTCCCTGTGAGTTTCAGTGCTAGCAAAGATCGACAACCACTAGACTAGATGGTCTCGAAAGAGCCTTCCACTTAAGTGTGGTTACTGAAAATCCTAACCTCATGTTTTGTCTACCACTTCACTCTACTTCTAAAGAAGACAAGATCTAACGTGGGTCAAAGAAGCTACCACAGCAGGTGGAGAAGGAAAGGGATTTAAAATTCTTTTTTCCTAGAAGTCTTCATTCTCCTTCTTCAGCATCTTGTTTTTAACATTTAATGTGTACACTGTGGCATAACACAGTTTGGGCCTACCTCCTACTCAAAAGAGTAGGAGGCCAGCTCCTTAGAAGCCCAGCTAGAACCAGAATAAACACTAGAGGAAAGGACACTCTCATGTCTAACTCTTAGTTAATTCTGAAGCCAAAAATCAAGGGAGAGTATTAGAATTCCCTCAAGGGACAATCTAGCTCTCTAAGCAAAGATTTAAGATAGAAGTTGGTGACAAAAGGTAAAGCTTTCCTGCCTTCCTTCTGTCCCATTCATCTATCCAGGATGTTTATACCTGTAGATTAGTGATATGTGACTAGACCAGGATTCAGGGATTTGCAATGCTGACCATTAAAAACATGTCCTCTTAAGAGACAAAACTATCAATGGGTCTTAGTCTTTTAAAAACAGACAGGTTGATGTCTCCAAATCTCTCATCTTCCTTGGTTATCTGTTTCTCACTTTAGAATCTTGACATATTTCATTCCAGAATATTCTGAGAACATTAGCTAAATATGCTGCCAAGTACACCTAAGATTGATTGTATAAATATGTAACTACAAAGAACTCGAAAAGTGACCTAGAGAACCCTAAAGATTTTCTTCTCAAACCATCCCATCCCTCCAAAAACATGGGAATTTTTTGTGTGTGTATCAGGGGCTTATACACAGTTAGAGTGCTTTGGAGTTTAGAAATGCTTATATAGACATTTAGCCATTTCATCCTCAGAAAAAGTTGTGTGTGGCAGAGTGAGACATGATTCATACAAATAAAATTTTGACCTAAATATTTCATTAAAATAGCATGTTCTTTTGAAAGCAGAGTAAGAGCTGAAAGGTTCTTTTGTTCTACTGTTCACAGTAAAATGATCCTCATAAACAAAGGAGTTTTTTTGGGGGGTGGGGGTGCGGTATTGAGAAGTATTGCATGATAGAACTGTACACATATTTGCTCATTCATTTACGCATCCCTCACTTGCCAAAATACACTCCATGAATGGTACGTTAGGTATATATATAGAGAGAGAGATTTAAAATTTAGAGCTATAAAAATTTAAATAATCCTTATTTTCCAAAAGCTCCTAACCTTTTAGGAGATACAATACAATGTGCTGAGTTTAAAATAGGGTTAAATAACAGGACCATTCATCCATTCATGTAGTTGGTCAACAAGCATTTATTGAGCAATTACTACATGCCAGCTATTGCATTAGGAATAAGGATATATCAAGACTCAGTATCTGTCTAAAAAAGTACTTATTCTAAGGAAAAAGATAAACTAATAAAGCTGCAATTATAAAGCAATATTACTGATATGGGATAAATAAACCATTTCATGACAGATCAAAAATATTCACTGCACCCATTCTTGGGGCAGGAATAAGAAATGAACAAGAGTAAGGGAAAATTATACAGAGGAATTGAGGCAAAAGATGGAAGTATTTAATTCTGGCTGGGTAATTCAGAAATGTCTTTGTTGAAGAGACACTTCAGGTTTTCAACACCGTTTTAAGGAGGCGAAGGTGTAAGAAGAGGGCGTTACAGGCTAAAGGTACTCAATAGACCATCTGATAGTGCAAAGTAAAGACATTATTGGCTTTGTCAAGAAACTCCTCAATTCTGGACCTCAGAATCCGGGGACTGAGGAGAAAGAATGATTTTATGCTATACAGAGAGCTGACTTCAGCCTTTCCCTTTATTTATCTCTTCTTCACAAAACTAAATGGACATCAGGGTGTGGGATAAATGAGTCCTACCAGGAAGTGGACATGGAAGGACCCAGATCTGATCCTATAAAACACACAAGAGGCCCTCCTGAGTTTAATCTTTGAACAAGCATTTCAGCTGACTTACTCATCCCTGAAACTCTAAGTTATTTGACAGATGAAGAAAAAGAAGTCAAAACATGATGCCCAAGGAGCAGAACTAAGTGGCTTTTTGCATGCAGAACTAAAATGACATGCAATAATGTGTGTGCAAATGGACTGTGAGTTGTAAAGTACTTTAGAAATGTAATGGATAATTATAAAGCATTATTTGAAAATTAATTTTATGAGCTAATTCTTGTTACTAAAATTACTAGAACACTTTTTCTGACTTCTAGTCCAATATACTCTCTAGCACATCAAGAGTTAAAAAAATTTTCAAAAAGTTTAAGGAAAAACGACTCCGAAAGTGCCTCCAAATCATCAATTTCATATATTTCTAAATATAGATATATAATATGTATCTATATTTGTATGTATGTATCTAGACACATGTGTTCATTATGCATCATCCACGTGTCTATAGATACATATATACATATAAATGATTTATGATTTATGTGTGTGTATACAGGTGTATATTAAAAAATTATTCTGGCAAAATAAATGTTTTCATTGAATTAGTTTTCCCATTTCCCAAAAAGACATGTAATTTCAGAGTGAGATGTTTAAAAAAAGAGAAGATCAAATCTTGCCATGTGCTAATGTAAAATACATTATAGGTGGAAATATGTGCACAAAATGTTACATTGGAAGTCCTAAGACACCAAGATATAAAAATGAGATTCCAAAGTAGGCTAGACCACGTGTGCAATATTCAAATAAATTACCAAGAACCAACTTCAGGATCCTGAATCCTATCTATAATATAATACAATGCTGGTATACAAAAGTTGGATGACTAAAGATTTGGAAAGGGGGAGAATTTCTTTGAAGAGGGGTTGAGAAGCCTTACATATCACCTACAATTAGCAAAGGAAACTTCAGTGGGACTGCACCTAGAGCTTAACATAACTTCCTCGGGTTTAGGAGGTCAGTATACTGGGATTTGACTCTCACCTAAGAAGTTTAATCAGTGAGATAACATGGCAAATTGGTTCTTAAGTGAGAAGTGGCTTCATCTGGGTTAGCCTGCACTCTCAGAGTTTGTCAAGGCAAAAGATTCATTCTGGAGCCATTGTAACACCTGTCAAGACAACCCTCCATATAGGGTGGGCTGCTGTAAAATTTGACGCTAAGGAAATGCCTCATCCACATCATAGGAGAATTAGGCCCAGAAGGAGAAACTTCCAAAGACCAATGAAAGTGTCCATGATGGAAAAACTCAAGCCAGACATTTTCTGGCTACGTTAAAATCCCAGATCCACTGTTTGCTAGCTATGTAACCCGAGGCAAGTTACTTTACCTCTCTTTGCCATAGTTATGAAGATTTTAAAAGTTATAAGTAAAGCACTTAAAACTATTTCTATACATAATCAGCACTATTTGTCAGTAATTTTCTTCCTTGAACTTTCCTTATCTGCTTTTCTTATTCCCTCTTATGCTCCAAACTTGGAAGCATCAATAACCAAGTAGTAAATAGGTAAATAGAAAAAAGAAAAGTAATAGTTAATAGGAATAAAAAACTAGTAAAAAAAAAAAAAAATGAAAAGAGAAGTCTATGACATCCCCCTCCCCCAAAGCAGATGTCCTATCTGAAGACCCCATAGTGGAAAAAAGAGAATCTTTCATCTGGAATGTGTTCAGAATTTTGACTAATATTTGGGACTGCGCAATTTTAATTAATACATTGGGACTGTATTTGTGATATTAAGTGATTGTAGGACTTTTCACTTCCTGTAAATGGAAAGTTATGAGAATACCCGTTTTCATTTAGAGGGCAGGGTAAGGGCCTCTGACATTAAGCCATTTTAAACAAACAATGGGGAATCCAAAATAAAATGACTTCTATTATTACATCCCATGAGTATTCCTTGTTCAATGTGTCAATTACAGATGCAAAACATACTCATGGTTAGTGTTAACTTTTTTCATTCACCTTTGGGCATATTCCTCAACATATGACTTCATCCCTTCCTGGGCTTATCCTTCCATTTGCTTCTTTTTATTTTCTCAGGCTTCAAAAGATGTTTAAAATAAGTTGGCCTAATTTGTTTCTGAGGAAATCCTTACTAAAACTGAAGCCATGCTGGGGAGTCATGAATTTGCCTCTTTTGTAAATGAAGAAAATGCTGCTGACCTATTCTCCAAAGGATGCTGAGAACAAGGGGTTTTCAGTGGGCAGTGATGGTGGTGCTGAGTCATCCTCAACACTTTCCAAAATCCTTTGTGACTTCAGGCAGACATTTGCCCAGGTTAACAGAGGTGCAGTCTGTGGCTAACTAGTGCATAAGAGGATTAAACACTCTACATTAAAATATTCTAAGCACCTAGCTACGCAGATTAACAGTAATGAGTGGAATAGGCTCTAAGTTTTCAGGCTGGCCACATTAAAAGATTATAAATGGAAACCATTGTTGTGACTTGATATTTCAGGGTATCAATGGGGAGAGGACAGCAGGCTTTGACTCAGGAGGCATTTCCTAGGTGTATGATGAAATAACACATTGAGCACCGTTAGATCCCAGGCACTTGACATGCATTGTCAGCTCACTGTATCATCACATTAACCCTAGGTAGTAGAGGAGAGTTTAATACCACGAGGAATTGACTGGACCCGGGTTACAATGCCAGAGTTTTCACTTTTTACATCTGTGGCTTTGGATAAATTTCTTAATCTCTGTGAGTTTCAGTTTTTTCATCCATAAAGTGGAAAAAATAAAACCTAGCTTAAGGAATTATTGTAAGGATTATAAAATTCTATATATATTATAATATATATAATATATTTGTCTAAGGGCCTGATATATACTCTAATAGTAATAAGATAAATAATGTGTAATTTACATGTTAATATCTATCTTATTAATTGGGGATCTTTCTCCTGTTTCACTTAGCTCCTCTGAGTCTATATTCTTGTATCTGAGTATAAAATAGTAATATTTATCTCACAAGGTTTCTATGAAAATTAAATGAGAAAAAGTACATGAAAGTGCTTAGCAAATGTCAAGAACTTTAAGTTTTGTTTGTAACTTTTTTGTCAGTATATAGAAGATGGAAAGAATGTCTGAAATACTGCAGCAATTTAAGATAACTAAATTTGGGAGCCAAAACTGATTCTACAGTCTGGGATTACTTATTTGAAATCATTGGTTGTAAATATTTTTTAAAAATATAACATGGTATTTTAGTACTTTATGGAGGCATGTCCCAATTTTCTCTGAAGCTCTATCAGTCTCCAAAGTTTGAGTTATTACTATGCATAATTGAATGCAATAGAGTAATTTAAGCTTCTAAATACAAGACTTAAAAGCATAGTTTTGTGAAATATTTTTAATGTAATTAATATTTGCATTCTCTCATTGCATCCTAGTAATCAGATGAGAAAAAAGGAATGGGCTGCAATTGCACTTTTCTCCTTGCAAAAAGGAAAATTGAGATATTATTACTACTATAGAAAATAAATATTTTTTCATTGGCAGATGTTATCTATCATAAACTACAAAGTCTCATGGAAACATGAAAGACTGTGACTTCTAAAACAAGCTACTTTTTCTTCCAAATATATTTAAAAATTCACATAGGGAAAATACCTGAAATTTCAGGACCCCAAAATAAAGTCAAACCTTTGAAGAAAGAAATGCTATTCAGAAACAAGATGAAAGTAATTCACTTCTATTCTCTCTGCTACCATAGAGACAAAGGAAAGAAAAAAGTAAAGAGATTTAGCACACTTAATTCTTCCTGAAATTTATAATTAACTACATGGGAAAGGGAACAATTACCATATTTCCAAAGAATACAGAATTTTTAAAGTTGAGCTTTTGATAAGACGTAATTACAACCTATTAAATATGCAATTCATACAAATTTGCTTTATGATCTTGAATTTCAAAAAATGCATATACATTGGATAGTTTTCTGAAAAGTACACATGGAATGCCACCAAGTTAATTGTACAGAGCTTTCTCTTATCGGAGGATTTTCTCAGTTACTTAAAATCCTGGCAAAACCTAACACAAAGAAAAGGGTCAATGGATATTACTTGCACATATGCCCTGTCTTCCTGACACCTATGAATATGTATTTTGGGACAAATGTTAATCAACAAAAAAATGTGCAGGCTTTTGTAGATCAAGTGCCATGGCCAACATCAAGCAATAGCCAGGAAGGACTAGGAATTAGATATGTTCTCAGTTTAAATAGAACTTTAGATTTCTAAGTAAATTACAGGTGTATTAATTCAGGACAGTTTTATTTTAAGAGACTTGCGAGAAAACACCGTATCTAGAAATCCTAAGAGATTCAAAACAAAGAAAGGAAGAATTTATTTTGCTTAAAACGTATACTTTTATTTATGGTTTCTTTAGCAAATACATTTTTAAAATTTTTATCATTAAGAATATCAAGAAATTATCCTTGTAATGTCCTATTTAGAACTGTATTTAAAAACAAATTATTTTATTTTAAGGTATCTTAAATACAGCATGAAAGATTATATTTCTCATTGTAAAAACATGAAGTATGGGAGAGGTAAGCTAAAAAAATTAATACTTCATGAAATGTGTTTTCATACAAAAATCAAAATTCTTGCTGGTATAGATAATAAATGGTATGATTTATGTCTTGAAATTTGACTTTTGGATATTCTTTTTTGAAACATAATTAAATGGTCTTCGAGGAGACTCTACTGCTAACTACATTGCTGCTTGGTAAAGTGGTATAATAGATCATTCTAAGTCATTTCTGTTTAGGGGTTTCACAACAATTTTAAAGGAACATTTGAAAGTCTCTAAAGCTTTTAACTCAGATCTTAACCACAGAATAAGGTAACATCCATTCAGCTCCTGTATGCATAGTGCTGGTGTCATCTGTGGCTAGTTGGACAAATTCCAAGTAATAATTACTATTATAGTTTTTTAAGTTCCTTTTGTAGGTTACTTGGGATAAAGCCATTTAATGGTACTGATACACTTTGTTCTCTGAAATGTAAACCAATATAAAAAAGTAGCCGAACTGCTGTGAACCTCTTCCTAGACACGTTTCTATCCTGAAAGTTGAGTAAAACATAATGCATTCCACTTAAAAAAATTATATTATTTCTCCAATTATTTTATAACCTGATAATTTAGGAGAATAACATCATTTTTTAATTTTCTATGGCATACCTTTCTAACTCACTTTAATGTTTTAATAGTAAAATATACTACATTAATATTGCTATTCTTTTATAGTATATTTATGATAAATACGTTATATATATATTATAAAGTCAAATAATTTTCCCCCAAAAGTACCATGCTATATTAAATCACTAAGAAATTAAATGAACATGAGTTGGCATTCTTTTATCAAACTGAAAACCAGATCTGACTGCTTTAGTTTTTGTTTAATAAAAAGGTGCAATTGTCTTCTAAGTATTTTGTACTTAAATTTTAGAAATTTCAATTATGATCATGATAATTTGGTTGATCATAGAGGTGATTCAACTGCCATTTTCCAGGTGTATATAAGGAATTTTACCTCTATTAGTCCATTTCTTTTATACAAAAATGACACTTCCAAGTATCATTTCAGGCTCACCAAATATTCACAGATAAGTTTACCAATTGCCTGTCTCTTAACTGAATAGTTTCTCCATCAAAGTACAAAGATTTCTTTCACAACTATTTATTGTGAAGTGCACATTATATATACACATGTACATATGTGTGTATATGTATATATGCAAAAACATTTGTGTATATGTGCACATGCATCTCTATATACACACACAGAAGTACATGTGTATCTACATAAGTGTGTTGTGTGTGTGTAGTACGTGAGTATGTATGTGTGTGTGTAAATTAGAGGAAGGAAGAATTTCACCCACTCATTCACTTATTGAACAGTGAAATAGCTATCAAATGTCTGTTAAATGAAAGAATCAATCAACACTTGTAGTACATCTGCCAGTACCATGGTAAGTGATCAGCTATAAATACAACTAAGAACTTCCCCTGTCCTCAAGGAATTCACATTCTAGCAAGAAATAGGCACATGTAAAAGCTAACTATACAACCAGATGAACACTATAACAAAGATGCAGACAATGTGCGGAGAACATGGAGCCTGATGGGCTCAGTCTAGTAGGACAATACCAAGGAAAGTACTTACAGAGAAATCTGCATTTAGCTGAATCTTAAAGGTTAAGAAATGTATTAGGGAAGTATCAAGCTAGGAAGTTGAGAGGTATCCCAGGCATAAGAAAAAACAGGCACAACGAAGAAACAGGAGGATGAAATTCAGATTATTTGGGGAAACCAAACGTTATTGATTATAGCTGAATAAGGCATGAAAGGTAGTGGGATCTGAGATAGGCAGTTAGGCAAGGGATACAACATCGAGGCCATGTGCTTCAGGGGAAACAATGCAGACTTTATCCTGAAGGGCAGTGCTTCTCAAACCTTAATGTGCAAAATCAACTAAGGATACAAATCAATTATCGATCTTATGAAAATGCAGATTCTGGTTCAGCAGTTCAACGTGGGGACTAAGATCCTGCATTTCCAGCAGTTTTCTAGCAGATGCCATTACATTTGGTGAACAAACAAAATTTTGAATAATGGAGCAGTAGGGGACAGGGAATCCCTGAAGGATTATAGTGAGAGTTGCAGAGTTGTGATATACATGCAAATTTTATATATATATATATATATATATATACACACATATATACACACACATACACATATATAAATATATGCACACACATATACACACATACATATATGTATATACACATATACACACACATGCATATTTATACACACACACGTGTGTGTATATATATTTTATATATATATATATATATATATTTTTTTTTTTTTTTTTTTTGAGACGGAGTCTCGCTCTGTCGCCCAAGCTGGAGTGCCATGGTGAGATCTCGGCTCACTGCAAGCTCCACCTCCCGGGTTCACGCCATTCTCCTGCCTTAGCCTCCCGAGTAGCTGGAACTACAGGCGCCTGCCACCACGCTCGGCTAATTTTTTGTATTTTTAGTGGAAACGGGGTTTCACCATGTTATCCAGGATAGTCTCAATTTCCTGACATTGTGATCCGCCCGCCTCGGCCTCCCAAAGTGCTGGGATTACAGGCATGAGCCACCACGCCCGACTTGTATGTATATTTTTTAAAGGAAGGTTCAAGTTAATGGTGTGGAAAATGTATAGGAATGGAAAGATAGGAAAGGTAGGAAGACTAATAGGGATTTTATTGTAGAAATCCAGGTAAGAATTGGTGAGTCTCTGAAAAAGACCACTGGTAGTAGAAATTGTAAATAAAGGACAGATTATAAGGAATAGAATAAATAAAGATTGGGGCTGTGGGAGATTTAGGAATAAATAAAAATCAAGGTTAACTCCTACTTTTCTAACCATGACAATTGGGATAGTGGCATACAAAGAAATTGAGCACAGAGCAGAGTAGGAGAACTGTTTATGCTTGGATGACTCCAGAGAGTAAACATTTTCCCGGAACTTTTGGCTTAAGTTTACTTAATAGGTAAATAGAATTCCAAATTCCAAGAATTCATTCATTTACTCTCAAACCCATTTCTCATAAAACCCGTCATCCCGAAAAGGTTAGATCGAGAACTGAATTACTTAGATACAAAGAAAGTGAGGTGTGTGGGTAAGCATATTAACACAGAGATATGAGGGGCACAGGTTATTTTCATAGGATTTTGAATCTGGTACTAACTTTGAACTCACAAATGGAAGAAGCTAAAACATTTGGTATCTTTCTCTCACCAGTAAGAGCCTATAAGCCTGCAAAGTATTATTCACTGAAGCCAGAGGAAATCCCCATCACCATGACTACACAAATAGAAATTTGCCACCAGAGTGGTAACTAGCTAATTGAATTAGTGAAATTTATCCTTCAGTGTCAGACTCCCAGAAATGAGGAAATGAGAGAGAAAGAGGAGAGGGAACAGAAACACTGGCAGCTGCTATTTATTGGTTATGTGTATACATAGTTGCTACACTAAACCCTATGTGTATATTGGCACTACCTGTTCCCCTTGTCTGGGATATTCTTTGCCAAGATCTTCACAAAGGTGATCCTCTTAGATCTTCTTTTAACTCAAGTTTGCGTAAGTATTTATGTGACCTGTGTCACATAAGATTACTTCTAACACATATACAGACACAGCTCTCATTTCTCTCCACCATACGGTGATGCTAGTGGTAATGAAAGATCCCAATTTATGCTAGGATATCTTATTTTCAATAATTTCTCTCATCCTTTCCATGTATAGACTACTTTGTACTTTTCAAATATATAAACTAATTTGATTCTGTACAATAATCCTATTCAGGAACTACTGATAAGCCAGTATTATTACCCCATTTCAGACTTGAGAAAAATAAGGGTCAGAGAGGATAAACTGAGTTTACTAAGATTACTAGTATAATAAATGGAAACCCCAAGTCTATATTTTCTGAATCTTGATCCAACACATATTCTCAGATTGCCTTTGGTGAAACATACATACATGCAACAAGACAGGTCCCTCAGGTAGCTATAATCATGGGTAATCTGCTTTAAGAAAATCTTATCTTCCGAACATTCAGATTAAATAATGGATAAATACTAAAAGGAAGTGATGAATTCTTTTTTGTACGTCATGAAGGATTTATAATATTTTTTAAAGTTTTGAGCAAAGTAAATTTTTTTTTTTTTTTTTTTTTTTTTTGAGACGAAGTCTCACTGTGTCGCCCAGGCTGGAGTGCAGTGGCACAATCTCGGCTCACTGCAAGCTCCTCCTCCCAGGTTCACGCCATTCTCCTGCCTCAGCCTCCGGAGTAGCTGGGACTACAGGCGCCCGCCACCACACCCGGCTGATTTTTTGTATTTTTAGTAGATACGGGTTTTCACTGTGTTAGCCAGGATGGTCTCGGATCTCCTGACCTCATGATCCGCCCGTCTCGGCCTCCCACAGTGCTGGGATTACAGGTGTGAGCCACTGCGCCCAGCCTGAGCACAGTAAATGTTTAAATGTTATTTAAGTTGCAAAATTTTATTTGCAGTTGTTTCCTCTGCAGACCCACATTTGTCTCAGAATATAAGATTTATGTAAAGGTCTTATAAAGGACAATTCTCTCAGTCTCATAGCTCTTCATAGCATTGTGTTGTTTTTACTCACAGAATCAAAAAGGGCTAATGTTATGAAGTAACATCCTGGTAATCATGTTTGGAAGGAAAACCATTTACTACAGATGTGTTAACAGATGATTGGTATGATTCATATAATAAAGTTTTATTTTATTTCTAAAAGTTTAGTTTTACAGACTATGGATATATGTCTCAAAAACTACAAATCTGCAACTAATTGTAATTTTAAATTAAGCCCTATATGAGTGCATTGTTTTTATTTAATTAGATATTTAGGTTGAGAAGGAATGAAATGCAAAGTATAGTATCAAGAGTATATTTTAACTAAATAATAACTTTGTTGTGATTCAATCAGGAGAGAATAATAGTGAATGGGAACATGGATATTAGAGTCATAAAGACTTGAGTTGGAATCCCCACTATAAAACTTATTATTTCTGTGAATGCACTTCATCTTTAAGATATGAAGGATCACCAGGTTGGTCTAAAGACTAAATGTGTTTTTACTAAATTCAAGTACCTTCAATGTCCCAGACATTATACACACACACACACACACACACACACACACACACACACACACACACAAGAAAAAGGAACACAGTTCCTTTCCTTATGGAGCTTCTGTCTAGTCAAAAGAAAGACAAAATAATCACACAAATCAGTATGCACTATGAGTTGCTATGTGTGGAAATGTGGCATAAAAATCAGAGTGTGCTCCAAGAATACATAAAATTTTAGGAAAGGTAGTGACATGTAAGGTGACATCTGGAACATAAGTAGAATTTAGATGGGTGGACGGTCATCTAGAAAGAAAAACAGTAAATGGAAGTCCCCAAAACCAAAACATGGTTGACACCTTCAAAGAATGGAGGGAAGCCAGCAAGGCCAATGTGTCCTTTAGTTTAATGAAAGATAGGGAAGGTAACACAAATTTAAAACATGGTCTCGTCCATGTATTTTCAGCATTCTTGGAGTGTAAAATACAAGGTATAATGAAAGAAGATAAGACATGAGAGAAATTTAGGTTTTAAGTCAAAAGAGAATTGTAGACTTTGGTAAGAATTTGTACAACTACTCTTCTTTCAATAGGTTGCTGAGAGTGATGCTGTTGGGTTTGTGTATTAGAATGATCCTCTTGCAGCTGGATGGAATACTTTATAAAAGAAAGTTAAGCTATTATATTAATGGCATTAGTATTTCATGTGTCTGACACTATTAAATGGTTAATCTCAGGTTATTAAGACAGTCATAGAATCTCTTCTCTTTCTACACAAAAAGGTCAGGTTATGTTAAATTTTCCCTACTATTAGCTGTATTTATGCTCCTCTTTGCCACTCAATAGAGTTTTTTTTTCTGATACATCAAGCCCCCTGTTCCAATCTCCCTCAAGTAGACATGCCACCTTGCAGACATTTGGTTGGGATGACAAGAATTAGAACCAGTGTCATTGGCAGGATAAATACTAGAAGTGCACCAGAAAAAAAGATACAAAGATAAAGAAGCTATAGACCCTGACAGAGAACAGAGTGCCTACTCCCTACAAGGTAATATCCTAAGCATTTTATAGTTCTTATCTCACCGAATTCTTAAAACAATGCTGTGAGATAGGTACCCTTTCATGGATGAGAAAACTGTAGTGCTGAGAAGGTCATCCAGCTAGTAAAAGGGGAAACCATTATTTTACCGAACAGGTATAAGAACGGGCAACACAGGTTGTGGCAGAAAATAGGAGAGAGCAGAAAATCAGAGAGATGAAATGGGAAAGAAGTCTGGGCAAGTTGGGATTTGGAAACAGTTTTAATGATGGATGGAATATCCTATTTCCTTTAAGATAACAAATATATCAACTTCATGATATTTGTGACAGGGTGATGATCTATCTCTGCATCCTCTGTATCTTGTTACTCATGTTGGACACCTGACATACCAGCCATAATGTCCTTCCATTCTTGAAATGTGCAATTCATTCTCTCTCTCCCCACCCCCCACCCACCTTCTCTCTCTGTCTCTCTCTCTCTCTCCCTCCCCACACACCTGCCAGAGCTTTGCCTAAAACATTCTCCCAACCCCGTTGTGGCTTCCATTCTGCAAATCAGCTTAATTTTCACTTCCTCAGGAAAGCCTCCCCTGATATTTATCCCTGCCTACCCTGCAACAAAGCTAATCAGGTTCTTGAGGTATCCCTATCCTCATTTCCATAGCACTCTATATTCATTTTCTTATCAGACATCACTGCTATTTCTGTAAATGGTTGTTTTCCCCATTAGACTAAAGGTTCCATGAGAACAGATTGCTTGTTGTATCCCCACACCTTTTAACATGTCAAGTGCATAGTAAGCATTCAATATATACTTGTTAGATTAATAAAATGAATGAATAAATGTGATGCTTCTACCATGGGAGCAACTGTACACCAGCATGAATAAATAGCTTTGTCTATGAACACAAGACCATTCAGGAAACCATTTGTTGCCTTGGTGATTTGTTTCATTTTCTCTACATGAAGCTCTGGTGGAAATAAAAATGATTTTAGCTTTTCCAAATACCTTATTTGCAAATATTTCTGTTAAGAATCCACTTACAGAAGGAAAAGATGCCACATTTTAAAAATTAAAGTCATAATAAAAAGTATGATATTTACCAGCCTTGATAAAAATATTTTTAATGCCTGGCAACTTTTATTTCCTTTTAGTAATTCTGAGTGATTTTTAATTCTTATTAAAGATAGTGGGTTGACAGAGGCAAAGAGTGAAATCCTATTTACAAAACAGATGTAGTATTAACAACATCAAGAAAAGCTTCTTTTGTGCTGCCTGGTCCACTTTTCACTCAGCTATGTGAATTTTATTATGTACATTAACCTGTTATACAAAATAAAAATGAATAGTACCATCATGCCTTTATTAACAAATTGTAGCAGTAACTTAACATATTGCAGTTTTATTTGTAGATTATTTTTTAAACTTTTTCAAATGTATAAGTATGGTTAATGGATATCTGAAATTATGCCAATGTGTGATTCACCCAATACTACTACTATTTAAGATACTTAACCTAAACAATTTTATCTTTAGAGAAAATACAGAATAATGTTAGATTCAAAATAGAAAAGGAGGCCGGGCGCGGTGGCTCACACTTGTAATCCCAGCACTTTGGGAGGCCGAGGCGGGCGGATCACGAGGTCAGGAGATCGAGACCACAGTGAAACCCCATCTCTACTAAAAATACAAAAAGTTAGCCGGGCGTGGTGGCGGGTGCCTGTAGTCCCAGCTACTCGGAGAGGCTGAGGCAGGAGAATGGCGTGAACCCGGGAGGCGGAGCTTGCAGTGAGCCGAGATTGCGCCACTGCACTCCAGCCTGGGCGACAGAGCGAGACTCCGTCTCAAAAAAAAAAAAAAAAAAATAGAAAAGGAAATACCTCAGAGATGCAATAAAATATACTCATTTTAAAGAAAAAGACAATGGTGGCCAAATGCCTTTGGGTGCCCATGGTCAGAAAGTACAGATTTACTTTTCACAGTTCCGCACTTTTTTCTGTTCTTATATCAAATCTTTTATTTTACTACATATGATACTTGAGAATTCCTATGCAGTAAAAGAAAAATTCTATTGACTCCTTGCATTTCATTAAATTAGGCAGAATATTCTGCCTGTGATCCAGAACTATTGTCCTATTGCCCAATCATGTAAACTCATGGCTCTGCCTAACATTATTTTCCTTATATTTTAGTTGTGAAATTTATTGGGATTATTGTCTTCCAATTACTCAAAACATATGTAGGGAATTCCATTATATAAAATGTGTTGCATTTGTTATTAGATTGTGTTTAGCCAGTGTTATTGAGATGACCTTATTTACCTCAATAATCATACTGAGGGGTATTCATTAAAGGTATAAATTGTGAGTTGCTGAATAAATTATACTATATACACATTTTTCCATATACCAGGAATTGTGCTAAGTAAGTACTTTACATACTCCACCACAACATCACTTAGACATAGGTAATATATCCTTTTCAAAGATGAAGAAATCAATGTTTGAGGAAGTTAAACAACTTATCCACATCTTAAAGCTAATACATGTCAGAATAACAATTTAAATCCAAGTCTTGCTCCAGTATCCTGCTGTTCACACTAAAATATGTTCCTTCTCTTTCTCAGAAGTGATATCTGTGACAAAAGAGTTAAACTTGAAACTGGACAGAAACATTTGAAAAAAAGAGATGACTCAATCTTCTGAAAGTGGGTTGCCTGAACATTTGACAAGACCTTGGGATCCATGTGACAGAAACTCTGTATTTATGAATACTCTGATGATTTCCTAGTCTACAAGATCTTACTCCAAATCTGAGACATTCTGCAAATCAATCTAACTACACTGGAGCTCTTAAGACTATAAACAACCTGAGTTAAATGGGGTAAGATCTAGGGTGGGATTATTTTCTCAGAGCATTTACACAAAATCCACAATCATTTCCTTCCCTTTATATGTAGAAAAAAAATAAAAATGATTCTCCATCACCATTCTAACTGGCATGAGATGGTATCTCATTGTGGTTTTGATTTGCATTTCTCTAATGACCAGCAATCATTGAAAAGTCAAGAAACAGCAGAATGTGGAGAAATAGGAACGCTTTTACACTGTTGGTGGAAGTGTAAATTCGACCACTGTGGAAGACAGTGTGGCAATTGCTCAAGGATCTAAAACTAGAAATACCATTTGACCCAGCAATCCCATTACTGTGTATATACCCAAAAGATTATAAATCATTCTACTATAAAGACACATGCACATGTATGTTTATTGCAGCACTATTCACAATAGCAAAGACTTGGAACCAAACCAAATGACCATCAATGATCAAATGGATAAAGAAAATGTGGCACATATACACCATGGGATACTATGCAGCCATAAAAAAGAATGAATTCCTGTCCTTTGCAGGGACATGGATGAAGCTGGAAATCATCATTCTCAGCAAACTAACACAGGAACAGAAAACCAAACACCACATGTTATCATTCATAAGTGGGGCTTGAACAATAAGAACATAGGGGCACAGGGAGGGGAGCATCACACACCGGGGTCTTTTGAGGGGTAGGGGGCAAGAGGAGAGATAGTATTAAGAGAAATACCTAATGTAGATGATGGGTTGACGGGTGTAGCAAACCACCATGGCACATGTATACCTATGTAACAAACCTGCACATTCTGCACATGTATCCCAGAACTTAAAGTATAATTCTAAAAAATTATTCTCCAGTATGTCTAATAGATCCTTTTATATTACCATTATACAATTATATTTTCTAGATTTGTCAGCATCCCTCTGCTCATTAATCTTCTTACAATCTTTAAGAATGTGGAACAAAGACATAATGAGGAATTTATCTCTATAGTGTGTCCAACAGGGGAAAATGAAAGAACTCAGAGGTCACAGAGGTCTAGGAGGAGCCAAGGGGACAGTGAGGGACTTTCATGCCAAGGAAAGGGAAGGAGGAACAAAAATGCTATTGCCAACGGAAATATTTCTGTTTTCCTGCCACTAAAAACTTGACAAAGGTAGTGGTCAGCTGTGGTACTGAAATGTGCTGTGAACGAAATGGAGCTTAGAACGTATCATGATAATTAACAGTTCCAGTCTCACATAAAGCTTCTGTAAAGCAATAATTGAAGACAGCACCTTAGCCAGAGCTACTGGAAAGTGAACTTATTGCTGGGGGATAAAGAGATGAGTATTAAACTAAGATATAATTAAAATTTCCAAATTGTGGGCAAGTTTCTTGTCAAACAGTCCCAAGAAAGTAGAGCAAGGGCATCCCAAGTGTATGGCCACTTGGGGAAAAGCAGTAAAGTATCAACAGTGGTAGACTAAATAGATAAGATTTGCAGTCTAAAGCCCTCTAAGAGGTCTCCTCACCTATGTCCAGCTTTTGAAGCAATCATGCATTATTTACCATTCAAATATCACAATGTAACTTTGCTGTATGTTTGTTCTTTAAAGATGTTACATATGTCACTCTAGAAATGTTCGTGGATATAACTAAGAAAATGAAATTTCATGTGGGTCTGTGTTTTGTTGATTCATATAATTTATATGATAAATCACAATACTGGAGTAATGACATTTATCTCTTATTAAGCATTTAAAGAAAAATAATAATATGTATCACCTATGTACCTGTAGTCAATAATATTTTTATAAGTAAATATAAGGCATATGACATTTTTTATTAGATAATGTTTTCCAAATAGAATGCACTTGGATTTTGGTATTAATTTGTATAATATAGTAGACTTCTAGTTTGGGTTCTCATTAATACCTTTTGATAACTTATTTTTAAAATATTATGTTTCACAGTGTCTAAAATTATTATAATTTGGGAATAAATAATTATAAAATACATGTAGATCAGATTTGGCAGTATTGTCTCAAGAAAAGTAACACAAGGGTAACACCTCAGGAAGAGTAACATATTTAAGAGGATATTTCCTTTAGTAGATTAGATAAGGACATACAATTTCCTACTTGAGATTTTTTAAAATTTATTTTAATTGATTTACTGATTTAACTGGAATACCGAATGAGATGTTTGGCTATCTTTAAAAGTAAAATAAGGTATTCATCTAATTTAGAGGCCTAGTCAACTAACTCAACTAGAAGTTTTAAGCTTTAAATCCACTAACATCAACTGAAGCTGCCATGTGATACTAGGCCATATGGGAAGATATCCATTAAGATTTTCTGGGACTTAATTTGTAAAAGTAAAATATTTAAGGTCATACCATGGGGAACTTGGTTTGTGGCTTTGAAATTAAATAATCTTTTCTTCAGTGGTAAAAGGAGATCACAATGGGACATCTACACTTAGTTAACTCTCATGTACTAAGCTATTAATTTTGTTATGTTTAATAGTCATCTAATCAACGTGAGATACAAAAAGATATGGTTCAAATTAACTCATGGTATGCTTACATGCAAAATGAAAAGGGAACTAATGAATAAATGTCTTATAATTAGTTTTTCCCCAAAATATTAGGAATATCTGTTCAAATAATCAGTGATTATAAAATTTAAATACATTATTTAGAACTGATGACAGAATAAAATAAAATGCTTCTGAAATGTTTCACTATTTTCTGTAAAACAAATCCATAAAACGATTGCCTATCGATTTTATTTCATTCCCACTTTTATATTTCCATATAAATATTTATATTTATGGAAATATTTGTTTCTAATTAAATGCAAATATTTGTTTCTAATTAAAATAGAGTGAATTAGCTAAATATTAAATATTGTGTTTGTTTTAACTCAGGGCCTTGAGATTTTTTTCCTTTAAAATAAATCACTAAAATGCAGAATATCAGAATTCTCCAATCAGAAGCAATATGTCAAGTCACAGTAAAGCTGATTGGCTTCTTTAAACACAGAAGACATGGTTTTTAAATGAAAAGCTAATTATCACACTCAGAAAGACTGCCCTGATAAGTTAAACTGATGTGTATGTGCTACACTACTACTATAGATATTTCTATTATGAGCTATAAATAGATGCAAAAGCAAATCCTGCCAAAAAAAAAAAACAGGCAAATTCTCCTTCCATTTGCACAAACATGCAAAATCACTTTAAGAAGTTAAAATCACATAAAGACAGGACCCCCCAGACCCTCAGGGAACAAAATGCCCAGCAAAGTAAATTATACTAATCATTTTCTCTCATGAACTGGCAGCACCTACTAGAACTGTTTAATTACGGGACCAGAATAATAATAGAAAAATGCTGCACACAATAACAGCCCTGTTTCCTATCCTACCTTTGTGGTGACAATGCACAGGCAATCCATCCTGGATCCCTACACAGGACTCAGTACATGGAAATCACACCAGCAAATCAGCAAAGGTGAGAAAAGCCTTTTGGAAATTGCACACAGAAAGAAGCAGAGCTTGGATTCTGTACAGGCGGCTTTTCCAAGGGGGCCCCTCATGGGAAACTCGAGCCCTCCTCCATACAGCTCAAGGCAAGCAGGATTCTGCTAGGCACCAGAAAATCCCCTGGAAATCAGCTCCGGCAAAACTTCCCGGTGGCTTGCTGGGCTCCGTGGCTGCATGGTCTTTTAGCGGATTCCTTGATCGGAACAAGGCTCCTGTGAGTGCCCCGCACAGTTCTATCGTGGCGATGAGTGTAACACCAAGCACCAGGGAATCACATTTCAGCTCTTGCTCTTGTTTCTGAATTCTGATCTGCTGCTTCAGTATACTCATAAGATTTCCTTTGCCAAAGTCCCCCCTTTGTTGCCTTCCTTTCTTACTAACAACACTGAGTAACACAGAAAACTACCCGTCCCATCTACTAAACGGCTGTCGTTCCAGTGCCAGAATAGCGGCTTTGGATAATAAAATGCTATTTATTATGAGCATGATTGCCGGGAGTCTAAATGACTCGAAAGATATGACTGAAAAGCTAAGGTGCATGTGGTGCTGCATACATCACATCTCAACTCACTTGCAATTACAAGGGCAGCTTCTTACAAATTACTAACAGCTGGATAAGGAAAATCAAGCCAGCGACATAAGGAAACTGCGGATTTGGAGGTTTAACTTAGAAAAGGGTTACATTTCTCCTTTTTTGTGTCTACCTATGTGTGTGATCCATGACATATGCAAATACACAAACAACCTGAACATTTAAACGAATAACTATATTATGAAACTGGGGTGGGAGGAGGTTCTAAAGTGTTTACAAAAGTTCCACATTCTGAGTGAAAAAATGAGTTATTTCCCAAACTTTTCCCTCCTCACTTGCTGTCTGCAGACACTTATTACGTGGGCAGAGCTTTGTGTTCCCTTCTGCAGCATTTTAACAGCCAAATGATTAGCACTCTCCCCTCCCCCAAATCCCTCCCTTTCTTCTAGTAAAGCTGCTACTACATAGACTGCCTTTGAGGTGCTTGACAAGCATCACTCTGGATAATAACACACTTTATTTTCCCATCATCTTAGACACGCAGGCAGTCACGGACTGAAATAGAAAAACAGACACAGGAGCTCAGAAGGAGAGAGGGGGTGGGAAGGGAGAATGAGGGAGAGTGAGAGAGAGAGAATGACAGAATGGAAAGTACTGCCTGACCAATAAAAATGGAAAATCAATGATTCGCTTTCACTAGGAAGAAAATACACAGTCAACAGGACCATTGAAATATCAAAAATAAATGTATAGGGACCCATACACTATCTCCCCAAGATACTGGCAGGACCATTTCCCACCCCACTACTAACCACCACCCTCTTTTTTTTCATAAAAAGTATACTTTCTATGATAAACAATTTGGAAAAAAATATATAAGACTCTTCTACCTTTCATGAATTATTGAGGTTCTAACGTCAATATCCCAATAACCTCCTGATTGCTAAATAAATGAATGTCTCAGAAACTGACATGTCATTATTTTACCCAAATGAGAGCACTGTTCATAAAGATTTTAAGTTCATAGCAAATCAAATATGTGTTCTGAGAAAAAAAAAAAAAGACAAGCTCCTAAAGTTCAATTTGATATAAAAACCTTCAAAAGTGGCTCAAAAAAAAATTTGTAGTTAAAAAATATAATTTCCTCTGAACTGCTATCCTACTGATGTAAGAAATTTCAAATAAGTTTCAAGTTAAACACCACCAATAGAATCCATGCTCTGGTGCATTCCATTAGGTAACTCTGTCTTATGTTTCAGTAATTTGAAAAGGTCAAAGAAACACCACTTTGTCTATTCACCCTAATTTGTTACATCATCACAATAATTATTTTAACTCAGTACTTCCTAAGCTTATCTAAGGGTGCATAAAACCTTATATCTTTATGTCCCAGCATGTTTCCCTGACACAACTAACATCTAATAGGTAATTGAGACTTATTGCCATATTTATGTTCAAAATAATTAGGCTTTGTGTCCCTGTAGCACCTTAAAGTTGACAAAGAACTTGTAACAGTCTCACAGGCTTGGGAAGTTTAAATGACTTCCCAAAAGCCTAGTAACTTTCGATGGCAACATTAAAGACCATGTCCCTTAATTCCAAGTCCAGGTCTTTGTAGTCATAGAGACAATCAGAATGGAGACAATCGGGTTAGACAGAGGAAGTAAATAAATCGGATAGCAGAGTAAGGTGAGTATTTTCGCAAGGTATCCTGGAAGATGATAACTTCAGAACTTAGTTCCATTTTTGCAGAGAGGCGGACACTAAAATTAGCAAAGGGAGCCTGATTAGTCTTCTAACGCTGGTGGATCACAGAGGAAAGCACTTTGTAAACTATAGAGACTTGCAGAAATAAAACACAGCTTGTCTAGCATAGGTTCTAGAATACCTTAGGCACTCCCTAAGTCATTCACCTGACACATGTTTGTTGAGCGCTCATTACGTGATTATTTGATTGTCTATATCACCCTCTAAAATGCACTCCTTAAAGATAGTTTTAACTCTTTATTTCCATTGCCTAGACTAGTGTCTCATTCATTCAACAAATATACTTGAGAATCTACTTATGTGGAAACGCAAAGTGAGGAAAAGATAGCAAAATCTCTGCCCACAAAAGAATAAAAAACTATAGTACTGTACAGAAAGCATTTGGGGGTGTTTTACTTCCACAAAATAGAGGCATTTAACCCAGAATGGAGCAGTGAGGGAAAGCTTTCTGGAGAGGGGCCTTGAGCTAAGATGAGGAAGAACCATAGGATTTAACTAGAAGTTAGGAGAGAAGAGAATTGCATGCACTCTATTGTATTTGAAAAAGGAATGAATCAGCAATATGTTATACCTTTATACAATCAGTTTAATAAATACATCCAATAAAAATACTTCAGAGCAAGCATTTTACGAACTGAATATGCAATCTTTGAGAAAAAAGAGCATTGCTCATATAATTTTGAGTACAAATATACTGTAAATGCATGTACAATATGTATGTTATATATTCATTTGTTTGTATTCACCTCAAGTGATTAACTGGATAATGTATGTATGTTTAGATATAAGTAAGTACATAACATTTTGAAGTGTAGACCCATTTGGGATTTCCACTTTGTGTATACCTTATCTTCAATTGATTTTCCTCAGATATAAAGATGATAGAGGATAATTCACTCCTTTGCCTCAAGGGAAACATTATGTTGTTTTTATAATTAACAAAGTATTGACATGAAGCTTTTTTTTTTTTTTTTTTTTTTTTTTTTTTTTTTTTTTTTTTTTTTACAGACATAGTGCTCAATTGGGCCTGTGATTTTCAGAAGAAGTGTCTGGCAAGATAAAAAGCCTCAGCCTGCAAGCTGCTTTACTTGATATTCCTTGACGTTAATGATCTCAAACTAGAAATATATTGATTCTTAGTAAAACCTATCATTGAAAGTTGGATATCATAAAATTACTCTTGTAAATTACTTGCACTAAACCTGTACCTTAACCACTTAAATCCACGATTACTTTTATTTTGTTTGTTTCCAACAGGGAAAAATATCTCTAGTCGTGAAATCCAGTCAGTGTCTGTTCTAGAATCTAAGCCCCTTGAGTGCAGATTTAATGTATATATCTGGCACCTAATATGGTACTGGCACTTAAGAGGCACAAAATCAATATTAGTGGAATGAAAGAATAATCACAGCTCTAGTTATGCTATTTTTTGATAGTTTTTTTAAAATCTATTTAAACCTATGATCCCTTATTCATATGAGAACCATATATTCATATTAATTATAATATACACATATATACATACGTGCATATATAAAAATTTAAAAATAAATATATTGGTGCATGTAGCTGAAGGTATTTGCAAATAAAAATATTTTCATGGGAAAATCCAGTCTGATGTAAGAAGGTATGGTTTAGAACAGTCTTATCTATAATGGAGAAGGGCAGTTTCTAGCTGAAGTGTTACAAGTACAGGATGCTACTGAAACTAGGTGCTTATTATAGTGTTAGAAAAACAGTAATAAATATAAGCATGTTAATAATAATAGTAATTTATCAAGTGGCTATTATCTGAAGTACTGGGGTAAATACTTTGTAATTATTATCTCATGGTCATAATACCCTTTAGGAAATAATTATAATCCCTATTTTATAGTTAAGGAAACTGAAGTTGCCTGAGGTTCTATGACCTGCCATAAGTGACACAGAACCTAGGTGACCCCAACCCAGAGAGCGGTCTACGTTATTTCCGTCTCATCACACTGCAAATCCTGAAATCGTTTCTGTCCCTCTGGGTCCAACCTGAGAGTGTGGCACAAACAGATTCAAAAGGCCTTCTCCTTAGCCAAAGGTAGCCCGGACTCCATGCAGATGAATTATAAACAACCTGTGATCCTCCTAAAAAAGATAGGTTCATCACTGGGCTCCTACCTGACACCTTCCATAGCTTATAAGGGCCTTGGAAATAACCCCAGAAGGAATGGACTCCACATTAGAAAGATTAGGTCCAAAGGAAATAACAAGAAATCCACCCACTTGGCCTCCTATCCCTGACTATCTGTTCCCCATATACCCAGAACAGCAGGCACACAAATGACATCTGCAAAGCTTGTTAGCTTAGTAAAATAAATAGACTGCAGGCAGGTCATGGCAAAATGCCTGCCCTCATTTCCAAAGTCTCCAGGGGTAAGCAAGAAATTAGGATCAACTGAAAAAAGACTGAATTTTTCAGAGTTTCTATCATTAAAAAAAATCAGGACAGTATTGGATCCTGAAAATAATTCATGAAAAGCAGGAGTCTATGTATTCTATTCAAGTTAAATGTGTATCCTTACAAAAAAATATAAAAACTAAACAAGCAAAATTTTGAGTGAACCAATAATTGCTAATGAAATGAATTAATTTTTACTTTTAACCCATCTTTTAATCATGATGTTCAATTATATGGACCTAAATTTTATGTCAATTTTTCTCATGTGAGTTGTAACATAGTTAAATGATAGCCATGTAGCTCTCCCAGTTATTATCATCAAAATCTAAACAACCTTTGAAATTTTATAAAAATGGTAGGCTACAAATGATGTAAACATTCAATAAAAATTGTTTCCCTAACAAATCAAAGTTTACATAAACTTTGCTGAACATTAACTACATTTCTTATGTGGCTCAATTTTTCCTATTATACAATGCTGTGGGTTGAGTGGATTCCAGAAATCCAAATAGTTGTGTGCAAGCCACAAATCTAAAAAGCTATATGGTCAAAAATAAAATTTTGCCTTCAAGTCAATATAAATAACCTCAGCAGTACTGCTAAAAGCCATTCCCATACTCCACCTTCTTATACCCTGATATGGTTTGATTGTGTCCCCACCCAAATCTCAACTTGAATTGTATCTCCCAGAATTCCCACATGTCGTGGGAGGGACCCAGGGGAAGTAACTGAATCATGGATGCCGGTCTTTCCCATGCTATTCTTGTGTTATGGAATCAGTCTCACAAGATCTGATGGGTTTATCAGGGGGTTTATGCTTTTGCTTCTTCCTCATTTTCTCATACTGTCACCGTGTAAGAAGTGTCTTTCGCCTCCTGCCATGATTCTAAGGCCTCCTCAGCCAAGTGGAACTGTAAGCCCAATTAAACCTCTTGTTTTTTCCAGTCTCGGGTATGTCTTTTTCAGCAGCCTGAAAACGAACTAATACATACCCAAAGCACACTGGCCTGTTACCTGTTCCTGAAATATGGTGTTTCACTCTAATTCTTCCTCAGGGCCTTGAATTTGTTGTTTCTTCTGCCAGAAACTGTCTTTCCCTGGATTTGCACATGGCTAGCTCCTTCTCATCATTCAAGGCTCTGCTCAGATGTTACTACCTCAGCAAGACCTTCCCAAACTGATTTCCCCTAATTAGAATCTCTTCCATCCCGTCTCCATTACATCATCCCAGTTTATTTCCTCCATATGATTATCACAATCCAAAATTATCTTCTCTATTCATCTCTTACTATCTCCTCTATCTGAAGTTTACCAGTGAGAGCAGGAACCTTATCTGTTTTGTCCATGGCAGTATCACCAGTGTTTAGAACATAACAGATGCTACATAGAGATTTTTGAATGAGTGAATGAATGAATGAGATGCATCACATGGAAACTCTTTAAAAAATATATGGCTAGAATCAGCAGTCCAACATGAAATTTGCAATGCAAGATCTTTAACATAGTTTGGTTTCTAAGGATCTGATTTACACTAACAATAGTATTTACAAACATACACGTAAACAATAGTTTTTGGATTCAAAATTAATTTATTTTGAAATAAATTGTATTGGGAATAATTAAGGTATACAACATCATGTAAGATATATATACATAGTAAAAAGGTTATTATAGTGAAGCAAATTAACATATTTATCACTTCTCATATAGTTACCCATTTTTTGTTTTAGTGTCAAGAACAGCTAAAATCTACTCATTTAGCATGAATCCCATATATAATACAATGTTATTACCTACAATCCTCATGGTGTACATTAGCTCTTTAGACTTCTTCATAGTACGTATCTGCTAGTTTGTATCCTCCACCCTACATCTCTTCATTCCTCCCAACTCAGTAACCACTGTTTTATTCTGTGCGTATTTTTTAAATTTTATTTTGTATATGGTAAGTATGTGTATATGTATACACACACAGATAGATAGATTTCACATATATGTAAGATCACGCAATATTTTCCTTTCTGTGTCTGGCTTATTTCACTTAGCATAATGTCCTCCCAGGCTCCTCCATGTAATGGCAAATGGAAAGATCTCATTCTTTTTTAAAGCTGAATATTATTCCATATTATGTGTGTACCACAGTTTCTTTATCCATTCACGCACTGACACTTATTTCCCCATCTTGGCTATTGTAAATAATACTGCAAAGATCATACGAGTGCAAATATCTTTACAAGATTGTGCTTTCATTTCCTTTGTGTATATGCCCAGAAGAGGAATTGCTGGGTCATACAGTGTTCTATCTTCAACTTCTTTAGGGACCTCCATACCGTTTTCCATAATGGCTGTACCAATCTGCATTCCCACCAACAGTGTACAGAGTTCCTATTTCTCCACATCATCACCAACATTTGTCATCTTTTGACTTTTATTTAGAAATAGAAAACAATTTATATGACACTCCCAAAACAAAGAAAGGTATGCACAGAATAACTTTTTTAGAAAATATGCATTTGTAACCTATCTTTTTAAAAAATTATTATCGGTACATGATAGTTATATATATTTATAGGGTACATGTGATGTTCTGGTACAAGCATAAAATGTTTAATGATCACATCAGGGTAACTGGGATATCCATCACCTCAGGAACTTATTTTGTTTTTTGTATTAGACACATTCCAGTTCCATTCTTAGTTTTTTGATATATACAATAATTATTGTTGACTATAGTCACCCTGTTGTATCAAATACTTGATCTTTTCATTCCATCTAACCACACTTTTATAAAAATTAACCATCCCCACTTTTCCCCTCCATTGCCGCTACTCTTCCCAGCCTCAGGTAGCCATCATTGTACTTTCTCTCCATGAGTTCAACTGTTCTAATGTTTAGCCACATGAGAGAGAACATGTGAAATTTGTCTTTCTGTGCCAGGTTTCTTTCACTTAACATAATGACCTCAAGTTCCATCCATGTTGTTGCAAATGATAGGATTTCATTCTTTTTTGTGGCTAAATAATATTCCAGTGTGTACCACATTTTCTTTACCCATTCATCAGTTGATGGACACTTTGATTTCAAATCTTGGCTAAGTGAATAAATAATAAATATAGGAGTGTAGGTATCTCTTCAATACACTGATTTCTTTTCTTTTGGATAAATACCTAGCAATGGGATTGCTCAATCATATGGTAGTTTCTATTGTTAATTCTTTGAGGAACCTCCAAACTCCTCTCCATAGTGGATGTACTAATTTATACTCCCACAAACAGTGTATGAGGGTTACCCTTTCTCCACATTCTTACCAGAACTCATTATTTCCTGCCTTTTGGATAAACGCCATTTTAACTGGGGTGAGATGATACCCACCTCTTGTTTTGATTGCATTTTTTGATGATTAATAATGTTGAGTATTTTTCATATATCTATTGGCCATTTACACATCTTCTTTTGAGAAATCTCTGTTCAGATCTTTTGTCCATTTTAAAATCAGATTATTTGTTTTTTTTCCCATTGAGTTGTTTGAGCTCCCTATATATTAGGGTTATTAATCTATTACCACATGAAAATATTTCCCCCATTCTATAATGTCTCATTTGTTCATTATTTCCTTTGCTATGGAGAGCTTTTTAGCTTGATGTAATGTCATTTTTCTATTTATGCTTTGGTTGCCTGCACTTTTGAGGTATTACTCAATAAATTTTTGCCCAGACCAATGTCCTAGAGAGTTTCTTCAATGTTTTCTTTTAGTAGTTTCATAGTTTCAGGTCTTATATTTAAATATTTAATCCATTTTTATTTTATTTTTGCATATGGTGAGATACAGGGTTGTAGTTTCAATTTTTCTGCACATGGATATCCAGTTTTCCTGGCACAATTTATTAAAGAGAATGTCCTTTTCCCAATATTATGTTCTTGACACCTTTGTCAAAATTGAGTTCATGGTAAATGTATGGATTTATTTCTGGGTTCTCTATTCTATTCCATTGATCTACGTGTCTGTTTTTATGCCAATATTATACAGGTTTGGTTACTACAGCTCTGCAGTATAATTTAAAGTCAGGTAATGTAATTCCTCCAGCTTTGTTCTTTTTGTTGCCCATAATGGCTTTGGCAATCCTGGGTCTATAGTGGTTCCATACAAATTTTAGGATTACTTTGTTATTTCTGTGAAGAATGTCATTGTTATTTTGATAGGGATTTCACTGAACATATAGATTGCTTTGAGTGGTATGAACACTTTAACAATACTGATTTCTCCAATCCATTAACACAGAATATCTTCCCATTTTTTGTGCCTTCTTCAATTCCTTTTACTAATGTTTTATAATTTTCACTGAAGAGATCATTTACTTCTGTGATTAAAATTTATTCCTAGGTATATTATTTTACTTGTAGTTATTGTAAATGGGTTTTTTTATTGGTTTTTCAGATTGTTCATTGTTAACATTTAGAAATGCTAATGCTTTTTGTATGTTGATTTTGTATCCTGCAATTGTACTGAATTTATTCTTCAGTTCCATTAGTACAGTTTTTTGGTGGAATTTTTAGATTTTTCTAAATAGAAGATCGTATCAGCTATGAATAACAATAATTTGACTTCTTTCATTCCAATTTGGATGCCCTTTATTTTTTTTCTCTAAATGAGAGAAATTAAATATTACTTAGAGTAATTTAAAAATTTAATTAGAGTAATTAAATATTACTCTAGCTAGGACTTCCAGTGCTATATTGAATAGCAGTGGTAAAAATGGGCATCCTTGTCTTGTTATATATCTTAGAGAAAAGGCTTTTAATTTTTCCCCTTCAGTATGGTACTATGTAGGAGTGTAGCATACATAGATTTTATTGTGTTGAGGTATGTTCCCTCTATGCCACATTTTTTAGCATTTTTATCATGAAGAGATGTTGAATTTTATTGAATGCTTTTCAACATCAAATGAAATATGGTTTTATCCTTCATTCTGTCAATATGATGTATTACATTGATTGATTTCTGTATGTTGAGACATCTGTGCATCCCTGGACGAACCTCACTTGGTCTTGATGAATGATCCTTTTAATTTGTTACTGAATTTGGTTTGTGAGTATTTTGTTGAGGATTTTTGCATCCATGTTCATCAGAGATATTTGCCTATAGTTTTCTTTTTTGATGTGTCTTTCTCCGGTTTTGGCATCGTGGTAATACTAGCCTCATGAAGTGAGTTTGGAAGTGCTCCTTCCTCCTAGATTTTTTCAAATCGTTTGAGTAGGATTGGTATTAGCTCTTTAATTATGTTCTTTAATTAGTTCTTTAATTAGACTTAATTATGACTTCTGTCTCATTACTTGTTATTGGTCTATTCTGGTTTCAGATTTCTTCACGGTTGAATCTTGGTAGGTTGTATGTGTCTAGAAATTTATTTATTCTAGGTTTTCCAATTCTTTGGCATATAGTTGTTGATAGTATCCCTAATGATCTTTTGAATTTCTGTGATATCAGTTGTAATGTCATGTTTTTCATCTGATTTTATTTTGGGGTGTCTTCTCTCTTTTGTTCTCAGTCTGGCTAAAAGTTTGTTGATTTACTAATTTTTGCTTGTTTTGCTTTTGCTTTTCTAGTCCTTACAATGCATCATTAGGTTATTTATTTGAAATTTCTCTACTTTTTAATGCAGGTGCTTATTGGTATACTTCCATCTTAGAATTGCTTTTGCTATATCCCATAAGTTTATGTATGTTGTGTTTCCATTTTCATTTGTTTCATAAAATCTTAAAATTTCCTTCCTAATTTCTTCATTGACCTACTTGTCACTCAGGAGCATATTGTTTAATTTCTATGTGTTTGTATACTTTCCAAAGTTCCTCTTCTTACTGATTTTTAGTTTTATTCCATAGTGGTCAGAAAAGATATTTAATATAATTTCAATGTTTTGAACATTTTAAGACTCATTTTGTGCCTTAACATATGGTCTATCATTGAGAATGACCCATGTGCTGACAGAAAGAATGTGCATTCTGCAGCTTTTGGATAAAATGTTCTGTAATATCTATTAGGCCCATTTGGTTGACAGTATAGATTAAGTCTGATGTTTCTTTGTTGATTTTCTGTCTGGATGATGTGTTCAGTGCTGAAAATGGGGTGTTTAGCTCTCCAGCTAGTATTGTATTGTGGTCTTTCTCTCTCTTTAGCCTTAATAATATTTGTTTTATATATATGGGTGCTCTAGTGTTGGGTGCATATACATTTATAATTGTTATATCCTCTTGCCAAATGGAATCCTTTATCATTATATAATGTGCTTCTTTGTCTCTTCCTTTAGTTCCTATCTTAGAATTTATTCTATCCAAGTATAGCTATTCCTGCTCTTTCTTAGTTTACATTTGTGCAGAATATCTTTTTCCATCCCTTTAATTTCACTCTATAGGTGAAGTGAGTTTTGTAGGCAGCATGTAATTGGGTCTTTTTTTTTTTTTAAAATCAGTTTAGCCACTTTATGTTTTTCTTTGGAAAGTTTAGTCCATTTATAGTAAACGTTATTATTGATAGGTAAGAACTTACTCCTCCCATTTTGTTATTTGTTTTCTGGTTACTTTGTGGTCTTCTCTTCTCTCCTTCCTTCCTGTCTTCCTTTGTGTAAAAGTGATTTTCTCTGGAAGTATGTTCTAATTTCTTGCTTTTACTTTTCGGTGTATCTGTTGTGGGTTTTTTTGATCCAAGGTTACCATGAAGCTTGCAAATAATATCTTGTAAAAAATAATTTTAAACTAATGACAACCTAACTCTGATTTCAAAAACAATGCACAAGCAAAGAGAAAACTTAAAAAAAAAACTCTACATTTTATCCTCCATATTCTTTGACTTTCAGTTGTTTCTATTTTTTTATACTATTTCTTAGAAATATGTTGTAGTTATTATTTTTGATTAGTTTGTCTTTTACTATTCCTATTCAAGATATGAGTGGTTTACACACCACAATTACAGTGTTGAAGTATTCTGTATTTGGCTGTGTATTTGCTGTTACCAGTGAGTTTTGTACCATCAGATGATTTCTTACTGTTTGTTAATGGCCTTTTCTTTTAAAGAACTCTCTTTATCATTGCTCTTAGGACAAGTCCACTGTTGATGAAATCCCTCAGCTTTTATTTGACTTGTAAAGTTTTATTTTTCCTTCATGTTTGAAGGCTATTTTCCCCGGATATGCTATTCTAGGATAAAAGTTGTTTTATTTTTTTTTTCCCTCAGCACTTTAAATATGTCATGCCCCTCTATCTTGGACTGTCAGATTTCCACCGAAAAGTCTGTTGCCAGATGTATGCTCCCTTGCATGTTGCTTGTTCCTTTTCTCTTGCTTCATTTAGGATCCTTTCTTTAGCCTTTGGAAATTTGATTATTAAATGTGTTGAAGTAGTCTTATGTGGATTAAATCTGCTTAATTTTCCATGACCTTCTTGTACCTAATAATATTTTTTCTAGGTTTGGAAATTTCTGTTATTATTTCTTTAAAAAAACTTTCTTACCTGATCTCTTTCTTTACTTCCTCCTTAAGGTCAATACATTTTACATTTTCCCTTTTGAGACTGTTTTCTAGATCTCATAGGTTTGCTTCATTCTTTTTATTATTTTTTTCTTCTTTCCCCCATGACTGTTTTTTATACAGCCTGTCTTCAATCTCACCAACTTTTCCTTCTGCTTGATCAATTCTACTCTTCAGAGATTCGAAAGCATTTTTCATTTTGACAATAGAAATTTTTTAGCTGCAGAACTTCTGCTTGATTATTTAAAAAATTATTTCAATCTGTTTGTTAAATTTCTGTGATAAGATTTTGAATCCCTTCTCTGTGTTATCTTGATGTTCACTGAGCTTTCTCAAACAACTACTTTGAATTATCTTTCTGAAAGTTCATATATTTCCACCACCCTAGAATTGGTCACTGGTGACTTATTTAGTTTGTTTAGTAAATCAGGTTTTCCTGGATGTTCTTGATGCTTGTGGATGTTTATTAATATCTGGGTATTTAGAAGTTAGGTATTTATTTTAAGCTCGCAGTCTCTTAAGGAGATAGGTGCAAACAAGGATAGCTTGTTTGCACCTATCCTTCTTGAGAAGGGTTTCCAGGTATTCAAATGGAATTGGGTGTGGTAATCTAAGTCTTTGGTCACTGAAGCCATATCAACACTGGGAGATACCCCAGAACTAGTAATGCTGTAATTCTTGCAGACTCCTAGAGGTACCACCTTGGTAGCCTTGGGTAAGATCTGGGGAATTCCCTGGATTACTGGTCAGCAGTCTCTCATTCTCTTCCCTCACTTCTCACTTTCCCCAAACAGAAGTCTGTCTGTCTGTCTGTCTCTCTCTCTCTCTCCTGAGCTTCCTGGAGTTAGGGGAGTGGTGGCATAAGTACTCCCATGGCTATCACAGCCAGGACTATGCTGGATAATACCTGAAGGCATCACAGTATTTGGGTCTTATCCAAGGTCCATGGCTACTATTTCCTGGCTGCTGCTGATGTTTCTTCAATGTCCAAGGGCTCTTTAGTCAGCAGGTGGCATATTCAGCCATGAAGGGGTCCCTCCCGTCAGGGGAACAGGTTCCCTTCTAGCCAAGGGTAGGTCTGGAGATGCCATCCAGGAGCTAGGACCTGGAATTAAGGGTTTCAGGAATCTGCGTGGTGCTTTATTTTACTGTGGCTGAGCTGGTACCCAGGTTGCAAGATGTCCTCTGTACTTTTTCTTCTGCTTTCCCAAAGTATAAGGAGTCTTTCCCAAGCTGGATGCCTGGAATTAGGGAGGGGTAGCACAAACACTCCCTTGGGTGTGACAACTAGTGTCTCACTGGGCTTCATGTACCCCCAGTCCACTGGCCCCAAGCCCAGAGCAGTGCCAGGACTTATCCAAGGACTGCAGACCTTGTTACCTGACTGACATTCAAATTTATCTAGGACATTAGGCTACTTTAGTCAGCCAATGGTGGAGCTACCCCAAACTCAAGTTCCTACCACTGGGGTGGAGAATTCTCCTTTGAATGGGGCTAGTCTAAATGCTTCATCTGTGGACACTGGTGGAATTTTGCCCTATGTTGTATTCTGCTGTGAGAGGGCAGAATTGAATTCCAATGCAATGTCTCACAATCACTTCACTCTCTCTCCTACAAACACACAGATTTTCTGCATACATGCCATGGGTTGGGGAAGGGTGGTATAGGCAATGCAAAATTGTCTTTCCTACCTTCTTTAGTGCCTCTTTCCTTGATATAATATTTAAGGCAGCTACTGCGATCACTCACCTAACCTTTGGTTCTTATGAAGGTGCTTTCTTGCACGGATAGTTATTCAATTTGGTGTTCCTGCAGGGGGGATAATCACTGGAGTGTTCTATTCAGCCATCTTGCTTTGCCTCCCTCCTATCTATTGACTTTTTGATAAAGCCATCCTAATGAGCGTGAGGTAGTTTCTCATTGTAGTTTTGATTTGCATTTCCCTGATGATTAATAATGTTTAACCTCTTTTTATATACCCATTGGACATTTCTGTCTTCTTTGAAGAAATATCCATCCAAGTCTTTTGCCCATGTTTTAATTAGTTATTTGTTTTTCCACTACTGAGTTGTATAAATTCTTTATAAATTTTGGATATTAACCCCTTATCTAATATATGACTTGCAAATAACCATTAACTTTTCATTTACCAATTATGAATTTTGATGTGCATAATATCATTAAGTATACATAACCAGTGACTTAAGTATAATTTTACAGGTAAAGAAACTCAGACTAAGAAAAATTGACTTGCCCAAAGTTATTTAGCTACTGACTTGATGAACCAGTATGGTCAATATTCTTTTATTTTATTTTACTTTAAGTTTCAGGATACAAACGCAGAATGTGCAGATTTGTTACATAGGTATACATGTGCCATGGGTTGCTGCACCTGTCAACCAATCATCTAGGTCTTAAATCCCACATGCATTAGCTATTTGTCCTAATGCTCTCCCTCCCCTTGCCCCCCACCCCCTGACTGGCCCTGGTGTGTGTTATTCCCCACACTGTATCCATGTGTTCTCATTGTTCAACTCCCACTGATGAGTGAGAACATGTGATGTTTGGTTTTCTGTTCTTGTGTTAGTTTGCTGAGGATGATGGCTTCTAGCTTCATCCATGTCCCTGCAAAAGACATTATCTCATTCCTTTCTATGGCTGTATAGTATTCCATGGTGTGTATGTACCACATTTTCTTTATCCAATCTGTCATTGATGGGCATTTGGGTTGGTTCTATGTCTTTGCTATTGTGAATAGTGCTGCAATAAAGATACATGTGCATGTATCTTTATAACAGAATGATTTATATTCCTTTGGGTATACACCTAGTAATGGGACTGCTGGGTCAAATGGTATTTCTGGTTGTAGATTTTTGAGGAATTGGCACACTGTCTTCCACAATGGTTGAACTAACTTACATTCCCACCAAGAATGTGAAAGTATTCCTGTTTCTCCACAGCCTCACCAGCATCTATTGTTTATTGCTTTTTAATAACTGCCATTCTGACTGGCATGAGATGGTACCTCATTGTGGTTTTGATTTCCATTTCTCTAATGATCAGTGACATTGAGCTTTAATGCATATGTTTGTTGGCTGCATAAATGTATTTTGAGAAGTGTCTGTTCATGTCCTTTGCCCACGTTTTAATGGGGTTGCTTTTTTCTTGTAAATTTCTTTAAGTTCCTTGTAGATTCTGGATATTAGCCCTTTGTCAGATGGGTAGCTTGCAAAAATTTGCTCCCATTCTATAGGTTGCCTGTTTGCTCTGATGATAGTTTCCTTTGCTATGCAGAAGCTCTGTAGTTTAATTAGATCCCATTTGTCAATTTTGGCTTTTGCTGCTATTACTTTTGGCATGTTCATCACGAAGTCTTTGCCCATACCTATGTCCTGAATGGTATTCAGAGGTGACAGCGTGCTGGCAGTCCTCACAGCCTTCACTCGCTCTCGGTGTGCCTCCTCTGCCTGGGCTCCCACTTTGGCAGCACTTGAGGAGCCCTTCAGCCCACCGCTGCACTGTGGGAGCCCCTTTCTGGGCTGGCCAAGGCCAGAGCCGGCTCCCTCAGCTTGCAGGGAGGTGTGGAGGGAGAGGCGCCAGCGGGAAGCAGGGCTGCACGCGGCGCTTGCGAGCCAGCTGGAGTTCCAGGTGGGCGTGAGCTTGGCAGGCCCCTCACTCGGATCAGCTGGCCGGCCCTGCCGGCCCCGGGCAATGAGGGACTTAGCACCCTGGCCAGCAGCTGTGGAGGGTGTACTGGGTCACCCAGGAGTGCCAGCCCACCGGCGCTGTGCTCGATTTCTTGCCAGGCCTTAGCTGCCTTCCCGCAGGGCAGGCCTCAGGACTGCAGCCCACCATGCCTGAGCCTTCTCCCACCTCCGTGGGCTCCTGTGCAGCCCGAGCCTCCCCGACGAGCGCCGCCCCCTGCTCCACGGCGCCCAGTCCCATTGACCACCCAAGGGCTGAGGAGTGCGAGCGCACAGCGTGGGACTAGCAGGCAGCTCCACCTGCAGCCCTGGTGCAGGATCCACTGGGTGAAGCCAGCTGGGCTCCTGAGTCTGGTAGAGATGTGGAGAACCTTTATGTCTAGCTCAGGGATTGTAAATATACCAATCAGCACCCTGTGTCTAGCTCAGGGTCTGTGAATGCACCAGTTGACACTCTGTATCTAGCTACTCTGGTGGGGCCTTGGAGAACCTTTATGTCTAGCTCAAGGATTGTAAATACACCAATCGGCACTCTGTATCTAGCTGCTCTGGTGGGGCCTTGGAGAACCTTCGTGTCCATACTCTGTATCTAACTGATCTGATGGGGACGTGGAGAACCTTTATGTCTAGCTCAGGGATAGTAAATGCACCAATCAGCGCCCTGTCAAAACAGACCACTCGGCTCTACCAATCAGCAGGACGTGGGTGGGGCCAGATAGGAATAAAAGCAGGCTGCCCGAGCCAGCAGTGGCAACCCGCTCAGGTCCCCTTCCACACTGTGGAAGCTTTGTTCTTTTGCTCTTTGCAATAAATCTTGCTACTGCTCACTCTTTGGGTCCACACTGCTTTTATGAGCTATAACACTCACTGTGAAGGTCTGCAGCTTCACTCCTGAAGCCAGAGAGACCACGAGCCCACCAGAAGGAATGAACAACTCCACATGTGCCGCTTTAAGAACTGTAACACTCACCGTGAAGGTCTGCAGCTTCACTCCTGAGCCAGTGAGACCACGAACCCACCAGAAGGAAGAAACTCCGAACACATCCGAACATCAGAAGGAACAAACTCCAGACACGCCACCTTAAGAGCTGTAACGCTCACTGCAAGGGTCCGCGGCTTCATTCTTGAAGTCAGTGAGACCAAGAACCCACCAGTTCTGGACACAGTATTGCCTACGTTTTTATCCAAGGTTTTTATGGTTTGGGGTTTACATTTAAGTATTTAACCCATCTTGAGTTAATTTTTGTATAAAGTATAAGGAAGGGGTCAAGTTTCAATTTTCTGCCTATGGCTAGCCAGTTTTCCCAGCATCATTTATTAAATACGGAATCCTTTCCCCATTGCTTGCTTTTGTCTGGTTTGTTAAAGATCACATGGTTGTAGATGTGTGGTGTTGTTTCTGAGGTCTCTGTCCTGTTCCCTTAGTCTATATGTCTGTTTTGGTACCAGTACCATGCTGTTTTGGCTACTGTAGGCTTGTAGTATAGTTTGAAGTCAGGTAGCATGATGCCTCCAGCTTTGTTCTTTTTGTTCAGGATTGTGTTGGCTATATGGGCTTTTTTTTTTTTTTTTTTGGTTCCATATGAAATTTAGTTTTTTTCTAATTCTGTGAAGAATGTCAATAGTATTTTGATGGCAATAGCATTGAATCTATAAAGTACTTTGAGCAGTATGGCCATTTTCATGATATTGATTCTTCCTATCCATTAGAATGGAATGTATACTTGTTTGTGTCATCTCTTATTTCAGTATCGTGAATATTCTATTGACCAAGTGGATGAAACAGGATAAATCTTGATTATCTGATGCCACTTCCCATCCCATCGTTGTTCTAATAATCTTCTGCACTTTGAAAATCACTGAACTCATTGATCCAGGTAGTAAATACCATAAACTTCAATGTTTGATCCTAAGTGCTCTATATCTGAACAGAATATACTTCATTGTTTTCAAGCAAGTATAAAAAACAGAATCCTAAATACAGTTGTATTCAATTAATATAATATCATTTCTGTAGTGTTTGTGTTGCTTTAGAGACAGTAAACAAATACATTAACATTGGATTGATTAGTTAAATAAAGCTTTATAAATATATGAGACTTAACAAAATTCAAACTTGACCAGATGGAATGAGCTACCTTGGGAGGTGGTATATATCCTATAACTTGAGGCTTTCCAGCAGATGATAGAATCCCTTTTAGCAGAGTGACAATAAACATAATTTAAAACCAAGGAGAGTCACTACTCTGTATTGCCATTAAAATTACCTTTAATCCTGATTCTGTAATATTTTCAAACTTGGCCCTCTGGGAAGATTAACTCAAAAACATCAGTTTTTAATTTTTTTTTTGTTTTTTTCTTTTGAGACGGAGTCTCGCTCAGTCGCCCAGGCTGGAGTGCAGTGGTGTAATCTGGGCTCACTGCAAGCTCTGCCTCCTGAGTTCACGCCATTCTCCTGCCTCGGCCTCCCGAGTAGCTGGGACTACAGGCATCCACCACTATGCTCGGCTAATTTTTTTGTATTTTTAGTAGAGACAGGGTTTCACCATGTTAGCCAGGATGGTCTCGATCTCCTGACCTCGTGATCCTCCTGTCTCAGCCAAAGTGCTGGGATTACAGGCATCAGCCACCGTGCCCAGCCTCAGTTTTTAAATTATTATTGTAACGTAAGAAGAACCACATAACCTTAAATTTATAATATTGGCCACTCTTAAGTGTAGAGTTCAATAGTGTTAAGTATATTACATTGTTGTGAAACAGATACCTAGATGAGTTTTTCATCTTGAAAAACTGAAACTGTATACCCAATAAACATTAATTCCCCCTCCCTCATCTCTCCAGCCCTAGGCAACCACCTCTCTACTTTCTGTTTCTATGAGTCTGCCTACTTGAGATACTTCATAGGAGTGGAATCATACAGTGCTTGTCCTTTTGTGACTGGCTTATTTTGCTTAGCATAATGCCCTCAAGGTCCATTCATGTTAGCATATGATAGGATTTCCTTTTGTTCCTAAGGCTACATAGTGTGTGTGTGTGTGTGTGTGTGTGTGTTTGTATAACATTTTCTTTATCCATTCTTCTGTTAACGGACATTTGGGTTGCTTCCACCACTTAACTACTGCAAATAAGGCTGTGATGATTATGGCTGTGTAAATATTTCTTCAAGGTCCTGCTTTGAATTCTTTTGGATATTTACCCAGAGGTGGAACTACTGGATCATACGGTATTTCTATTTTTAAGGTTTTCAAGAATCTTTATACTGTTTTCCATAATGGTGGCACCATTCCCACCAACAGTGTACAAGCATTTCAATTTCTCCACATCTTTATCAACACATTATTTTGTTATTTTGACAGCAGGCATCCTAATGGGTGTGAGATGATTTTTAATTGTGGTTTTGATTGACATTTCCCTCATGATTAGTGGGTTGAACATTTTTCATAGATGTGTTGGCCATTTGTATATTTTCTTTGGAGAATTTTCTATTCAAGTCTTTTGTCCATTTTTAATTGTGTTACTTGTTATTTGTTGTTGAGTTGTAGAAGTTCTTTATACATTCTGGATATAAAGCCTTCACGTGTATATGATTTGCAAATACTTTCTCCAGTTCCATTGGTTGTCTTTTCACTCTGGTGATTTTTTTCTTTGATGTACAGAAGTCTTTAAGTTTGATGCAGTAGAATTTGTTTATTTTTGCTTTCAGTTTCCTGTGCTTCTGGTGTTATATTCAAGAAATTGTTGCCAAATCCAATGTGTCCTGACATTTTTCTATTAGTTTTATAATTTAAATCTTATATTTTCTATAGGTGTTATAGAGTTTAAAGTCTTACTTATATCTTTAATCCATTTTGAGTTAATTTTTGTATATGGTATAAAGCAAGGGCCCAACTTTATCTTTTGCATGTAGATATCCAGTTTTCCCAACACCATTTGTTAAAGAAACTATCCTTTCCCCAGTGGTAGTCCTAGCTCCCTTACTTAAAGTAATTTGCCATATATGCAAGGGTCTATTTCTGGGATCTACATTCTGTTTCATTGATGAATATATCTATCTGTCTTTATGGCAGTATGACACCATCTTGATTACTGTTGCTTTGTAGTAAGCTATGAAATCAGGATGTCTGAGGCTTCTAAGTTTGTTCTTATTCTCCAAAATTGATTAGGCTATTTAGTGTCTTGGAACTATCACTTTTAAAATAAGGATCATGGGAAGCATTTAATGTAAACACATAGAGACCAAGGGATTCTCATTCTGCTCTCATTCCATAAAACAAACAAACATAAAAACCTTCTATCCCACAGCTGAGTGGCATTCAGAAAAAGAAGTTCCCTTCTAAATATCAGAAAGAACAGTTACCAGAAAAATAGAGCTGAGCTACAAAATTATTGTTAATTAGAAGGTGCAGCTATTTAACAGAGTACAAATATACACTATAGCCTAAAAATAATTAAGAGCAATGCTGAAATTCTCTAAAATACATGATCATTCTATTCTATCGAAGCAAACAAATGTATTATAATAGAACTCATAAGTTATTTATTTATTTATTTTTATTTATTTTTTTTTTCAGGTGGAGTCTTTCCCTGTCACCCATGCTGGAGTTCAGTGGCTCTATCTCAGCTCACTACAACCTCTGCCTCCCAGGTTCAAGTGATTCTCCTGCCTCAGCCTCCTAAGTAGCTGGGATTATAGGCACACACCACCACACTTGGCTAATTTTTGTATTTAGTAGAGATGGGGTTTCACCATGTTGGCCAGGCTGGTCTCAAACTCCTGGTCTCAGGTGATCCACCCACCTCGGCCTCTCAAAGTGCTGGGATTACAGGCATGGGCTACTGCACCCGGCCTCATAAATTATTAGTATCTAATCAGTCTCTCACTTTAGATTAGGGTTTAGATTAGGAAACTGAGGCACACAGATAGTCTAAGTGACTTGCCCAAGAACACTCAAATAGTAAGTGTACAAAGACAATAATCTAACATCTCTGTTTCCAGTTATGACTTACTCTTACACGATTCTTCCTCCTCAGTCTGATATGTGTCCTACAGTCAAATGTGTTTCTACCTTGTTACCTCTCTGTTCTTACTGAAAGAAACCTAACTTTCTGCCCCACCCATTGTAGTACGTGCATGGTATTTACTTAGTCTCTTAATCAACCAGTTCTAATTCATAAGATTCGCTAGACTGTTTTCTGCTGAAAAAGACAAAGTATCAAACAACTAAAACAGTATCTAAAACAAAATATTCCTGAAGGCATTTAGTGCTCTACTCATTTCTCCAATTGCATGCAATATCTAGAGCATTTACCTATCAATCCTTTCATATATAACTATCCCATTTCATCCTCTTTATATTCCTATAGTATAGTAACAATAGGTATAATCTCATTTTATCTCATTTCAGGCACAATAAAAAGTCATTTAATGTGCCTGAGGTCACATGACTAATTTGTGATAGAGCCAAGATACAAATCCTGGTCTCTGACTTTGGATCTTTTGTTCATTCCATTCTATCACACTGTCCTACTTTTGATATTAGACTTAGTTCTCAACAAATATGCCCCATCTCCTCTAAAGGTATTTTCTTAGTTGTTCCCATGTTATTTCAAATTTAAGATGTCATAATTGAATTATTTAACTCTATCTATCCATTAGTCAGCTTTCCTCCAAATAACCCCATTTTTGTGCTGATACCACCTAACTCTCAATTTACTTAGTCACCAAGTCCTGTCAATTATTTCTTTAAGATTCCTCATTTCTCTGTAAGCTGATTAAAAATTTTCGTTGTGGCCGGGCGTGGTGGCTCACGCCTGTAATCCCAGCACTTTGGGAGGCCGAGGCGGGCAGATCACGAGGTCAGGAGATCGAGACCATCCTGGCTAACACAGTGAAACCCCATCTCTACTAAAAATACAAAAAATTAGCCGGGTGAGGTGACGGGTGCCTGTAGTCCCAGCTACTCGGGAGGCTGAGGCAGGAGAATGGCGTGAACCCCAGGGGGTGGAGCCTGCAGTGAGCCGAGATCGCGCCACTGCACTCCAGCCTGGGCAACAGCGAGACTCTGTCTCAAAAAAAAAAAAAAAAAAAATTTTTTCGTTGTTTCTCACTAGAACTCTGGAATATCAAATCTCCAAGCTTTACGTTTTGCATATTAGGTTTATTTAAACACAGAAGATACCCCTAAAAAATACTCCCAATTATTTTAAATTGTTCAAAGGAAATAACAGGAATAAAGAAAACCATATTAAATATGAAGTATTTATTCCTCATTAAAGGTCTAAAGTTTTCATTAATATCTTCATTTTTATTTTCCAATGTTAATAAAAATATCAACTCAATAAAATAAATGCAAAACTTGCAATTAATTTCAATAGCATGAATAGCTACTATTTGCCAAGCAGTACTAAGCATGTTCATATTCAAGATCTCATTAAAATTTCAAAAGTACCCTATAAGATGAGGAAAGGGAAGTTTTTAGCATTTAAGCAGCATAAGCTAGCAATATACTCTCCAACTATGAAAACAAATGTTTCTCTAATATATTTTTCAGCATTTATTTAATTTAGCTGCCTGGAAGGTTGGCACATTTGTATCCCACTTAAGACTAATGACTTCATTTTCAGGAAGTAAAAATACAAATATCCTTGCGAAGAGCCAGGAAGTACAAAAATGTGTTTTCTAAGTATTCATGAGCCCAGCATGGATGTCCACCCTCCCTCTCTTCTTTTGGGAAAAAAGAAAACAGTCTCATTGCCAAATTAGGTAACTTCCTTTCCTAGAAGCACATTTAGTATTTTATTACTGTCTCAAATAGTTAACATCTTCTAGGTTAAACAAAAGTATTTTTCAAGAGAGGAAAAGTGAAATAGCTTACAAAATGATTGTGTGATAACCGGCACTTAAAGACTACATACTAAAACACAGAACCCAAAATGAAACACACAACTACTCAAAATGATACACATTCAGTGTCAGCTCAGAAGCCTGAGAACCCAATATGCTGACCAGGCCAAAGCTAGAAATTAGGTTACACATTTTCTTTTCTTTCTTTAACACTACTAGCACTATCCACAGAGAACAAGACAAATTTTACCCATGAAACCTAGTAAGAAAGAAAACAGTGTAACACTTACAGTTGTCGTCTCATCAGTTTCATTTTCAAAACACTGATTTTCTCTATTTTGCTCAATACATGAAGCATTTTCCTTTGATCCACTGCAATCTGTAGGCTAAAATAAAAGTTTAAAAAATCAATACTCCTTTTTTATTTTCTGCCATGTATATTGTTTTCAAACTTTGAATATACACATTAAAATATCTAAGGCCTGAATAAATATTATTAGATGTTGCTTATTTCAATTTTAGCATATGAATGTACTATCTAACCCATTTTTATATTGCTCCCAAAGAGAAAACATAAAATGGGACAGTTATTCAAAGGCCAATTTTAAATTTCAAAGGTTTCCAGCAGGGAGTGTTGAACATGGGCTATTCAAAAGTAAATTGATGATCTGGTTAAAGCTGAGCATGGTTAATGGGAAGATGAAGATAGAGGGCTGATTTCACTTTATGTAAGTTCTCATTCTTGGAGAAATCTCTATGGAAGCTATTGGAGCTCTCAGAACTAGCAGTGGCATTGACTGCCTTTGCTTTGGGCTATCTTTTTATAACTACAGCTTTAGATGATAAAAATAATGTCTACATTCAAAGCAAAAGGTAGGTTTGCTTACAGGCCATTATAAAATAGATGTTACCTAAACTGAGGGAACACAACCTACAACATGACCCATTGCGTATGACTGTATCATGTGACCATCTTTGCCATGCACTGTAAAAATTGGGGCTTGAGAAATTGGTACAAGAAAATGTTGATACTCTACTGCTGTTGTTGCAAGTAATTAGTCTCTGCCCTGTGATTCTTTTGGCAGCATCGATGAAATTGTGGCAGACTAAATTCTTAGTTCGCAAGTAGGATACAATCTTAGACTCCTCACAGTTCTTGACAGTGACAAGGATGGAATGCTGACAGATTCATAGTGTTCTGGAAGAGGAAGGATCAGAGACTTCTAGGCTGATGAAAGGGATTTGTGGAACATCTTTAGGAACTGGGTAGTAAACATGCTGACCACACTGAATGTTCAACTGCCTAATAAGAATTCCTCACTTTAGGCCAGGCACAATGTCTCATGCCTGTAATCTCAGCACTTTAGAAGGCCAAGGAGAATGGATTACCTGAGGTCAGGAGTTTGAGACCAGCCTGGCCAATGTGGAGAAACCCTATCTCTACTAAAAATATAAAAATTAGCCGGGTGTGGTGGCATGCACCTGTAATCCCAGCTACTCGAGAGGCTGAGGCAGGAGAGTCACTTGAACCAGGGAGGTGGAGGTTGCAGTGAGCCACTGCGCTCCAGCCTGGGTGACTGAGCAAGACTCTGTCTCAAAAAAAAAAAAAAAAATCCCTCACTTTAATGCACGTTAATGAGGAGAAATTTCTGAAGTGGTTGCAGGCTAAGACAGTTCCCAAAGGGTTTTTGCCAACTCTCCACTGGCTAGGAGAACTTCCTCACCAACCTAGCAGTCAGCCTCAGTTTCTAAGATTCACTCTAAAAGGAGTGAGTGAGCAGAAATTTCCACCCCTTTTCAGGCAATAGCTATAGAGACATGTACCTGCACTGATTGTGAAAGAGAAATTTGCAACTACTGTGGACAGAAAGATTTATCTGATTCTAGTCTATTGCAGACGCTCCTCTTCTCTGCTCCTGTAGTTTACATCTATCACTGTAATTAGCATATTGTATTATAAATTACATAAATGTATATGTATATATGTGTGTGTGTGCACATGTATGTGTCTATCTGTGTTTATCTGTCCCATTAGAGTATCTTGTAAGACAAGCAGGATATCTTACTGTTTTTCAGTCTCTAGGATAAATACATATTTGTTTAATGAATGAAAAATAAAGATTAGATGAAAACTTGATACACAGACAGATGAACAAACTGAGAAGATGTGTCATCTCATGAAGAGCAATGTCAGGCTCAACCACCTTGGGATACCCAGGTAGCCTCTGTATCAGAAACATAGAGCTCTTTATTTTGTGCTCCCCTCTTTTGGCCACTCCTCTTTGGTCCCATGAACTATGCAAACAAATCAGGGCCGTCAATCTGACTGTATCTCTCACGTAGATATACATAGTAAGGACCTGTCCTCTGATGAGACCCACTGGAATCAAGATGCTGATTGAGCCTGCACTGCCACAATTGCTAATTGGATCCATCAACATATTGAACATGGCGGCACATCCACCATCATAGACTAAGCACAAAGTAAAAGACTGCTTCCCAGGCAGAGGCTACTTGGGTGTCCTAAGGTGGTTGAGCTTGGCATTTCTCTTAGCCAGATCAGAGCCCTTATTCATTGTTCGTATATTTGTTCATCTATCTATGCATCTCTTTGTGATGGTTAATACTGAGTGTCAACTTGATCAGATTGAAGGATGTAAAGTATTGATCCTGAATGTGTCTGTGAGGTTGTTGCCAAAAAAGATTAACATTTGAGTGAGTGGGCTGGGAAAGGCAGACTCATCCTTAATCTGGGTGGGCACCATCTAATCAGCTGCCAATGCAGCTAGAATATAAAGCAGGCAGAAAAAAGTGAAAAGATTAGACTGGCCCAGCCTCCCAGCCTACATCCTTCTCCCATGCTAGATGCTTCCTGCCCTTGAACATTGGACTCCAAGTTCTTCAGTTTAGGGACTCGGACTGGCTTTCCTTGCTCCTCAGCTTGCAGATAGCCTATTGTGGGACCTTGTGATCATATTAGTTAATATTTAATAAACTCATATATATATATATATATATATATATATATGTGGTTGTAGAGGAATAGAATATTAAGAATGAAGTCCTTTCATTGGTTTGGGGGTTTCTGGAGTTGGCTGCTTAACATGATTAGACCCAAAAATGCTAAGGACTCTACTTCTAGTAGCAAACACTGATAGTCCTTGGCATTAACTGTTTAGAGAGTTATGCAAGATTAATGGATTTGACATACCTGATTCACCATTCATGAGAGGCAAGGAGTTTAGTGACTCTATACATGACACGTTTGACTATATGTGGAGAATCAAGGAATATAATGAAGCTGATTGGTTGCTCCTGAGTTCAGTGGACAAAGTGATGAAAAGAAATGATGAAATCAGGGATTCTAACTACCAGCTTCAGAAGCAGATACTGAGTCTCAAATCTGCTAAGATTACCCTGAGTGAAAGTCTTATCTCCTGTAGAGAAAGATATGAAATTGTGGGAAAACAGACACAAGCCCTTAAAGTAAGGGCACGGATTGGAAAAGAATGGGACCCTGTAACTTGGAATGGCAATGTTTGGAAGGTCTCTCATGAAGCTGGGGACACTGAGTTTATAAACTCTGATGAACATTTTTTTGCCAGAAGAAACAGCTTCCCCATTCCCAGTAGTGGCAACATCCCCTCCCTGACCCACGCTGCCATCAGCCTTTCCACCTTTGTCTGAGGAGATAAACCCCGCACTGCCTAAGAAAACAGTGATGGCTCCCCTGAGGCAGTTGCCAGGCAAGATAATGTTGATTCTCCTCAGGAGACACCCCCAACAGCCCTGTTTGCTTCTAGACTTATAACTAGGCTGACCTCTCAGTGGGCCCTAGAGGTGAAGTTCAGAGTGTGACCTATGAGGAGGTACACTATACTCAAAAAGAACTACTTGAATTTTCTAATTTATATAAACAGAAATCTGAAGAACAGGTATGGGAATGGATATTAAGGGTGTGGGATAATGGTGGAAGGAACAAAGAATTGGATCAGGCTAATTTATTGATCCAGCCCCACTAAGTAGGGACTCTACATTTAATGTTGCAGCTCAAGTGAAAAAAAAACGTTGTAATAATTTGTTCAGTTAGCTGAAATATGGATTAAAAGATAACCCACTGTGAGCGAGCTGGAAATGCCTCATCTCCTTTGGTTTAATGTAGAGGAAGGGATCCAAAGGCTTAGGGATATTGGAATGGTGGAGTAGATTAGTCACTTTAGATCTACTCATCCCAGCTGGGAGGGTCCAGAAGATACATTCTTGACCAATGCCTTGCAAAATAGATTCATGAGGGCAGCACCTGTATCTTTGAAGGGCCCTGTAATTGCTCTTCTCTGTATGTCAGATCTAACAGTGGGAACCACAGTCACTCAACTACAAAATTTAAATACAGTGGGAATAATGGGATCCCGAGGTGACAGGGGCCAAGCGATAGCACTCAACCTTCAAAGGCAAGGTGGGCATAGCTACCATAATGGACAGCAGAGGCAAAATGGCAATCAGAATACTCTGACTCGTGTAGAGCTCTGGCACTGGCTAATCATATTGTTTCTAGAAGTGAAATTGATAGGAAGCCTACTGCATTCCTACTTAATGTATACAAGCAGACTTCTAGGCCAAATGGACAAAAGACTAACTTGAATTACAAAAACAGAATCACAGCCACTCAATCAATTTCCAGACTTGAGTCTGTTTACAGACCCAGAACCCCTTGAATGAAGGAGAGGCCGGGTCCCCTTGAGGAAGGACCCTACTACACTACCAACAATTTATACTGTTAATTTTTCTCTCTCCTTCCTCAAGGAGACCTCTGGCCTTTTACCAGGGTATCTGTGCACTGGGGAAAGGAAAATGTTCAGACATTTCAGGGATTACTGGACACTGGCTCTGAACTGACATTGATTTCAGGGGACCCAAAAGGTCATTGTGGTCCTCCAGTTAAAGTAGGGGCTTATAGAGGTCAGGTAATTAATGGAGTTTTAGCTTGGGTCTGACTTACAGTGGATCCGGACTCATCCTGTGGTCATTTCTGCAGTGCCAGAATGCATAATTGGCATAGACATACTTGCAAGCTAGCAGAACCTCCACATTGGCTCCCTGACTGGTAGGGTGAGGGCTATTATGGTGGGAATGCCAAATGGAAACCATTAGAGTTCCCTCTACCTAGAAAAACAGTAAATCAAAAACAATATTGTATCCCTGGAGGGACTGTGGAGATTAATGCCAACACCAAGGACTTGAAAGATGCAGGGGTGGTAATTCCCACTACATCCCCATTCAACTCTCCTATTTGGCCTGTGCAGAAGACAGATGGATCTTGGAGAATGACAGTGGATTATTGTAAGCTTAACCAAGTGGTGACTCCAATTGCAGCTGCTGTACCTGATGTGGTTTCATTGCTTGAGCAAATTAACTCCTGGTACCTGCTATGCAGCCATTGACTTGGTAAATGACTTTTTCTCCATTCCTGTTCCTAAAGCCCATCAGAAACAATTTGCCTTCAGCTGTCAATGTTAACAATAGACCTTTACTGTCCTACCTCAGGGGTATATCAACTCTCCATCTCTGTGTCATAATCTTATTCGGAGAGAACTTGATAGCTTTTTGCTTCCACAAGATACCACAATGGCTCATTACATTGATGACATTATGCTGATTGGATCCAGTGAGCAAGAAGTAGCAAACACACCGGACTTACTGGTGAGACATTTGCATGCCAGAGGATGGGAAATAAATCTAACTAAAATTCAGAGAACTTCTACCTTAGTGAAATTTCTAGGGGTCCAGTGGTGTGGGGCCTGTCAAGATATTCCTTCTAAGGTAAAAATTAAGTTGCTGCATTTGATGCCTCCTACAACCAAGGAGGAGGCACAATGCCTGGTGGGTGTACTTGGATTTTGGAAGCAACACATTCCTCATTTAGGTGTCTTACTCTGGCCCATTTATTGAGTGACTGCCAGTTTTGAGTGCATTCCAGAACAGGAGAAGCCTCTGCAACAGGTCCAGGCTGCTGTACAAGCTGCTCTGCCATTTGCGCCATATGACCCAGCAGACCCAATGGTGCTTGAGATGTCAGGGGCAGATAGGGATGCTGTTTGCAGCCTTCAGCAGGCACCCATAGGTGAATCACAGCAGAGGCTTCTAGGATTTTGGAGCAAGGTTCTGCCATCTTCTGCAGGTAAGTACTCTCCTTTTGAGAGACAGCTCTTGGCCTGTTATTGGGCTTTAGTGGAAACTGAACGTTTGACTATGGGTCATCAAGTTGCCATGAGACCTGAACTGCCTATCATGAACTAAGTGCTTTCTGACCCATCTAGCCATGGAGTGGGTCATGCACAGCAGCATTCCATCAGCAAATGAAAGTGGTATATACGTGTTTAAGCTCAAGGATGTCTTGAAGGCACAAGTTACATGAGGAAGTGGCTCAAATGCCTATGGTATCCACTCCTGCTACCCTGCCTTCTGTCCCCCAGCCTGCACCAATGGCCTCATGGGGAGTTCCCTATGATCAGTTGATAGAGGAAAACACTAGCGCCTGGTTCACAGATGGTTCTGCACAATTATGTAGGCACCACCCGAAGTGGACAGCTGCAGCACTACAATCCCTTTTTAGGACATCGCTGAAGGTCAAGAGTGAAGGGAAATCTTCCCAGTGGACAGAAGTTCAAGCAGTGTACATGGTTCCACACTTTGCATGGAAGGAGAAATGACCAGATGTGTGATTATATGCTGACTCATGGGCTGTAGCCAATGGTTTGGCTGGATGGTCAGGGACTTGGAAGAAGCATGATTGGAAAATTGGTGACAAAGAAATCTGGGGAAGGGGTATGTGGATGGATCTCTGAGTGGTCAAAAACTATGAAGATATTCGTATCCCATGGGATTGCTCTCCAGTGAGTGACCTCAGCAAAAGAGGATTTTAATAATCAAGTGGATAGGATGACCTGTTCTGTGGACATCACTCAGCCTCTTTTCACAGCCACCTGTCATTGGCCAGTGGGCCCATGAACAAAGTGGCCATGGTGGTAGGGATGGAGGTTATACATGGGCTCAGCAACATGCACTTCTACTCACCAAGGCTGATCTGCCTGGCTATGGCCACTGCTGAGTGTCCAATTCGCCAACAGCAGAGACCAACACCAAGCCCTTGATATGGCACCATTCCTCAGGATGATCAGCCAGCTACCTGGTGTCAGGTTGATTATATTGGACCTCTTCCATCATGGAAAGGGCAGAGGTTTACCCTCACTGGAATAGACAGTTATTCCGGATAAGGGTTTGCCTATCCTGCACGTAATTCTTCTACCAAGACTACCATCTGTGGACTCACGGAATGCCTTATCCACTGTCATGGTATTCCACATAGCATTGCCTCTGACCAAGGCACTCACTTTACAGCTAAAGAACTGTGGTAGTGGGCTCATGCTCCCGCTCACTGGTCTTACCATGTTCCCCATCATCCTGAAACAGCTGGACTGACAGAATGGTGGAATATCCTTTTGATGTCACAATTACAACACCAACAAGGTGACAATACTTTGCAGGGCTTGGCCAAAGTTCTCCAGAAGGTAGTGTATGCTCTGAATCAGCATCCAATATATGCTACTGTTTCTCCCATAGCCAGGATTCACAGGTCCAGGAATCAAGGGGTGGAAGTGGAAGTGGCACCATTCATCATCACCCCTAGTGATCCACTAGCAAAATTTTTGCCCCTGTTCCTGCAACATTACATTCTGCTGGCCTAGAGGTCTTAGTTCAAGAGTGACAAATGCTGCCACCAGGAGACACAATGATTCCATTAACCTGGAAGTTAAAATTGCCACCTGGACACTTTGGGCTCCTCCCACTTTTAAGTCAACAGGCTAAGAAGGGAGTTATAGTGTTGGTTGGGGTGACTAACCCGGACTATCAAGATGAAATCAGTGCACTACTCCACAAGGGAAGGAAGTCTATGCGCGGAATACAGGAGATCCATCAGGGCGTGTCTTAGTATTACCATGCCCTGTGATTAAGGTCAATGGGAAATGACAACAGCCCAATCCAGGAAGGACTACAAATGGCCCAGACCCTTCAGGGATGAAGGTTTGGGTGACTCCATCAGGAAAAAAAAAAAAAAAAAACACAACCTGCTGAGGTGCTTGCTGAAGGCAAAGGGAATACACAATGATTAGTAGAAGAAAGTAGTCATCAATACCAGCTGCAAGAATGAGGACTGTAATTGTCATGAGTATTTCCTCCTACTTTTGTTAAAAACATGTGTATGCATACATACACTTGTAATAAGAAAATATCTTCATTTTATTTCCTTTTTCCTTTATTATGTGACGTAAAATTTATTGCCTTTATATCAGCATCGAAGTACTGTTAACTTTATGTAATAGTATTTGGGTTGGGGATTGGTGCATTTCCAGTTGTACGAAGAATAGTTGTATTATGTTAGATGTAATTATGGCCTTATTATTGTCTTTATTTGAAGATTATGTATGATCTCAGGAGATGTATGTGGGTTCAAGTTGACAAGGGGTGGACTTCTGATGGTTAATACTGAGTGTTAACTTAATTGGATTGAAGAATGCAAAGTATTGATCCTGGGTGTGTCTGTGAGGTTGTTGCCAAAGGAGATGAACATTTGAGTCAGTGGGCTGGGAAAGGCAGACCCACCCTTAATCTGGGTAGGCACCATCTAATAACTGCCAGCACAGCTAGAATATAAAGCAGGCAAAACAATGTGAAAAGACTAGACTGGCCTAGTTTCCCAGCCTACATCCTTCTCCCATACTGGATGCTTCCTACCCTTGGACATCAGACTCCAAGTTCTTCAGTTTTGGGACTCTGACTGGCTTTCCTGTAGACAACCTATTGTGGGACCTTGTGATTGTGTGAGTTCATACTTAATAAACTCCCCTTTATATATTTTATATATACACACACACACACACAAACGTATACATACAATTAGTTCTGTCCCTGTAGAGAACCCCAACTAATACACTATCTGATTTAATCTTTTATTTTTTTCATTAATTAAGCAACTATTTTTTGATCTCTGGAGACAAAATGACATTAATATGGACTGCCTGTCCTCTGAGGAACTCTAATTGGCCAGAGAAATATAAAAATATGTAATTTATATTACATATATAGATCACGATAATAGAAAGTATGGGAGGAGCATCTATATTAGACTGTGGAATCATGAAGGCTTCCTGAAAGATGTAACACTGAAATAATACTGAAGACAAAGGAGGTTATCTAGGCAAGTAGGAGTATTCAATCTAATAGAAAATAGTGTGGGCTTGAAAGGCAGCATGCTTTGAAGGAAAAGGCATGGATTTTAGAGTAAGAAAGAAATTGATTAAAATCCTTTCACTTCCACCTACTATCTATGTGGAATGGAGGCAATATTTAAATTCTATGACTATCATCATTGAAAATATGGAGATAGTGCCACCCATTGCATAGGGTCTTCTTCCACTTTACTAACCATCCTATAGCTGAGTTGGACGCCTTGGATTGCAGGGGAGAAAAAAATAGCTTTCCTCTACCCTCCTACATTCTTTGGCTGAGTTACAAATTAAATTGACATAAGGCAGCTTAACTGGAGAGACATTATTCTAATAACATGTGTACCCATGTATGCATGGGAGTCTCACAAAAACATGAAACTCAAATAAGGGACAGAATTCCCTTATTCCCCAGATTGAAGCTTATTTAGCATTCTGAGCTACAGAAAGAAATAAAGGCTTGGGGTTTCTGTGGTTGGTGAAGCCAAATTATAGAAAGGTGAGGGGAAGAAATGTATAGTGAATAAAGGTTGCCTTGTTATGCAGATCAAAGTCTCTCAACTGATAGAAGTTGTCACAGAGTAACTCTCTGACACAAATATGTTTACTAATGAAAATCTCCTGTATAAATAGGAATTTCCTTCATAAAAGGGGAGTTTTTCAATGCTACTTCAGTGTCTGTAGTTTCACAAAATAACCAGCTTTAAAGAAATCAGTATGCCAAAGAGGAATATTTGGGGCTGGTACTCTGGTCTCCTACAGTCATATTTTTGGGTGGCATACCCTGGGCCCCAGTGAGATTTACAACCTTCCTACCTCATACCAGATGTTGTCCCATATATACATACATACAAAGCACTCAGTCTCAATATCATGACTGATTCTCTAAATGTTTATGTTTCCACCATTACTCCATCCCCTGGTAACTTGCTGTCAATTATGCGCTCATAGAAATAGTAAATTTCTTCTATGCTTCTATTCTTCCTTCATTTAAAAATGGACCCTGATCACTTCAAAACTTTAATCTATCTCAGACTTTCTCCTCTCTACAGTCAATTCTGTTGAAAGACATAATAGAAGTAGTAATAGCAACAATAAAACCAAATCATTTAATGAAAAGTTACAATAAGCTAGGCCTCTCTTCAAGGATATTGATATATATTTTATGTGCATTAACTCATTAGATTAAAAAGCATCTTATGAAATAGGCTTATGATCTTTATTTTCTGGGTGAGAAAACAATCTATTTCTGCCTGAATGAAAAGCCTACGTAACTAACTAATACACTAAACTCCTGAGCCACTTTCTTACTGCCCACGCATCCTTTCAAATTGTGGTTCCCAGACCAGCAGCATCAGCACCACCCACAATGTCTTAGCAAGATCAACTCTTCAACCTACTGAATCAAACCAGTAGGGGTGGGGATCTAAAGTCTGTGTTTCTATGAGCTCTCCAGGTGATTCTGACACATGCTAGTTTGAAAACCTCTGATCTAGTTAACAAATGTTAAATTATTCCAAGTTAGCAAGGTATAAGACACATTTAGGAAGAGATAGATGATTCTCGGCACAATGGAAAATTAATGCCTGCCCAATGAGTGCAGTCTCTAGTCACTTCCAAACATTTGTTGCCAGATGTTTAAAACTATCAAGAGAACTTAGAAGTCTGAACTTTTATGTGAAATATCTTGACTTCTAAATGTTGACAACACAAAAAAGAGGTTGTGAGAGGCCATTGTTTTGGACTGAGTTCCTTCACTAGGCCCCAAAAGACCAGACCAAATCAGAATGGAGTCGTTCATGCTAGGTATCACATAATCAAACTGACCTTTAAAATGGGACAGTTTTCTAAAGAACAAGAGATTCACAGCAACCCATTAGAAGAGGCCCCATGGGCCCATCTAAGTAAACTGGCCTGATAAGAACGTCTCCTCTGTTTTAACTCTACAAGGAAAGTAGTTTGAAATGACCAGTCTCCTTTTTATTCCTTATTTCTGCTTCTTTCAGCTCCTTTCTGCCTATAAGGTCAATAGGCTCTGCTCAGCTCATCAGAACACCTTTTTACTTCATAGATGGAATGCTGCCTGATTTCAACAAATTTAATGATCAAACTGGTTTTCAGGAAATTTTGTTCTTTGACAGCAACTATATATTTTTAAAATACCATCTGAGCTAACATACAATAGGCCAAATAAAACATAAACCTGTGCTGCAGTTTGCATAAGGGCAGCCAGTTTGCAACCTCTGTATTAATCCTCAAATGCTGCCTTCTCTTCCCTGAATACTGAACTCTTAAAACTCACCAAGAACCTCCTAGTCCTCACTGTCTTCCTAGTTCTGTCCAAATGAAAAGCCTATGCAAGTAACTACTACACTAAACTCCTAAACCACATCTTTACTGCCCACTCATCTTTTCAAATTGTGGTCCCCAGACCAGCAGCATCAGCACCACCCAGAGATTTGTTAGAATCTTTCTCTTTCTTTAGTCCTCATTATCTTCTACTTTCTCTGACATTTCACACCACTGACCTCTTCCTCCTTCTTGAAAGTTATACCTATATTCAGAAACATCGCTCTCTCCTATTTGCCACCCAATCTCTTGAACTCTCCCTTCTCTATCATTTCCTCTTCTTCCTTTTAATTCCTGAATCAGCTATTACTCCTTTTATCACTTCTCTCAATACTCACTACTCAATGATTCTTAATCTAGGCTTTAGGAAGACATTCTTCCCAATTTCTGGTCCTACATTTTCAATTGCATGCTTGTATTTCCTCTAAAAAAAAAAACCACATTGGTACCTCAAATCTGTTCTATCTAAATGTAATCATCTTTTTTCTTTTTTTCAGAACCCAATTTGGCTACCTGGCTCTTGGTAATTCCACTACCCAATTTCTTAAGAACTATTTATGACTCCCTCCTCCACATAGCCTGTGCTGATCCTCTTTCTTTATACAGCTGGATGGGCTCTCTCAATCTATAATGCCTTCAGGAAATATTCTTCTCCTTTACACCTTTAATAATGATTAGTCCACCTGATCTCTTTAGGAACAACCTAGAATATAAAAAAAAGGAAGAATAAACTTGTCATTGCTTAAATATTTATATTCTCCATTCAAGTAGATTTAAAGCTTCTTCAACACAGTAAGTTTATTACCATCTTGACATCTTTCATAGTGCCGTAACAAGTGAATGCCCGTAGATATTAAGTTGTTTCATTACGCAGTGTTTATACAAGTATTTTCTACATTACACAATATGTATGGACAAATATTTGCCAAATTTACTTTAAATGTATTCATCTTTTATATACATATCCAAAAAGTTTCCTATATAAAAGAATCTTATAATAAACTTAGAAAAATCCAGAACTCTTTTGTAGAGTAAATAAGTACTCAGTGATTTAACTGTTTGGTAGATTACTTTATTAATTTATACTATTTTGCTCAAACCTAGAATTCTTTTCTTTGGAAATGAATGTCAGTACTAATGAGCATCATGTACAAAATCTGTGTCCTTGCAGGAACCAAAAGCCATGTAAACTCTAAAAATATATATTAAAAATGTTAAACAGAGTCCTATGATGCCAAGTCACTGGGAAGCACTGCCCCTTCACACCCTCTAAGAACGTGAAGTGTACAGATCAGCCTGAGTTAGATCCCAGTTGTGCTCTGGAGTAATCCAATTCTATTAATATTTCCTCGGTTTCATATTTATAGAATGCCTAGTTTACTTAATTCTCTTCATACAAAAGAAATGTTACAAACTACAGAGGTATGAGGTGAGGAGGAGTCTTTTGGTGGGGTTCAGAACATGCTACCCCAAAATAGGGCAATGCAGCATTTGACAAAACAGCAGAATCAGGAAGTTCACTCTCACCTTCCCCTCACCCTGAAGCAAGTGATAAAACCTTCATTCCAGAGGAACCCTCCTAATACCCAGAGGGAAAGAATATCCTTGGGCTCAAAGACACAAAGAAGACAAGAACCTGAACAAACAGGCCTTAAGTCTGCCTGGTTTATTACCATTAGATCATATCTCTTTTCCCAATCATACTTCTGCATGGCTGCCCACTCCATCAAACTCAGCATAAAAATACACAGGTTTCCCTTTTTCTTTAGGTCTTCACTTCTGTGTCATGTAAAACTTATGTTAAATTAATGCGTATGCTTTTCTCTTGTTAATCTGTCTTTTATTATAGGGGTCTTGGCCATGAACCTAGCAATGGATAAGGAAAAGATATTACTTTTTTCCCCCTACACTTTTATTTTACAGAAAACAGCATGCTACCACTTTATAGACTACTTCAGTATTACAAGCAATGGGTAAGTTTAAACTGAGTAGTTTCTCCTCTGCTGAAATAATAATAAACTTCACTATCTTAGCCTAAAGGCCCCAGGATTCCTTGAAAAAAACTGGGCACGGACAAAACTAGACACAATCTAGGAGTTCAAGAGAAGAGAGTATCAGTTATCAAGAAAAGTGTCCAACTTTTTTGTTGATTCAATATACATGTGTTAAATTCTATTACATGCAAAGCATTAAAGATGATGTTTTGGGTAAAACACAAAGAAGACAGTGTCCAAAAAGAATTTAGTGTAAGAAAGGAAATAAATATATACAAAAGTCACTATAAAACCATGTAGAAAGCTTTGATTGTCAAAAATGACAACAGCGGTTCAGTTCAATAAACATTTATTAAATGCTCACTATGCCAGTCCTTTAAGAAATGTAGAGTGAAGTAAGTGAAACAAGTATATAAGCAGATAATTTCAATTCAATTTTGAAGTATTAGAACAGAATGATGCAGTTGGACAACTACATTTTTGCCATCAAAAAGTTGTTAGAAATGAAATAGAAAAGGTAAGCAGAAGCCAATTTAGGAGAATCTTAGACATTATGCCAAAGAATTTAGATTATCCCAAAAAATAGGGAATCAAAGAAGGGTTGAGGTGAGAAATGGTGGGGAAGAGTAGAGGGGTCAAATGGGAAAACATTTTAAAAGTAAAGCTCTCACAGACTTATTATTTTACATTTTTCTTTGATTTTTAAATGCATTCAAAGTAACTTGAAGCTTATAAAAATTTTGCAGAAATAGGACAAAAAATATCATGTACCTTTCACACACATTTCCAGCTTTATAGTTATTTATGGTAGCTGGTCTTATCTAGTACCATGTACTTCATTATGTCAATGTCTTCATCATTGCAAACCTTTAAAAAGTCTGGCTGACTACTATGCAGGTATGCAAATAAAAAAAAAGGTTTCTATGAACTAACACAGAATTTTTTTCAGGATACACTGTTAAAGTAAAACAAGCAAAGTGCTAAAGAACACGGTCATCCCCTCAGTACCCATGGGGAATTGGTTCCAGAAACCTTCACAGATACCAAAATTTGTATATGTTCAAGTCCCTCATATAAAGTGAAGTAGTATTTGCATATAACCTACACATATCCTCCCAGATACTTTTAAACATCTTTAGATTACTTATAATACCAAATACAATGGGAACACTATAAAAATAGTTGTTGTGCTGTATTTTTATTTGTATTATTTTTATTGCCATACTGTTATTTTTATTGTCTTTTAATATTTTCGATTTGAGGTTGATTGTACATGTGGATGCAGAACCTGTGGCTAAGAGAAGTCCAACTGTGTCTATAATATGCTATCTTTCATGTAAGTGTAGGGGCAAAGGAAATTTTCCCCTCCCTCTCTGAAGGTTCCAGTTTGCTAAAATAAACTGGTAACATGAAAAACGGTATGTAAATGTATTAACATGCAAGTATGCACATACAAAATATGTATGAGCCATACAAAATTGAAACACAAAAAAAGGATGAGATGGCTAATGCTTAAATAGCACCCTCTTCATAGAGGAGAAGGAGATGAGGGAATGTAGGCAATTTTTAGGGGTAGTAAATGATTTTTAGGAGAGTTCATTGGGCCCAAAGAACAGATCATCATTTGTGAATTGCTCTGTTTGGAAACTGAACGGGACCCTAAGAACAGACAATAGTTTGTGACAATCTATCAAGGTATTTACTATTCCTCAGTTTTTCTTCCTAAATATGAGTTTACTCCTCTCTAATAATAAAATTTCAGGGAAGGTATCCAAAGCAATTATGTTCTTTCTGGAGTAGCTTCAGATAAAGAACCTTCAGAGAGTTCGACCCTGTTCTTGGGAAGAGACACAGAAGGTCAAAAAGTCCTTGATTCTGAGGCCTTTTAATTTCCTTTAATTCAAAGTGCTAAGCATGTCAAAGAGCTATACTTTTGGGTATTTATTTATTTATTTATTTTTTTTTTTTTTTTTTGAGACGGAGTCTCGCTCTGTCACCCAGGCTGGAGTGCAGTGGCATGATCTCGGCTCACTGCAAGCTCCGCCTCCCGGGTTCACGCCATTCTCCGAGTAGCTGGGACTACAGGCGCCCGCCACCACGCCCTACTAATTTTTTGTATTTTTAGTAGAGACGGGGTTTCACCGTGGTCTCGATCTCCTGACCTAGTATCATTTTCTAAGCCCCAACATAGGAAGGGAAGATAAAAACACATACATGTATCTCATTTGTCCTATGTGGGGAAAAGTTTCCCCAAGCCACCTAGGGTTCCTGGCTAAGCCTAAAAATAGGAGAAAAGCACATAATTTTAATTCAATAAAAGTTTATATATTACATGGGAGCGAGCCATCATAAGGAAATGAAGACCCAAAGACCCAAGGAAAACGTGTATTTTAAAAAATAAATCTGATAAAAGCAGTGCATAGCTGTGAAGAAACATAATTGGACAAAAAGGGGTATGATCTAATGGTAACAGACTGGAGGGACAGGGGAGAGGAGAGGGAACTTCAGTAAGGCCCGTTTGTTCAGATTTTTTCCTGTGTCTCTGTATGACATTCCTTCCCCCCGTATATACAGCAAGATACTTGCCACATAAGAACATTTAGGGTAAAAGAGAGGCCAGAGAGTGACCTTTCCAGGTTTCATGCTTGCTTTGGGGAAGAGGAATTCTAGTTTCTATGACTCACCCAAGGGGAGAGGAATTCTGCTTTCTATGACTCAGCTTGGGCAGGAAAAATAGTGGAGAAAGGTGAATAGAAGGTCAAAGAAACTCTGAGCCCCTTCCAATCTCCTTCAGTTCAAAGTACTCAGCATGACACGGTACCATAATTTGAGGTATCATATTCCGAGCCCAACACTACAAAAGTCAAGTTAGGAAGGATAAATGATGTCCCAGGTGGCAACTATCTGAGGCTGGTATTGCACAGGTGGTAAAAAGAATTTATCAAGACAGCTGTATGTAAAGAAAGGCAGGTTTGAGAAAGTAGGACAATGCATTGCAAGAAAACAACAGGTAGGTCAGCAGGAGAGGAGGTGACTGACAGGAGAGAGAGACTTGCTGGGAATTTTACAGGATGATGTTTGTGCTGTGTGCTGAAGAGGGCTTTCTCTTTTTGCTTTCCCTTGGTCCCACCAGCCCAACTCCCCTTCCCTAATTAGGACTCCACCAATAAGGCATAACAAATAATAAAAAAAAAATAGGGGAGAAGGGAAAGCTCTTCCTTACAGGAAAATGTCAACAAATACATGTAGAAGAAATGAGGCAATCAGAAAACTACCAACTGGAAGACACCATAGTAATAATTGTTTGGAAAAGAAAGTGATACACAAAATATTTGCCTAAATTCAAAATATCTCAAGGGGTGCCAGATAAGATGGCCAATTAGAAGCAGCTGCAGTCTGCAGCTGTCACAGGGAGGAATGAAAACAGGAAGCGAATTCTATACCTTCAACTGAGGCATCCAGGTTATTGCATTAGGACTGACTAGGTAGACAGCTGGACCCATGGAGAGTGAGGAAAATCAGGGTGGAACAATGGCCCACTTGGGAGCAGCACAGAGCCAGGGAAGCCCCCCACCCCCAGCCAAGGGAGGTGGTGAGTGATTATGCACTCCCATCTGGGAAACCATGGTTTCCCCATGGATCTTTGCAAACTGTAGATCAGGAGATCTCCTCATGAGCCAATGCCACCAGGGCCTTGGATCCGAAGCAGAGAGCTGTGTGGAGTCTCCACATAATGGCCACTGGGGCATGAACAAAGACCCAGGAGTTTTGTATACTCTGGCCCTGGGAATTCTAGTGAGGTGGGAGATCCATCCATGCATTACGCTAGGAAGGGGGCTGAATCCAGGGAGTTAAGTGGCTTCATTCTGTGGGCCCTACTCCCACAGCACCTTACAGGTTAAGACCCACTGGCTGGGAATTCCAGCCAGCCAATGGCAGCAGGCTGGAGACTGCCTGAAACAGACCAAGTTCCTGAGGGGAAGGGCAACCACCATCTCTGAAGTTAAGAGTGGGACATTCTACCCTGCCGGCTCCAGGGAGTCCAGGCTGTCTGGACTGGAAGGAGTTCCCCACAATACAGCATAGCTGCCATGCCAGATCATGACCAGACTGCTGCTTTAAGTGATCCCTCCCTCCTCACTGGGTGGGGCCTCCCTGTGGGAATTACAGCAACTTCAGCCAAGTTTCTCAGACAAAACTCTGATCTCTCCCTAGGACAAAGCCCCAGGGGGAAGTGGCCGCTGTCCCTGTGGTTCAGCTGGCTTAGATGTTCCAGCCTGCTGGCACTGGAGAGTCTGGGCATTCTGGATGGGGGGGGGGGTTCCCCCCAGTGCAGCACACCTGCTTTGCTAAGGGGCAGCCATACTGCTTGTTTAAGTGGGTTCCTGAATCCCTTCCTCTGGACTGGGTGAGTCCTCCCAATAAGAGTCTCCACATGCCTCCTACGGGAGCGTTCTGGCCAGCATCAGGTTGGTGACCCCCTGAATTCCATTAGCTCCCAGAGGAAGGAGAAGGTACCCTCTTTGATGTTTCACAGCCTTCACTGATGATATCTCCGGGTGCTGAAGGGAACAAGGTGCCCAGGGTCTACAGTGGACCCCCAGGAAACTGCTGCAGCTCTACAGAAGAGTGGCCTGAATGTTAAAAGAAAAACAAACAGAAAGCTACAATAACAACATCAACAAGAAGGACACCACAAAAACACCATTCAAAGGTCAGCAACCTCAAAGACTGAAGGTAGAGAAGCCCACAAAGATGAAACAGAATCAATGCAAAAATGCCGAAAACTCAAAAAGCCAGAGTGCCTCCAAATGACTGCAATACCTCTCCTGCAATGGCACAGAACTGGGCTAAGGTTGAGATGGCTGAATTGACAGAGGTAGGCTTCAGAGAGTGGGTAATAATGAATAACAAATTTTGCTGAGCTAAAGGAGCATATTCTAACCCAATGCAAAGAAGGTAAGAATCATGATGAAACAATACAAGACCCGATAACCAGAATAGCTAGTTTAGTGGGAACATAACAGATCTGATGAAGCTGAAAAACAACACAAGAATGTTACAATGCGACCACAAGTATCAATAGCAGCATAGACCAAGCAGAGGAAAGAATCTCAGAGCTTGAAGACTATCTTTCTGAAATAAGACAGGCAAACAAAAATAGAGAGTAAAGAATGAAAATGAACAAATCAAACCTCTGAGAAATGTAGGATTATGCAAAATGACCAAACCTATGACTGATTGGGGTACATGAAAGAGACAAGGAGAATGGAACTAAGTTGGAAAACATACTTCAGCATATCATCCAGGAGAACTTCCCCAACCTAGCAAATTGGGCCAACATTCAAATTCAAAAAAATCCAGAGAACCCCAGTAAGATACTCAACAAGATAAACTCCAAGACGCATAATCATCAGATTCTCCAAGGCTGAAATGAAAGAAAAAAATGGTTAAGAGCAGCCAGACAGAAAGGCCAGGTGACTAACAAAGAGAAGCTCAGCAGACTAACAGCAAACCTCTAAGCAAAACCCCTACAAACCAGAAGAGATTGGGGGCCAATATCCAACATTCTTAAAGAAAAGTATTTCCAACCCAGAATTTCATATATGACCAAACTAAACTTCATAAGTGAAGGAGAAATAAGATCCTTCTCAGACAAGCAAATGCTGAGGTAATTTATCACCATCAGGCCTGCCTTGCAAGAGTTCCTGAAGGAAGCACTAAATATGGAAAGGAAAAACCCATTACCAGCAACTACAAAAACACACTGAAGTACACAGACCAGTGACACTATAAAGTAACCACATAAACAAGTCTGCGAAGTAACCAGCTAGCATCATGATGACAGGATCAAATTCACACATAACAATAGTAACCTTAAATATAAATGGGCTAAATGTTCCAATTAGAAGACAGAATGGCAAGCTGGATAGAGTCAAGACTCATTGGCGTGCTGTCTTTAAGAGACCCATCTCATGTGTAAAGACACACATAGGCTCAAAATAAAGGGATGGAGGAAAATTTACCAAGCAAATGGAAAACAGAAAAAAGGGGATTGCAATCCTAGTTTCTGAGAAAATATACTTTAAACCTACAAAGATCAAAAAAAAAATAAAGAAGGGCATTACACAAGGGTAAAGGGTTCAATTCAACAAAAACAGCTAAGTATCCTGAATATACATGCACCCAATATAGGAGCACCTAAATTCATAAAGTTCTTAGAGAACTAAAAGAGACTTCGACTCTCAAAGAATGATAGTGGGAGACTTAAACACCCCACTGTCAATATTAGACAGATCACCAAGACAGAAAATTAACAAAAATATTCAGGATCTGAACTCTGCTCTGGATCAAGTGGACCTGAACTCTCCAACCAAAAACAACATATATTCTTCTCATAACCACATGGCAGTTACTCCAAAATTATTCACATAAATGGAAGTAAAACACCCTTCAGTAAATGCCTAAGAAGTGAAATAATAACAAACAGCCTTTCATACCACAGCACGCTCAAATTAGAACTCAAGATTAAGAAACTTATTTAAAACCACATGACTACATGGAAATTGAACAACCTGCTCCTGAATGACACTTTGGTCAATAATGAAATTAAGGTAGAAATCAAGAAGTTCTTTGAAACTAATGAAAACAATAGATAAAGTATCAGAATCTCTGGGAAACAACTAAAGCAGTGTTAAGAGGGAAATTTACAGCACTAAATGCCATATGAGACATGTAAAACCCTTCAAAAAAGTCAACAAATCCAGGAGCTGATTTTTTGAAACAATTAATAAAATAGATAGACACTAGCTATACTAATAAAGAAGACAAGAGAGGACAGTAAAATAGACACACTCAGAAATGATAAGGGGGATATCACCGCTGACCCCACAGAAATACAAACAACCAAGAGAAAACTATAACAAACACCTCTATGCACATAAACTAGAAAATCTAGAAGAAATTGATAAATTCCTGGACATATACATTCTCCCAAGACAGAACCAGGAAAAAAATTGAAGCCCCGAATAGACCAATAACAAGTTGTGAAATTGAGGAAGCAATAAATAGCCTAGCAACAAAAAAAGCCCAGGACCAGATACATTTACAGCTGAATTCTACCAGAGGTACAAAGAAAATCTGGTACCACTTTTAATGAAACTATTCCAAACAATTGAAAGGAAAGACTCCTCCCTAACACATTTTATGAGGCTAGTGTCATCCTAATACCAAAACCTGACAGAGATACAACAAAAAAAGAAAACTTCAGGCCAATATTCCTGATGAACATCGATGCAAAAATCCTCAATAAAATGCTGGCAAACTGAATCCAGCAACACATCAAAAAGCTTATCTACCATGACCTGACCAAGTTGGCTTCATCCCCAGGATGCAAGGTTGGTTCAGCATACACAAATCAATAAATGTGACTCATCACATAAACAGAACTAAAGAAATCAAATGATTATCTCAATAGACACCAAAAAAGTCTTCAATAACATTCAACATCCCTTTATGTTAAAAACTCTGTATAAACTAGATATTAAAGGAACATACCTCAACATAAGAGCCATACATGACAAACCCACAGCCAATATCACACTGAATGGGCAAAAGCTGAAAGCAGTCCCCTTGAAAACTGGTGCAAGACAAGGATGCCCTCTTCTCACCACTCCTACTCAATATAATATTAGAAGTTCTGGCCAGGGCAAGCAGGCAACAGAAGGAAATAAAGAATAATCAAATAGGAAGAGAGAAAGTCAAATTATCCTTCTTTGCAGATGACATAATTCTATATCTAGAAAATTCTGTCATCACCACCCAAAAGTTTCTTAAGCTGATAAGCAACTTCAGCAAAGTCCCAGCATACAAAATAACAACAGGCAAGCAGAGAGCCAAATCATGAATGAATTCCCATTCACAATTGTCACAAAGGGAATAAAATACCTAAGAATATAGCTAACAAATGAAGTGAAGAACTTCTTCAAGGAGAACTGTAAATCACTGCTCAAGGAAATCGGAGAGGACAAAAACAAATGAAAAAACATTCCATGCTCATGGAGGGGAAGAATCAATATCGTGAAAATGGCCATACTGCCCAAAGTAACTTATAGATTCAATGCTATTCCCATTAAACTACTATTGACATTCTTCACAGAATTAGAAGTAACTATTTTAAAATTCATATGGAACCAAAGAAGAGCCTGGTTAACCAACATAATCCTAAGCAAAAAGAACAAAGCTGGAGACATCAGACTACCTGACTTCAAACTATACTACAGGGCTACAGTAACCAAAACAGCATGGTACCCATACAAAAAAAGACACATAGAGCAATGGAACAGATAGAGAACTCAGAAATAAGATGACACATCTGCAACCATCTGATCTTCGACAACCCTAATAAAAATAAGCAATGGGGAAAGGTTTCCCTATTTAACAAATGGTGCTAGGAGAACTGGCTAGCCATATGTGAAAAACTGAAACTGGACCCTTTCCTTACACAATATACAAATTTAACTCAAGATGGATTAATGAGTTAAACATAAAACTCGAAACTATGAAAACCCTAGAAGAAAATCTAGACAGTACCATTTAGGACATAGGCACTGACAAACATTTCATAATAAAAATGCCAAAAGCAATTGCAACAGAAGCAAAAATTGACAAATGGGATCTAATTAAACTAAACAGCCTCTGTGCAGCAAAAGAAACTATCATCAGAGTGAACAGACAATCTACAAATGGGAGAAAATTTTTGCAAACTATCCATCTGACGAAGGTCTAATATCTAGAGTTTACATGGAATTTAAACAAATTTACAAGAAAAAACAATTAAAAAGTAGGCAAAGGACATGAGCAGACACTTCTCAAAAGAAGGCATTCGTGCAGCCAACAAATATATGAAAAAAAGCTCAACATCACTGATCATTAGAGAAATGCAAATCAAAACCACAATGATATACCATCTCATGCCAGTCAGAATGGTGATTATTAAAAAGTCAAGAAACAACAGATGCTAGCTTCATTGTGGAGAAAAAGGAATGCTTTACACTGTGGGTGGGAGTGTAAATTTGTTCAACCACTGTGGAAGACAGTGAAGCAATTCCTCAAAGATCTAGAAGCAGAAATGCCATTTGACCCAGCAATCCCATTACTGAGTATATACCCAAAGGAATATAAATCATTCTATTATAGAGATACATGTACATGTATGTTCACTGCAGCACTATTCACAATAGCAAAGACATGGAACCAGCCCAAATACTGCTCCATGATAGACTAAATAAAGAAAATGTGGTATATACATATATACACATACACACACACACACCATGGAATACTATGCAGCCATAAAAAGAAACAAGATCATGTCCTTTGCAGGGTCATGGATAGAGTTGGAAGCTGTTATCCTCAGCAAACTAACACAGGAACAGAAAACAAAACACCACATGTTCTCACTTATAAGTGGGAGCTGAATGACGAGAACACATGGACATGGACACATGCAGGGGAACAACACACACTGGGGCCTTTCAGTGGGTGGCAGGGTGAGGGAGAGCATCAGGAAGAATAGCTAATGGATGCTGGGCTTGATACCTAGGTGATGGGTTGACCTGTGCAGCAAACCACCATGGCACACTTTTACCTATGTAAGAAACCTACACATCCTATACATGTACCCCAGAACTTAAATGTTGAAGAAAGAAAATAGTGTCTCTTATGAGATTCTTATTAACTACTAAAAGAAAAATAGTAAATTTACAGTAGATAATCTGGAAGCTAACTTAACCAAGTGAACAATGCATAATCAGTAATTTAACAAATACATATTTTAGATACCTTCTCAAATCATGTAATGAGAAGGATATATCCCTTTTGTAGTACTTCTGCCAAAAATATATAACTTGAATTTAATCATAAGGAAACCGCAGAAAAAACATTACAGGCTATTTTACAAAATAAAGGTCTTATATTTTGGGGAAAAAAAGAAATTCAAGGTCTTGAAACACAAAGGTAGACTGAGAAATATTCTTCATTGAAGACGACTAAAAAGACATGAAAAATAATGCAATGTATAACACTAGATCAGAGCCTGGACCAGCAAATTATTTTTATAATAAAGACTTTTAGTGGAACATTTAATACAATTTTAATAAGATCTACAAGAATAGACAATATTTAGACCAGTGCTAAATTCCTAGTTTTGATCATTGTACCTTGGTTATTTAAAAGAATATACTTGGTTTTACAAAATACATAGTGAAGTATTCAGGGACAAACGGCAAATTGCTCTTTAGCCACACCCCCAAAAAAGTATGCACGTGTTAATGCCTAAAGAGAACAACACAAATATAGTAAATGTTAATTTTGGAGAATCTGAGTAAAAGTTATACAGGTTTTTTACTATTTTTATACCTTTGTTTTAGTTTATAAATAAATAGTTTTTAAAAGGAATCTACAGATCCAAAAATCCAAACTGTTTGAAGAAAGTATTATACTAAAACTATAGCAAAATTAGTAATCAGAATGTAAATATGTCCAATGTGAATATAATAAAAGAGAATGAAAAAGATCTTAAATAAACAGAATGCTCAGAGATAGAAGAAAATATAAGGTCAATTTTTTAAAAGCCAAACAAATTATGTTGGAAAACAGGAAGAGAGGGAACAAGAGGTAGAACAAGACAGATATAACAAAGAGCCATTAAAAATGGAATAAAAAATAGTCATTGAAACAAAAATTAATAGATATTATAAACCATAGACTAAACACATGCAGAAAAATTGGGAAGATAGCACAAGAAATCCCCTCAGAACACAACGCTAAAATGCTGAGATCTAAAATAGTTAAAGAGCAGTACAAAAACATGAAGAATAGATTGAGAGGGTCCAATATACATCTTCTCAGAGTATCATAAAAGGAGCATGAAGAGAATGCTGAAAAAGCAATATTTGAATAAATACAGCTGAGAATTTTCCAATATTTAAAAAAGAGATGAGTCCACCGATAGAAAAAGCTTTGTAAGAGCCAGCATACATACATAAAATTAAATGTGCACTCAGACACACAAGAGTAAACCTGAAAATCATCAGGAATAAAAAGGAAATCTTGGGAGCTACAACAGGAAACAATCCACAGAAAAACAGCTAAATTAAGCAGAGAAACCAAAAGGTAATAGAAATATATGTTCACAGTGCCATGAGAAAATAATTGCTGCCCTATAAGCTTATAGCCAGCTAAATTATCATGCAAAAGGGAGAGTGCAAGCATACAAATCTTAAGATAATTTAACAATAAATATCCTCACAACAATAATTACTAAAGGATGTACTTCAGCAAAAAGAAATATAAACTCAGAGAAATATCTAAGTACAAGGATAAATAGTGTGCAAAGAAATTAAAGATATCACAAGTCAAATATGAAGTATTTTATGTATATGAGAGATTGGAATATTCAATGAGTTATTAAAATCCATCAAGGTCCTTGTCATATTTGAGAAAGATAAATATAACTTTAGATTTCTTAGAATAATATATAGATTATTATGTATGCCAAAAAGATAACCAATAAAAGAACAGAAGACAATCAGATGTTTCCAACCAGCAGAGGAAAAAATAAGAAGAAAATATAGAAACATTTTCAATACAACAGGAGGTAGAAATGGGTGGCTGAAGGAGAAAGGAAAAGGATGGTCAACAAACAATGTCCTTAAATGGTGGAATAAGTCTAAAGACATTAGGACCCACCATAATACAAATGAACTAAATGTATCTGTTTAAGATAGGTAGCAAACTGAACACACAAATGTTAATAATGATAGTTAATACTTACTATTCTCTAAGTGCTTTACAAAGATTAACTCACTGAGTTGTCACAATAGCCTATAAAGTTTGTACTATTAGTGCACCATTATTATGGATAAGCATATTGAGATTTAAAGAAATTTAGCAAATTGTCCAAGGATACACAGCTAGTAGGTGGCTGTGATTTACACCAAGTGGTCTTACTCCAGAGTTTAACCTTTGTGACCATTCTGCTCTGCTAAGACTCAATATAGTCATATGATCAAAAGTTACGTATTTATTAAATATTATACTCTAGAAGAAGCTTTATGGATGTAAAAATGCCAGCAGGATTATTTTAAGTGAAAAAATATGTTGTAAAAGAATATATACTAATACCATCCAAAGTTTGATTAAACACACACACACATAAGCACATATACATACTGAGAAAAAAATCCACCAGAGAACAGTTGTAATTACTTCTGAATCTTGCAATAGTAGGTGACGCTTACTCTGTTCTTTATATATTTCTGTATTTTCTACAGTGAATAACTGTATGTTATTTTGTTAAACATTTTTTAATGAGCCTTGTACAGTGCCTGGTACATTAATGATCAAGGGACAGAGGGCAAACCACAAAGTCCTTTCATTAACTAAAGTTGACTGGAAGCTACAGAACCAAGGATGTTGTGTTATCTTACTATCAGAAGCTTAGATCCTAGGGACAAATAAAATGCATACTTAATAAAAAGATTCAGCAAAGAGAAAATCCTAACCAGCTGCCCTTTTGTGTTAGTTTCAGGATCTGATTCTGGAATCCAATCTAAATTGCGGCTTCAAAAGAAACCTGAAAATAAAAGCTTTAGCTGTAGAAATGCAGTTAAATATCAGCATTAAATAGAACACAGAGCCCAGGAATGTCAGAGCTGCAAGTGTACTTATGGAGATTGCCACCTACAGACTAAATCTCTCACTTATATATCAGGGGAAAAGATCCACAAAAGCAAAGAGACTTGTCCAAGTTTACACAGACGTTCATAGATGAACCCAGACTGGAACTCAGTTTTTCTATCTTGGATAAAGAAACTGAGGTTTCTGACATTGAATTACTTGCCCAAAATTACACAGCTACCAAAAGGTAGAGCCAGTATTCTAATTTGGTTTAACAGGATTCCAAAATCCATTCTGTTTCTGAATTATAATCAAATAGACAATTTTTCAATTATTCATAGAAATCTTATTTAATCAACAAATCTATCAATTATTATTTAATATTCTTCAAGAATATGTAAGTATTGATTATTATTCAATAATTTTTATTCACCTAGCACTTCCATTTTACTAGAACTAAAGAAGAAATAATTTATCTCTTCTTTCAGGCTTCTTTTTCCTGTTGCTTGAATCTCTCCCTCTCTCCATATATATGTATATGTATACATATATGTATATGTGTGTATATGTATACATATATGTGTGTATATGTATACATATATGTATATATGTGTATACATATGTGTATATGTATACATATATGTGTGTATATGTATACATATATGTATATGTGTATATATGTGTGTATGTATACATATATGTATATGTGTATATGTGTGTATATGTATACATATATGTATATATGTGTGTATGTATACATATATGTATATGTGTATATATATGTGTGTATATGTATACATATATGTATGTGTGTATATTTATGTGTGTGTATATACATATAGAGACAGAGGGAATCAATCCATCACCTCAAGCATTTATCCTTTGTGTTACAAACAATCCACTTACACCCTTTTAGTTATTTTACAATGTACAATTAAATTAGAAAATATGTATTTTTAAGTTACTATGGAGATGGAGATTTTTTTAAGAATTTTCCCTGTGATCTCTTTCCTTTTTAATTTTCTATGACTTACTCTCTGAAAAGCCCAATACTTTTAGAAAGCAGGTGTCATGTCATATAATTGCAGTTCTTCTTTTAAAATTTAATTTTGTTTCAGTTCCCTTGTTATTTTTTCCCTGTCAACACTACCAATAGTTGCACTCATAAATAGGCAGTAACCCTTGCCTGCATGCCTAGTGCTGTTTTCCTGTATTCATTTGGCTTCTGATTAAACACGTTTGTATTAAGAGTGTACTTGTAGCACAGCCACTTTCTACATGAAAGGAGAATTTTGTTGTGGTGATGAATATTGTTTTCCAGTAGATAAAATAATTTCTAAATATCTTCTGTATTAGCTTGGTATCTTTAACCAGGCTTCATCCCAGATAAAAGATCCTAACTGAATGTAGCAGGAGATCATTGTCCCTCACAGCCTTCCAGGAAATGCTCTCTTCACTGTCAATTATTTGTATTGTGAGCATACAGGCAAGGAGACTGCATAGCATTCTGCTTTTGTATTTTTCATATTTGCCTTACCTTTGTGATGTGGAAATGTATATGGTAATAAAGAAAGTACACATTCATCTAATGAGTGAGAAATAAATAGTTTTTATTTTTTGAATACATTTTGGTAGTTGGGGTTAGATGTGATGGAATTAATGTTTTGTCTCTAATGTTCTAGGACCTAGCGTAGGACCTGTTTGTTCCAAGTACTCTGCCTATGTTATCCCAATTTATTCTTCACAAATTTCTTATGAGGGAACTGTCAACTCATTTTAACATGAGGCTTAGAGTAGTTAAATAATTTGCCCGAGGTTGAATAGCTAAGACATGATGGAGTCTGAATGTCAGACCAAGTTGTCCTTGTATTCTTTACACTGAAACACACTTCCCTTCACAATCTAAACATGTTAAAGTGATCAAGTGGAGAAAAAGAATGAAATAACAATTATACTCTTTATTCAGCCTGACACATTTTAATTGGCAAAGAAATACTGCATCAGTTAGTTGTTCTAGAATTGAACCACTTACACTATAATTTTTATTTAAGAAACACAAACTGCTTTTTAAAAAGCAATGAAAGCCTTTAGAAATGTATCATTTTCTAACATAATTATTTGTGTGTGTGAGCAAGTGTGGGAGAAAAGAAAGAGAAAGAGAAATGGGGTGGGGCAGACTTATGGGCACGCCTGTGTGAACACACACATTCAGCTATTATTCTAAAGTGGAAATCACTCCCCAGCAACATATTCAGAAATTTAGCTGGGAGATAGAAGGGTAGGAAGCCACAGAACAACATTTAAGAAATTATTAGCAAAGTAAAAATCCTGGTGATTAAAAAAAAAAAAAAGGGGGAGGCACAAAAGACACTTGAAACCAAGTGCATCAAGTTACCATGGCAACTAGAGAATGTGGGTTGAGATTTATATGACTCCATTGTTCCAGCAAAGAAATTCTAAATGACACCCTAGTGGCCTGACAGAGTCGATGCATCTCCCAGAATGCTCCAGCTTATTACTCAAGAGTGCTTTAGGCATAGAGAAAGAACAGGATCACAGTAACTTTGTCAGTTCCAGCCTTCCTAAGACACTTGTTTCTTCATTCTGGAGGCAAAACACTCTCAATTTCTGGAGCCAGTCCTGACCAAGCTTAGCAGAATATTAGCATTCTTATATTTACCTGTGGTTGAGGATAGCATTTACCTTACTGTCTGAAGTACACAATCCAGTATGACTGGAATCAGCTCTGGGCACCTAAATCCCTCTTTGTTTTTCTGCTGGAACAGTAGTCTGCCCTGATTCCCAGGCAGCTTTAGCTAAGGCTCTAAAATTCTGACTAATCATTACCATTGTTAATTAACAACACCATCAGCACAACAATCTAGTATTCATAACAAATATTTGTTGAAAATATGTTATATTACCTCTAATACTAATTAACAAACCCCAAAGTAGTTATTATCTATAGATGCTCATGTGTTTTTATTACTTTGTTACACATGAATGGCAAACTGAGGCTAAGAAAAGTTAAGTGACCAAGGTCCCAAAACAGTGAAAATTTGATTTCAGAAATGACAACAAAACCATTGTCAGGGGGATTTATCTTACTACATCAAATCTTGGCTGTGGTTGGATCCAGGTCCACCATTGTAACACAAACACTAACAGAAATATGAGACACAAAGAATATTATGGCTTGGTGCTGTTGTACCCCATTTACTGCATGGGCAGGCTGAGATATCAGGGACAGCAACTCCAGTCCAAATTAAGTCCAAATTAGCCATGCTCCTATTACCTCTGAATATTAGATCACTAGTTGAGAAAAGAGGCTGCCCTATTTCTAGGCTCATTATCTTAGCTGGAACTCCATCCGTTTCTTGCTTCTCACTCTTTCTCACTGACCTTCAATGGAAGGAAAAAATAAAAAAGGAGGAGACAATTAAGATGTTTTAAGCACCTATTATGTGCTGGGCACTCTATTTGAATCTGTTATCTCATTAAATTCCTACCAAAAAATCTATAGGTTAATTCTTTTCCTATTTTACATATATGACAACTAAGAATCAGCAGATAAATAATTTCCAAGGGTTACACAGTAATTATTAGAGTCTAACCAAGTTTCTTTGACCCTAGTCCCTTGCCTTTTGTTCCTTATCCCTTGGCATTCCTTTCAACATAGCTTATTCAAATTATAATTATCTTTAGAGCTGGAAAGGACCAGAGCATGATCAATTTTAAGAGATGTAATTAGTCAATATGAAAGTACTATTAAAAGTAATCAAAATAGAGAAAACAGTAGGGGTTAGCTGAATAAATTAAAACAAATTTATGCATGAACTTATATCCTCCAATATCTAATTCTAAACAAGGGGATTTTTTTATAAAAGAGATTTTCCTTTTTTTTTAAGAAACAGGTGTGCACAGATTAGGAATTTCTATTATGCCAAGGTTTCATTCGTTGCAATAAACAAGCTCCCATTTTGTAGAAAAACAAGGTAGTTAATAAGCAAACCAGTAATGGCAGCTTTTGGTGTGACTATTTCCTGATACCACCAAGCAGCTTCCTCCAAGTAAGACTAGTTGAAGGCATGCTTGGAGATATAACTGTTATTCAAACTGCCCATTTCCCTCATTTGGTACAGTAAAGGTTAGTTTCTCTCTTCAGAGTGGAATTAGGTAATCATTAGCCATCTTCCACGTCACAGAGGTAATACTATTAGGGCATAAATTAATACACATAATTAAAATTTTAATATAAACTTGTACAGTATTAGAATTTAGACCACTATTTTTCATGTTACACTTCTGTAATATGAGCTTCTTTGGAAAAATAAAATAAAAGCAAGCTACCAGTTTCCAGTAGAAAAAAATGTGAATAAATTTAACAACTATACTGTGTTATCATAGCAACCAATTAAAAAAAACTGATATGATAAAAAATGACACAAGAGAACGAATGTATCAAGTTGTTATGGCAACTGGGGAACGTGGGTTGAAATTTATGTATCTAGAATCCAAGAGAATATTCTAAGCAACTAAAATAAACATTTGCTTATTAAAACATCCCCCAAATAGTACTTATCTATAAGCATTGAACTGTTTTCATTATTTTGTCTGCTTTTTCTTTTACTTCCAATGGATGATTTTATATTGTGAGCATTTGTATTTTCAGTTCAGCTTACTTTTTGGCAACAGATACACCAAGATGCAGTTTGGTTTGCAGAAAATCGTGTAAAAGCCAATTTCAAAATAGCATCCTCAATCATGTTTTACCCTTTTACTCTTCTTTTAACAAAATGTCTATTCTATCTGCTTTTTCTTTATAAAGAAGCTCTTGCTTACTTGATCAATCAAATTCATTATGTTATCTTTACCTGATTTTGGGAGTCTTCCCCTTAGACAGGATATGGGTTAAAGAATTATATAATAAATTTGGATATTTAGGAAGTCTTCTACTATTTTATGCACGCACACTTTCTTTTAGTAGCATAACTGGTTGTTTTGGACTAAATGTTCTAATGGCATCTGCAGTTTCTACATAACTTTGCCCATGCTCATGTAGAGTATCTCATTGTGAGAGCAGGAAAGGTGAGATTCTCTCATGACTCCATGCCTTTTTGTAAAACATTTTCCCACTGCCACTAATACTCTTTTTTCCACCCTTCTGTCTGCTTGGCTGATTCTTAATCATAACTTTCCACTGTCTACCCATTTGAGCTAAGTGTCCCTCACCTTAGTCCTCATAACACCCTCTGCATACTTACAGCTAAGTGCCATCATCCTCATCGAAATCGACATAATTAACATAATCATTATCACATATATTACATATTAAGCATTATTTTTGTGTTAGTGACTGCTAACTACTTCCCAAACATCATTTCATTTAATCTTCACAAAAGCCATCTAAGGTAGATATAATTACCGCCACTTCTCCATTTCATAGATAAGGGAAAACTGAGGCCTAGAGTTTGTCACCTGATTTAGGTCACATACTAAGTTACAGCCAAGAGATTTTAATCCATGTCAATAAAATACCAAAGCTCATTTCTTTATCACTTAGTCATGAAATTTTTTTCTTTAGTTTGTTTTGACATTAAACTGTGAACTTTTTGAGAATTTCCATGTGCCTACACTGTAGATTATCTGAACACGTCTTATCTCTGGTGTCTCCTGCACTGTTAAATAGAAACATAATATGAACCACAATTGTGAGCCATAGTAAAATTTTATATTTTCTACTAGCTATATTAAAAAAGTAAAAAGAAACAAGTAAAATTAATTTAAATATTTCATCTAATTCATTATATGCAAACTATTACCATTTCTACATGCAATCAATATATAATTATTAATGAAGTATTTTACATTTCTTTTTTAGTACTAAGTCTTTGAAATCTGTTGCATATTTTATATGTATCCAACATCTCAATTTACACATGCAGCTTTAATGGCTACCATATTGGACAGAGCAGCTTTAACTCATGCCTGATAAGTAGATATGTAAAGAATGTTCAATACAAGTTTTGTGGAATGAATAAATAAATGAGCAAATACATAGAAATGGAGAATTTTAGATTTGTATTTATAGAATGACCCAATTTACCTTTATGGAACTTTTAAATGTTTGTTTATGAGGAAGCTAAAAGTGGCTATTTTAAGACAGAACATAGATATGTAGTAGTGTATTCATGTTGTGATAATTCCAAGATTACTGTCACATCCTGACCTATCATGGAGAATTGCCTGCCCAGACAGTTGTGTATGCTGAAATCCATAGCAGTGTATCATCAGTCAGCTCAAAAAGCCCCCCATTTTTAGAACATGTGTTTTCCATTCTTAGGCTTGGGTTTCAAGTTATAATTCATCATATATTTCATTTTAAAAACTCCTTTAGATCATTTTAATCAATGGCTATTAACAGTAGGTTAAGAATATACGTTTTAAATTAAATCAAAATCAGCCCATATTTATAATGAATAAATAAAGTATATCTCAAAGTATCCCCCTTAAAGAATATTTTTATATTAAAGCCCTGGATGTGCTGACACTACATTGAATATTACTGGTAGAAATAATCAACATTTTAAAAATCCGTTTACATGATAACAGATACACTGAACATTGTAGTATCTGTGCAGTCAAAAAACCAACCTTGAAATCACATCTCAGTGGCAATATTGAATATTACTAAAACTGGCCCAGGGAGGAATCTACAGAATAAAACTGGCAATTGCTAAGACTTTACATGATAAAATTATCCTTGACTAAAAATAAACTGAAGAAAAACATCAGGGAATAAGAATATGGTGATTACTCTAGAAAACTTAAAAAAATTCTTCAGAATATCTATGTGAAAAGCCAAAGGGGGAGAAAAGAACAAATAAAAATATGACTGTCATGACCTAATGGTTCATTGCTTATTAGGATGGGACCCACTGACTTATCTTACAAGGAAACTGCCAATTCTGCTCTTAATGTTATTAATTTGAGTGCTAACTGTAATAGACATGATTAAAAATATATCGAATTAGAAAAAAAAGCAAGCATAAAAACTAGACAAAATTGCTAAAAATAACAATTTCAGGACTCTGGGAAATGACCAAAAGTGTACAACAAATTGAGAAATGTTTATTCATAAAAAACTACTCAACTACAGGTAAGACAGTAGAAATTGGTGTCAGTGTTGACTGGGCATGCTCCCATCTCCACTCCATCCAGCTCAGTTTGCTAGTTCTATTAGGATGGGAAAAGTCATAAGAACTAGTATCTTTGCAGCCTAAGGGAACTCACTTGATTTGGAGTGGAACGTGAGAAAAAAAATCCACGCTCAGTGGCATTGGCAGTAACAGTAACAGCCTCAGTGGCGAGCAAAAGGAATAAACGGTGGCTCCAGTGACCTTAGGTTGTAGTGCTGGTTGGGGCATACAAAACATCAGCAGACTAATCGGTAGTTGAACAGGAAGATCCACGAAATCAGATAGCCATAAAGGGCCTTGGTAAGCTATTCACACCACCCTGCTGACGGGAAAGTCTTAAAACTGTTCAGGAGAGATTAGAGAAGGCCTTAGTCTCCCTATGTATCCCTGGCTGAATATAATCCACAAGCGCAGAGGAGACATGGGAATAGAGGACCTAAAGAGAGTAAAAGTTGGCAATGGCTTGTAAACTACTTCAACTGTGAATGGAATGCCCAAACCACAGACCCATCAGCAGAGGGTGAAAGCCTTGCTGATTTAAGATATTTAGGCACCAACTCTAACCAAATATTGGCTGACAACTAATCTATGCTGACATAGGGGTGACCCATAGAAAGCCAGGATTTAAAACAGAAGTGAATATTAAAATCCTGCAGGGAAAGAGATTACACAGATTGAATGCAGGAAAGTTGCAAACAAACAAAACACAAGCAATAACAACCATCAGAGTGGAAGGCAGAATCTAGATTTGCTATAATCTGGTATCTAAAATGTCTAGTTATTTTAAAAAGAGACATACAAAGAAACATGAAAGTGTGACCCGTGCTCAAGAGAAAAGTAGTCAACAGAAACTCTCTTAATGAATACACACTAGACCTAACAATGACTTTAAAGCAAATATTACAAATATATGCTAAGAATTAAAACCCATTTTTAAAAAATTAAAGTTTGACTATAATGACTCAACTAACAGAAAATCTCAATAAAAATGAAGCAATTATTTTAAAAATTTAAATGGAAATTTTGAAGTATAACATTTAATAACTGAAATTTAAAACTCACTAGAGAGACTCAACAGCAGTTCTGAAATGTCAGAAGAAAATATCAGTAAACTTGAAGATTAGAAATGATCTAACCTGAAGAACAAAGAGAAAATGAAGAAAAATTAACAGAGCCTTGGAGACCTCTAGGACAACATCAAACATACCAACACAAGTAATGGGAGATCCAAAAGGTGAAAACATTGGGAAACAGACAGTAAAAATAAGCCCCAAGCTTTTCAAATTTGATAAAAACTGCTAATCTATAGATCCATGAAACTCAACAAAACCAGAATAGAAAAAGTGCAAAGCAATATCCATCTAAATACATCATAGAAAAACTGTTGAAAGAAAAAGAGAAAATTTTTAAGGCAGCAAGATACAAAATATGACTCATTAAGTATAGAGAAACAGCAATATGATTAATGGCTGACTTCCCATAAGAAAGAATGGTGGCTAAAAGACAGTGGAATTATATATCAAAGTACTTAAAGTTAAAAACAAAAACAAAACCTGTCAACCAAAACCTCCTCAGGAAAATTATTCTTCAAAAAGGAAAACAAAGTCATTCCCAGATGAACAAAAATAAAAAAAATTCATTCCCAGGAGACCTAAAAACTGGAAAGAACCTAAAAACTGGAAAGAACATTTGTCCATCAGTGGCTAAATAGTTATACAAACCACAGTGTTTCTATTCAATGGAATGCTATTTGGCAATATAAAACAACACACTATTGATACACACGACAACTTGAATGTATCTCAATGGCATTATGCTGAGTGAAAGAAGCTAGTCTCAAAAGATTATATAGTGTATGCTTCCACTTACACATTTTTCAAAAACACAAAACTATGGCAATGAGGAAGAGATCAGTGGTTGTCATAGACTAGATGTGGGTGGAGATGGTGATTATAAAGAGTTAGCAAAAGGAAGGAGGGTTTGAGGAATTAAAATTGTCTTATATCTTGATTATGATGATGATTACATGTGTTAAAATTCAGAGACCCATGTACCAAAGTCATCTTTACTTTATAATAATTGGAATAAAATAAAATAAAACCAATAAAACCCACCTAGTTGAATCCTACACTCACAATGAATTTTTTTTTTTTTTCTTAGAGACAGGGTCTCATTCTCACCCAGACTGGAGTACAGCAGTGTGATCATAGCTCACTGTAGTCTTAAATTCCTGGGCTCAAGAGATCCTTGTACCTCAGCTTCCTGAGTAGCTAGGACTACAGACATGAGCCACCGTGACTAGAGGATGTATCTTATAATGTATAAGTTATATTTCAGTAAAGCTGTAAATAAATAAAAGTTAGTGTGAAACTAACCCTAACTCAGGCAGGACTTCTAATGCTTTAGACCCTTCAGAAATGAAAGTTTGTTCATCCTAGCAAAGGATCATGAATAGTTCAGGTACTCAGATATGTGTATTCAGTATAGAAAATTTCACAAAAAGAATTGAATCGATTTCATAGAATTTACCTCCCAAAACACTTCCTTGAACCAAACTACTGGTATAGTTTTCTTAAAATTATTCACAATCATACACATTGTTTAAACATTCTCAGGGTCAGAATGGCTAGGACTAAACTAAGTAGCTCCTGAGTCAGAATGGTATATCACATACCAGAATCTCTGGAAGACAACTAAAGAAGTGTTAAGAGGAAAGTTTATAGCAGTAAACACCTACATCGAAAAGTTAGGAAGATCTAAAATCAACAACCTAATATCACGCCTAAAGGAGCGAAAAAAAAAGAGTAAATCAGCTCCAAAGCTAGCAGAAGTAAAGCAAATAACTAAGATAAGCTATACTGAAATTGAGATGTAAAATTCATTTGAAAAAAATCAATGAAACCAAAAGTTGGTTTTCTGAAAAAATAAACAAGATTGATAGATTGCTAGCTAGATTAATAAAGAAAAAGAGAAGATCCAAATAAACACAATCAGAAATGACACAGGTGATATTACCATCAACCCCACAGAAATACAAAAGCTCTGTTATGAACACCCCTATGCACATAAATTAGAAAACCTAAAAGAAAAATGTTTGACATCACTAATCATTAGAGAAATTCAAATCAAAACCACAATGAAATACCATCTTACACTGGTCAGAATGATTATTAAAAATTCAGAAAATGACAGATGTTGGTGATGTTGTGAAGAAAAGGGACAATTACACACTTCTGGTGGGAATGTAAAGTAGTTCAGCCACTGTGGAAAGTACTCTGGAGATTTCTCAAAGACCTTAAAACAAAACTACCATTCAACCCAGCAATCTCATTACTGTCATTACTGGGTACATACCCAGAGGAATATAAATCATTCTACCAAAAAGACACCTGCACTCATATGATCATTGCTGCACTATTCACAATAGCAAAGACATGGAATCAATCTGGGTGATGAAATCATTTGCATATATGCGTATGTGCGCACGCACAAACACACACACACACACACACGTTTGGATATATTCCCACTGAAGAACAACAACAAAATGGTGTATGGTGTATCATAACCTTCTGTACTCTGCTAAGACTTTTTGGACCCAGTAGTGGAAGGAAATAACAGAAGTTAAACTCTCTACCACTTTTTTAAGCAAAACTGTGTAATCAGTGTCACCAGCACACACCACAACCCCCCCCCCCCCACACACACACACACACACTATTCCCCCACTTCATCCTCCACCAGGCTCCACTGGCCACACAACTCAAGATCTATGGAATGCAAGGAAGAAAACAGTCCTGGCTAGGTTGAAAAAATTTACTGACATGCTATCAGAGGAATTCATGCTAAGAAAATCCATATCCCATCACTAATTTTCAGGGTATGGAAATGGCTTTCTCAAGAATGTTATAGGGAACCTTTGGAGTATGACAGCAAACTGCTTCAAAGAGGCTTTCTCGCTTTTCTTCTTCAAACATGTGTATCTCATGTATGACCCAGGAAGATATATATAGATTGGTTTTCTGGGAGGTTTTTCCTCCATCCACAGATATGGCAGAAATATATTACCATTGATGGGCAGGCAGACATTCCAGCAACAGATGAATATTGAATACTTCTTATAAGTCTACTAAGAGCTTTACATACATTATCTCAATTGACCCTTACAATAAGTTTGAGAGATGGCTATTATTATTTTCATATTATCCTGGGCTTTGTGAGGCTCAGAAGTGTGAAATAACTTCCTCCAAGTAATGTGGTTACCTTAAAATATCCTATGAAAAATGTATTATTGCTATTTTACAAATAAGAGAAATGAAGTGACTTAGGAAAATTTACATAAATAGAAAGGAGTTGAACTGGAATCAAAATGCAGTTTGATCTGACTACAAATTTATATGCTTATCAAGGTAGAATTCGCATACAGGCTTTGGAGACAAAAAGACTTAGGGTTATATCCCATTCTTTCCACTTACTAGTACCATGACCTTGAGAACATTTCTTACTTAACCTCTTTGTGCATTGGTATCCTCATCTATAAAATGAGAATAAAAGTGATAAAGCATGTATTGAGTTCAGTACATAGTAACTACTCCATAAAAACAGCTGGTGTTATCATTATCATTACAATCTTGCAGTATTAACTTTAGCTAAATTAAATTAATTCATCCAAGGAATTCTGATGGGACTGTGACACAGAGGTAATTATCTATAAGGAATTGGGAGGGGATGTCAACTCCCTAGAACAAAGGGAACCTGGGTGAGGAACCATAGGGGGAGTGCCTGATTGGCCAGGAACACTATGACAGATTTGAGAACCCTAAGGTAGAAACAAGTGCAACAGGCATTGGAGTAGAAACTGGAGGGGAATTAACAGGCACTTATTAAAAGTGCTAGGAAACATGATAGCTACCTTAAATTCTTTATCTTATTTTATCTGGAATCAGAAGACCAAATTTTTCCTTTTAATATTTCCTTAGATTACAATAAATCACCAAATCCTATTATTTTTGCCTTCGAAATTTCTCTCAGATTCATTGTCCCATATCATTCCTCTTATTCCTTCTGTCATCTCCCTGAATCAAGTGCCTGTCTTTTTATATTCAGATGCTTAAACTGGCATGGTAATAGCGTGCACTCCATTCTTCACTTCAATCCACCCATGTTCATGTGGCAGCATGGAAACTACAGGATTTAGATTAGGACATGGCTACTTCGTTCTCTTTAGCTTTTGAACTGAAATATAACTCACATATGATAAAATTTGCCTTTCTGAAGTGTACAACTTGGTGGCTTTTAGTATATTACCATTATCCTTATATAATTCCAGAACATTTTCATCACATCAAAAAGAAACCCCATATTCATTAGCAGTTACTGTCTATTCCCCCTTCCTCTGGGCCCTGGCAGCAATAATCTACTTTCTATCTCTATGAATTTGCCTATTCTGGAATTTTATATAAATTGAATCATATACTATATGCACTGGCTTTTTCCACTTCATCGATGTTTTAGCTTCATCCATGTTTTAGCATGTATCAGCAGCACATGCTCTTTATTGCTGATTAATACTCCCTTACATAGATTCTATATATTGTTTATCCATTCATCAGTTAATGGGCACTAGGGTTATCTGTTTTTGGCTATCATGAATAATGCTGCTGTGAACATTCATGTAGAAGTTTTCATAGAAACATATTTTCAGTTGTCTTGAATATATACCTAGCAGTGAAATTGCTGATAACTGTGTTTAACACTTTAAGGGAATAGCCAGACTATTTTCCAAAGTGGCTGTACTATTGTAAATTTCCAATTTCTGTATGAGAATTCCAGTTTCTCCATATCCTAGTCAAACTTCATCCTTCTGGTAGGTGTGACTTTATTTCTCTTTCTATTTTGACTTGCATTTCCCTATGATTAATGTTATCGAGCATCTTTCTGTGTTTTAGCCATTTGTTCATCTTATTTGAAGAAATACGTATTCAAGTCCTTTGCCCATTTTTTTTAATTGGATCGTATTTTTATTGTTGACTTGTAAGAGTTCTTATATATGCTGAATACTTGACCCTTTCAGTATATATGTTTTGTATATTTTCTACCATTCTTTGGGTTGCCATTTTTACTTTCTTAACAGTAACCTTTGAAGCACAATATGTTCCCTGTGGGGGTTGGGTGCTATGTGGTTCAAATGCAGCATCTTGGTCATTTTGTCTGTCTTAGGCTCTGGATAGCCAGGGTTATAGTGCTGCAGGCACCCATGTGCATGTGATGGAATAATAATGGGGCCTCAGGGATGGAAAAATTTAGTGGCTTCTGGCCCCCAGGGCAGAATGCACTTTAGCAGTGGATTTAGTTTCAAGATGGCACCATTCTGTAACAGCTTAGGTCATGGGGATGAGAGGAGTGTTTAACATGGGCTCCTACTATAAGGCAATGCAGTCATGCAAACTCCTGGCTACTTTCCAAACTGCATTTGGAGTCTGTGAAGACTGGAAGACTCTCATGTTGGAGAACTGCTGTTGTCTGTGGTATCAGTGGGGACCGTGGGAGATGTACAGCTTACTTTTTTCTCAAAAGAAGTCCTTTCCAACTCCAAGCCAATCTTAGTGAGGGAAAGAGTATGGAAAAGCTGTACGAGGATTTTGCTGCTCCCTTGGTACTCTCCAGCACACTTCTTCAGCCACTGCAGTCAAAATATAGTTATATATTCATTGTTTTGGTCCCTCTTTGTAGGGGGAGAGAGGCTTCAAAGAACAGTATTTACCTATCTTACTGATGTCCTAAAAGCTGTTTTTCAGTTTAAATGCTGTAGTATGAATATAAAGACCCCAAGGGCCCAGAAGTCTGAGAGAGTAGAATTTCATATAAAGCAAACAAGAGGAAAACATTTTCCACACTCCCCTCACCCCCATCCCCAAAGAAAAATTCAAGCAGAATAGAAAGAGTATGGGCGGATTGTGGCATGAAGTTACATGCTGGTATATCCCTTATAGGGTCTTATAATCCCGTCCATCCTCCTGGCTAAGCCCCTAGTAGGGAGAATAATGAGACAAACTCATACAGATTGGGATGGGGGAGTAGCACAAAGCAGATGAATTTTCATTTATTAATTCAGTTTATTTCATTCATTTATTCATTAATATATTCATTTAATCAACAGATAATTATTGAGCACTTACTATGTGCCATGTTCTATGTAAGTATTGGGATGCAGCTAGGTCTCACTTCCATCATAAAGTTGGAAAGTACAAAAAGTCTGGTAGAGAAGTGTTCTATGTCAGCCTGGCTCTGCAATAGTAGACATAACAGAAGCTAAATCTAAAAAGAGAAGGCCAGAGATATTCCCTACCTACTATTCTCAAGCTCTGAAGCCCAGGAAGAACAAGAGATAGCATCTAAAAATTTCCTATGTCCCTGAGAAAAAGGTGTGATAGTGGCTGAGGGTGGGAGATGGCCCCTGGAGGAAGATCTTAATTAGGATGAATGGAGGGGCAATTGTGATCAGTACCAATCTAGTTAGCAGAGTACCAAAGGGGAAGAGGACATTTTAGTGCACTGCAGTAAGAGTCAGTTCCAGTGACTGAAGATGTTAATGGTGACTATATTTTTCAACAGAAGGCAGCATGCATGGATGAAATAAATCATAGACACATTAACCTCCCCACTGAAGCCAGAATAACAAGGCCCTACCCCTGTGGAATTTAGATCAAAGGTCTGAGGAGAAGAAAATAAGTGAAAAGGAGGGACCCCGAAGTCATCAAGTAGAAACCTAGAATTGGACAAACTTAAATCATAAAAGTGAATTATTTTCTCTGAAAGTGACAGTGTTTTAAAAAATCTGCTATCAGTGGAAATAGGGACTTAACTAAATATTTTTAAAATAGAAACAATTTTGAAAAGTAAAACTTCATATACTTTGGTTTTATGACAATAAGATGTATACTCACTATAAAGTATCATTCATTATTTTAGATAAAATATTAACTTTTTGTGGTATAACTTTAAATATTTTTCTTTTGGAATGAGAATTTTCACACTAAGTAGCTCCACAAACACTAGCAAATTCCACCCAGCTTTGCCTCCTTTTATACTTAGGGAAACAAAGCACTTTTGACCATAAAGTTATTGCTCAAGGTTGTAAAACCAGTGACAAATCCAAGTTCCTTGACTTCCACTCCAGCGACATTTTCATTATCTTCAAAATTTCTTTGACACCAAATGAAAACTATCACGCACACATACTTTGGAGACTGAATTTCCAATTGTATGTGAATAGTTTAAGTACGTTTACAAAAGTAAAATTTTAAGAAAAAACTGTTCAATTTTCCTTTAAATTCTCTATAGAGATTACTAATGAGAAATAACACACAAAGTATGCAATCCTAACTGAGAAAATATATAAGCCAGGCAGTGGTGTCCTGGTCAGTGTTTCACAGCTGGTTCCTAGTGGTTGAGGGGCCTAGTTAGTGGAGGCTGCTGATTTCCATAGTGTAAATAGTCCCACCATAACCAATTTCAAGTTATCAACGTGATGTCAAAAAAGTGGGAAATTTAAAATTATTTGAAAATTTTAAAATCAATTTTGCAAGCTTATTACAAGTTGGCTTTAGCACACTGCTGGGACCAGGGTTGTTTCTCCAGAGCAAAGGCTGACTTAAGCATTTACTTATTAGAATTCAGGACATTTTATCAGGACAATACACTGAAGTGCTTTAAGAACATATATCCAGTTAGTATGGATAATTATCATGAAATTGGTATACTTTTAACTACATGTGGAAAGTAGCTTTTTCTTGTAATCTCCCCCAGCCAAATATAAAGGAAAGTGTTAAGTCTGCACACACATACAGTGTTCTGAATGGAATATTTAAGAGAATAGAAATTAAGTGTAAACACCCTTTTGTGAGATTCACATAAAAAGAATCAACCATATCTGTTTAATTTTGGCACCTTATATTCTGCTCATATGACACAACAGAATAGCTACATTTATACAAAGTCTAAATTTTTCTCCTTTCTACATTATAAAGATAAAACTGAGGGCACTTTTAAAATGGCTTGTGAAATGTGGTTTAGGCAAAGGAATATAGGCACAAGATTGCTAGGCCTCTACATAATCAGAGAGCTATATAATTTGGTAGACCTTTCTACCATGTAATATTGAACTTTGCCCTTTATAGTTGACATATTACTAAAATTATATGTCTGTGTCACATTGCGAAAAGTCAACTCACGTTTTAGAACCAGAGTTCTATTTTTTCTTAATTATAGATATCTTTAGAAATCTAATGAAAACTAATGAATCTAATGAAACACTTTTAAAGAAAAATGCACATATTTATACATACAGAAAATTTTGCATAAAATGTTAAAGGGCTGACAGACATTCTGTCACTCGACCACGGGCTTCTGGACTCACATCAAGAACCATTTTTAAGTGTATTAAGAAATTTTGACATTCAAAGGAAACCCATGATGATTATTTTAGAAAAGCTATACAATTATCTGTAAAGGAAAACAATCACCTTAATTTATATTTTCCTTAAATTAAGCTTTTTAAATTTAATGAGTTTACTTATGGTAAGTCTAGATTTCTAGACATAAGTATCTGAAAGACATAGTCACGGATATGAGGAGTAAAGGGATCTTTAGAGATAAAATACCATACCCCAAGTCCTTTATTTTATAAACAGAGAGACAGAGGATCTAAGCACTGAACTAGCTAGAACAAAATCTCCATGACCGAGGAGGCCTCATACCATTGTATAAAGGATACATCCCTGGACAATTTCAGAAACCCTGAATTCTAGTAAAGTCCTGCCATTTATTATTTGCATGGTATTGGGTACATCATTTAGCTTCTCTAATGTTTCCTCAGCTAAAATCTTAGTTATACTACAAAGTTGTTACAAGGATTAAATGAGATATTTGTGAAAACAGTAAATATTCTAATGTCATGTAACAAGTTAATGAAATTATAATTACGAAAAATAACAGATGAATGACATGCATTCTTCCTGTCGGAACCAAACTTATTAGATGCAGTTCTAGCCAACACCTGAGACAGTCTTTTATAAAGAAAAAAAAAAGTGGTTCAAAGGTACTGAGATTAGTGGTCACAGGAAAGACTTCTGGTATTAGTGGGATAATGGAAAAAGCACTAGATTTGAAATTAAGAGATTTGGTTGTAGTTCCAATTCTACTACTAACTAGTAAAACTGAAAAATTATTTCAGACCTCTGGCCCTCCATTTTTGTGGAGAGCAGATGTTCTTAAACATTTGAAGAAGTGCCACAGCCAGACCCCTTTAAGAACACACTGAAAATTATGAAAATTCTCCCCACAAAAAGTATACATTTGGCACATCATTGAAGGAGCTCAAGTTAGCTATTAAATTTCCACGAGTGGCATACTAACAATCCAGACATTACTTATAAATTGTTTCTAGAACTAAATCAATTATATATATGAAATGTTCTATAAAGGTATACATTATAGAATTATAGAATTTTGAGAAGTAAAATTGAAGGCAAGTTTACACAGATATTATATGTGAAAAATGTTATATTCAGTAATAGTTATTACAATATTGGTTTCTATCTCTCCAACAAAAAGGTATCATTTTACTACCATAATTAAAAATTATTAACCCTTTGCTACTTTTATGATAAAATCAAAACTCATTTTGGCATTTCTAATTTGAGTTCAACTAGCTTTTTGCCTCATTTATAACTATTCTTCTCTTACAACCATCCCATCTTTCTCTTACCTCAAGTCCCTTGCCACACTGAAATTCTCATCAGTTGATGGATCCAGTGGAACTTTTCATGCTAGATTCACTGGGGCTCCGTGCTTTTGTACCTGATACTCTCTCTGCCAAAAGTTCCTCTGTTATCCTGATTCACCCAGTTATCTTCAAGTTTCAGGTCTAATGTCAACCTTCCCCACACATACTTTGGAGAACTAGTTGGCAGTACTATAGAGTTAAATATACGCCTATTTTAGGACCCCTCAATTCCACTCGTAGGCATTTACCCAAAAGAAGTTAAAGCCTACATCCCCAAAAAGATTTGTACAAAAATGTTCACAGCAACTTTAGTCATAATAGCCAAAATCAGTGAATAACTCATCAATAGATCAAGTTGTGATATATTCATATAACGTAATACTACTCAGCAGTAAAGAGGAATGTAACTACTAATGCATACAAAAACATAGATGAACCTCAAAATCATTATATTGAGCAAGAGAAGCCTGACACCAATGCACACATATTTTATGTTTCTATTTACAAGAAGTTCTAGAAGAGGCACAGCTAATCCCCAGGGACAAAAATTAAAAAAAGTCTAAGGAATAATGTGTGAAGTGATTCTAAAGATGCATCAGAGAACTTTCCAGGGTGATAGAACTTTATGGTGAAGTTTACATAATTATATGCAAGAATCGAAGTCCATTGAACCAAGCACTTAAGGTCTATACATGTTATTGGATGTAAATTATAACTCAGCTATTGCTTGGCTTGATATTCTAAACATTAATTCTGAAATTCTCCCTCTATTATAATAGATCTACATTTTAACAACCACTCGAGGTGATTCTTATGAAGATGGCTAGTTGACCTCTCTTTGGAAAGTACCATTGATGAGAGTTTAAAACTTGCCCTTTTACTAAAATTACACTTTCCATAAAATAATAAACAATATATAGAGTTCTAAACATGGCTCTAGACAGTTGTATTAATACATACAGTGAGCCACAAATAGATTAAGCCACTGTTCACATAGTCTAGACTCTAGATCCCAAACCTGGATACACTTCAGGATCATATAGAAAACAAAATATAGAACTTTGGGTTCTACCCCCACACCAAGAAAGCAGAATATTTTTGTAGTGAGACCCAGAAATTACTTTTTTTTTTTTTTTTTAAAGTTTTCCCTGGAGACAGTGACATCAACAAGATGGCAGAATAAGAACAAACATGCTCATTTCCCCCACAACAACAACAAAAATTCTGTACTCACTCACATCCAAAAGTCTCTCTGCAGAAGTCTTGTGAATTCAGATAGGAGGTTGTGAACCACCCCCCATGGAGCCCAACACCTGGGGGGTCATTTTGAGAGTGCACACCAGTACCCAGGTGTCTGATTCAACAACTGTGCTCCAGGGTTCAAGCCTAGAAACAGCCCACTTGCCAAAGAGCTTAGCTATAGCCCTCTTTGTCTTTTTGCCTGCAACCAAAACCATCTGACAAGGGGTCGAGATGGAATCATCTCAGCGACGAGGCTTGTCTGCCTGTTTAAATCAGTCTTGACAGTGAATCTAAGAGTTATCCAGTGGCTCAGCTCCAGCCTCCTCAGTTGAAGTCCCAGCTCAGAGCTGTTCACAGAAGAATCCAGAAAGAGATTTGTTCATATCTCACAGCCTAGACATCTGAGCCCGCATTAGAGTATCACTAACCTCCATCCTACAGCAGTTCCCAAGGGGTCGCAATCTAAGCATCAGCTCCTTGCATTGCAGTTGGAGAACTACCCCATCTATGCAGGGACTTGCTGGGAGATGAATATTTCTCTGAGCCAATAAGGCTGGGTTCTGCAGCCTCTGTCCCACAGCAGATATGGAGGGGGTCCAGTCTCAGCTTAGGCCCCTCCTGCCGCAGTCAGGAAACTATCTTTGCAGAGACCTCCTGGAGATACACATGCACATTAGAGCCAATGAGAAGGGTTCTCCAGCTTCCTTCCCACAGCAGATCCCAAGGGGCCTCCCTCTCAGCTCCAGCCCCAGTCTGCTGCAGTTGGGAAACTCTCCTGTTTGTGCACATGCTTGCTAGGAATCACAGACCTCTCTGAGCTAATGAGTCTGAGCTTTCCAGCCTCCATCCTGCAGCAGATCACAAGGGGCCCCATCAGCTCCAGCTCCTTCTGCTGCAGTTGGGAAACTAACCTGCTGGGAGACTCATGTTCCTCATGGCTAATCAGAATAAGCTCTCCAGCCTCCAGCCCATAGCAGATCCCAATGTAGCCCAGTCTCAGCTCCAGCCCCGCCCACTGCAGTTGAGGAACTATCTCATCTGTGCAGGGACTTGCAGGGAGACATGCTCCCTTCTTAGCCAACAAGACCAGCCCCTCCAGCCTTTGTCCCATAGCAGATCCAAAGAGAGCCAGTCTCAGATCAGGCCCCACCCACTACAGTAGGGTAACTACCCTATCTGTGCAGGGATCTGCTGAAAGACCCACATACCTCTTAGCCAATGAAACAGTCTCACCAATCTCCTTTCTACAGCATATCTGGAGAGGGCTGAGTTAAGTTTAGCCACTCTTGCTACAGTTGAAGACCCATGCTGCCTGTGCTGGAGCCTGCTTGGAGCCTACATGTAGACCACCAGGACAGTCTTCTATACTTAGGTCCCTGGCCAGCTTTCCCACACAGCCCCAGTATCTGACTTAGGTGTTCCCCAGGTCTGTCTGGGCCAGAGAGCTGTGATTCTCAAAGCCCATGCAAGACACATGGCGTGGGTACCCTTTAGTACTGGGGTAGCTGCAGTTGTCACAGTCTCATGGGACACAATAGTCAGTCTTCTTAGAGTCTCTGGAAGGTCCTCTAAAGAAGTACAGGCACAAAAAAAGACTGCAAAGTAAAATAAATACCTATTTCCTCAATTTGCAGAAATTGTTACATCCACAAGCATCAAGAGCATTCAGGGAAATATCACCTCACCAAATGGACAAAGTAAGGCACTAGAGACCAACCATAAAGTGATGGAGATGTGTGATCTCTCAGACAAAGAATTCAAAACAACTATTTCAAGGAAGCTCAATGAACTTCAAAAAACACAGAGGATGAATTCCGAAATTTGTCAGAGAAATGTAACAGATAAATCAAAATAATAAAAAAAAATTCTAGAGCTTAAAAATACAATGAATGAAATGAAAAATGTAATAGTATCAACAACAGAAATAACAAACAAAAGAATCAATGAGCTTAAAGACAAACTAAAACACAGAGGAAAAATGAAAAAAATGAAATAAAGAAAGCTTAAGGACTCTATGGAACAATGTTAAAGCAAATATTCGGGCTATTGGCATTAAAGAGGGAATTGAGAAAAGCAATGTGATAAAAAGCTTATTCAAAAAAAAAAAATAACCCAAAACTTTGCAAACCTGGAAAAAAATATAAATATTCAGGTACAGAAAGGTGAAAGGTCACCAAGCATATTCAACCCAAATAAGAAGAACCTAAGACATATGCTAATCAAATTTGCAAAGTTTAAAGACAAAGAGGATTCTCAAAGCTGTGAGAAAATAAAATCAAACAACATACAAGGCAGATTCAAATATATAAAATAGCCAAATATATAAAGCACTGGAGCATCCAAATATATCAAGTAAATACTAATAGATCTAAGGGAAAAATAAACTGCAATATAATAACATTAGGGACTTCAGCACCCTATTTTCAGCAATGGACAGATCATCAAGATAGAAAAATCAACAAGGAAACATCAATTTAAAATATCCTCTAGACCACATAGACCTAACAGGCATTTATAGAACATTTCATTCAACTGCTACAGAATAAATATTCTTTCCTCCAGCACATGGAACATTCTCCACGACAGACCATATGTTAAGCCACAAAACAAGTCTCAACAAATTTTAAAAGGTCAAAATAATATTAAGTCTCTTTTCTGACCACGATGTAACAAAAGTGAAAATCAGCAAAAAGAAGAAATTTAGAAACTTTACAGATACATGGAAATTAAACAACCTGCTCATGAACAACCAATGAGTCAATGAAAATGAAAAAATCAAAATGAAAATTTTAAAACTTCTTGAAACAAATGAAACTGGGAGCACTTTCATACCAAAAGCTATGGGATATAGTGAAAGCAGTACTCTAAGGGAAATATATAACAATAAATACCTACATAAAAAATTTAAAAACTTCAAATAACCTATCAATGCACCTCACAGAACTAGAAAATAAGAACAAACCAAACATATTATTAAATAAACATAATATTAATAATAAATTTATTACTTAATAATAAATATAAGTTCTAAATAAATATCCCATAGGTTTTGGTATGTTGTTTTCTACTTTCATTTTCCATTACTTTTAATGGCAAAAAAGCATTACTTTTGCACCAAATACAAGAAAAAAATAAAAATCAGACCATACATAAATGAAATTGATACTAAGAAAATACAAAAGATCAATGAAATGAAAATCTGGTTTTTTAAAGATAAATAAAATTAACAAACCTGTAGCTAGACAAAGACAAAAAAAGAGCCATATAAACAAAATGAGAGAAGATCCATATAAACAAAATTAGAGATGAAAAAGGAGACATTACAACTGATACCACAGAAATACAAAGGATCATTAGAGACAACTATATGCCAACACATTAGGAAACCTAGAAGAAATTAGTGAATAAATTTCTGGACATACACAACTTACCACAAGTGAATCAGGAAGAAATAGAAAACCCGAACAAATAAGTAGAATGAGATCAAAGTAGTAATAAAAAGTCTCCTACCAAAAAAATGCCTAGGACCTGATGGCTTCACTGATGAACTCTACCAAACATTTAAAGAAGAACTAATACCACTTCTACTCAAACTATTCAAAAACATTGAAAATAAAATACTTCCAAACTCATTGTATGAGGCCAGCATTACCCTAGTAACAGAACTAGACAAGGACACAGCACATAAGAAAGCTACAGGCTAATATGCCTGATAAACATAGATGCAAAAATTCTCAATAAAATACTAGCAAACTGGATACCACACATTAAAAACATCATTTACCATAATCAAGTGGGATTTAGTCCAGGGATGCACAGATGGTTCAACCTACAAAAATCAATCAACATAATACATCACATTAACAGAATCAAGGACAAAAACAATACTATCATTTCAATTGATGCTGGAAAAACATTTGATAAAATTCAACATCTCTTTATGATAAGAACTTTTAACCAACTGGGTATAGAAGGGGCATACTTTTAAAATGATAAAGTCCATATATGACAAACCAACAGCTAACAACATACTGAATGGGGAAAAATTGAAAGCATTTCCATAAGATATGGAACAAGATGAAGATGTTCACTTTCACCAGTTTCATTCAATATAGTAGTAGAAGTCCTAACCAGAGCAATTAGACAAGGAAAAGAAATAAAGAGCATCCAAAATGGAAAGGAAGAGGTCAAATTTTATCCTTGTTTGCAGAGGACATGATCTTCTTGTTAGAAAAACCTAAACACTTTACCACAAAACTGTTAGAACTAATAAATTTGGTAAAGTTGCAGGATATAGCATCAACATACAAAAATCAGTAGCATTTCTATATGTTAACTGCAATCAATCTGAAAAAGAAACCAAGAAGGCAATCCCATTAACAATAGCTACCAAATAATTAAAATACCTAGAAAGAAATTTAACCAAAGAAGTGAAAGATCTCGTCAATGAAAATTATAAAACTCTGATGAAAATAAATTGAAGAGAACACACACAAAAAAAATAGAAAGATATCCCATGCTAATGAATTGGAAGAATTACTGTTAAAATATCCATACTCCCCAAAGCAATCTACAAATTCAATGCAATCCTTTTTAAAACATCAATGACATTCTTCACATAAACAGAAAAAAAAGAAACTCCTAAAATTTGTACAGACACAAAGATCTTGAATAGCCAAAGCAATCTTGAGCAAAAAGTAAAGCTGGAAGCATCACATTGCCTGACTTCAAACTGTACTACAAAGCTATAGTAACCAAAACATCATGGTACTGGCATAAAAACAGACACACAGACCAATGAAACAGAATAGAGAATCCAGAAATAAATCCACACATTTATAGTCAACTCATTTGCAACAAAGGTGTCAAGAAAATGCATTGGAGAAGGGACAGTCTATTCAAGAAATGGTGCTGAGAAAAGTGGACATCCACATGCAGAAAAATAAAAGTAGATCCCTATCTGTCACTTTACACCAAAAGTCAACTCAAAATGGAGTAAAGTCTTAAATATAAAACATAAAACTATAAAACTACTAAAAGAAAACATTGAGAAAATGCTTCAAGACATTGGTCTGGGCAAAGTTTGCTTGGGCAAGATCTTAAAAGTACAGACAACAAAAGGAAAAACAGACAGATGGGATTACATTAAGCTAATAAACTTCTCCACAGCAAAGGAAACAAAGTGAAGAGACAACCTACACCATGGGAGAAAATAACTGTAAGAGACATGAATAGGTATTTCTCAAAAATAGATATACAGGCTCATGCCTGTAATGCCAGCACTTTCAGAGACCAAGACAAGAAGATCACTTGAAGCCAGGAGTTTGAGATCATCCTGGGCAACAAAGCCAGACACTATCTCTACAAAAAAAAAAAAAAAAAATTGTAATTAGCCAAGCATGGTGGCACGTGTCTGTAGTCCCAGTTACTTGGGAAGCTGAGGCAGGAGGATTGCTTGAGCCCAGGAATTCAAGACTGCAGTGAGCTATGATCACAGCACTGCACTACAGCCTGGGCAACAGAGCAAGACTGTGTCTCAAAAAAAAAAAAAGCAGACATACAAATGACCAACACGTATGAAAAAATGCTGCACATGACTAATCATCAGGGAAATGATGTAATCAAAACCATAATGACATGTAATCTCATCCCAGTTAAAATGGCTTTATCAAAAAGACAAAAAATAAGAGATGCTGATAAGTATGCAATAAAAGGGGAATGCGCGTGCACTGCTGATAGGAATGTAAAGTAGTGCAGCCACTGTGGAAAACAGTATGGATTTTTGTCAAAAAATTAAAAATAGAACTACCATATGATCTAGCAATCCCACTTCTGGGTATATATCCAAAAGACAGGAAATCAGTGTACCAAAGAGATATCAGCACTCTCGTTTATTGCAGCAGTATTCAAAATAGCCAAGATACAGAAACAAACTAAATGTCCATCAGTGAATTAATGGATAAAGAAATATATTTAATTCATATGTGTGTGTGTGTGTGTGTGTGTGTGTATATATATAAGAATGGAATATTATTCAGCCATAAAAAGAAATAAGGTTCTGTCATTTGCAGCAACATGGATAGAAATGGAGGTCAGTGTGCTAAGTGAAATAAACCAGGTACAAAAAGACAATTCTCACTCATATTTGGGAGCTAAAAAAAACTGGATCTCATGGAGGTAGAAAGTATAATGGGGTTACCAGAGACTGAGAAGGCTATAAGGGAAAGGAGGTTGAAGAGAAGCTGGTAAATACGTACAAAAATACAGTTCAATAGAAGAAAAAAGTTATAGTGTTCAATAGTATAGTGGGATAACTATGGTTAACACTCATTCATCGTGTATGTATGTCAGAATAGCTGTAAGAGAATTGGAATGTTGCCAACACAAAGAACAGATAAATGTTTGGGGTGATGGATAGCCCTGTTACCTGGATTTGATCTTTACACATTGTATACATGTATCAAAATAGCGCATGTATCCCCAAAATATGTACAACTATTATGTATCAATTTTGAAAAATCTAAAAAATAAAAGTTCCCTATGGGATTCAAATGAGCAGCCCAATTAGGAAAGACTGACCAAGACAATAAGTATTAGCAAAGAAAGAGATCAGAGTGTGATGTGGTTATCTATTCAACTATATCTTCTCCTTGTATCAAAAAGATTTGTAAGTCTTACTCAAGATCCAATCTTTTTGTTCTAAATTTTTTCAGATGTAATGCAGAATATTTGCATTCCTTTACATAATCAATAGACACAATGTTTTATATAGTATTATATGGTTTGGATCTATGTCACCCCCACCCTCAAATCTCATGTGGAATTGTAATCCCCAATGTTGGAGGTGGGGCCTGGTGGGAGGTGATTTGATCATGGGGGGCAGATTTCCCCTACTGTACTATCCTCAAGATAATGAGTTCTCATGAGATCTGGTTGTTTAAAAGTGTGTGGCACCTCCCTGATCTCTGTCTTCCTCCTGCTCTGGCTATGTGAAGTCCTGGCTCCCCCTTTGCCTTCTGCCATGATTGGAAGCTCCCTGAGGCTTTCCCAGAACCAGGTGCCAGCATCATGCTTCCTGTACAGCATGTGGAACCATGAGTCCATTAAACCTCTTTTCTTTATAAATTACTCAGTCTCAGGTATTTCTTTACAGAAATGCAAGAACAGACTAATACATAGTAGAAAGACCTAAGAATTTGAAGCCAGATAGACCTGGGTTGGAATTCTAGCTCTGCCCCTTCAAAGCATGTGAAGTTGAGAAAGTCATTTATCAACTTGAAGTCTCAAACTCCTTTTTGGCAAAAAATTGAGTTATTGATATTTCTTTGATACAATGAATATGAAAGCACCAAGTACATGGTATATAAATAATAAAGGTTTGCTTTATTTTATCCCGATAAATGTGAACAGATACTTCTATACTTCAGTAAAACAAAATAAATGGGAAATCTCCTGAATTTGTAATGAAATCCATTCTACTCTATTCCTTCTTACTGGTTAGAAAGTGCTAATCTTCTGGGCGTGGTGGTAGGCACCTGTAATCCCATCTACTTGGGAGGCTGAGGCAGGGGAATTGCTTGAACCTGGGAGGCAGAGCTTGCAGTGAGCCGAGATCACACCACTGCACTCCAGCCTGGGTGACAAGAGCAAAATTCTTTCTAAAAATGAAAAAAAGTAGGTATCTTTTTTTTAAATTTCAAGTCCAATGTCATCACGTGTATTTTTTGTAATGAAAAAAACATCTTCAAAGATTCATTTATGTAACTTCAATTTCCTCTGGGCAGTTGTTTTTCATAGCTACATTTCATAGTTCTAATGGTATAATTCATTATCTCATCATTGACTGGACATTTCAGCAAACATATTTCACTGTTGAGACAACTTGTCAGTGGTATTCAATTTGCTGTCTCACCAGCAATATAGTATATAGTAATTAAATTTTTATCATGACATCTCATCCCTACTGCTCATCCATAATTCATATTTTTCTGTCAAACATCAACCCTACATATATTGTACTAATGAGGATGGAAAACAGAGTTTACCCTCTCAGATGTCTTCTTAGACTATGTAAACAATTGCATTCTTTTTCTAAGAGGAGGGCTAGCCAAAGGCACAATTGTGAAGCAAAAGCCCCACTCCCCTAGCCTACCTCCCAGGTATTTACCAACCTACCCATATCATCTTCAACAAATTCTCTCTAAAGTACTAATGATTATTTAAAACAGTTATAAATCCTATTTATCTTTCAAGCTCTAATGCAAAAACTACTCCTTCTGTATTTTTTATTCTTCATCAGTAGCGTTTGAGCTACCGACTTCTGGATTGACCTTCCCATTATTTTGTGAGTTACCATTGGCTAAGTTCAAGTCCTTGTTTAATGTAATTCTCAGTGCTTAACACAATGCTTGGCACATACACCCATTACATGTGTCAAATTTTATTTAAATGAGTCAATTTTATATTCTGAGAGAATATTTACAGTTTGAAAAAAATATGAAAAGAATGAAAGCTTATATATCCACAAATTCATATTTTGGCACTTAGATGAAGGAGATATTTATAAATGGGGTGGGAATTGAACGTTCTTATCACTACTCAAATTATATCACATTTTATGTGGACTGTTTCACCCACTCATCTATCCCTCCAGCCTCCTTTTTACCCCTAGACTCTAACATAACTATTCCTTCTGCTTGATTGCCCTTTCATGCCCTCTACATCTGGTAAACTGCTTTTTATCCTTCAAAACCCATTTCAAAAGTAACCTCCTCCAAGAAGTCCTTCCAGGCATTCTCCACCTCTTCTGAGTTTCTAGAAGTGGCATACTGTGTTTATGCCTGTAATAATAGTACATAGCTACTAGTAATGGGGTACTTACTGTAGACAGACATTATATTAGATAATTTTATAGAACTTACCTAGTTTTATTCTTGTTAGAACCATATCAAATAGATGTTCATTTCATTCTTGAAAAACATATTCAAAGTAGTTAAGTAACCTACTGAAGATCACACAGGTGGTAATCAACAAAGCAGGAATGGAAGCTAGACTCTGACTCCAAAGCCCAGAATATTTTCCATGTATCATACAATTTCAAAATAAACGACAAAATGACTGAATGAATGATGACTGTGACAAAGGACAGCATGTCCTCATGAGCACACATATGGCTAAGATAAATTTCAAATTTCACTCTCTTCCACATTTTATATTTGATATATTAGAGTATACTAAGATACCTTTGTTAAGATAGCTAAGGCATGCAGAAAAAAAAATCAATTTCAATATAATACTCTTAGAATCATGACAAAGACTTTCTATTGTAACTAAGCATTTTAGAACGCAGTTTTGCAACTCAAAACCTCAGTGTCAAGCCAGTCTTATTATGTGTTCTTTCCATTTAAGCCCATTCTGATCACATTTTCCCTGGATCAGCCCCAGTGGTCCCAACAGGGAGCTATAACATGCACAAAATGTCTGCTGAGCCAGGTTAAATGAATTTCAGTTAAGGAACTAATATTATTAACATTATATGATGATTTGCAATTATCAGTCAAATAAGATCAGTTACCAGAGAACCAGGGAGTCCTTAGTAAGAGGTGAACCACAAAATCAGCACACTCCCTTCTCAATGAGTTTATAATCGAAATGGGCAACTGCAAACAAGGGAGGGATAGAAGGGCTCTCCAGGGAGAGGTGAGAAGGAGTCCTTCGGTTGTTCTTGTCCTCAATGAAAAAGCCTCATGTAATAAAACAAGCTCAACTGTACTCTCCTATCTACCCTCCTGCAATATGTAAGTACTTTGCAAGTACACTGGGTTCATGCACTGATAATTGAGAGGTGGCTGTGGTTCAGGAAAAAACACTGATCTGGACTTTAGAACCCAAGGATTCTAGTCCTAAATCTGCCACTAACTAGCTATATGACCTTGTTCTCTAACTATTCATCTTCTACAGTCCCTGTTTCTCATCAATAAAAATAAAGATCACAGTAGTTCAATCTGAGAGCCTTCCAACTCTAAAATGCAATACCTTAGCATTGAATACAAATACTTAGTTAAGTTCAATTTTCCCCACTCTCTTTCCAAGCTAACATCAATGTTGATTTTTTTTAGATTTTTAGCAACCTGCCCCAGTATAGATTCTTCTTGTACTAGGGCTGGTACAAGAAGGCATCAAAGGCCAGGGAGCAGAATTGTTTACACAATTCTGATTTAATGCCTCCAGCTCTTCTCTTAACTTATGGGCACAAATAAGTCAGTCTCTTTTTTTTTTTTTTTTTTTTTTTTTTTTTTGAGACAGAGACTTTCCCCCTGCCCTGTCCCCAGGCCTACAACCTCTGCATCCCAGGTTCAAGCAATTCTCCTGCCTTCACCTCCTGAGTAGCTGGAATTACAGGAGCGCACTATCATGCCCAGCTAACTTTTTTTTTTTTTTTTTTTTTGCATATTCAGTAGAGACAGGGTTTCACCATGTTGGCTAGGCTGATCTCGAACTCCTGACCTCAAGTAATCCACCTGCCTCGGCCTCCCAAAGTTCTGGGATTGCAGGCATGAGCCACCATGTCCGGCCTAGAAAGCAGTCTCTTCACTGAAATTCATCTATATAATCCAAAAATTTCTTTATAATCTGGCCTTCCAATACCGCTCTGATTTCACCTCCTATTTCCAATCATGGACTCCTCTTCAGCTGCCTCCTTGCTGGTCCTCTGTCACACCAAGCAGACTCTTGCCCTCAGAGGCTTTGTACCTTTTATTCTCCCTACATAGAACATCTTCCTTTTTCATAACTGCCTAGTTTGAGCTCTCACTTTCTTCAGGTTTTCATTAAAAAGTCACTTTTTCAATAACACCTGCCCTCATCAACCTTTCTGCCCACTCACCATTTCATATCCTCCATCCCTACTTTATTCTGTCCTGAACATTGATCATAATCTAATTAATTATTTATCTTGTTGATCATCTGTCTTCCCCATTAGAATGTAAACCCAGTAAACACATATTTTTTGGTCAGTTTAATTCCCTTCCATATTCCAAGTACCTAGAGTAGTGCTTAGGATATAGGAGGCAGGTAACAAATATTTGTTGAACAGATGAATAAGCCCTCATGTCTCATCACTCTCCCCCTAACTCACTGTGCTCCAGACACACTTGTCTTCTCCTTCCCTTATCATGCACACCAAACATCCTCTCCCTCAGAGCCTTTGTATTGTACTTCCTTCTGCCTCAGATTTCCTTTCGAAGATATCCATATGGGGTTTTTTCCCCACATTTTATTCAGATCTATAAACAAATGTTATCATGTCCAAGAAACCACCTCAGGTCAAATTATCTAAAATGGCAATCTCATTTTTCATATACTTTTCTTATACTTTTTTTTTTCCTTTATAACCGTGGCAGTGGTGGAACTAAACCACTCAGATCTCTTTCAAAAGAACTTTCTTGGGGACCAAATTGACTGACAGTCCCAACTGTCTTTATTCACCTCTGCATTCTCTGAGGCCAAGCCTTCCCCAAGATGTTCCCAGCCAGTATTTGAGCACAGCAGGAATAATACTTTAAGACTATTCCTGATGACTCGGGACTCCTCTAATAGGCAACTTGGGCTCAGGAACTACCCATTAACTTAGCTGAAACTTATTTAAAACTGCTACAATCTGAGATTCTTCTTCCATAAACCTTCTTCCTTCTCTCTTCCATTTCACAGGCTTCAGACCTGCATAATAGCCTGAAGGCTCTCCTGTCTAGTCCTATTCCCTCCCCTTCATCTTTAACAGGTATCTCCCCTTTTAAATCTCATTCTTATACCATCTAATTCTGTCTTGGTGTTTGCTTCTTGGAGTACCTAAATACAATAAAACTTACAGCATATTCAACATTAATTTGTTTATTTGTTTGCTCATCTCTACCTCATGAAGGTAGAGACTTGGTCTGTTTTATTAACTACTAGATCTCCAGCATGTAGAATGATGCTTGCAAAGACCAAATATCTTTGGTAGACAAATATTACTGCTACATATTATTTCATTTATTTGTGAAAGAAAGTAATGAGTGTCTAGTAAGTTTTAGGCACTATGTTAAGTACTCAGTAGATCAAGGGTCTAGTGGAAGAGATAAATATATAAACGAGTAATTATAACTCACTATGTCAAGGATTTATTAAAAGTATTCACAATGTATGGAGCACAAATAACTTCATAAACAGTTAATAATTTAAATCCTATACATGTTTAAGGTATTGTTAATATCCCATGAACTATACAAGGGGTAATTCAACCCCAACGAGTAAGTTCCCTTGTCCCAACCAAGACCTCCTCAGAAGTAAGGTGTCCCTTGTGAAAATTTTTTTCAGGTACATAAAGTGAAGTGAAGGCTATTCCTTGCTGTGTAAGAGTACCCTGCTCAATATTACACTGATTGGCTAGGTAAAAAAGGTAAATACGTTTTTGGTTCTATGCCCTAGGAAACAATCTGTGAACCAGATAAATTTTTGGAACTTTTCTAGCTCAAGCCTCAAAAAATTGTCCCATGCAAATATCACCTATTCTATGAACACTTATGATACCCTCACTACTCGGCCAGGTTACTCCTTTTATATGTTGAAGCACTCCGTGCTTCTCCTTCCTAGCAGTTACCAAAAGTGTAATTTATTAGTCATTTGGGAGCTATCTTATTAGTAGATAATAAGCTCCATGCGAAAACTACATCTATTATGTTAACTGCTATATCTCCATTGCCTGGCATGGAAAAAGGTCTCAATATTTCTTGAATGGCTATATAAAATAATGACTGATTAACTAAATGAAAAGTTTTTGCTTACCTACCTAATTGTAAAAATTATCTCCCTCATTGAAATTCTCATTGCATTTTATCTATTTTCTTACACTCCCCCTCTATGCATCATATATCCATATATCCCACCTTATATCCATATATCCCACCTTATATCCATATATCCCCTATATTCATTCATGATGTAGATATAAACTTTACAAATAAAGAAGAGTAGTACATCTCGACCCCTCTAGTCACAGAATAAATGTAAATCTTTAGATTCAGTTGCTCTTGAGATCAGTCATTCATCCTTTCCAGATGTTGACCCCCCAAATCGAGATTTGAAGGTGACAAGTAACAGTCCTCTGATTTCCACTCACTCCCTCTCCTCTCTTTTTTTCTCTGTCTTTCTCTCTCTCTCTGTCTTCCTCTCTCTTTATAAGAAGCTATGAAGGCAGAAGCATAGTAAAAAATGAATGGGTTTTGAGTTAGAAATTCTACTTGCTCTGAGTTCCATTTCTGTCTCTTCTATCACAACTGATTTGCTGATCATTGAGGACTGTGCTGACTTACAGGAAAATAACCATTAATATTAGGAAAAGCCTAGAGAGAGGAGGACCAACAAATCTCTAGTTGAATAATTTAATCTAACCTGAAAATCTGTAGCAATCAGGCCTACAAGAGTAACAAAAACTAATGCTCAGCATTTCTGTATCTGCTATCAAAAAATATCAAAGCACTCTCACATCTACTAGCTCCTTATTTTCCCCACTACAATTTTAAGCACTAGGCAACTAAGGCATTGAGAAGTTAAATGATCTGCCCAAGGTCACACAGCTAATTGATGACTCATATCTCAATATTCTTTCTATTAAGCAGCAGGGAGGTAAGTTGAACATCTGATCAAATAAAAGACCTTTCTCATCCTATTACCTCAGCTGTCTCTCTATGTCTTTAAGGCATGAAATTAAGAAGTAACCAGATAAAGTAAGGTGAAAACTGCTACTGCCTTTGCTACAAAATGTGAGTAGGTAGGCTTTGCTGTAATTATGGAGAATACATATCTGATTTAACTCCCTTATTTCTTTACTGTCTGGATATTTGGTAATATTTGATAGGACCATAAAGGCATAAAATGAAGAAAGAGGGAAAGAAAAAATATCATATAGATAAATGTAGAAACATCAGAATTTACCATAATGATTCCAAAGGGTCTCTCAGAGTTAAGGTAGATGCTGTTGATGAAAAGAGTCAAATTCTCTAAAATACTTGAAGAGATTTATTCTGAGCCAAATGTGAGTGATCAATGGCCCCTGACATAGCCCTCAGGAGATACAGAGAACATGTGCCCAAAGTGGTCAGGCTACAACTTGGTTTTATACATTTTAGGGAGACATAAGGCATCAATTAATACATGTAAGATGTACATTGGTTTAGTCCAGAAAGGCAGGACAACTGGAAGCAGAGTGGGGGTGGGGGTGGAACGCTTCCAGTTCATAGGTGGATTCAAAGATTTTTTCATTGGCACTTAGCTAAAAGTTATTATCTAAAGACCTGTAATCAGTAGAGAGGAATGTCTGGGGTATGAGAAGCGGTTGTGAAAACCAAGGTTTCATCATCCAGATGAAGCCTCCAGGTGGCAGGCTTCAAAAAGAATAAATTGTAAATGTTTCTTATCAGACTTAGAGAGTCTATTCTATCAGCCTAAGGTCTCTGTTGATGTTAACGCTGGTCAGCTGTGAGGCATGTCTGACCCATCCCCCTGCAGTTCTGAACTACCAGTTGATTTCTAGGAGATTCTACTATGCTGTCTTAATTAGAACCTTTCTATGTTTCCACTTTGGAATGCCCTTGGTGGACAGGAAGGGGATGTTCAGGTGGTTGGGGGACTTAAAATTGTATTGGTTTACACTGCACTAAGAGGACTTTAGGGTCCTGCCTTCAAAGGAACCTTAGACAGAAAGTGATAGTACAATGGAAAAACAGGGAAGAAAGTGGGAACAGGTCACATTGCCACGGGCCTCAGCTCATATTTCTAACCCAAACCCCAAAGTAAAGAAGATAAGCTCTGCATCTTACCTGCTCCTTTTGAATCTCCTCCTTCTCATTATAGTAGGTTAGTTCCAGGGCTCCGCTAAACTTCAGGGTAGAACAAGAAAATTACCTCAGCCCATGCTGTTCACTCCTACCATGTCCCATTGTGAACCCCATAAAAGCTGAATATGGAGATTTGTCATCTTCCCAGTCTCTAGGGTCTACCCTCTCCTTTCAACTGCTGCTATTTTCTCTATAGCTTAACTCCTTTTTAGCTCTGGTCTTGATTATTAGGACAACATTCTGGTTCTTTTTACTTCCTCCAGTCTCAGCCACTCAAATCATTGCTTGACACTATTTCAAAACTCACATTCCTGAAGTAGATAGCTGATCTCTACAACACCTCGCAAAATTATTTGAAAATTTCTCAACTAAATAAAGAATACGGTCGAAAATCCTCAACTTCATATGCAATTCTTACCCAGCTCTCCCCGCACGTCCCTGCCCACTACCAATATATACTCCACTGTGGCCAATTAAATTCACAAACCTGACTTGCATTTAGTCATCTGACGCTACTCTCACACTTTTCCCAGAGCTAGGATATCCTCCCACAAGTATCTACTTCTCTTCTTGTGGTATATGTTTCCCCTCTCAGCTGAACTTCAGCTTGATTTTAAAATATCCTAAGCTGGTCTCCAAGACTACTTAGCTTCAGGTGATAAGGCTTAGCTCAGCACTTTGGATATCCACATAAAACTATCTTTAAACTTTTGTTAAATTTATCTTCTTAAATTAGGAAACTTGACTTTTTTATATACATACAAGACCAACAAATACTCTGTAATAAATATTCAGTTTCTAAGAGACCTGTAACTAAGACTTTTCCATTTATTTGCCTGGGTGCTCTGAATGATAAATCTTTTATCAAAAATAGATCTGTGGGTAAGACAAATTGCTCCATAATACTTTCACAATGAAAACTTATCCAAGTCAGATCTAGCCCCAAATATCAATTCCCTGTGCATTTGTATTCTGACGAACCTATCACAGTGACCTATTTTCATACCAGTGACTAAGTTAAGAATGTGATTGCTTTTGAAAGAAACTGAAATAAAAATTCCAAGAGTGGTATTAGGATAAATGAATAAATCAAACATGATTTTCTGCAAACACAAGTTCATAATATAAGCCTGCTAAAACATTTGTGTATTTTCAGAATGGGAGGAGGTGTTTGATGTTATAAGTCCATTGTGACTGAATAAAAAATTACAGACCAGTTCAGTCTTTTTAATGGCATTATGGGTGCTTACTGATTTTTTGCTAATGGTTACTGATTAAACAAAATTTAAAACATAAACGTTTGCTGGATCCTGTGAAAATCTCTTTTCCTCAAATACTTTCATTTATTTAACAATTATATATGAAGAACACATTCTGTGTGCTGAAGGAATTCAGAGTATGCCACCTCAAAATATTCCACTTTGACCCAAGGATTATTTTGAGCTGAAAGCAATTGAGAAAAAGCAGACAAAGAGCAAACTCTCTGCCCTCACCTTTTCTACAAGGAAGGGCAAGATGATTTTTAATTATAGGAGACAATTCTAGACTCTTAACCCAAAGATGTTCCAGAAGAATCTACATAACAAAATCTTATTAAAACAACCCTTATCTTCCATTACTTTCCTCATGTATTTACAGTTTGCTACCCCTAAAAGCCTATTTTTCTTTGTCTTGTCCCTTGTCTACAAATTTACTCTTCTTTGTTAAAATGCTACATAAACCCAAGTTCCTACCACCCCTTTGAATTACACAATGCATGCATTAATAAACTTGTTTGTTTTTCTCTTGTAATAAGTCTTTTGTCAATTTAATTTACAGGGAATGAACCTAAGGAAGTAGAGAGAAAAAGGTTTCTTATCCCTTATTTACAGTTTCAAGAACTTAAAATAAACACAATGCTTGTCTTCAAGGATCCTAGATTCTAGTGAAGGACAATTAAACAGATCATTATGATATAAAAATAATTTAGAAGTTAAAAAAAAAGGAAGCACAGACAGGCACAATGATGCGCATTTGTAGTCCCACCTACTCCAGAGACTGAGGAGAGAGGATCCCTAAACACAGGAGTTCAGATCCACCCTGGGCAATACAGTGGAAACCTCATCTCAAAAAATAATAGTAATGGTAAGGAAAGAAAGTTTTTTTTTTTTTTTTTTTTTTTTTTTTTTGAGAAGGAGTCTAGCTCTTTCGCCTAGGCCGGAGTGCAGTGGCTCTACCTTGGCTCACTACAAGCTCCGCCTCCTGGGTTCATGCCATTCTCCTGCCTCAGCCTCCTAAGTAGCTGGGATTACAGGCGCCCGCCACCGTGCCCGGCTAATTTTTTTTGTATTTTTAGTAGAGACGGGGTCTCACCGTGTTAGCCAAGATGGTCTCGATCTCCTGACCTCGTGATCTGCCCGCCTCGGCCTCCCAAAGTGCTGGGATTACAGGCGTGAGCCACCGCGCCCGGCCGGAAAGAAAGTTTTTTAAAAGGCAGGCAATTAAATTAGACTTAAAACGACAAGAAAGTCAGTGGGCTAACACAGGATCATAGAGATAGCCAGTCTTGACCCCTCCAGACTTTACGTTCCTACTTATTTATAGCAAAGGCAGAGAATAGGCCATTTTATTCGTGGAAATAATGTAAATTACCTAAAAAAATTCAACAGGATTAAAATCCAATAGTAAGACTACAGAAATATTTAATGTCATTAATTTATCTTTTGTGTTTGTTGTTCATTTATTCATATCTTTGACAAAAGCTTTTGACCAGCAATTTTGCACCAGGTTTGTATGCAGTTATGGGAGATTCGTAGGAAAGTTATACAGGTTCCATACTGCAAGTTATTTAAAGTCTTGTAGAACTTCAAGTCAGTTTTCATGACATTACCATGTTTGAAAAATGGGAACAATTTGATTTAGGTAGGTACCTGAATATAAATGTGAATCACAGAATCTTAGGGTCAGTCACCTAGTTGAGAAACACCCTTATGGTTAAAATATCTTTTTTTTTCTTTTTTTTTTTTTTGGAGACAGAGTCTTACTCTGTTGCCCAGGCTGGAGTGCAGTGGCTCAATCTCGGCTCACTGCAAACTCCACCTCCCAGGTTCAAGCAATTCTCTGCCTCAGTCTCCTGAATAGCTGGGATTACAGGCACCTGCCACCACGCCCAGCTAATTTTTGTATTTTTACTAGAGACCGGGTTTCACTATCTTGGCCAGACTGGTCTTGAACTCCTGACCTCATGATCTACCCACCTAGGCCTCCCAAAGTGCTGGGATTACAGGTGTGAGCCGCCGCACCCGGCCTACAATATCTGTTATAATAATTCACATTTGTATAGTATGTCATAAGAGTGGAAAACTCCTAAGCTTTTAAATATTTGATTTCATTTTATCCCCAAAACAATATTGTGATATTGGTAAAGCAAATATTAACTCACAAAGAGGGAGAGTACGACTCCAAAAGATAAAATTACAATTTTTTTTTTAAAAAGGAACAGAACTATGATATGAACTCAAACTCAAGATTTTAATCCAATATGTGTTCTATTACCACTCAATCCTTTAAAGGTCACACCTTTAAAATGGATATATCGCAGATCCCACCATCACCTAGATTCTATCTCTCTCACACACACACAGTTTCAATCATGCACACAGAGTCAATTATACACAATTGCTAAAACATGAAATTCTGAATTGCAAGTCTTTGCAATGACTCCCACCTTAAAATACAATACATCATTTTATAAGGAAGCCTCCCTCCTTTTCTATCCTTGTCCAAAACCAATCAATTAAACACCAGAGTCAAGATAACTTTGGAAATTCCAGGCAATTCTGAACTACCAGTTGATTTCTAGGAGATTCTACTATGCTGTCTTAGTTAGAGCCTTTCTATGTCTCACCTGAATTATCCCAGCTTATTCCTACGCAACATACTCCAGTTGAAACCACTCAATCACAAGTATAGCTGAACTCAATTCAAACATTTTCTAAATTACACCACAGTCTCTCCTGATTCCGTCCCTTTGCACATGCTTTCCTCTGTCTGCAATGCTATTCCCTTCCCTGAGTATCTGGTTTATTTAAAAGTTACCTCTTCGGTTGCTTCTGGGGACTTCGTCAAAAATTTTTACCAAGGCCAATGTCAGGAAGAGTATTTCCTAGATTGTCTTCTAGGATTTTTAAAGTCTTACTTTTTTTTGAAGGGTTACATTTGAATCTCTTATTCCCTTTGGATTAATGTTTGTACATTGTGAAAGGTGGGGGTCAAGCTTCAGTCTTCAGCATATGGCTAGCCAGCTATCCCAGCACTATTTATTGAATAGGGATTCCTTTCTCCATTGCTTGTTTTGGTCCACCTTGTCAAAGATCATACAATTGTAGGTGCATGGCTTTATTTCTGAGTTTTCTATCCTGTTCCATTGCTCTATGTGTCTGTTTTTGTACCAGTACCAAGGAATTGCAACAAAAACAAAAATAGTTAAGTGGGACCTTATTAAACTAAAAAGCTTCTGCACAGCAAAATAAACTGTCAACAGAGTAAACATCCTACAGAATGGAAGAAAATATTCACAAACTATGCATTGAACAAATCCAGAATTTGTCCTATGCAAGAACAAATATCCAGAATCTGTAGGGAACTTAAATCAACAAACAGAAAGCAAATAACTCCATTAAACAATGAGCAAAGGATATCACCAGACACTTCTGAAAAGAAGGCATACAAGAAGCCAAAAAAATCTGAAAAAATACTCATTATCACCAATCATCAGAGAGATACAAATCAAAACCACAATGAGATATGATCTCACACCAGTCAGAATGGCTATTATTAAAAAGTCAAAAAACAACAGATGATGATGAGGCTGTGGAGAAGAGGGAACACTTATATACTATTGTTGAGAATGTTAATTAGTCCAGCCATTGTGGAAAATCGTCTGACGATTTCTCAAAGAACTTAAAACAGAGCTACCATTTGGCCCAGTAATCCCATTACTAGGTATATACCTAAAAGAAAATAAGTCACTCTACCAAAAAGACACATGAGCTCATATGTTCCTGGATGCACTATTTACAATAGCAAAAATACAAAATCAACCCAGGTGCCCATCCATGGTAGATAAGATAAAGAAAATGTAGTACATGTATACCACGGAATACTATGCAGCCATGAAAAGAATGAAATCATGTCCTTTGCAGCAACGTCGATGCATTTGGAGGCCACAGTCCTAAGCTAATTAACACAACAAACCCAAATAGCAGAAAACCAAATACCACATCTTCTTACTTATAAGTGGAAGCTAAACACTGAGCACACGTTAACATAAATATGAGAACAATAGATGCTTAAGACTACTAGAGAGGGAGGCAAGGAGCACGCATGGGTTGAAAAACTACCTGTCAGGTACCATGCTCATTACCTGGGTGATGGAATCTGTACCCCAAACCTCAGCATCACACAATATCCACATGTAACAAACCTGCACATGTACCCCCTTGTATCTAAAATAAAAGTTGAAATTTTAAGAAATAAAAGTTACCTCTTCATAAAAGCTTTTTCTGACACCTCTGGTCTCTAGGCTAGATTATATACTCCACTTCTGTGCTCTCTGAGTTTAATTCTCTTATAACACTTTCATTACAATATTTTTCCATATATTAGTACTTCTTTAGTCTCTGTCACTAGGGTATAAACTCCTTGAAGACAGAGAGAACTAGGTCATTTATCACAACTCCAGTGCCTAACATACTGTAGGATGGTCAAAATAGAATCCCAAAATCAGGACATCAGCATGGCCGTGTTCTCCCTGAGGGTTCTAGAGGAGGATATTTTCTTGCATTTCCTAGCTTCTGGTGGTTGCCAACAATCCTGATGTTCCTTTCCTTGGAGACGCATCACTCTAATCTCTGACACCGTTATCAGGTGGCATTCTCCCTGTGCGTCTATATCTAAATTCCCATCTCCTTATAAGCAGTAGCCATTAAGTTAGGGCCCACTCTAATCTAGTATGACCTCAATTAACTAGATTACATCTACAAAGACCTTACTTCCAAATAAGGTTACATTCACAGATTTTTGGGTGGACATGCATTTCAGGGAAATGCGATTTCACCTAGTACACTATGTTTCAACTGGAGAGAGGAGAATCTGACATTCTGCATTTGGGGAACAGTACCCAAGCAACCAACCCAGCTATATTTGATTTGACATCCCGGGTCACTGCCTTATTTATGAAACAGGAAATTCCCACAGGAAATTACAACTGCTTTTTGTCTTAATTTGGAGAGTTTATTCATTCATTCATCCACTCATCCATCACATATTTATGAAGTACCTTTAACATACTAGTGGTATGGATATAACAATAAACAAAGCATACAAAAATCTCTGCCCTTGTGAAGCTTACCTGTGAGCAGTGGGGGGAGACAGATAAAGAAATATGTAAAACTCTGCACATGATATCAAATTTTGGTAAGTTCAGTGGAAACATATTAAGCAGGAAATGCAGATAGGAAAGTTGAATGGGGTTGGAATTGTTACACTGTTTAACGTGGTGACTAAAGAAGGCTCCACCAAGAAGGTGCTATTTAAGAATCTGAAGAGGTAAAGGAGTTAGCTTTGTGGATATTTAGGAGAATATAGTTCTAGGTAGTAGAAACAAATGCGAAGGCCCTAGAGTAGGAGTGTGCCTGGGGAGTTAGAGATAAGCAAGGAGGCCAGGGTGATGACTACAAAGCTAAGAGGAGAGCAGTAGGAAATAGGGCCTGGGGGGTAATGGAGGATAGCACAGAGATCAGGATGTTCTTCCTCTCTCCACTACCAACTAAATGGTCATTGCAAGATGCCATGTTCCTAGTTTCTACATAGGGTACATTTTGAGCTCCTAAGAGACAAGTTTATTATATCAAATAGAAAATATATATATATAACTTTATTTCACAAAAATGAAATGCTATGCTCATTAAACATTAAAATTCAAGTAATTTTAGTGTCCTTCATCTGTCTGCCTTATAATTAGGAAACTAGAAACAATGTAGGTATCTGGATTATAATAAATAGATCTTTATGTTTAGATAAGTTATACTTCTCATGTTAAAAAATACTTTGTATGTTACCATATCACTCTATATATGACACTTGATTTATCACAATTTGTCTTGGCAAAATAACTATCAAACTATTTTATTTAAACAAAAAGTTGATTCCCTAGTTCCCTTCAGTCTTGTCTAGATTTTCGGGATACTGTTAGATTCTCATTTGGTGCTACCTTATGAGAGAATTTGATAGAAAATGGCCTACTTAATAAAAAGTCAAACTTTCTTCTTTTTTTTGAGACAGAGTCTCACTCTGTCGCCCAGGCTGGAGTGCAGTGGCGCAATCCCAGCTCACTGCAAGCTCCGCCCCGCCAGGTTCACGCCATTCTCCTGCCTCAGCCTCCCAAGTAGCTGGGACTACAGGCGCCTGCCACCATGCCCGGCTAATTTTTTGTATTTTTAGTAGAGACGGGGTTTCACCGTGTTAGCCAGGATGGTCTCGATCTCCTGACCTCTTGATCCATCCGCCTCGGCCTCCCAAAGGGCTGGGATTACAGATGTGAGCCACCGCGCCCAGCCTCAAACTTTCTTTTCTAAAAACTCATTCGATCAGAGAATATTAGACAGATAGACATAGAATATTAGACAAATAGAATATTAGGGCTTCCTCATAGGAAGACACTCTCTGTTGAACATTGTGACCTCTACATGTCTGTACTATAACTCAGCATCTTGTGCAAAATTATCACCTTTTCAATTAATGTTTTGTTTAAATCCAATAATTTACATTTTTATGGTGATCTCAAGCTTACAAAGCTCTTTGCCAAGGTAACAAACTATTTTTAAGAGAACAGTGTTCAAAGTCAAAGCACATGCATGTCTCATTTAATATTCACATCAACCTTATGAGATAAGAATTATGATCTTTATTTTGCAGTTGAGGAAACTGAAGCTCAAAGAGAAGTAGTGGTTTATCCAAGGTCGTATCTGGTAGCAAAATAAGATTCAAGACCATTTGTGCCTGACTTGAAAGCCTTTGCTCTGAAACTCTGGACTCTAGCACCTATTTCACATTTTTATTTTGTGTAATTTTCCCAAAAACCCTGTGAAATATATATGATATCCAAAATACCCAGAATACATTTTCTTTCTTTCTTTCTTTTTTTTCTTTCTTGAGACAGGGTCTCACTCTGTCAGCCAGGCTGGAATGCAGTGGCACAATCTCGGGTCACCACAATCTCCGCCTCCCGGGTTCAAGCTATTCTCCCACCTCAGCCTCCCCAAGTAGATGGGACTACAGGTTGCTCCACCACACCCAGCTAACATTTCTTTTGTTTGTTTGTTTGTTTTTAGTAGAGATGGGATTTTACCACATTGGCCAGGCTGGTCTCTAACTCCTGACCTCAAGTGATCCACCTGCCTTGGCCTCCCAAAGTTCTGATATTACAGGCATGAGACACTGGGCCTGGCCCCAGAATACATTTTCAAAGAGGTTAAATAATATATCCTAAGTCATAGACCCATTTAGTGGTAGATCCATTCATTTATTCATTCATTCATTCAACAAACATTTAGGAAGTAACTACTCCACTAAGCAATGAGCATTAATGGTGAGAAAATACCCACTCTTCTGGAACTTACAGTCTAAAGAGAGGGAATTTTAAAATAACTAACAATTATTAAGTGCTTATTATGAGTCAATTACTATTCTAAGCATTTCACTGGTATTGCCTCATTGGAAATTCAGAACAGCCTCATATGATAGTATTTTAGATAAGGAAAGTGAATCTCCAAAGAGGTTAATTGGACCAAGGTCCACATATTGTAAAGACTGATTCAGGCTTTGAATCCAGGCAATCTAGACCCAGAAACTATGCTTTTAACTACTCTGCTATGTTTGTTCTTGAGATAGAAAATAAACAAATACATTAAATAATTAAAGTTGTAATATGGATTCCTTGCTGAATTACAGCTTTCATTGTACCACATTGCCTTCTGAGATTTTTTTTTCCCCAGCTAGTCCTATGGTAGCTTCCCTGGAGCCCCAGTTGTCAACTAACAAATGGGTCAAGTTAGTTTGGCAGTGACATGAGCAGACACTACCTTTATCACTTCCCTTCTTCCACTCAACAGTTTGTAAGAACCCAGAATGCCTGGCATTAGTGAGCATTTCAGATTTCTCAGTGCCGGCACAGACAAGCAACCATTCCAAAGCTGGAAACTAAAGAAGCAGTAAAGGAAGGCAAGAGGACAAGGAAGGCAGGATTGAGTGTGCCAAGCAAATCGAATGGCAAGAAAGAAACTTTGTTTGTTACTAATTTTAATAACAAATCAGAGTTTATCACCTATAAGGTATAATCTATTAAAAGTAGCTATTAAATAAATCAGAATTTATTACCTATAAGGTATAATCTATTAAAAGTAGCTATTAAAATGGTATTAAAAAGAACCATTTAGAGTCTTTAAGGACATAGGAGTAAACAGCAATGCCATAAGAATTTCCAAACTTGGAAATGCAAGAAGCACCTGCAACAGATTGGTCCTTTCCTAGAAGAAGAGATGAGAAGATTGCAGTGATATCCAAAACAAAAACAACAAACAAAAACCATAATAGACATCTAGAAGGATGGGCACAGTGGCTTACACCTGTAAATCTCAGCACTCTGAGAGACTGAGCTGTGCAGATGGCTTGAGTCCAGGAGTTCCAGACCAGCCTGGGAAACATGGTGAAACCCATCTCTATTTAAAAAATTATATATATATATATAGCGAGGCATGCTGGTGCATGCCTGTGGTCCTGGCTACTCAGAAGCCTACCGGGAGGATCACTTAAGCCTGGGAGAAAGAGGTTGCAGTGAACTGAAATAGTGCCACTGCACTCCAGTTTGGGCAATAGAAGGAGACCTGCTGTTTTTTTTTGTTGTTGTTTTTGTTTTTTTTAAAAGAAAGTCTAGAATACAGGAGAAAATGCACTACAAGCCTTACTAAAACATCTGGACCACCTCACTTTGGCCATCAAGAAAATTTAGAAAGCACTTGTAATACCAAGTTTGGATGTTTGGATTAGGGTAAGGGTAAGAATTAAGAGGACTTAACCAACGCTCAAGTCACACCAAATAAACATTCTAAGTAAAATGTGTGCTTACAATACCAAGTCAAGATAAATCTCTCTGCTACCCTTACAACTGGATATTGTGCAGGGGTTATAAAGAGGATTCTGGGACAGACTGCTTGGGTTAAAATGCATTTCTACTTTAAAAAAAAAATGCGACCTTGGTAAATTATAGAATCTCTTTGTACCTTAGTTTTTACATCTTCAAAATGGGAATAATTTTATTACCTAGCACTTAGTTTTATTCTGATTATTAAATAAAATTAATCTATATAAAACATTAAGAATAACGCCTAACATATGCACAGTGATACATCAGTGTTTGAGATTATTATGCTGCTAAAAGCCTCTCCCATATGAATTTCTAGAGCTACAATTGTTTTAAGGACATAATAATTGACAGAAATCAGGTGTAGGGTAAGAAGCAACAGGGGAGGGGAAAGAATAATTTTTGAGTTCATGATCAGAGTAGGTCTCATGTTGCTTATAAGTACACTTTAGACTTTTTCAGAGGCATGGAAACAAACATATTTTGTTTAATACAAGTTGACAATACTTTCTCCTTCTCTCCTCATTCTGTTCTTAAGTCCTTATCTCTGCCATTGAGGTGTAGGAGACTGAGCTGTTTCTCCTGGCTGTACTGATTAGTGGTTCTCCAGACAAAACACTGTTACTGTCCAGGCTGTTTAAACTTAGTGAAGAATAACTAAAATCAAATATTAGCAGAAATGTTGCTGGAAAATATTTTTTGAAGTGTGACATGAAAGCTTTCATCAAAACTCTTAGTAATAAGTCATTATCTATGGTTGATAGGGTTATGAATGATTTATATTTTCATCTTCTTTTTTTGTATTTTCAAAAATGTATAATAAATCAAAATTTCTTTTATGATTAGGAAAATAAACAATTACAAATCTTAAAGAGTTTAAAAGAGCAAGACACAAAGTCAAATCTTAGAGTTTAAAAGAGCAGTTTATATGTGATTAACATAATCATGTAAAATAAGCAAGCAGACAAAACTGTGTTTAGAGAAAGTACTGAAAGGAAAATAGTATAAACAACAATTTCTCATTGGATAATGTTACCCTACCTTTTATTTTTGTTTATTTTATAAGTTTTCAATAAATAACATGTGGTACTTTCATTAGAGAAGAGTGCCAACTAATTTCAATTAAAACATAAAACCTCAAGCAGGTTTATCTTAGGTGTTTGAAATACAAGTCTTTGTTTTTCTTCTTGCCTAAATTAGGCTTTAAATTTGGTGGAAAATTATTTCCTGATCAGACTATAAATGAAAATAAATTGAGCGGTAGAGGAAACAGGCGCTGTCATGGAACGATGGAGTAAGAAAAAAAAAAAAAGCACAAGTTATTTATGGTTTCCAGCCTCTTCCAGGCTTTCAGCACTGCCCAGCAATCCTTTCAGTTGTCTCTTCTCAGCTATTTCTCCTAGACCCTAAAGTGGCTATTATAAACCTCCATCACGCTCATCAAGATCCTGTCCCAGCCCAATCACCTCTCCGCAGATGACCTTGCTACCTACTTCATCAAGAAAATAGAAGTCATAAAGCACAAACTTCCCGATCTTTCCTTCTCCAGCTTCTATCTTCAAGGTCACACATACATTAAAATCTTAACCTAAGTTTATCTCCTCTCCTCCAGGGAAGGAGAGGTAGCTATCCCTCTTTCTTTCCAAAGTTAACTTTCTTCTCTTACGCTTCTGGTCCCAGTTTCTTTTGTACTTTCCCTTTGTTGTTACTTTATTTCTTTCTCTCCACTGACTTCTGCCCTCCATACTATCTCTGAGTTCTGTCTCCTCCTTATGGCACTGCTTCCTCTTTCCTTTTCTCTTCTGTCTCTTTATTTTTCAACCCAAAGCATTCCAATGTTGACTTGAAGCAGATATTCTGCCGCCACTCCAGAGGTAGTCCCAAACATCCCTATAGCTTCTTCAGCATCTACCTCTACATTTCTGACTCCCATTTCTCCATCTCAAATCACAACCACTCTTCTTAGCTCCCAAACCATATTCCTAAACACTTACATCTGAATGTCATACAGATACTTGTTAATATGTCCAATATTGAGCTCATCCCTACTACCATGGAACTTGTTCCTTCTCTGTATTACCTAGCTCCCCAATGCCATCACCAACTAGACGCTTATTGTAGAAACTTCTGAATTATCTCTGATTCCTTCCTTATCTCCTTCCTTTAATCAAAATTCAATTTCCAAATTTCGATCTCCAAAATATTTCTTGAGTTCAATCACTGCTCTGCATATCCATAGTGACATAATTGTTATATTTAACAATATATGTGTTATAATTGTTATAATAAATATAATAATATTGTATATTATAATAATATAATAATATAATTGTTATATTTAACAATATATGTAGAGCACATTTATTAGACATGTGGGTGGATGGATGGATGGATGGATGCATAGATGGTTGCATGGATGGATAGATAAATGTAAAAAATAGGGAGAAGGCTATAAGACAAACCAGGATGTTGTGCGTAATCATTCACAACAAATCTATATGAAAAATTTTGTTATTCACCTAAGTTTCACATTTGAATATGTTAGGACAAAACACCAGCTACTCAGGAAGCTGAGGCAGGAAGATCACTTGAGCCCAGGAGTTCAAGGCTACAGTAAGCTATGATCGCGCCACTACACTCTAGCCTGGGCAACAGAGCAAGACCCTGTCTTTAAAAAAGAAAAGAAAAAACATACAGACACAATAACAGAAAGTGAATAAATATGCAATGAATTCAAAATGTGGAAAATGGGGTAGATACATTGGAGAGGTTGTTAAAATAATCAACTAGAAGACATGATGTGTTGGAGAGAAGCGTGATTCCTCTAAAATGAATTCAAATTTAACACAACAGAAAAAGAGAATGATGTTATTCACCAGTCCTGAAAATCCCTATCTCATCACCTGAAATTCTGAAAACTTCCTTGCTTGTACCTTATCCCTGCTCTTTTAGTGAAGGAGCTTACCCCATAGATTGTTCAGAGCTAGAGCTGAGTTATTAACCAAAGATACTGTCTGTGGTAGTTTAAAAACAGGTACCTTTTATATCAGAGTTAAAGTCTTTGGTGAAGCTTAAATTCTTAGTTAATGTTACAATTAGACATCTTGGCTTCTTTCTCAAGCTGCTGCAAAAGACAGAATGGTATCAAGGAGGAGAGTCAGAGCAGGAATGACTGCAAGTGAAAACCATTCTCAAGGCCTGCCTTATCACAGAAAGAAAGGCAAAACTAGAAACTGAAATAAAACAAAAATAGCATCTATGAAAGGAAGATTACTGGGTCATCCTGGTGATAATCAGTCAGTTGAGGCTATTACCAGAACTCCTGAAGGTAGAAAAAATAAGCTAAGCTATAAATAAATGCTTTAAATAAACAAAATTATTTAAGTTATAAATAACGATTACCAGTTTGTAATCTAAAATCAAGAAAAAAATTTTAATAAAGAAAAAGAAAAAGTCTTGTAAGTATTCCTGTCATAGGCTTAATGGATAATAGTTTTTGGTTTGTTGTTCCCTTAACAATACACAATGGTTATTTCTATAGTCACTCATCAGATATACAACTATTTAAAAATAAATAGGAAAAGATCTGGATGGTAAAGATCTTTCTGAATACCTCAAGGGAACACTAACAGGGCAAAGAAAACTCACTGATATAAATCTAGTACCAAAAATGAGCAAATAAATCTGTAAGTATTTTCTATCTGCCTTGCATAATTCTTTGTTAGCCATCTTAAAGAACAGGGAGTTTAATCTTCACACTACAGCCAAAGTGATACCACAGAATGTATCAAACAATGTTTCTCCTCTGTTCAAAACCCCCTCCAATGGCTTCCCATCTCATTCAGAGAAAAATCCAAGTCCATGTGGAAGCATCCATGATCATATATGATAGCTTCCTACCACCTACCTGGCCTCATCTGCTACTACTCTGTCCATCTCTTATTCATCCTCTAGCCACACTCTTCTCCTATTTATTTCTAGCCACATTATTAACCCATCTATCTGTATTTATCAGGTACACTCCTGATGCAGCAACATCACACATGTTGTCTCTACCCAGGACAATCTTCCCCCAGGCACCAGAAACTGGTACCTTACTTTCTCCAGCCAGTGTAAATTACATCTTGGATATGCTTTCCTTTACTACTCCTCAATGAGATTTCCTAAATATCTTTATTTTTTTCTCTTACGTGTATCACTACCTGGCACACTCCATAATTATTTGTTTATTTATTTTCTGTTCCTCATATCCTTTCTCCTAGGAGTTCAATTCACAGTTGAATCTTCAGGGCCTAGAATAGTAGCTAGTGCATAGTAGAAGCTCAGTGAAAATTTATGGAATAACTAACTAGTAAAGGCTAAAGTATGATGAGGCCCCCAGGAAGAGCTAGCAAGTTCTGCTTTATGCCTGAGTTGTTGCCTACAAGAGAAATAGGAAGGATGCCAGATAGCAAAGGGGATTCAAAACAGAGGAACAGTATTTCACATGATAGAAATGTTTGAGAAGAATCATGGAAGCAAGCATAAGAGAGAACACTTCAGAACTAGTTAAAGCCAATGAAGCAGGGAAATACATATTTTAGAATGCTTCCCATTTAAGCTCAGGTTTAATCTTTTTAACTTTTGTTGGTAATTCCTTCACCAAGGGTTCAAGATATCTGAAGTAGTTTAGTTTTCCTTTATCATTATGAAAGTTACCTCACTACCTCTGATCATACTTTTGCATTTAAGCCTACCGTGTTTGATATTAATATAGCTACTTAGCTTTTCTCTTCTTTTTTTGATGGCTCTTACATAGCTTATCCTTTTTTATATTTTTATGGCTACCCTATTGGCTTATTTATCTTTAACTTTTTTCTTATAAATGGCATATATATGGGTTTTGATATTTTAGCCAATCTGACAATCTCTGACTTTTCATTGTCATTTCCTATCCTATTTATATTAATGTAATTATTATTATAGTTGGATTTAAGAATGCCATTTTGCCATTTGTTTTCTATTTGTTTCATCTATGTATCTTTTTTTAACTTCTTGTGTTATTTTGGCTTTAAATAATATATATAGTATTTTATTTTATCTCTTTCATTGGCTATTTTCCTATACCTTTTTTGGTATTTTTAGTGTTTATTTTAGGAATTATAATATGCATCCTTAAATTATCACTGTCCACACTGAATTAATGTTATACCACTTCACATACGTCACATATAAGAAGCTTACAACTGTACACTTCCATTTACCCTCTTTCTGTCTTTACTGCTTTTGTTTTCATATGTTGTATACATATCTTATAGATCAACAACATAATTTTTTTTTTACTTTAAAGAGTCAGTTGTTGAGAAAATTTTTGCAATCTATCCATTTGACAAAGGGCTAATATCCACAATCTACAAAGTACTTAAACAAATTTACAAGTAAAAAAACCAAACAACTCCATCAAAAAGTGGGCAAACGATATGAACAGACACTTCTCAAAAGAAGACATTTATGTGGCCAACAAACATATGAAAAAAAGCTTATCATCACTGGTCATTAGAGAAATGCAAATCAAAACCACAATGAGATACCATCTCACGCCAGTTAGAATGATGATCATTAAAAAGTCAGGAAACAACAGATTCTGGAGAGGATGTGGAGAAACAGGAATGCTTTTACACTGTTGGTGGGAGTGTAAATTAGTTCAACCACTGTGGAAGATAGTATGGTGATTCCTCAAGGATCTAGAACCAGAAATACCATTTGACTCAGCAATCCCATTAGGGGGTATACACCCAAAGGCTTATAAATCATTCTATTATAAAGACACATGCACACATATGTTTACTGCAGCACTGTTCACAATAGCAAAGACTTGGAAGCAAACCAAATGCCCATCAAGGATAGACTGGATAAAGAATATGTGGCACATATACACCATGGAATACTATGCAGCCATAAAAAGGATGAGTTCATGTCTTTTGCAGGGACATGGATGAAGCTGGAAACCAGCATTCTCAGCAAACTAACACAGGAACAGAAAACCAAACACCACATGTTCTCACTCATAAGTGGGAGCTGAACAATGAGAACACATGGACACAAAGAGGGGAGCATCACGTCGGGGCCTGTCAAGGGGTGGGGAGCTAGAGGAGGGATAGCATTAGGAGAAATAACTAATGTAGATGATGGGTTGTTGCTTGCAGCAAACCACCATGGCAAGTGTACACCTATGTAACAAAATTGCACGTTCTGCACATGTACCCCAGAACTTAAAGTATTTTTTAAAAAATGCATTGACAAAGACTGTTAACTAAATGTTAACAATGGCTATCTCTTGGGGGTAGGATTACAAATGATGTTTTTTTCTTCTTGCTAATCTGAATTTTCTAAATTTTATACATTAAATTTTCACAATAAATAAAGCATTTTCACATACCCACATGCTCACAATTTTTGGTGATTTTTATTCTTTGTGTAGATCTAAGTTTATATCTTGTATCATTTCCTTTTATTCTGAAAAACTTCCTTCAACGTGTCTTAGTACAAGTATGCAGATGTTGAATTATCTCATATTCAGTTATTTAAATAAACATATTTATATATTATATAAATATATATTTATATTCATTTTGAAAGACATGTTTATGGATATAAAATTCTAGGATGACTTTTTTCTTTCACCATTTTAAAGATGTAGTTTTTTTCATACTTGCATTGTTTTACATAAGTCAGCAGTATTCTTCGTAATTCCCAGTTTATAATAAGACTTAATCTGACTATTCCTAAGATTTCTCTTTATCTTTGGTTTTTCAGCAATTCAAGCATGGTTATGATTGATGTTCATTAAGCTTCTTGGATATGTGGTGCTATGGTTTGGATGTTTATTCCTCCCAAAATTCATACTGCAACTTAATCCCCAATGCAATAGTATTAAGAGGTGAGGCCTTTAGGTCATGAAGGTCATTCCTTATGAGTGGAATTAGCACCCTTATAAAAGGGTTTCGGGGAGTTTGATAGTCCCATTTGGCCCTTTTGACCTGCTCCTCTTCCACCATGTGAGGATACAGCGATAAGACACCATCTTGGAAGTAAAGAACAAGCCCTTACCAGATACCAAATCTGCTGGGACTTTGATCCTGGACTTCCTAGCTACCAAAACTGTGAGAAATAAATTGCTACTATTTATTAGTTACCAAGTCTATTTTGTTATAGCAGCAGAAGTCGACTAATACATGTAGGTTGATATTTTTAATAAAATTTGGGAAACTATTAAACTATTATTTCACCAAAAAAAATTTACCCATTTTTTCTTACCTCTCCTGTTGGGCCTGCAATTACACATCTATTAGACTATTTGATGTTGCACCAAAAGTTATTTAGGCTTTTTTGTTATAAGTTGTCTTTCTCTATGTACTTCAGTGTGGATAGTATATTTTGCACTGATTTAAGTTCACTGATATTTTCTTCTGCAGCATCTACTCTGCTGTTAAGCCCATTCAGTTAACTTTTTATATCAAGTATTGTGCTTTTAAAATCTAGAATATCTACTTGGTTCTTTTTGAAGGTTTCCCATTTCATGGCTGGGATTTTCCACCAACTATTCAATCACTAAGGCCATCTTTTCCTTTACATTATTAAACATATTTATAATAGCATTTTAACAACCTTGTTTGCTAATCCTAATATTTCTGTCACCAGTCCCTATTGACTATTTTTTTCATGGTTTTCTCATATCTAGTGATTTCTTAAAGTAGCTGGCCATTGTAGATGCTACATTGTTGACATCATCAGAGGGATGAGTTTCATTCTGGCAGGCAGCTAACTTACTAGCACATTAGCTTTATCCTATCAAGACTTCTTTAAAGACTCTGTTAGGGGATGTCTAAGGCAATCAATCAAAGGCTGGAGTAGGCCTCCCCCAAAGGCATGAATTTTGGGGGATGTCAGCCCAATGACTAACATGTTCAGCAAGGTCCTTCTGCTCTAGCTCATAAAAATTCCAACGTCACCCAGAACGGTGCAAACTCCAGAATCTCTATGCAGCTCACAAATATTTAGTTGCTGCCAAACCTCATCAAATTTCACCCTGCACTCATGCATCTTATTGTTCAACAAGACCAGGTAGTATTTCCTATGCAGATTATTGGAGTTCCTTCTCCACACAGTTCTCTCTTATCTAGTATTTTACCTTGCAAATTTCACCCACCCTAGCAGCTGTAAGAGCCAATATTTCTTTCCTCCACCCATTAAGATTTTTGCTTTGTACCAAGCAACATGCTAAATACCAATAAAACTTGTCTTATATATTTTACTTGTTTCAGGGATCATGGTCTTATGTTGACTGTTGTTTAATGTCCAAAAACAGTTGCTTTATAACTTTTGTCCAATTTTTTAGTTGCCTATGGCATAAAAGTAAGTCTCATATACATTATTCCATCACATTTGAATAATATAATATCTTTTGATAATTTTTATTTTCATGAAAATTTTGGAATGAAATTAGTCCACTTCAGGTTATAGAAAATATTCACAAATGGCCTAATTGACAAAGGCAGTTATTATCGATCCATCAGAAAAGTCATATTTACTTTCTCTCAGAATAAAAGTCTGATTTAATTTTTAATTACAACAAAGGTATCAATATACCTTTCCACAAAAACAATCCTACATCTTCAAAGCAAATGATAGATAGAATAAGGCATTTCCATGAGTATGTCATCTGGACAAGCTAAGTACAAATACCTTCAATATTTCTTATAGATTCTTTCTTTGTTTTTCTCTCACAGTAGCAATTTACTTTTCATAATAGTCAAGGGATAAAAAGTCGTGGCATCATTCAGGAAAAATTGACATCACTCTCACTGTTTCACTCTAAAGCATACATGAATTCAGAATGTGACAATATTAGACAAAATAATTTATCTCAATTAACTTAATTTTCCCATAATAGGAAGATGCTTGACACATGGAAAGACAGGAAGCCCTATCACAGGTTTATGGGGAATTTAATTAATGGCACTTTGCAGACAGCAATATTTCCAAATGTACTTTTATTTGGTGACCCAGATGACAAGTCTCTAGATATGGAAGAAAGGTAAAACAGAAACTCCAGTTTGAAGATCTTGCTTCTGTATGGCCTTAATGCCTTTCTTTCCATGTGTTATGTTTAATTCTATTTCAAATTTTTTACTTTTTGTACCTGTGATTTCTTTTCGTTGCAATAGTTTGGTAGATTTCATGTGGTTTTTTTTTTTCTTTTGTTTTCCTTATAAGGAGAAAAGGCTTTATGCATGGGAATTCCTTTTGTTCTGACATATGGGTGATTTCTTGGTGCTATTTCCCACCTATTTCTGTCCCAGCTACAGGTTGAGGTCTGCATATTGTTTTTTTTTTCTTAGAGGCATACAAAGGGCAGGAGGAAAACTAAACTAAGCATATGTGGCGTCTTCAGAGTAAAATTGATCACTCTCTCTTCGGAGATTTTGTTAAACACCCTGTCCCAGGATTGACTTCTCCTAACTGTAATGTTATATTACGTGTGGTTTCCCTAAGATCCCTCATTTTTCACAAAGAGTCAGCCTCACTGTTCACTTCATGATTTTAGCTGTTTTACTCCATCAGCCATTTATAGCAGCCATTAATAATAAGAAGAAAAACATAAGGCTACCCACTCACTTGTGGGGATCTCTCCAGGTTTGGTCATATTAGTGAGAATTCTAAAAGTTTTGTCAACGTACTAATTCAATTTTACCAGAGATAAAGGGGACAGTGTTGTCAAGATAATGGGAAGGAGGGCTAGATACCATTAGAAGCCAAACTGTGCTGTGTCTCTCTATTCCACTTCGGATCCTTAATTTTTTTTTTTTTTTCACCTTGGATGCTAGTTTTTCAAGATTGCTGCATCAGATTTTGCACCTTTCCTTTTCTGGTGGTGGTGGCTGTTGTGACTATGTGTGTGTGAGTTTTAACTAGTTTTTGCTCCTGCAATTAGGTATTGAGAATGGGGAAATACGCGTTGCAGCTTTAATATGCCATCTTAAACTTGAAATATCTTTAATTTTCACAACAATCCTGAGAAATATCAGCTTGGCCATTTTAAAGTGCAGAGAGGTTACAAGTATTAATGAGAAGATGAAATAGGATTGCAAAGTTTTCATTCTTTAACAATATTAATTGTGTTCCTACTTTGTGCTATCCACTGTGCTGGGTAATGAGGATGCAGAAATGAACCAGAGAGATGTGGCCTCTGCCCTCACAGAGCTTCCCTCTAGTAGGGGAAACAGATATTTAAACTACGATTATAATACAGTAAAATATGTCCTATGATAGATGAAGGTACATCTAAAAACAGGGTCTAATATAAGGACAGTGAGAGCTTTTCAAGTTAATTAAATACAGAGTATATATGGATAATAACAGATGCTCAGAAAATGTTAATTTTCTTCCCTTCCTAAACTTCCAAATAACCACAAAACATAAAGGCACTCTGTATTGCCTACTCCTAGCATTGTTGGAAAGAGGCCATTATACAGTGTGCACAGAGTGTTTGTTATCTCTAGGTGTAGGCTGATGAGGACTAAATTCTGAGAGTGAAACCCAGGCCATGCAAACTAACGGCAGGAACTGCTATGCCAAATAGTTTAACCAAAGGGTTTAGTAATGCACCTGATCAACAGAGAGTGCCTAATGATCAATCTGAGTAGACAATTAAATGGGGCACCCATGGATATTAGAGAAAGAGAAAAATAATTTTCTCTGTTCTGTCTATCCATTAGAGTGGTAAGTCCATAACTCTGTGTACTAAGTGATATCTCATTTAAATGAAAACATATTCACCATAACACCTTGGGTTAAGACATTTGGCCTGGAAATCATGCCTCACGGTTGAAAGTAATTTTTTAAGTTCTCTCCCTTATGAATCAACCTTTTAAATCCAGCTATAGCCAATGATAAAATAACCTTTTTTATTTTAATGAAATTATTTATTCTGTTTTCTGTATTTGCATAGTGTCTTTTCATCAAGAGGGACAAAAATCACCAGAGACACAAATTAACCTTTCCAATGTCCCTATCAGACAGGAAAATTATCATGTTACTATATATGCATCTATCTCTATATATACTCATTCAGTTTCACAAATATTAGGGAAGACTAAAAACAATCGAACTAATTTAATGAAGACAATATTTTAAATAAACTCTCAATTTCAACTCAGGCAATAGAGCATGTAATAAGGCAGATGGACTAATTTCAAAATCAATATTGACCAGTATATTCAACCAGCAAACAGACGAAGAGAGCATTTTAAAATACTATTAAGTCATTAGCTGCAATTAATAATTCATTTCAAAAGTTTACAGTTTCAATTTTTAATAGCAAACAGTCAGAATTTTAAGTGCTTCTCAAATGTACCTATCAAGTAAAGATATTCTTGTTAAGTTGGTGGGAAATACAGATGTGCTTATATTGTGATATTGTGTGCCTATGTCCTTTCGTCCATCCTTTCATTCATCCATCCATCCATCCTTTCATTTATACATTAATCCAGCTATTCATGCATTTCCTCATTCAACAACTCCTTAGAGTCAATAATTATAGTAAGAAAAGTTTAGAAGTACAAGCAAAATTCATTTTTGTTTATATTGTTAGGAAAACCTTCCAAAGATAAACTGAAACCTAATGAATGAGTAGAATTTTAATAAGGGAGTAAGGGGAAGACGGGAACAGAAAGAGTTACATGTAGAATGAAAAGTCTGGACCAAAGAACAAAACTAGGAAAGAGTATGTTCAGGAAACAATGAGTCAATATAAGTAAGTTGACATAAGTATTTATGATTACTTTTAAGTATTTACAAGTCATTTAAGAAGATTTAAAGTAGAAAGTAGAATAGTAGGAAATACAGATGAAAAAGTGGTGAGGATCTAGATTTTTGAAGGCTTTGAATGCCAGAATAGATCACATAGAAATTATTTTATTGTCAGTGAGAAGCCAGTAAAAGTTGTTGAGGAATAAAATAATCAAAGGGTTACTTTTGGAAGTCTCTTGTAGGCAATGTGTAGAATATATTCTATGAAGCATTAACTAAAAGGAGACTTATCCAGTAGATAAAACACTGTGCATATATCGATTACTTGTATTTTAACACTTCTATAGTCAGGATGAGGGAAGGATCAAGCAGATAAGAGATGGCTTACTAAAAAAAGTTAAGTCTATATTCTAAGATCTTTACATGTATTAATTCATTTAATCTTCACAACAAACTATAAGGAAGATTATTAATCTCACTTTACAAATGAAGAAACTGTAGCACAGAGAATTCAAATCCATGCTGACTCAAAATCCAACACTATTTCTTAAAAAGCTGCCATTTGTCCAGTGCCAACTGCATTACTAATAGTTTGCTAGGACTTCTGTAACAAAACATCACAGACTGGGCAGCTTAAACAACAGAAATTTATTCTCTCACAGATCTGGAAGCTGGAGGCCCAAGATGGGGTGTGAGCTGAGTGGATTTCCTCTGAGACCCCGCTCTTTGTCTTGCAGATGGCTGCCCTCTTGCTGCTTCTTCACATGCTCCTCTCTCTATGCAAGGCACCCCTGGTGTATCATCTTCTTATAAGGATACCAGTCATATTGAATGAGGGTCTCACACTGACAGCCTCATTTTAACTAAGTAACTTCTTTAAAGGCCTTATCTCCAAATACGGTCATATTCTGAGGTAATGGGGATTAGGGCTTCAACATATGAATTTCAGGGGAGATATAATTTAGTATTTAACACCAACTATGTGTGAGATGTTTTATGCATGTTCTTAATTAAACCTCAAATAACTATGCAAGATTCTTGCATAGTTATTTGCACATACTGTGTGCATATAACAAATGAGGAAACTGAGGTTCTAAAATTTTTAACGACTTGCCCAAGTTCACATAGTTATTCAAAAAGTGGACTGAGACCTAAGCCCAAATGTGTCTAATCTTTCTGGTCCCGGTATCCAACAATTTCATCTATAAGAATATATGTTCACGATGACACAATGTGTTAAAGTTAAGTCAATCCACCCTTTCTCCCCAAAGTTGCCAACAATCAGCAGAAACATGTTTTAACAAAAGCTTCCTACAAACTACATGTCTATATGTGGAGACACAGAGCCCACAGAAGCCAAGCTTCAAGAGAGCCATAACAATCTGCACACATGAACACTTCTGGTGAAAAGACACTGCCCAGCCAGCACCTGAAAATATGCCACTGATTAAGCGAGTGTCACCTAATGAGTGCCAGAGTTAGATTCAACTCAAAAACAGCTATTGCTTCCAAGCAGAAAACAACCTAGATTGAGTTTTCATAAATTTACAGGGAAAGCTCTTACAGCTTCACATTATTTGCTAAATGGCAAAAAGGAGGGTGGAAATTAAAGTTGTTTTCTGGTATTAATGAATAGGGAAATGAATGAGATGCCTTCACCAAGGGGTTTGAACAAAAACCCTTAAAGAACCTGAGCTGACAACCAAGTACAATAATTAAAATATTTATAAAATTTTGTTATATTCATATAGGGTCTGTGAAAAAATATACACAGTTGACCCTTAAACATGAAGGTTATGGGCTCTGACCTTTGTGCAGTCAAAAATCCATTTAAAACTTGACTCCCCCAAAACTTAACTAGTGTAAACTAAAAATAAACTCCTAAATCCTTCCACTAACTGAATGGACTTACACTTGTGGCCAAGGGGACCCCTGAAAAACTTTAAAACTGAGTTCCTGATCATGACCAGATGGGAGGTCAGACACACCTCGTTATACCCCCACCTGTCTGTAGTTTAGATGCAACTGACCACCAATAATGTTAAAATACAGACTGTCAGACTGACAAAACAGGCTCTTAAAAGGCAGACCCTTACTGGCAAGGTGCTTTCTGACTTTGGAGACAAAGCACCAGAGGAACCAGTCCAGAAAAACGGTTTTCATTGTCCAGCCCTTCTTGGTGTCCAACCAAAAGGCTGGCAGCTGGTGTTCATCTTTTCCCTTCAAAGCTCACGGGTTAGCAGCTTTATAAATTAAAGCAGTCCCAATTATAAACTTGATTTATGCATTTGTACAAAATATTATAGTAGAGTTAGCCTATCCCTTTTTGCCTTAAATCCTGGTGCTCACTTCTTTCCCTTACTAGTAAATATTCTTTGTGGATTTTTTTTCCTGAATAGGGCACTTTTGTCTGCATTAAAAACCGGTTTAGGTAAGTATCCTTTTTCCTCAATGATTTTCTTAATGGCATCTGGAATCTCATCTGCTGCCTGTTGGTCAGAAGCTGCTTTTCCTATTATCTTAACTTTTTTATTTTTTTATTTTTATTTTATTTATTTATTTATTTATTTTGAGACAGTGTCTTGCTTTGTTGCCCAGGCTGGAATGCAGTGGCACTATCTTGGCTCACTGCAACCTCTGCCTCCTGGGTTCAAGCAATTCTCCTGCCTCAGCCTCCCAAGTAGCTGGAACTACAGGCATGTGCCACCACACCTGGCTATTTTTTGTATTTTTAGTAGAGATAGGGTTTCACCATGTTAGCCAGGCTGTTCTCGAACTCCTGACCTCAGGCAATCCACCTGCCTTGGCCTCCCAAAGTGCTGGGATTACAGGCGTGAGCCACTGTGCCAAGCCTATCTTAACATTTTTAAAGCCAAACCTCTTTCTAAAATTATCAAACCATCCTTTGCTGGCATTAAATTCTCCAGCTTTAGATGCTTTGTCTTCCTTCCTTTTTAACTTATGTAATGACTTTACTTTTTCTCAAATTATATTAGAGTCTTTAGGTATGGCTTTCTTATAGCAGTCCTGCACCTACATAAAAGCTGCATTTTCAATAAGATAGAAAAAAGTATTTTGCAAAAAGTTCAAGGTTTTCATGCCTGCTGGTATACCTGAAGTGACAGCTTCACAAATTTTCTTGTCTTTTTTTTTTTTTTAACAATCATCCTTACACTGAATTCATTTATCTTGCAGTGGCTTTGCAACATCACCTGCAAACCTCAATATGTAGTACCTATCAAACAACTCAACTTTTCTTTATAGTGTCATGACTTTTCTCTGCTTCTTGGGAGTACTTCCAGCATCACTAGTGGCACTCCATATGGTTTCCATGGTGTTATTCAAGATTTACAATATTGTACTATATATGAAGAAAAATACACAAGAACCTTGAACTTTGAGTGATCACTTTTTGCTGACATGTGCAATTTACGGGAGAGATAAACTGCTCACATGGAGATAATGAGGGTTACACTACCTTTATTAAGCAGAAACTTACAACACTGGGGCTCACCACAATGGCAACAAGAAGTGGCGAAAAAGTTATTACAGTAGTACAGTATGTACTACAGCTAATTTTGTGCAGTTATGATTTAATGCTGCATCTTTACATTTGTTTACATTTCTCTCAACTGCAAATGGCGCCATGTATGGTCTATAAATGTTTGTGTGGGTAAGTTTTTACACATTTTAGTTTTTTATAAAAGATTTGTGTATATTTTATGGTAGTAAATGTTAAAATAGACTAGTATCTACACATACTTTATTCATTCATGACATACCTGACTTTCTCCTAATTTTATCGTATTTCTAGTTTGTGTGAGTTTATTCAAGTTATCACAAATCTCAAATAATTTTCTAATATATTTATTTTTTAAAATGTGCATATAAGTAGACTCACGCAGTGCCACCTGTGTTGTTGAAGGGTCAACTGAACTTTAAATGTAGTGTTTTTGACTTTATAAAAGTCTATCCTATTTATATAATCTTTTGGGACTCCCTTTTTCGCTCAGTATTACATTGCTAAGATTGATTCATATTTTTGTTTGTAGCTGTAGTTTCACCAATTTGAATACTATATAACATTCCATTGCAAGAACATAACACAATCCATTTTTCTGCAAATGGACATTTAGACTATTTCCAGGTTTTTATTACACTGGACATGCTATGAATATTCTTGTCTATGTTTCCTCTACAAAATCTGTAAGAAGTTTCTCTAGAGCTAGAAATTGCTGGCTCATAGGATATGCAAATGTTCAATTTTACAATACCATGCCAAACTAACTTGTTAACTTGTTAAACTCATAGTTCCATCAACAATATATAAAATCCTGCTATTCCACATCTCCTTCTTTGGTATTGCCAGTGTTTTTATTTTATTCTCATCTAGAAGACTATAAAGTGGCATTCATCTTAGTCTTAATTTGCTTTTGCCTGCTTATAAATGAAGTTGAACTTATCTTTCTATATTTATTGGCTACTTATGTTTCCTCATCTGTGAAAAGCCTGATTATTTTTCCTTTGACATTTATTGATTATATTTCCTTTGACATTTATTGATGTTGTTCATTATATATGCTCATAATATGATCATTATATATTGATGTTGACTTTATATATGTTGTTCATTATACATTTGTTAAAGAAATCTTACGTTGATTACACTTACTGTAGACATCTAATTGTAACTTGGTTTTTCACTTTCTTAAAATAACTTGATAAACAAAAGTTCTTATGTTTTAAAGTCAAATTTATCACCTTTTCCTTATGGTTAGCTCTTTTCATATTTAAAAAAATCATTCTCTACCTCCAATGTTAGAGTAATACTCAAATATATTTTATATTAAGATTTTAAAGGCTTGTTTCTGATATTTAAGTCTTTTATCCACCTGAAATTGATCTTTGTGTTTGATAGAAGCTGAGGATCCACCTTTATTTTTCTGTATGTGTAGTCAGTTTATTGAATAGCTCTTCCCTTCTCCATTCGTCTGTCATAACACCACTTTTATATATCAACATTTCACACACATAAGTCTGTTTTTAAGTTACCTTTCATTCTTGGTCAATTTATCAATACCAGGACCAGTAGCATGGTGTCTTATTACTATAATATGTCTTATTACGATGTCTTCATTACTATAACTTTATAATAATTATTAATGCCTAGTGGTAAGTCATACCTCTTTACTCTTTTTCCTATCTTAGTTATTCTTAATATCTATACTTCCATAAAAATCTTAAATTAGGCTATCAAGTTTCAAAACAAACCTGTTAAATTTTTTATTAATGTCATTTTAAATATAGATATATTTGGAGAGAAATTTGACATTTTCATATTAAATATCTCTATGAACATGATTTTATTTATTTAGACCTTATTAATGCTTTTTAGTAAAGTTTTATACCTTTGCATACATTCTTGCACAGTTTCGGTAGATTTATTACTAGATACTTGATTTTTTGACACTATAATAAATGGTACCTTTTAAAATTATGTTTTCTAGTTATTTGTTAGTAATGTTTACACATGAAACTGATTTTTCTTTAATGATTTTATATCCAGCTTCCTGTTAAACTCTATTATTTCTATTAATTTGTTTATAGGGTATGGGAGGGATTAGTAGTAGACAGTCATATCATCTACCAAAACTGTTGCTTTTATTTCTTATTTTCCAATCCTTTGACTTTTAATTTCTTTTTTCTTGTTTTACAACATTGGCTAGGGCTTCCCATATATTGCCAAACAGAACTTGAGATTGTTATCATTTCTGTCTCAATTCTGAATTTTAATTTTAAAATAATGCTTCTAACATTTCTCTATTTACGTTAATGGGGTATGTGTGTAAGTAAAATGGACTTCATCAGATTAAGGACATTTCTTTCTAAGCTTTAGGATGATTTGGTTGGATATAAAATTCAAAGTTCTGTGCTAACACAAAGAATCAGATTGTTAAATCAGAGTCACATGACTAAGATATTATCCAGTATCAAGCTTTGCTAATAATTTCTATGATGGCAGCAATCAAGTGGCACAAGTGAATTAGAGAGAGATCTGGGACATCCCACATATGTCTATAAATTCTTTCTCCTTGCATTAGACATGCTATGTGGCCAGATTAATAGAAGTCTGTAATTAAGATTTGTGAGTTCCCCTACATAGGTTTGGGTTACAAAATATCTCTGTTTTATATCCTAGATAGTTTTGCAACTGATACAACATTTCCAAGAAGCCATGTCTCATAAATCCATAAATTATAGGTTTGTTTACCATAAGCAATCCTAACTCAAACACATCCTGAAAAGAGGATTCCATGTATAATGATTCTCCTTCTAGCAAATATCATTTATATGTCTGTTTGTCAGGTCATTTATATGGATATTCAACTAGACCACCTGCCTCTGTCCCAAAGAGAATGCCACCCACCCATACCTCACTATCCTTAATAGGAGAAGAGATGGATTATAGGCCAGTGCTTTAAATTCTTCATCCTCAACTCAAAGCCTCTTTCCTTCAAAACTTGAAAAGTGTTAAACCATCATCTTCTTGCATCCAGTGTTACTACTGACAAATCTGCTATCATTTTGGTTCTTTGTCCTCTGAATGTGATCTGGTTTTTCCTCTTTGGAACTTTTTATGAACTTATTTTTGCTTTCTATATTTTTAATGTTTTCTATTATGTATCTTGGTGTGGGTCTTTATCATTCCAGTCTAGTATTTTGTACCCATTGCTCTTACCTTAGCTATCTTTCTTAATTCTTACTTCTGTGGAATTTACCTTCGTTATTTTCTCAAAAATCACTTCTATAGTTTTAATTTTTTCCTTTCTGGAACTCCTGTTACTCAGGTGTTGGTACCTCAATTTCTATTCTCTATCTCTCTTAAATAAATGTATTTAGCCTTTTCTGCTTCCTCCTGGGGGAATTTCTCTTTGCTTTCAACAACCTAATCCATTTTTTCAGCTGCATTCGTTCTATTATTCATCCCATCTGTTATGTTTTTTATTTAAAATATTATATTTATTATACCAAATAATTGGCTCTTTTTATACTTATTTTCTTATAATTCTAATATCTTACTTTATTCTGTCTGTTGAGTTTTGATGCTTGTCAGAAAACCTTGTCTTTCTAACACCTGTGATCTACACGGTACCTGTAATCTATATTTGCTCCCTTTTTTCCTTTTAAGTGTTTATGCTCCTTAGTCACATTATCTTGGTCTATGAGTTTATATTCCTGCTATGGGTATCTAAGCACTTCCCAGGACTACTCAAGCCCCACACCAAGGATGTGGGTACCAGAAGTCTGAAGTGTAGCTGCCAATTACCATGGTAACCATCCAGACATTGGGTGTCCCAAAGCAAAAGCAGAGGAGAATCAAAAGTAGAATTCAAACTATTTTTTCCTTTGATTTTACCGCTCATAGCCTAATGGGCCAATCCCTGACCCAGGCTGCAGCCATCCCCCCACCACCAACAGTTGAAATAGCTTTCTGTCTACCCACAGGTTACTTATAATATTTTTATTCCCACTTAGGGTTCCACCCAGAGTTGACTTTGAGAGAGGAGACTAGAAGCTTATGCTAATTTTGCATTTCATTAGGAGCAGGATTCAAAAATGCAATTGCTTATTTACTTGTCTGTGTTTTCCACTGTGACTAGACATTGAGCTTTTTAAAATCAGAGATTCTATTTCATTCAGTTTTACATCCCAGACCCATATTGCATCTGGCATGTAGCTGACATTTAATAAATAATTCTAAGTTGAATGAATAAATCCCCTACATAAAGTTGGAAATACTTCACCAAAAAGTTTTTGCTATGACTACAAGTTACCATTAGTCTTTTTCATGGCACCCTATACCTTATTAACCAGCTGTGTTACCTTGGGAAAATCACTTAAGCTTTCTAGTTTTCAGTTTCCTGTCTAAAGGGTTCAAAGCAGCAGTAGGCCCTACCAATGCATGAGACCAGATTCATTGCAAAGTCAAAGAGAAAAGAGTCATGGGCCAAAAACTAATAAAGAGCATATTAAAGGAATTAAGATGTAGAAGACAGAAGCAGACCCTGGAGAAGCCAGGAGTTCTAACTCTAGTTTTGCCATAAACCACCCACCTAACCTTGAATAACTCACTAAATATCTCTAAATATTATCCTTAATTCTAAAATGAGACAATTGGCCGGGCACGGTGGCTCACGCTTGTAATCCCAGCACTTTGGGAGGCCGAGGCGGGCGGATCAAGAGGTCAGGAGATCAAGACCACGGTGAAACCCCGTCTCTACTAAAAACACAAAAAATCAGCTGGGCGTAGTGGCGGGCGCCTGTAGTCCCAGCTACTGGGAGAGGCTGAGGCAGGAGAATGGCGTGAACCCGGGAGGCGGAGCTTGCAGTGAGCAGAGATCGCGCCACTGCACTCCAATCTGGGTGACAGAGCGAGACACTGTCTCAAAAAAAAAAATAAATAAATAAAATAAAATAAGACAATTGAGAGACAGAATGACATGGAAGACAAACTGGAGTAAAATCTCAGATCTGCCACTTTCTTCATTTGGTACTTGGTCAATTTCCTAACCATTTTAGCCTGAGTGTCTTTATATGAAAATAAAGTTATTATCATCTCCTTGGAGTTGCTATGAAGTTTCAATGAAAAAATATAAATAAAGTGCCTTGCACAGCATCAGTTACATATTGAGTGTTCCTAAAATGTTAGTTTCCTTTCTCTCCACATTTTCTCAAGTGTCATCCAGCTTTACATAGTTACGAATCTAGATGACTTATTAAAAACTGAATCTATTTCTCTAATCCAATATAGATGCCTACCAAAGTTTCCACTGCGTTATTTCTCCTGAGAGCTAAACTTTTCTTTTAGACGTCAACTTTTAGTTATAAATTACTTAGAAGTTAAGTAGGTGTGTTTTGATGCTTCTGGGTGTTAAATATTCAGTCATCATTGGCTAGTGGTGAAAGTTTATGCAAGGAAAGGAAAAGCTAAGTGATGTGCATGTATCATTTATACTTTAACAACAGCAACTGCTCCAGTCAAATAGTCATCCACCAATGATATACGAGGGAAGTGTTTATGCATTGGGGCAATAATATGGAAATCAACATCTGTGGTTAAAAAAATTGTATGTGTCACTGCTTATAGCTGTGAAATGAATGGGCAACCATAATGGGATGGTGTGATGAATTTGTGACAAGGACCAGAGGAAGGAAATGATCATCTTAATCAGATTGCTATTGATGCCTTTGTTTGTGACAGCAAAAAATAAATATCTATTAATTACACTAAAATGAAAAGTGTTTGGATACAGCACTAAGGAAATAGACAGTTCCATGTTATATATGTCAATGATCCGAGATAAAATGAGTAAGTGCCAGGAAGTCTCTGCTGAACTATTTATGTAACAGCACTATCAAATAAGTGATATGGTTCAATGATTTCTGTGAAATTATACAATACAGTTGTTTTTGTTTGTGACAGCAAAAAATAAATATCTATTAATTACACTGAAATGAAAAGTGTTTGGATACAGCACTAAGGAAATAGATAGTTCCAGTTAGATTGTTATATATGTCAATGATCAGAGATAAAATGAGTAAGTGCCAGGAAGTCTCTGCTGAACTATTTATGTAACAGCACTATCAAATAAGTGATACGGTTCAATGATTTCTGTGAAATTATACAATACAGTTGTATTGCTTTAGAATAATTAGAACTCTTGCAGGTGATTCAGATATTGATCATGGGACAATTTCTCATTTATCACAATAACCTTTAATAAAAGGTAAACCTCAGGATTCACTCCATTCATTTCTGCTGTTTATCCTAAAAACTGGGCAACATGGAATCATAGACCAGTGTGGGAGCTTAGAGTTAGGTGGAATTATGCTTCAAAAATTTACTTCTGCTCTTTAGTCAAAAAGGTAAATTAATAAATTCATTCACTCGTTCATCATTGTGAAATTTCAGAACACTATATTAAGGACAAGATTGAAGACTCCAGAAATGAAAATAGGACATCAAGAGGGAAATAAAACTAGATTCAGGCCTTTCATATCATCCTTATCAATAATTTAGCCATTTATATTCAACTATAAATTTTACATCTTCGGTTGTATATCTACTAGGAATTTCAAGTTCAGTCTATAAAAACTTTAATGCTATATCTTCCCCACCTCCAAACTTGCTCTGCTTACAGCCTCCTTCACTTTAACCAGTGTCCACTCATTCCTTCTATTACTCACAATGGAAACCTTGAAGACATTCTTGATTTCTCTCTTTCTTTTACATGCCATAGCCAAGGTATTAGGAAATATTTTGACTTTACCTTCAGAATATATTGAGAATCCTAACACTTCTCACCACTTCCATCACTACCACCCTGGTCTGACCCACGCCATTTCTAACCATTATACAGTGGCTTTTGGCCTACTCTGTTGCTTTTACTATTGGCTCCTATGAACTATTATCCACATAGCAGCCAAAGTAATTCTTTGAAATCATGATAAAGGACGTCAATTTTCTGCTCAAATTCTTGTAATGAATTGACCCATTTCACTCAAAATAAAGGTCAGAGTCATTAAAATGACCAACAAAATCCCAGATGATCTGGCCCTCCATTCCCTCTCTGACTTTACCTACTACACTATACTTAATACACTCCTTCTCGTCTACTCTACTCCAGCCTCAATGTCCTCCCTGCTTTTCCTAAAATGCATAAGGCACATTCTGTTGGACTTTTAGATTAGTTATTTTCTCTGCTTGAGATTCTGTTTCTGTGAAAATCCACATAGGTAATTCCTTCACCTCTTTTAAAATTTTGCTCAATTTTCATATTCTCTGTGATTCTTATTCTATCGTTTTTTAAATTGCAACTCACTCCCACTCCAATCCTGATCACCCTTAACTCCATAGCATTTATCTTCTAACACATTTATATTATTTATTTAATTGTTACTTTTATTGTCTATAGCACCATGATCCTACCTTATGAGGATGTGAATTATAAATTCAGGTATCTTTATTTATTTTGCTCATGGTTGTATTTCAAATGCCTATAAAAGTATCAAGAAATATTGAAGAACTCAAAAAATAAGTATCAAGTAAGTAACAAAGCTCTAAATAAGTGCCCAAAAAATAAAGAACAAAGTGAATATAGAATTCAAGGTTTATTCACAAAGAAACATGCATCAGACTAGCTGACTAGCCCCAATGAATGTTAGAAAACAGGTCAGAAAGGTCATTCATTTCCGAGGAAATATGAACCTTGAATTCCATATCAAAACTATTTGTCTATCAACAAAAACTGAAGTAAAATAAAGTCCCATATGCTTAATGTAAATTCCCAAAATGTTAATATTTTACCGTGTTTATTACTCTCTCTCACATGCTCCCTCTCCACGTCCCTCCCCCTCACCCCCTCCCTCCAGCCACACACACACAAGTAAATATACAAATAATCCAGCTACTAGATAAAATAAGGAATACATGGAGCTTTAAGTACGATGAAGATTAATTCTCAGTAACTAAAATCTGTATGTCTTCATGAGAATAGTTGTTAGTATTTGTTAGTCATACAATTGCATAATAACTGCATAATTATCCTGTAGTTGTGTAACTGTAGTCATATAATTATATACTTATATTTGTGTAGTTGTATAATAACATGAACATAAGTCTATATCCAATCTGAAGATAGAAGTAATGCAAGATAACAATCACTAACATAGGTATCCAATCAGTATTACATAGTAACTAGGCCTTTAGTATAATTTAAGAGCATTGCTGTTTTTGCTGGGGAACCCACTAGAACAGCATTCCAGTACCTCTTCTGAACATATACAAGCTGGAATGGCATTTTCAGCTTCATCTTTAACACGTGTCAGTCACTAAATGAGCAGAGCACACATTATATGCTGATAAAATTTAATGCTCAAATCAATTCTATCTTTTCTTCTATCTCCATTTATAATAGTGTTACGTTGATCATACAATTTTCTTAAATAATTGTGTGCAAGTGTATTCCACTTATCTGGGATATAATATAAGGGTAGCCTTTTTGCTATCGGTAACATCAGAAAACTATTAGAAGGGGAGATAGTAAAGAAAAATAAATAAAGTTATTTGTATTTTTTACAATACTATGTGGTTAAATGGTAACTCTACTGCTGCTGCATTTGTCTACCACTCCCCTGGGCATGGGGTCAGTGGACTTAGCAGGTAAACTCGAAGCAGGATTCATTCATAGACCATAGGAATATACTTTAGGTCTTTACTCAAATGTCATCTTCTCAATGAGTCCTTCTTGGCCATTCTATCCAAAATTACAAGTCCTAAACCCCAGTACTTCCTGTGGCCCCTTCTTCCCTCATTTTTTCCTTAGCATTCATCACTATATGTTTCATTTATTCAATTTTCTTGTTGTTAGTAATTGAATAAAAAAATTATTCAATTTTCTTGTTGCTAGTCTATAGGCAACAGAGGGGCTTTCCAAATTTTCCAGGGGAATGAAATATTTCCCTACCCAAACCCAGAAGCTATACTTATTCAAGAGACAAGGGATAGCTCAGGAATCTTTTCGGTCTCTTGAAAAGTCTGATTTTCTGACTTCAGCAAAGAGATTGAAGGCTTAGCTTGCCATCCTGAGCATGAGCATTAATATATAGACTAGCTCATCATTTTCCTAAATCACAGGACTATATATTATATTAGATACTTCTGTTGATCCTTCTATTTCAATGTCTCAGCAACTCAGAGCCACATTTTACAATCATTGCTTTGGTCCCCTTCCAAATTCACTTATCTTGACAACATTCATCATTCTCTGCAACTTGCCACCCTGAAGAAACTTAAGACCTTATTTATATCAGCTTTCTGATCTCAGATGAAAACCACTATATTATTGCCAATGTACTCCCTGTCATTTCATCCTAGAAATGTAGACCAGTTGCATGGTCATCATCTATTGTATCTGTGTAGCACATTTTGCTTTCAAAGTACTTTCTCACTGTCTCACTGAACCACGTGAGATAGCTAAGACAAGTGCTACTACGCCATTTTACAAACAAACGAACTGAGGCCTGGTCTTCTCAATTAGTTACCAAGGTAAAGGCATAACCTCTATTAGTGTTTTCACTGCTTCATCATTTGGTTCTGATGTCAGCATATTCATACCTTTTTATTGTGGTCACTCTTGTAAAAAGCATTGAGATCATTATTATTTTAAAGTTGCAATATGCTTACATTCTTGACTTCTTCAGTAAAAAGTTCTCAAATGACAGTTTTTTTAATTAAAGATTTTTTTACCTTTTAAAAATTTAGAAGATTCAAAGATTTGCTTCAAAGTCAAAACAAAACTGACCTTTCTACCTGGCCAGCCATGTCTCATGAATGTGAATTAGAATCACAGCTAGAATCACAGCTTCAGAGTGTAGAAGTTGGAGTCTGAGGTGGTTGTGTTAGGGAGGCTGCGGGTGCCAGTAGGGATGAGAAGAAAGAAACAAAAATTCCTAGTGAAAATATTCAGTGGAGATAAGTCTTCCACTAAAATCAGGCAATCTCAAGCAAGGTTACTAAGGTCAAATAGGGAAAGAAATAAGGAAGTGCTAAGATGTGAAAATATCAGAAAGCCAACCATTGAATAATTACCAAATTCAAGAATATGCAGCTGTAGCATCATTTTACACAATATTTATGGCCTCACGAAGGGCTTAAGTATAGGGTCTGGTAACCAAAGTCAAGGAGTGACAGATTCAGACTTGGGAATCTTTTGACTAGGGGACAAATTCTAGGACTAATTTTTAGGGGCACAGGTTTGCCAATGACAGGGGAGGATATTTCAAAATTCTAAATCAACTCAATGAAATATAATCATTTGATGGGGAAAGCAATTTATATCTAAGGACTTTTTTAAAGAGTGTAGCCACTATAAGTATTAAAAAATATTTTTCTTCACTGCATGTTGAAAATAAACTATGCCTTATGAATACTGTAGGTCTGACAAATCCTGTTGGGGATTATTATTTTCATTACTTTGTTTCTAGATGTTTTATTACGCTCATTTGGGATCATGTGTAACTTTTTCAGATATATCATAGGTAATGTAAATGTGCCATTAGATTGGAAACCAATGATATTTACATATCAATCAGCTACTACTTTAATGCTGAGAAGCCGTTACCTAAGATAGTAGATGCAACTCAAGAAATAGTGTGTATGATCAGCATTTTAGCCTACTATAATGTTATAATTTTAGCCTATATATATCTGTGTGTATTTATGTGCATATATATAATGTGTATATATATATTAAATACATATATAAATATAAAATAACTGTCTTATAAGATGAATGCCCTCCTTGTAGGCTTAAAATCTAATTGTTCTATGAGAATTGTATGTTGACCCTATATAACAAAGTGGGCTCTTTCTGAGTTGAGAGTGCTGAGAACAAGTATCAAAACTGAAATGAAGAAAGAGGCAGGGACGAGAGGCCTGAAAAAACGCAGTGACACTACCAAAAGCAGAATCAATGATGGAGACAAAGGTCACTTATCTGTCAAATATCCAAAGACACCATGTTTATATCACAATGAGAATGAAAGCTGGAGTCCAGGAACAAATCCAAGATCAAATCTGGAGATAGTGGGCCAGGAATCAAAGCAAGGAACTAGATTACCTTTGCAGTAGTCCAGATGAATTTGCATATTTCCTTGTAGTGGGACTTCATTCCTGAAGCAACTAAGAATCTCTTTTATTTCTGGAAGAATGCTAGACAGCATGGAGAATTTATCTCGACATTTGTTTAAAAGAAAAGAAAAAGAAGAAGAAAGAAAGGAACATTGTCCTTACTCTAAAAGACAAAGACCTCAAACTCTGGTGTAAGGCAGAGATTTCATGCTAACAAATAAATTACAATGAAATGTTAAATGGCTAAACAGAAATTTTTACAGGAGCCCAGCCCAAAGGAGGGAGTGATTGTGTCCACATGGGTGAAGAGGAATAAGAAAACTACCATACAGCAAGGAGTATGGTTCAGCATACCTTTGATGGTTTTAAAGGAACAAAATTCTAAAGTCAAGTATCAAAAATGTGTTTCTTTTTAAAGTCCCTATCACTCTACATACCCAGATAAATAAGATGTACCAAATGATTAACTATATATCAGTTTTATTTACCCCTTTGTCAAACATTTACTGTCTATTTGTTATATGTCACTCACTGCACTAGGTTAATGTACAATTAATACAATATATATTTTTATTCCTTTAGCATATTATCTTACTAGTATGCCTGCCACAAAATTTGCACTTCATAAATCCACTGTTTTTTAATAAAAGAAGTTAATCCTTTTAAAAGTTATTCATGCACTTGTCTTGGGATAACACAGTATAAATTTACTACCTAATTTTTTAGTAGGAGAGGGTCTCATGTTTTTCTTGTAAGAAGATTATTATTCATCTAATATTTTCCTCATAATTATATGTAGCTTCTGCTACATTCACATTTCTCTTTGAGGTTCTTGAAGATACAAAGATGAACAGATCATGAAGCATATAATTTAGTAAAAAAGAAACATAAATGGCTAACTATAATTCAATGTAAGAAGAGCAATAATCAAAGGCACAAATAGTGAACCTAATTAACTTTAAGGTTCAGAAGCTCTCCCTTAGACAAGCTCCCTCCAAGCCCTATAAGGAGCCCTAAAATATCTTCAAATGGTCATATTTTTTGTAAGATTTGAAAAATAAGATATATTTTAACTACAAATGTTTAAGATTATTGTGTATTTTTATTCTGACTTCTCCTCCATTATATTTGCCTTGTACAGGATGTCACTGGAGTGGTCAAAGACATTTTGGACACCTAGCAAAGGGTGAGTTGGGAATACATTTAGTTAAATCTTAGTGTGATTTATTTATGAAATCCATAGCTACTTCTATCAACAGTAAGGTTGTTAGCATTCTCAGTATAAAAATCGTTTCCAGGTACACTCCCATCACCCACTGTGGGAGAGCCAGGAGTGGCCTTATGACATGAACATGTACTATGATGCCTGGAGCAGGAAGTGTGTGGAAAGTGGAGAAGAAATAAGGTCTGACTATGGAATTAAAAGCTAGTCTGTGGAATATTCTTCCAATCATCAAACATGTAATATTGTAAGCAGAATATTGTTTTCATTAACATCTAGTCAAAATGGAAGTTCTCATCTGTGGGAATTATACTTAATAATGTAGCACATACAGTTATATATATCCCAGTTTCTTTTTATGGGCATCAAATGAAAATAAACTCTATCAGATTTGCTGTGTTAATATAGCACAGATCTGTCACAATTACAATAAACTGTAAGTATGTCTCTAATAATGCATATATGAAAAACTTGATAAAGATTTTTTTTCAAATTTGATCATCTTAAAATACCCTAAAATTTCACTAACATCAAACAATAAATAAGAATTGGTGAGGCTTAAAGAAGCTTTTTAAAACTATGAATAATAAAAAATAAATTTTGATCAATTATGCCAGAGGAAAGATCTAATTATCCTTCTGTTCTCTCTATAGAAAACATTACAAATTTTTGGACTGATTAAGAGGCCATTAATAAGTATATAGCCAGAAAATCGAGGAAAATACTACAAAAATATATTAGGCCATAATTAATTACAATGTCATATAATATTTTATGATTTTGTGATATTTGCAGTAATTTTTTACTTTTTAAAATGTGTAACTTATTAAATTTATTTTTGAACTCTAAATAAATATTCACTTTTTAACCTAACTTTGTATTGGTAATTTTATATTCTTTACATTAAAAAGACAATTATAAAACCTGGATCTGCTATAATAGTTATTTCTTTTGTCCAACTGTGCGCTCATATAAGATAACAAAACAGCAATGGCAAAAAGCCCATTAATGAAGGAGTTTCCTCAGGCCAAGGCAAGGGAAAACATGCCAAAGAGAGGCAATGAATGAAAGGCATAAACTGAAATATGAGCTTATAACTAAGCTGGGGAAAGGAACCCAACTGTGCATCTAGCCCAAGGAAACATTCACACCTGGATAGAGTAACTAAAGTTTTGCACTCTGGGATATCAGAGTAGGGACCACTGAATCAACAGAGTAAGATAGAAAGGGGTCTTTGGTGAATGCACAGAGCAGCTTTTATGGCCCATCATGACATTATGTAAGAGAGGGACAGATTTGTTTTAATAGTTAGGAATGGTTGGGAGGCCAAGCTGGGTGGATCACGAGGTCAGGAGATCGAGACCAACCTGGCTAACACAGTGAAACTGTCTCTACTAAAAATACAAACAATTAGCCAAGCATGGTGGCACACACCTGTAGTCCTGGCTACTTGGGAGGCTGAAGCAGGAGAATCGCCTGAACCCAGGAGGTGGATGTTGCAGTGAGCCGAGATCATGCCACTGCACTCCAACCTGGGCAACAGAGTGAGACTCTGTCTCAAAAAAATAAAAAATTAAAAATGTTAGGAATGGACAATATCATGTTGATATATGTTCTTATAAGTGAATTTGCACAAGTGAAGTCAGTGTTTAATACTTACCTAATAAATATAAACATTGCAAATATTTGCATATTTTATGTATTTATATATACAGAATTGTAAGGAATTGAAAGCATGAGGAAAGGCTGTGGGGAAAGGAAAAAAATACACTGGCAAAAAGAGCAAAATATATGTATTTTAAAAGTATAAGCAAATACCAAGAAGGGTTTGAATAACTTGGATATCTACTGAATCTATCCTTCTAGCAATTAAAACTAATTAAACCAGTGTTTCTAAAAGTAAGACTGCTGGATGTAATCTCAGGAGTCTATAAGTTCTCAAATTTTTTTAAAAATTCTAAACCTATTGTTAAAATCCCTGAAAAATAGTCCACAAATTATCTTATATTACATATTTATTATCATATGCTCATAATTATTTCCTATCTCTGAGGAAGAATTTAGTTTCTCTTATTCTGAATGAATTTATATTTGCTCTAATGCCTAGCATATACATGATTTCTACACATTTTCTACACAAGGATCTGAGAGAAGTGGTACAATCTGCATAGATGTGGAAGTAAAAATTAAATGGACAGGTTGACCCAAAAATTCTACTCCCAGGTACTTATCCTAAGGAAAAATCGCATATGTAGCAAAACAAAATTTATGTATAAGATGATTTATGATGGTACTACTCATAAAGTGAAATACTGAAGCAGGATATTTCCCTGACCCCTCTGTGGGTGGGAACTGGAGTGAACAGGTGCTGGAACTAGCTGGCCACTTTAGTGCTGGGAGGGGTGAACTCCACTAACTCACTGCTCCACCCCTCATCAGAGGGAGGGTGAATATAAGCAGGTGCAGGAGCCGGGGTGAGTGCTTTTGGGCACCAACAAGAGCAAACTACATACCAGCCCTGCAGCAGTATCTAGGGGAGGGTGCCTGTGACCCCTGAAGCTCCAGAGGAAGGGTTACAGTACTCTTTTAGCTCTGCCATCCATGGACAACTTAAATGTTAACAGCTCAGTGGAGCGTCAGTGTGACAGCATTTTGCACCCACACTCATGGCACCTGAGTTCTTCTCTGGTATCCAGGAGGAATGAGATCATACAAATGAACTGAAGATGGTAAATGTGGGAGATTTCATTGCCAATGAAAGTGGCTCTCAGCGAGAGGGGAAAAAATGCCAAAGGGGAGCTGAAAAGGGGACAGAGCAGGAAGGTAATCTTCCCCTGAAGTCCAGCCATCCCAGGCTAGACTCCTCTCTGAATCTATGCCATCAATCTGTCCTTCTGAAGTCAAGCCACTTCTCTCCAACATCCACCTGCTTCTCCTCTCTGCCAGCTGAGCCTGGGGTTTTTATGGGCACAGGACTGGGGGCAGGATAGGCCTGGGGTGGTTTTGGAAAAGGCAACATTCGAGCAGGAAAACAGGGATGTAAATTCTCACTTTGGGCCACAGTTCCAGGCTTTTTGGCTTGAGGGTGGGGCCCTCACTGGGGACCTCCCCTCTTCTGCCAAGAATTTCACTGCCTCCTGTCCCTATCAATACTACAAACAAGTTAAACGTAAAAAAAGGAAAACTGTCCAGTAAACTAAGGTACATATTACCATAAACATCATAATTCATTAAACATGTAGGAAAGAATAGTTCTCAAAATGGAAGACATCTACAATCTGTTACAAAGTTTAGAACAGGTTACAAAATGGTATACATAGAATTTAATGTTGCAAACAAAAATATACACATTTACCTAGAAAAATATTGGAGAGATTTGTCTGAAGAGCCCAGTCTTACCTTTGTGTAATAGCATTATTAACGATTTGCTTTTTCATTCTGTTCTTAATTTAGGTACATTTATGTTTTCTACACCTTCTATATTTATTAAGCACGTATTTATTTCTTTGTTATTAAGAAAAAATTATAAAACAATAAGAAAAACATTCAAGAAATGATAGTTGGATGGTTAGAAAATATTTAACTCTAGATCTTGACTACATGATTTCACGGGAATCCTGGTATAGTTTATAACCGAGGAAATTCATTCCTCTAAAAATCAATTAGCATTTGTTCTTATAAGAATTAGGCTGGGCATGGTGGTTCACATCTGTAATCCCAGCACTCTGGGAGGCTGAGGCAGGAGGATCATGAGGTCAGGAGATCAAGACCATCCTGGCTAACATGGTAAAACCCTGTCTCTACTAAAAATACAAAAAAATTAGTTAGGCGTGGTGGCAGGCGTGTAGTCCCAGCTACTCGGGAGGCTGAGGCAGGAGAATGGCCTGAACCCAGGAGGCGGAGCTTGCAGTGAGCCAAGATCATGCCACTGCACTCCAGCCTGGGCGACAGAGCAAGACTCCATCTCAAAAAAAAAAAAAAAAAAAAAAAAAAAAAAAAAAAAAAAATTATAATTCTTTTTTTTTTTTAATTATACTTTAGGGTTTTAGGGTACATGTGCACAATGTGCAGGTTTGTTACATATGTATCCATGTGCCATGTTGATTTCCTGCACCCATTAACTCGTCATTTAGCATTAGGTGTATCTCCTAATGCTGTCCCTCCCCCCTCCCCCCACCCCACAACAGTCCCCGGAGTGTGATGTTCCCCTTTCTGTGTCCATGAGTTCTCATTGTTCAATTCCCACCTATGAGTGAGAACATGCGGTGTTTGGTTTTTTGTCCTTGCGATAGTTTACTGAGAATGATGTTTTCCAGTTTCATCCATGTCCCTACAAAGGACACGAACTCATCATTTTTTATGGCTGCATAGTATTCCATAGTGTATATGTGCCACATTTTCTTAATCCAGTCTATCGTTGTTGGACATTTGGGTTGGTTCCAACTCTTTGCTATTGTGAATAGTGCCGCAATAAACATACGTGTGCATGTGTCTTTATAGCAGCATGATTTATAGTCCTTTGGGTATATACCCAGTAATGGGATGGCTGGGTCAAATGGTATTTCTAGTTCGAGATCCCTGAGGAATCGCCACACTGACTTCCACAATGGTTGAACTAGTTTACAGTCCCACCAACAGTGTAAAAGTGTTCCTATTTCTCCACATCCTCTCCAGCACCTGTTGTTTCCTGATTTTTTAATGATGGCCATTCTAACTGGTGTGAGATGGTATCTCACTGTGGTTTTGATTTGCATTTCTCTGATGGCCAGTGATGATGAGCATTTCTTCATGTGTTTTTTGGCTGCATAAATGTCTTCTTTTGAGAAGTGTCTGTTCATGTCCTCTGCCCACTTTTTGATGGGGTTGTTTGTTTTTTTCTTGTAAACTTGTTTGAGTTCATTGTAGATTCTGGATATTAGCCCTTTGTCAGATGAGTAGGTTGCAAAACTTTTCTCCCATTCTGTAGGTTTTCTGTTCACTCTGATGATAGTTTCTTTTGCTGTGCAGAAGCTCTTTAGTTTAATGAGATCCCATTTGTCGATTTTGGCTTTTGTTGCCATTGCTTTTGGTGTTTTAGACATGAAGTCCTTGCCCACGCCTATGTCCTGAATGGTATTGCCTAGGTTTTCTTGTAGGATTTTAATGGTTTTAGGTCTAACATATAAGTCTTTAATCCATCTTGAATTAATTTTTGTATAAGGTGTAAGGAAGGGATCCAGTTGCAGCTTTCTACATATGGCTAGCCAGTTTTCCCAGCACCATTTATTAAATAGGGAATCCTTTCCCCATTTCTTGTTTTTGTCAGGTTTGTCAAAGATCAGATAGTTGTAGCTATGCGGCATCATTTCTGAGGGCTCTGTTCTGTTCCATTGATCTATGTCTCTGTTGTGGTACCAGTACCATGCTGTTTTGGCTACTGTAGCCTTGTAGTATAGTTTAAAGTCAGGTAGCGTGATGCCTCCAGCTTTGTTCTTTTGGCTTAGGATTGACTTGGCAATGCGGGCTCATTTTGGTTCCATATGAACTTTAAAGTAGTTTTTTCCAATTCTGTGAAGAAAGTCACTGGTAGCTTGATGGGGATGGCATTGAATCTATAAATTACCTTGGGCAGTATGGCCATTTTCACGATATTGATTCTTCCAACCCATGAGCATGGAATGTTCTTCCATTTGTTTGTATCCTCTTTTATTTCATTGAGCAGTGGTTTGTAGTTCTCCTTGAAGAGGTCCTTCACATCCCTTGTAAGTTGGATTCCTAGGTATTTTATTCTCTTTGAAGCAATTGTGAAGGGGAGTTCACTCATGATTTGGCTCTCTGTTTGTCTGTTATTGGTGTACAAGAATGCCTGTGATTTTTGTACATTAATTTTGTATCCTGAGACTTTGCTGAAGTTGCTAATCAGCTTAAGGAGATTTTGGGCTGAGACAATGGGGTTTTCTAGATATACAATCATATCATCTGCAAACAGGGACAATTTGACTTCCTCTTTTCCTAATTGAATACCCTTTATTTCCTTCTCCTGCCTGATTGCTCTGGCCAGAACTTCCAGCACTATGTTGAATAGGAGCGGTGAGAGAGGGCATCCCTGCCTTGTGCCAGTTTTCAGAGGGAATGCTTCCAGTTTTTGCCCATTCAGTATGATATTGGCTGTGGGTTTGTCGTAGATAGCTCTTATTATTTTGAGATACGTCCCATCAATACCTAATTTATTGAGAGTTTTTAGCATGAAGCATTGTTGGATTTTGTCAAAGGCCTTTTCTGCATCTATTGAGATAATCATGTGGTTTTTGTCTTTGGTTCTGTTTATATGCTGGATTACATTTATTGATTTGCGTATGTTGAACCAGCCTTGCATCCCAGGGATGAAGCCCACTTGATCATGGTGGATAAGCTTTTTGATGTGCTGCTGGATTCGGTTTGCCAGTATTTTATTGAGGATTTTTGCATCAATGTTCATCAAGGATATTGGTCTGAAATTCTCTTTTTTGGTTATGTCTCTGCCAGGTTTTGGTATCAGGACAATGCTGGCTTCGTAAAATGTGTTAGGGAGGATTCCCTCTTTTTCTATCGATTGGAATAGTTTCAGAAGGAATGGTATCAGTTCCTCCTTGTACCTCTGGTAGAATTCAGCTGTGAATCCATCAGGTCCTGGACTCTTTTTGGTTGGTAAGCTATTGATTATTGCCACAATTTCAGAACCTGTTATTGGTCTATTCAGAGATTCAACTTCTTCCTGGTTTAGTCTTGGGAGGGTGTATTTGTCGAGGAATTTATCCATTTCTTCTAGATTTTCTAGTTTATTTGCATAGAGGTGTTTGTAGTATTCTCTGATGGTAGATTGTATTTCTGCGGGATCGGTGGTGATATCCCCTTTTTCATTTTTTATTGCATCTATTTGTTTCTTCTCTCTTTTCTTCTTTATTAGTCTTGCTAGCGGTCCATCAATTTTGTTGATCTTTTCAAAAAACCAGCTCCTGGATTCATTAATTTTTTGAAGGGTTTTTTGTGTCTCTATTTCCTTCAGTTCTGCTCTGATTTTAGTTATTTCTAGCCTTCTGCTAGCTTTTGAATGTGTTTGCTCTTGCTTTTCTAGTTCTTTTAATTGTGATGTTAGGGTGTCAATTTTGGATCTTTCCTGCTTTCTCTTGTGGGCATTTAGTGCTATAAATTTCCCTCTACACACTGCTTTGAACGTGTCCCAGAGATTCTGGTATGTTGTGTCTTTGTTCTCGTTGGTTTCAAAGAACATCTTTATTTCTGCCTTCATTTCATTATGTACCCAATAGTCATTCAGGAGCAGGTTGTTCAGTTTCCATGTAGTTGAGCGGTTTTGAGTGAGTTTCTTAATCCTGAGTTCTAGTTTGATTGCAGTGTGGTCTGAGAGACAGTTTGTTATAATTTCTGTTCTTTTACATTTGCTGAGGAGAGCTTTACTTCCAACTATGTGGTCAATTTTGGAATAGGTGTGGTGTGGTGCTGAAAAAAATGTATATTCTGTTGACTTGGGGTGGAGAGTTCTGTAGATGTCTATTAGGTCCACTTTATGTAGAGCTGAGTTCAATTCCTGGATATCCTTGTTAACTTTCTGTCTTGTTGATCTGTCTAATGCTGACAGTGGGGTGTTAAAATCTCCCATTATTATTGTATGGGAGTTTAAGTCCCTTTGTAGGTCACTGAGGACTTGCTTTATGAATCTGGGTGCTCCTGTGTTGGGTGCATATATATTTAGGATAGTTAGCTCTTCTTGTTGAATTGGTCCCTTTACCATTATGTAACGGCCTTCTTTGTCTCTTTTGATCTTTGTTGGTTTAAAGTCTATTTTATCAGAGACTAGGATTGCAACCCCTGCCTTTTTTTGTTTTCCAGTTGCTTGATAGATCTTCCTCCATCCCTTTATTTTGAGTCTATGTGTGTCTCTGCACGTGAGATGCGTTTCCTGAATACAGCACATTGATGGGTCCTGACTCCTTATCCAGTTTGCCAGTCTGTGTCTTTTGATTGGAGCATTTAGCCCATTTACATTTAACGTTAATATTGTTATGTGTGAATCTGATCCTGTCATTATGATGTTAGTTGGTTATTTTGCTCATTAGATGCTATAGTTTCTTCCTAGCCTCGATGGTCTTTAGAGTTTGGCATGTTTTTGCAGTGGCTGGTACCGGTTGTTCCTTTCCATGTTTAGTGCTTCCTTCAGGAGCTCTTTTAGGGCAGGCCTGGTGATGACAAAATCACTCAGCGTTTGCTTGTCTGTAAAGTATTTTAATTCTCCTTCACTTATGAAGCTTAGTTTGGCGGGATAGGAAATTCTGGGTTGAAAATTCTTTTCTTTAAGAATGTTGAATATCGGCCCCCACTCTCTTCTGGCTTGTAGAGTTTCTGCTGAGAGATCAGCTGTTAGTCTGATGGGCTTCCCTTTGTGGGTAACCCGACCTTTCTGTCTGGCTGCCCTTAACATTTTTTCCTTCATTTCAACTTTGGTGAATCTGACAATTATGTGTCTTGGAGTTGCCCTTCTCGAGGAATATCTTTGTGGCGTTCTCTGTATTTCCTGAATCTGAATGCTGGCCTGCCTTGCTAGATTGGGGAAGTTCTCCTGGATAATATCTTGCAGAGTGTTTTCCAACTTGGTTCCATTCTCCCCATCATTTTCAGGTACACCAATCAGACGTAGGTTTGGTCTTTTCACATAGTCCCAAATTTCTTGGAGGCTTTGTTCATTTCTTTTTATTCTTTTTTCTCTAGACTTTCCTTCTCTCTTCATTTCATTCATTTCATCTTCCATCAGCGATACCCTTTCTTCCAGTTGATCGCATCTGCTACTGAGGCTTCTGCAATCTTCGCGTAGTTCTCGAAACTTGGCTTTCAGCTCCATCAGCTCCTTTAAGCCCTTCTCTCCATTGGTTATTCTAGTTATCCAGTCTTCTAAGTTTTTTTCAAAGTTTTTAACTTTTTTGCTATTGTTTTGAATTTCCTCTCGTAGCTCAGAGTAGTTTGATCGTCTGAAGCCTTCTTCTCTCAACTCATCAAAGTCATCCTCCATCCAGCTTTGTTCCGTTGCTGGTGAGGAACTGTGTTCCTTTGGAGGAGGAGAGGTGCTCTGTTTTTTAGAGTTTCCAGTTTTTTTGGTCTGTTTTTTCCCCATCTTTGTGGTTTTATCTACTTTTTGTCTTTGATGATGGTGATGTACAGATGGATTTTTGGTGTGGATGTCCTTTCTGTTTGTTAGTTTTCCTTCTACCAGATAGGACCCTCAGCTGCAGGTCTGTTGGACTTTACTAGAGGTCCACTCCAGACCCTGTTTGGCTGCGTGTCAGCAGCGGTGGCTGCAGAACAGCGGATTTTCGTGAGACCACAAATTCAGCTGTCTGATAGTTCCTCTGAAAGTTTTGTCTCAGAGGAGTACCCGGTTGAGTGAGGTGTCAGTCTGTCCCTACTGGGGGGGTGCCTCCCAGTTAGGCTGCTCAGGGGTGAGGGACCCACTTTAGGAGGCAGTCTGTCCGTTCTCAGATCTCCAGCTGCATGCTGGGAGAACCACTACTCTCTTCAAAGCTGTCAGTCAGACAGGGACATTTAAGTCTGTGGAGGTTCTTGCTGGGTTTTTGTTTGTCTGTGTCCTGCCCCCAGAGGTGGAGCCTACAGAGGCAGGCAGGCCTCCTTGAGCTGTGGTGGGCTCCACCCAGTTCGAGCTTCCTGGCTGCTTTGTTTACCTAAGCAAGCCTGGGCAATGGCGGGCGCCCCTCCCCCAGCCTCGCTGCCGCCTTGCAGCTTGATCTCAGACTGCTGTGCTAGCAATCAGCAAGACTCCGTGGGCTTAGGACCCTCCGAGCCAGGTGCGGGACACAATCTCCTAGTGTGCCGTTTTCCAGGCCCGTTGGAAAAGCGCAGTATTAGGATGGGACTGACCCGATATTCCAGGTGCCGTCTGTTTCCCCTTTCTTTGACTAGGAAAGGGAACTCCCTGACCCCTTGCGCTTCCCAAGTGAGGCAATGCCTCGCCCTGCTTCGGCTCGCGCACAGTGCACTTCACCGACTGTCCTGCACTCACTGTTAGGCACTCCCTAGTGAGATGAAACCGGTACCTCAAGCAGAAATGCAGAAATCACCAGTCTTCTGTGTCACTGGGGCTGGGAGCTGGAGACCGGAGCTGTTCCTATTCCGCCATCTTGGCTCCACCCCCTATAATTCTTTATATGCCATTTGGTTGAGGAATTTTATAAAATTGAATCAAAATAAACTAAAATGATATTAAATAACTAACTTTTTGCCTATAACTCATCCACTTTAATCATTTAACATCTCAAGCACATTTCCTACAACTGTATTTAAAGTTAAATTGCTAACATATCCTTTAGAGGGCTTATAATTAAAAGGATTCCTATTTAACTCCACTGATATCACACTACTAATAAGCAACTTAAGTTTATGAATTTTAGCAGTGTTTTAATTTTACCTTGATATTTACCACAGTTAAATCTTATATACAAAGGACATTACATACACAAACATATGCATGGATATTCATATCCACACATTCATAAATACACAGATAATTATGTATATAAACTGCATTTTAAAATGCCATATACTCATGATAATGCTTAAACATCTAAATTAATTTCACCTAAAGTTCAAATATTTAATTTTCAAAGAACTCAGTGAAAAAGTAAAGAGTTATTATTCATTTAGAGGCACTTCAATTCTGCCACCCAATTATTTGGTTACATCTTTCACTATTCTATGCCCCTGATAAGGCAATCTAAATTAATAGAATCTTAAGTACATCTGAAGAGTAATATCAAATACTTGGAATGCAGACATATCTCTTATGCTTCTACATTTGAAAATGACTTCTAATTATTATATGTTTGGTCTTTGCATTGGAAGACAAATTAAAAATTATATTAGTTCACTGCTGGAAGAAGGAAGGAAAGCAGACAGAAATAAAGAATTACAAAAAGAGTGAGAATAAAATAAAGAAAAAATGGGCAAGAGTGAGTGGCAAAAGAAGAAAAGAATACATTGCAAATAACCATATAATCTGGAAATCTAACCAAGCTGTCCTGTAATCGCTGTTAATAATAATTCAGAGTTAGGGGCAAGAAGCTTCAGGAAAATTTTCAGCATCTTCAGCTAAAAGACATTAGATAATGATATGGACAGGAGACAAGAAAACACTGGGTAGAAGAGGGCAGTTTCCTGGCAAAGGCCCCACCTCCAGGCCTGGAAACCTGTGGCCCTAAATGGGAACAAGCAATCCTGTTTTTGTGTCTGGATGTTGCCTTGGCCAGCCACGCCCCCTATACTGTACCCATATAAACCCCAAACCCCAGGTTCCATGAGCAGAAAAGCAGATGAACAGAAGAGCAGAAGACCAGCAGAGAAGGAGTGAAGAGAAGGAGAATCTGAAAATCAAAAGGAGTTTGGCTAGGGACAATCGGAGAGGAGATCAGCCACTGGATGACCAAACTCTAGGCAAAGATTATCTTCCCACTCCATCTGCTTTCCAGCTCCCCATTCATCCCACTGACAGCCACCTCCACCACTCAATAAAACCTTCGCATTCATCCTTCAAGTCCATGTATTACCTGATTCTTCCTTGATGACTGATAAGGACCCAGGTAGCAAGAGGGCACTGAGCTGGTTAACACTTAAGCCATCTGCAGATGGCAAAGCTAGAAAAGCACACTGTAACACATGCCCACTTGGGCTCCAGGAGTCACAGGCATCCACCCCTAGACACTACCATGGGGCCAGAGCCAAAAAATGCTCACCCTAGCTCCTGCACCTGCCCATCTGCGTGCTTCTCCTCCTGTAAGGGGGTTTGAGCACACATGGTGGCCAAATAGAGGAGCCACACCCCTGTCACACATCGTGTGAGGGGGGATCAGGGAACTCTCCCATTTCAATTAGAAAGATGCTTTATATACTTTGGCCATTAAAAAAAAAAGTCTTTACAAAAAAGTCTAGTGTATCATTGTTATAAATACTGTCAATACTATTATTTGCAACAGCTCAAGAGATAATTAATCAGAAAATACTGTATTCAGAAAAGCCACCTAATATAGAATGTTGTATAATTATCTGAATGCTTATAGCAAGCTAACTCAAAAGTCTTTAGGTAATTAAATAGATTTTTTAAATGCATGACAATGAAATACTCAGGCTGAAAAAATGGAAACTGTGTACATGTGAGCTAAATGTAGAAAATGAAAGAAAGAAAAACACAGAGAAGAACATTATCTTAGCTGATACTGATGCTAGATAAAGATTGATGCAGACTGTATAGACAGGGAATGAATAATTTCATTATATCTAGTGATACGAAAAGTGGGCCACCTAGACACATTTACTTAGTTCTGGAAAGGCAAAAAATCATCACAGCTGTGAAAGTAGGCTTAAGGCAAAATCACATTCCATTTACTGGCATGCAAATATACACATCAGACCTCTGAGGGGTAATATTTCTTTGTCAAATGAAATCTGTTCAGAATGCTGTGGAATGAGTTGAACTTAGAAGTACATTTTTCTATACAAAAGTGTATGAGAAAGAAAACATAATCTAGCTATTTATAAGAAGCAAAATACCAGACATTTGAGAGTCAATGTTGAATTTTTACACGTAGAGGATTTCTGAAACTAGATAAACACAATGCAGGCATGTCTGTGAAAAATGTTATTTACAATTCATCAGACTTTGCCATTGACAACAAAATGATTAGAATTTTTAAATAACAATGCAGTAAAACCTTTTGATAAAGGTAAAGATGTGGTGGATGAAGAAGCCTGCTATTTTGAGTTTGCCGGTCCAAGAAATTATCATTGAAATATGTAGGCAATATTCACCTAAATCTATTTGTACAATAAGATTGTAAATGAACTGATGTCATCCTATGTAATACAATGGATCTTTCAAAGCTTTGGTTGAATTTACCTTCCCAGGAAACAACTTCTCCATAAGATTGAAACAACAAAAAAGAGAATTTAAGTTTATAAACTGCGTTCATATATAATATCATTTCATCCTTTGAAGAGTTTTACAAATGAAAAAATATAAGGTTTGAAGAGGTTACAAAATTTACCAAAGGCCATAAGATAATATATTATGAAGTCAGTATCCAAATGAGTTTTAAGTAGCTGGAACCTGGCTCTGTGAAAGAAGGGCTCTTATATACACGTTTACTCTAAGGACACAGGAACTGATACTGTGGTTGTCTTACAAACCGTTTAAGGTCACATTAGCTAAGGGGCTTCCTATTCCTTTTAAGCAATATGCCTCAAGTCAACGACCAAATTTACAGTAATATGTAATTTGTGGCCTTATATTACTTTCCTCCATAGGAAATGCATTTTTTGAAAATACCCAAACCTTTTCCTGCTGTAGAAATATCAAATACGATTATTTTGACTGGCCTATTCAGTATAGTCCTCTCCACTATTTCTTATCCCTCTAAAACTGGAATTGAAAAGTATAATCTTGTGGTATTTTCTATTATATGTGTAATATTTAAGTGATAAAAATGAGTAAATCAAGAAAGGATTGAAATACTATCTCAAATAGATTTTTAGGAAAATATTCAACTCAAAGTATTTAGTATTCTGCTTAAAGAACAAAATTCAAGCAAACTGAAATATGAAGTTACTACCTGGGATATGTGACTTTCCTATGAGAATACAAAGCCTTAAGGATCTTGGTTTAGCATAATGCATTTCAACACACCTTTACTGAATTGACTTTTATGCTAAGTGAGCATTTACTATATATTTTTAATGTTTGTAAGCATATACCAGGTAACTTCTAAAAAAGGTTCTCTAAGAGAAAATAGTTAAAAGGTCAATGTACCCTTCTCCCAAAAACTCTTCTACAATATGCAGTTATGTTCCATTGAAAAGTGCGATTATTATGGAACCCATAATAAAGCTTAGTTAACAATAGGACAGAAGCTCTTTAGGATCAGAAAGAATCAGGGTAGGAGAGAGGAGGCTCAAGCTCTGCCCTCTCAAAGCTGGATATTGGAGAAGGAACTAACACTTACTGAGTACCTACTTTGTTCAGGCAAAGTGTTGTGTTTTATCTACATTTAATCTCATTTAATCTTCATGACTATTTTCTGAAATTATTATAATCCTTATTTCACAGATTTAAAAAAAGTGAGCTTCATAGAGAGTAAGGACCATATAATTCATCTACCTCCTTTGAGGTTCTGTCACCCTTACTTTAAGACTAATTCCCTTATTGTGTAATATGATTTGGCTGTATGTCCCCACCCAAATCTCATGTTGAATTGTAATCACCAGTGTTGGAGGTGGGGCCTACTGGGAAGTGATTGTATAATGGGGGTGGTTTCTCATGGTTTAGCACTGTCCCCCTAGTGCTGCCTCCTGACTGAGCTCTCACAAGATCTGGGTGTTTAAAAGTGTGTAACACTTCCCCCTTCGCTCTCTCCTCTCTCCTGCTCCATCATTTGAAGATGCATCTGCTTCCCCTTTGCCTTCCACCATGATTGTAAGTTTCCTGAGGCCTCCCCAGAAGCAGAAGCCTATATAGCCTGCAGAACTGTGAGCCCATTATACCCCTTTTCTTTATAAATTACCCAGTCTCAGGCAGTTCTTTATAGCAATGCAATAACAAACTAATATACTGTGTCGCCTTACTTTAAGACTAATTCCACCATGTCAGTCATGGACAATCCAGCTGACCCTCCCAAGTAACCTTCCTTGGTTTCCCTAGATCTTAATGTAGATTTCGTATAACACTTCTGCTTGTTTTGGGGTGCTAAGAAGACCTGAGCCTACTTAGGTCCCAGCTCTCCTGCTTGCTTGAATCTGGCCCATCCCATCACCTGGACTCCTATAAAGCTTCCCATCTGAACCTGTCTCTCCACACACTCTGTCTTCCTTCTCATTGACAATCCCAATGCCTGGCCAGAAATTGCAAATTATTTAATAAATCCACATTAGCCTCCACCTCATTATTTTTTTCAGGCATATTTAAGGCAATTCAGAGCTATGCTGAAGATGAGTTTATTGATGTAGAAATTGTTTGTTATTCACTTATACATTTCCTCTGCCTAACACACTATCTTGTACAGGTAGGCCATCCAATATGTTTTTTAAAGTAATAAATGAATGAGTAAATGAAGAAGTATGTTGGTGAGCATTGAGCTAAGCTACCCAGGGCAGATTCTCTGTTTTTTCTGCTGCCATTATCTGAGAGCAGGACCCAGAATAAAAATTTTTGGTTTGAGTCCTGGCTCTACTATCAACAATGTGATTTTTGTTAAGTTATTCTGCCTCAAATTGCATATTTGTAAAAAGGGGGATAATGATAAAATCCACCTCATGGAGCATTGTGAGGATTAATTGAGAGAATTAATGTGATGCCCTTAATAAGCCTGGCACAGTATAAGTACTCAGGCACAATGTCTCTCTATTACCTTACATTCTATAATTAGGACAACTGTCAATAGAGTGCTACTTCTTGACGTTTAAGACATCTTTTGGATAGAATATACATGACTATAACATAATGAAATTGATTGTTAGACAATTATTCCTTCCATTGGGCCTATGTCAATCTTCCTGTAACTTCAACACTTTTGTTCTAAACTTTGAGGATCTTCCTCCACATGAAAGCTGAAAGTTTCAGGGCTCCATGGTCACTTTTGGTTGTACATCCCTAATAAACTGTAAATTCCTTCATATGTATTCATTCACTAACTCATTCATTCATTAAATAACACCTATTAAAATCCTACAATGTGCCAGGTACTCTGCCAGATAAAAATAAACAGAGATAAATAAAATACAATTTTTGCCTTCAACACACACACTTCTATGCAGGAGATGGGCTTGGTTGTGTCTCTCTTGGCCATTCTGGTCACTCGCTTTTGAATGCCCTTACTTTTGTCTACATTCCTATTAAAGGTTCCAAAAAGGAGTACAACATGTGACCAGTGCTGAGAAGAGCAGAATCATCACTTTTTTATTACATTGATCACCAGGTGGGAAGGAACCAGAGATGGGATGCAGCAATCTCTTCATGGTAGACACAGTCCCACACCACCTCACATGGGCCATGGTAGGGGTGGGGAACTAGGAGGTTAAAAGCTCTTGGAAACAAAGGCAGATTCTTTTTTTTTTAATCTAAAGTCTCTCTTGAGATGTTTCCTTTTGGAGGATGTCATGGGTGCATCTGGCTGGGGCCCAGTGTAGCAGGTGGTAAAAGAATTTACTAAAACAGTAGTGAGTTAAAGAAAGCAAGTTTGTAAGACAGAAAGTATGTTGCAAGGAAATAACAGGCAGCACAACAGAGAAGGGGCTGTCTGGAAAATGGCAGGGGCTGGAGGGAAGTTTTATAGGGTCATGCTGGAGGGGCTACATGCAGATAATGTTATGCTACTGGGGCTACATGCTGAGTGAGATATTTGGGAATAGAATATTGTGCTAGTGGTTGATTTGTGGTTAGCCATCTCTTGGAACAATTATTCTCCCCTACCTGAGGCCCCTTCCTCATTGTTGCTTACTTATGAGGACGCCACATCCCCCATCCCCACCCCACCTCACCATAGAACAACAATGACAAGTCTTTGGCATTAGGGTGGAGGTCTCAACTTCCAACTACTTCCTGCTGGCCTGGGTCATAGAATTGACCCTACCTATGGTTGTTGAGAGTCTGTCAGCAGACCCCGTGGGCCATTGTCCCGGATTGTGGGAATTAGGATATTGGATCTTGCTGGAGGAAGGGACTCATCAGAGAAGGGGGGTGCATATCAAGGTAAAACTGGTGTATAGCAGAATCCAGGAGAGATTCATAAAGGTAGCAGGCATCATTGGGAAGAGACCAATAGCCCCTTCACAGCAGCATTTGAAGGTGAAACTACTGAATTCGGGAAGACACGAATTTGACAAGTTGAAGATGCAAGGGCCTAAATGGGATCATAAGTGGCCCCTGACCTAGTGTGTGATGAGGAGAAGGGTCCCTGAGAAGGAGGAGGCCCTTAAAAATGACATCAAGTTTGGGGCATCAGGGGGAAGGTGAGGGAGAAGGAGCAGATGGAGTAGGTGTAGTTGAAAGTGAAGGTGGTTTGTCAGGGGAAGAAGGTATGGCCTCAACCTGTCCAGCCAGTTGGGGTGAATGGGAGAGAGTAACAAAAGTTCATCTAAAATGTCAGGAGAGTCACGGAGGCCAGAGAATTTGGCCAGGCACATTTGACAGATTTGGCAGAGATCGTGATCCTGAGAGAGAGTCAAGAAAGCCTGGATATAAGGAACTTCAGACCATTTAGAAGAGTTGCAACAGAAGAGGTCAAGCTGCAGAACAGTGTTGGGGACAAGGGTCCCACCTGGAGGCCAGGACTTCTGATCCAGAAGTTTTTTAAGTGGCCATGTGGCAGGCCAGGTCTCACTAATGTAGGCCTCCATAACAACTGTTTCAGCACTGACTGAGTGGTTAAATTAAATATTAAAAGCTGAAAGAGTCAGTGCCCTTATACAAAGGCTGGAATGCAACAAAAGCCCACCAAGAGTTTTGCCCAGGCCTTTCCTGGGCCTTGAAGCATGAAATATAATGAAAGAATCCTTAACAAGACCCATTTAGGATTAAACAAGTTTATTGGAGGTCTGAAGAAACCACTCATACTTCCACAAACAAGTTTATTGGAGTCTGAAGGAACTCCCCAAACCTCCATGATTTAGCAGGAGACAAGATAAGGGAAATCACCCCAGCACCTGGACCCATTTAGATTAAGTAAATTTACTAAGGTTCTAGAGGAAGGTCTTCAGGACTCAGATCTTAGTTATAGATGAGAAAAAGTTAACCACGTCTATCTTTAGATGAATGCACACTTACACATTGATATATAGCTTAGAAGGTATATAAGATCTGGAAAAACTTTGTAATTTTAAGTTGGTCTGGTGATACTTTCCAGACCTTCTCCCTGTACCTGGTTACAGTAATAAACTCCCTTCTTTCCCAGTTCATCTGCATCTCATTATTGAGCCACGAGAATAAGCAGCCCAACCCTCAGTTTGTTCCGGAAACAGCCATGCTATATTACATGAGAAAATTAGACATTTCTTTTTGGAGCCTGAGAGTCAAATTTATCCCAGTGTTTGAGAATGGAGCCCAGGGATGAGTCTGAGGAATGGAAGGGTTTTGTCCCATGGTGGGACCAAAAAGAGTGTCTGCTGGGGACATGAACCACAATTTCTCTCAGGGCATCCCCCCACGAAAAGAGGGTTACATTTATGTCTGCTGAGGGACTCCAAGATGCACTTTCCAAAGGGCATCCCATCTATTGGAAGGGAAATCCTGGCACTAGGGCCTTACACTGGATGAATACTGCATGCGCAACCCCAGGTCAGTCCAGGTATGAATTATGCAGGGTGCTCAATCCAGGTACAAGAGGAAAAGGTTCAGGGAAGATTTATCATTCCAATGCTGTTTGAGATCACCTGGCTTAAAACATCCAGAGCAGGATGGCTGGCTGGCTGGCTCTCTTCATGGGAGAATTTAGAGTGAGAGAGGAGGTCTGAGTTCCCCCAAAACGCATGTGAGTTTGCCCAAAACACATGTGAGTTTGCCCTGGTTGAGCTGCCACTGCCAATTGTGCCACACATAGGGATTGAGGACTTTTGCCAGAAAGGATAGGAGAGAGTCTTCCTTCCTTCCGGGCAAGACAGCGAAACCTGTTCACCCCTTGACCTTCAGCCTACACCAAGGAATGGCCCTGGCCAGTTGCCATCAGTTGCCAGAGGGATACTAAACATTGTCTGCTGGAAGACTGGAAAGAAAAGTAAACTCTAAACTCTCACCCTATTGAGTGGCAGTGTTCAGACGTCTTTCCACTGGGACCTTCTGATCCCCTGGGGAATAGCCATGGCTGAGGACTATCAGTTGTCTCCAGGCTTGACCGCTGTCCAATGAGAGATTGGAGTTGGAAAACAGGAAAGGGGGAGAGTAGGGGAGAGGTACCCATACGGGTCACCAAAATGTCACAGGTGCATCTGGCTGAAGCTGACATCATAGGTGGTAACAGTTACTGAAGCAATAGTGAGTTAAAGAAAGCAAGTTTATTAGAGAGAAAGTACATTCCAAGGAAACAACAGGCATCACAGCAGAGAAGGGGCTATCTGCAAAGAGGCAGGGGCTGAAGAGAAGTTTTATAGGGTCGTGCTGGAGGGGCCTGTGTAGATAAGGTTGTGCTGCTAGAGTTATGTGTAGAGCAATGTATTTGGGAACAGGATGTTGTGCCAGCGGGTTTGTGGTTAGCTGTCTCTCAGACAGTTGTTCTCCCCCATCTGCCGCCTCTTCCTTGCTGTTTGTTATCTTATTAGGACTCCACAGAGGAATCACATTTTGGAGTTTCTTTTCTCATGCACCCAGTGGAGTAAGAAAAGCCTAAATCCCCCACCTTTCTGAGAATATCCTCTTCCTCCCACCTTGGCCCTTAGAAACAAAGCAGAAACCAGGGACAAGTCTCAGGGGAAAAGAGGTACAAATGGCCAGCTTAAGCCTGATGTTCTAGGCCTTTTGGTGAAATACTTTCCTTTTCTTTGGCATTTTCCCCCTTAGGTTTATCTAATCTTCCTTCTTCTCACCATCAAAACAATAATATTTAAGGAACTAAGATGGGGATGAAGTCCTAATCAACAGGACAGGTGTTTAGGTTGCCAGCCATCATTAGATACATTTTGATTGAAAGTGATTAATATTCAGTTTTGCTGTACTGCTAGTCAACAAACCCATAATAAGGGCTATTGATGAGGGCCATTGCTATGAATGGGGTACCATTTTACCTAAAAAGACCAAAACAAAGCCAAGATAACAGCACCATATCCACATGGAACCTCCCAACCGCCCCAGGAGTGTAGTCTTCTCAGACTACAGGGTACTAAGCATCTTTCTCTCTCAAAATCAGTATTTGCCCCCAGGGGTTTTTCACAAGAAACATTTCTTTCAGGTCTCATGGATGTAGCTTCCCAACAGTCAACAGTTACCGACATTGAACTTCTGTTTTAATTTGTTCTTAAAATCTTTCAAGGAGTTCATACTATCTAAATCCTTAGAGATTACATAAGGTTCTTATTAATCTTATCCTGTCTATGATCCAGTCTTACCTTCTATCATCCTCCACTTACATTCTAGCCATGCAGAGCTACTTGTAGCTCCTAGTAAAAATAAGACATGCTCTCTTTCAAATGTCATGTATTTGCAAATGTTACTCCTTCAGCTATAAACTCTCCCTACTCTATTTGCTCCTATTACATTCCTCAATATTTTTCTTAAGATGTCTTCTCTAAGAAGCCCTTTCTTACCTATCATATGGACTAATGCACTATCTATATTATGACATCATATTGTAGTATACACTGAATATCTGCATGACCCCACTGAACTAGGAGCTTCTTAAAAACAGACACTGTCATATACATAACTTCCATTTATTTAACATACACTATGTGTCAAAACCAAAGCAAATTAGATGCTTTACATATATCAGTTCCATCTTCAAAACAATCATAAAGGCAAATTTTTTTATATTTATGTACAGATTAAGCGGGACAGGTTCAAAACCACATTGCAGTAAATAGGGGAAATAGAATTCCTACTTTAGCCCCATTTGGCTCCAAGGCCTATGCTCCTTCCATGGCAGCACTCTAGCCCCCACTACATACTGATAGAGGCAGGAGGCAGAGAAACTCTAGGCAGACAGGGGTGGGTCCCTGGTAGAAACCCCACTTTCAAGCCAAATGTAGCCTGAAACCTGCAGCCCAAAGTGAGAACTTCTATTCCTGTTTGCCTGCTCTCTCGATTGGTTCTTTCTGATTAATGTCTTTTTACCAATCAAATGTTGCCTTTTCCAAAACTACCAATAGCTTGCTGCAACCACCATCCTGTGCCTATAAAGACCCCAGACTCAGCCAGTAGAGAGAAGAAGCGGCTGGACATCAGAGAGAGGCAACTTGACTTCAGAGGAGAGAGGCAGAGAGGTAACTTGACTTCAGGGAAGAGTGACCTGCCATTCCCATTCCCTTTCCAGCTCCCCTCTCTGCTGAAAGCTTCTCTCACTGCTCAGTAAAATTTTCCCCATTCATCATCCTTTGATTTGACCACATTACCTCATTCTCTTGGATACCAGAAAAGAATCCAGGACCCACCAAATGTGGGTACCCAAAAAGGCTGTCACACTGGCCCTTTGCTCTCACTGACAGAGGGCAGCCACTCCATGCAACGAGGCAAAGGGCCACTGAGGTTATAACACACTGCTGTCCGTAGACAGTGTAGCTAAAAGATCATTGTAACATGCCCTCTGAAGCCTTGGAGTCATGGGCCTCCCGACCTGGACACTGCCACAGGGCCTGCATGGAATTTGCTCCTGTAAGGGCCAAAGTGTCTGGCAAGTTCCTGCACTCTCTTGCATATGTGATCCCTCCCATGTGCGGTGGATCATGGTGGGCCCAAGTAAGTGGAGTTCCTCTTGCCAGTGCCAAAGCAGCCAGCCAGTTCCCATAGTTGTGTGCTTGTGTGCTCCCTACCAAACACTGCATGTTCTCCCTCATAACTGGGAGTTGAACAATGAGAACACATAGACATAGGGAGGGGAACATCACACAGTAGGGCCTGTTGGGAGATGGGAGGCTAGGGGAGGGATAGCATCAGGAGAAATACCTAATGTAGATATCAGGTTGATGGGTGTAGCAAATCAGCATGGCACTTGTATACCTATATAACAATCCTGCACGTTCTGCACATGTATCCCAGAACTTAAAGTATAATTTAAAAAAAAGAGAGAAAGAAATGAAAAAGAAAACATCCTGCATCAATACAATTGGGTTTCACTCATCTTTGTATTCCTTAAGTGTGGCATAAAATAGGCTTCTGGGCAATCAATGAAAATGTGTTGAAAGAATGAAGAAATAACTTATTAAATATTTTGTATGCCCACTTTGCTTACTTTTACTCAGAACCCTCAATTCTAATGAAGAAATATTTGCTTCACAAGGAGTCACTTTAACACAGTCCCCAAAAAATGTTAGAAACCAAAACTTTTTAGTGTTGCACCACAAGTTATACAGAGTGTAAACTTTCCATTCTGGGTAATAACAGTTTTTTCAGGATATCCTTTGGCAGCAGTTACATAATTCAAACTCAACGGACTTCCTCTATGCTCCCACAAAATTTTGCATCCATCTCTACTTTAGGATTTTGCTATGGACTGGATGCTTGTGTCCCTTCAAAATTCATATGTTGAGATTCCAATTCCCAATGTGATGTTATTTAGGCATTTGAAAGGTAATTGGGTCATGAGGGTAGAGTAATCATGAATGGGATAAGTACTCTTACAAAAAGACATGAGAGGACTTACTTTCTTCCTCTCTGTTCTCTGCTACATGAAGGTACAATAACACGGCTATCTATACACCAGAAACAGGGCTTTTACCAGGAATTCAGACATGCTAGCACCCTGATCTCAGATTTCCAGCCCCTACAACTGTGAGAAATAAATGTTTGTTGTTAAACCACCCAGTCTATGGCATTCTGTTTTGGCAGCCCGAACTGACTTAGACACATTTGCTATTAAGCTACATGGGTGTACGCCTGTCTTTCTTCTAGATCGTTACCTCCTTGAGGGCAGAGATCTGATCTCACTTATTTCTATACCCCCACAAAAAACAAAAGAGATCCTTATACAAGGTGCTAGTTAGTTTATGTAGAATTGATGTTGTCAAATAATCTGACACAGTAACACCAAAACCAACTCAAACTAGACAAACACCTGTCTATCTGAAACCATGTGGAATCAGTTATTTAAAAAAAAAAGAAAAGTTTTCCAGGTAGCTTAGACTTTAACCCTTTAAAAGAAAATTTTTATTTTCATTTTGTAGGGAAGCCTCTCTAAAATATACATAATTCTTTTCTCTTAAGGAAATCATATTTAAAATAATTTAAGCTACTTTGAACATTATTTCTCTACTCTATAACAAAATAATTGTTTCAGACAGTTTAGCCCACACAACGATCTCAGACAACTGTGATACCTTTTGCGTGTGTGTGTGTGTGTGTGTGTGTGTGTGTGTGTGTTCCTGCTTTCCTTTGCTATCAGGCTGTCAGATTTCATTGCTCAAGATCATGAATACGTTTGCCAACAGCAACTGCTCCCTGTATTTAATTACTTTCATTTATTGAAGGTTCACTAACAACCAATGCACTAAGCACTTTATTTGTATTATTTTATTTAACCTGACAAATTTCAAAGTGTGTAGAATGAACTCTGACTCCTCAGAGCTTGTTTTCTGCTTTTACTGACATGTTCTTCATGCATATGAAAGGAAAATATCTTGGGCCCCTTCAAGCTAGGAACTGCTCAGGGAAAATCTACCTACCATTCTATTTAAAGCCATACCTCTGCTCACTGAGATAGATGCATATCTGATTGCCTTCTTTGGAAAGGCTAATCAGAAACTCAAAAGAATGCAACCATTAGTCTCTCACATATCTGTGACCTGGAAGTCCCCTCCCCACTTTGAGTCTTCCTGTCTTTTCTTCACATTGTCCTGCCTTTCCAGACTGAACCAATGGAATTCTTACATATATTGATTGATGTCTCATGTCTCTCTAGTTTATGTAGAATTGATGTTGTCAAATAATCTGACACAGTAACACCCTTGTATAAAACTAAGCTGTGCCCTGACCACCTTGGGCACATGTCCTCAGGACTTCTTGAGGCTGTGTCACAGGTGCATGTCCTCAACCTTGGCAAAATAAAATTTCTAAATTAAGTGAGACCTGTCTCAAATTTTCAGGGTTCACATGGGTAAAGCTCTAGGATGTAACTAAACATGGCTAAATTGTTATCCTTTTTTCAGAAAATTCCATTGCAATGACTTCATGTCAGGTAGCACATTACAAGGATAAATACGTCACCATTTGTCATCCTATTTTCTTAATATTTATAATAACACACAATTAGAATGGCTAATGCCTCTCAAAAAGCTCTCTGTGATGCCTATAACAGATAAATACTTGGTAAGAAAGGTTGGGGGAAGAATTAGGGAATGATTGCTGGTTTTAAAATGATAGAAAAGAAAGTATATTTGCCCTGTGGTTTCAAAATTACAACTAATGGATAGAATTTTAAGGAAGCATATGCTTCTATTTCATCTGTGAGAGAATTTTCTAAGTACTAGAATGTGTCATAATAGAAATAGTAAGCTCTATATCTCAACTCTATACTTTTAAAGTAGCCTAACATTCTAACCATATAGCTACTAGCTTGCTAAAATATCCCAGGAAAGTCTGTGCTTCAATCTAGCTCTTACTCAGATGTTTTCCTTTTCAAGCCCACACTTTCTTTATTGGAATTATTATTTGCATCTTGTTACTCAGCCTCCTGATTTTCAACTTCCCCCTTGTAGACTGCAGATTGGATCTATCTCATCTACTTCCTCTGCTTCAGACTGCCTCAGAAAGCATGTCTGGCTTGGATCTTGGCCCATCAGAAAGCATTTGGCTGGCCTGATCAGGTCTTTGCACTGTGAAGAGATTCCAGATTAGATTGGATTCCAGATTAGATCAGATTAAATGCTACATAAGACATCTTCATTAGATAAGTCCTTGAACTACTTGAACAACAAGATTTCTCAAGCTTCTTAGGATTCCATGATTCCCCAAGGGGCAGAAAAATTAAGAGTAAAGATTGTAGAGTCAGAGATAACTGAGTTGGAGTTCTTAATCTTCTACTGCATTATAAAACATGGTAAATAATAGTATCAAGTTCTTAAGGTTCTTGAGAGAATAATGAGACTGTATATGTAAGAAGCTTGGCATACCATTAATATATTCACCAAATGTTAACTGTTCACAATAGTGTTAATGTTAGGCCAGTAGCAAGCATAATGGTACCAACTCCAAAGCCAAGTCCACACAAAGAGAGAAGAAAAAGAATTAAATGAAGGTCTGCTCTTGTTCTGTTTTGTGATTTTTGTCCAGGAACATAATCTAACATTCTGAAAAGTATGTTTCACTTACTGGTTGTGTAATGTTGAGAAATTATTTAAATTTTCTGTATCTTAGATTATTCATATTTAAAATAATAGTAATAATAATACCCATCTTGAATGAATGTTGTAAGAATTAAATGAATGAATATATCTAAAACACTTAATATATGTAAAGCACTGCCTAGAAAATAATAAGTGCCAGATAAGTGTTAGCTATTATTAAAATGTATTAGTACCTGTATTAGTCAGAGTTCTCCAGAGAAACAGAACCAGGAGAATGGATGAGTGAATACATATATGAATACATAGTGGTACCATTTGGCTGTGTCCCCACCCAAATCTCATCTTGAATTGTAGCTCCCATAATTGCCACATATAGTGGCAGGGACCTAGTGGGAGGTAATTGAATTATGGGGGCAGGTCTTTCTCATACTATTCTCATGATAGTGAATAAGTCTCAAGAGATCTGATGGTTTTATGAAGGGGAGTTTCCCTGCATAAGTTCTCTTCTTTTATCTGCTGCCATGTGAGACATACCTTCTACTTTCCACCATGATTGTGATGCCTCCCAGCCACATGGAACTGTGAGTCCATTAAACCTCTTTCTTTTGTCAATTGCCCAGTCTCTGGTATGTCTTTATCAGCAGCATGAAAACAAGCTAATACAGTAACTTGGTACTGAGAGTGAGGTGCTGCTGAAAAGATACCTGAAAATGTGAAAGTGACTTTCGAACTGGGTAACAGGCAGAGGTTGGAACAGTTTAGAGGGCTCAGAAGAAGAGAGGAAAATGTGGGAGAGTTTGGAACTCCCTAGAGACTTGTTGAATGCCTTTGACCAAAATGCTGATGATGATATGAACAATGAAATCCAGGCTGAGGTGGCCTCAAATGGAGATGAGGAACTTGTTGGGAACTGGAGTGAAGTTGATTCTTGTTATGGTTTAACAAAGAGACTGGCAGCATTTTCCTCTGCCCTAGAAATTTGTGGAAGTTTGAACTTGAGACAGACGATTTAAGGCACCTGGTGGAATAAATTTCTAAGCAGCAAAGCATTCAAGAGGTAACTTGGGTCCTGTTAAAGGTTTACAGTATTATAAGGGAAGCAGAGCATGAAAGTTTGGAAAATTTGCAGCCTGACAATCTGATAGAAAAGAAAACCCCATTTTCTGAGGAGAAATTCAAGCTGGCTGCAGATATTTGCACAAATAATGAGGAGCTGAATGTTAATCACCAAGACAATGGGGAAAATGTCTCCAGGGCATGTCAGAGACCTTGGCTCAGAAGCCAAGGAAGAAAAGATGGTTTTGCAGGCCAGGCCCAGGGTCCCTCTGCTGTGTGCAGTCTAGGGTGTCCTGTGTCTCAGCTGCTCCAGCCATGACTAAAAGGGGCCAAGGTAGAGCTTAGGCCATGGCTCCAGAGAGTGGAAGCCCCAAGCCTTGGCTGCTTCCATGTGGCATTGAGCCTATGGGTACACAAAAGTCAAGAATTGAGGTTTGGGAACCTCCGCCTAGATTTCAAAGGATGTGTGGAAACACCTGAATGTCCAGGCAAAAGTTTGCTGCAGTGGTGGGGCACTCATGGAGAACCTCTGTTAAGGGCAGTGCAGAAGGGAAATGTGGGGTGGGTGCCCCACAGAGAGTCCCCACTGGGGTGCTACCTAGTGTAGCTGTGAGAAGAGTGCCACCGTCCTCCAGACCCCAGAATGGTAGATCCACCCACAGCTTGCACTGTGCACCTGGAAAAGCCATAGACACTCAGTGCCAGCACAGGAAAGCAGCCAGGAGGGAGGCTACACCTTGCATAGCCACAGCGGCTGAGCTGCCCAAAACCATGGGGACCCAGCTGTTGCATAGCATGACCTGGATGTGAGACACGAAGTCAAAGAAGATCAATTTGGAGCTTTAAGATTTGACTGCACTGCTTGCTTTCAGACTTGCATGGGGCCTTCAGCCCCTTTCTTTGGGCCAATTTCTCCCATTTGGAACAGGTGTATTTACCCAATGCCTGTACCCCCATTGTATCTAGGAAGCAACTCACTTGCTTTTTATTTTACAGGCTCATAGGCCAAAGGGACTTGCCTTGTCTCGGATGAAACTTTGAACTGTGTACTTGTGAGTTAATGCTGAAATGAGGTAAGACTTTGGGGGACTGTTGGGAAGGCATGATTGGTTTTGAAATGTGAAGACATGAAATTTGAGAGGGGCCAGGCGTGAATGATATGGTTCGGCTATGTTCCCACCCAAATCTCATCTTGAATTGTAGCTCCCATAATTCCCATGTGTTGTGGGAGGGACCTGGTGAAAGGTGATTGAATCATGGGGGCAGGTCTTTCCCATGCTATTCTCATGATAGTGAATAGGTCTCACAAGACTTGATGGTTTTATAAAGGGGAGTTTCCCTGCACAAGCTCTCTTCTCTTGCCTCCCACCACGTGTGATGTGCCTTCTTTCTGCCATAATTGTGAGGCCTCCCAAGCCATGTGGAACTGTGAGTTCATTAAACCTCTTTCTTTTGTAAACTGCCCAGTCTCAGATACATCTTTATCAGCAGTATGAAAACAGACTAATACACATTGATTGATTTTAAGAAATTGACTCTTGCAATTGTGGAGACTGATATATCTTAAATCTGTAGGATAGGCCAGAAATCTGGAAACTCAGGCAGAAATGGTGTTGCAGGCTTGAGGCAGAATTCCTTCTCCAGAACAGTTTTGCTCTTAAGGCCTTCAACTGATTGTATAGGTCCACCCACATTATTAACAGTCTGCTTTACTTAGAACTATAAACCACTGCTCAATGAAATAAAAGAGGATACAAACAAATGGAAGAACATTCCATGCTCATGGATAGGAAGAATCAATATCGTGAAAAGGGCCATACTGCCCAAGGTAATTTATAGATTCAGTGCCATCCCCATCAAACTACCAATGACTTTCTTCAGAGAATTGGAAAAAACTAAAGTTCATATGGAACCAAAAAAGAGCCTGCATCTCCAAGACAATCCTAAGCAAAAAGAACAAAGGTGGAGGCATCAAGCTACCTGACTTCAAAATATACTACAAGGCTACAGTAACCAAAACAGCATGGTACTGGTACCAAAACAGAGATATAGACCAATGGAACAGAACAGAGCCCTCAGATGTAACACCACACATCTACAACCATCTGATCTTTGACAAACCTGACAAAAACAAGAAATGGGGAAAGGATTCCCTATTTAATAAATGGTGCTGGGAAAACTGGCTAGCCATATGTAGAAAGCTGAAACTACATCCCTTCCTTACACCTTATACAAAAATTAATTCAGGATGTATTAAAGACTTAAATGTTAGACCTAAAACCATAAAAACCCTAGAAGAAAACCTAGGCAAAACCATTCAGGACAAAGGCATGAGCAAAGACTTCATGACCAAAACACCAAAAGCTATGGCAACAGAAGCCCAAATTGACAAATGAGATCTAATTAAACTAAAGAGCTTCTGCACAGCAAGAGAAACTACCATCGGAGTGAACAGCCAACCTACAGAATGGGAGAAAATTTTCACAATCTACCCATCTACAAAGGGCTAATATCCAGAATCTACAAAGAAGTTAAACAAATTTACAAGAAAAAATCAAACAACCCCGTCAAAAAGCGGGCGAAGGATATGAACAGACACTTCTCAAAAGAAGACGTCTATGTAGCCAACAGACACATGAAAAAATGCTCATCATCACTGGCCATCAGAGAAATGCAAATCAAAACCACAATGAGATACCATCTCACACCATTTAGAATGGTGATCATTAAAAAGTCAGGAAACAACAGGTGCTGGAGAGGATGTGGAGAAATAGGAACACTTTTACACTGTTGGTGGGACTGTAAACTAGTTCAACCATTGTGGAAGTCAGTGTGGCAATTCCTCAAGGATCTAGAACTAGAAATACCATTTGACCCAACCATCCCATTACTGGGTATATACCCAAAGGATTATAAATCATTCTGCTATAAAGACACATGTGCAAGTATGTTTATTGTGGCACTATTCACAATAGCAAAGACTTGGAACCAACCCAAATGTCCATCAAGGATAGACTGGATTAAGAAAATGTGGCACATATACACCATAGAACACTATGACGCCATAAAAAAGGACCAGTTCATGTCCTTTGTAGGGACATGGATAAAGCTGGAAACCATCATTCTCAGCAAACTATCGCAAGGACAGAAAACCAAACACCACATGTTCTCACTCATAGGTGGGAATTGAACCATGAGAACATTTGGACACGGGGTGGGGAACATCATACACTGGGGCCTGTCATGGGGTGGGTGGAGAGGGGAGGGATAGTGTTAAGAGATGCACCTAATGTAAATGACGAGTTAATGGGTGCAGCACACCAACATGGCACATGTATACATATGTAACAAACCTACACACTGTGCACATGTACCCTAGAACTTTAAGTATAATTTAAAAAATTAAGATTAGGTGGAGAAGTGCAAGGAAACTAAGGTGGGCCATTGTTATCATAGTACTGCAAGGCAATGTTAATTACCACCAGCAAATAAACTATTCTTAACAACAACAAAAAAAAAAGAGTCTCCTTTACTTACAGTCAACTGAATGTAGATGTCTTACTTATCTAAAACATACTTTCACAACGATATCCAACTTAGTATTTGAATAAATAACTAGGTACTATAGCATAGCCAAGTTTACAAATAAGACTAACCATTATAGTAAAAAAGTATCATAAAATGTATTTTATATTATACACTGTAGGGTCTCAGAAAATGATATCTCAAAATGAAGCCTTCACAAGTGGCTCTCTCTGAACTTGTACTCTGCTGTCTCTGACCACTCATTCTACCCCAAGTCTACCCCAAGTCTCTTCCCCAAGGTGGGCCATAGAAACACAACCCCTTTCCTCCAAAGCCAGCCATAAAACCTTAAAGTATTGCTTAAAATACCACTGTTTGTAAATAAATTATCTGTTTGATTGTAAGTCATAAGACTCCCATTCCAGAAAGTCTCTTGTACCATACCCAGAAAAAAAGAATGCTGCACAGAGAGGCCAAGAATAATCTAAACAGACAGGCCTTGCTAGGTTTCCCCTCTCAGTTTATTAGCATTGGATCATACCCTTTCTGTCCAAACATATTCTACATGGCAAGTCATACTTTGTTGAACTTAAGCATAAAAGTGGATAGTTTTCCCTGTATCTTCGGGAAAATATCCTATCCTTCATTCTAATGGCTCCTATATCACATGAAACTATTATCAAATAAATTTGTATGCCTTTTCTCCTGTTAATATGCTTTTTGTCAATGATTTTCAGTGAAACTTCAGAGGGCAAAGGGGAAGCTTTCCCTCAGCCCAACAGAACTATCTTTACGAAATTAGTTTAGCCAATGACTAGAGGTGCTAATTGCTTTGGGTTTTTTGACTCACTTACTCTTGTAGACTCTACAAGACAACTTGGGTTTTTCTGCTAGTATGATATCTGGTATTATATTCATGAATTTATTTTTCATCATGTGGAAGATGACCACAACAGATTTCAAAATAAAACAACTTTCTTTTAAATGACAAAGGATTATTCATATGCTAGACCATAATCTTATATTACTTACTTTCAATGACAGCTGCATACATACAAATCTGTCATATTTACTAAAACAATAATGAAATTCTAACTGAGAATACTAGTATATATGAACATTTCATAAAATGTTTAACTAATAGTGCACTCTCTCATCTCAAAAATAATCCGAAACTATTATCTGATTTAGTTCTTGGACAGTGCTTTGAGTTGGATAATCATAAATCTGGATTTTCAGGAACACTCTCAATTTTAAATATCCTGCCCTGTATAGAAAAAAAAAGTTCATACTTTTATATCATTTGAAAACCATTCTTCCTTTAGATTAGACAGTAATATAATTCATTTATTTGTTCAATGAACATTTACCGAGAAGTTAATATATGTAAGGATCTAGCTTAGTCCTGAGAAGATATAAACCATATATACAGGGCACACAGGTCCTGACTCCACAGTATTGTAGGGGAGTTCTATCATGTTTACAATAACTATAACACAATGTAGAAAATACGAAGCTCCCCAGGGGAAAAAAAAAAATGCTTACTGATTGCAGGTAAGGACAGTATACTGTTTTAAGGATCATAACAAGCCATTTTGAAGTCTCCACATAAAGCTCTCCACGGACGGAGTCTAAGGCAGGTAGATGTCCTTAGACCCACTGCAGTGCTATCTAGGCAACAACGTGTCAAGCTTGTATAGATGTTCTGAAACTTTTTCTTTACTGTTACATTCTGATTATCAAGTTATTGACAGTTCTACCTCCTGAACAAATCTTACTCTCTCACCGTAATATTTTCAAAGTTGGATTGACCTCCATATAACACAGGCTCCTTTCTCTGTGGGAGAAAAAAAACTTTAGGAATGTGGCACTTCCTCTATCTTTTTTGCCAGGATAGTCTGCCTGTTGAATAAGAAATGGGATTACAGAATTTCACTATTACAAGAATGAATGTTTAAAAGAGGTCAAATTATTAAAATGGGCAAGCAATCAACCCAAATCAAATCTGAAATAGGAAAGATGATAGTCATTACAATCTAACCATTCTCTCCGGTCTCCATAATGACTCAGTTTTGGAGAAACTCTGACATCTCTAACTCTGATAGTAACACAATCTGCAGGGAAGAGTATGGAACTGTATGACATCACTTTAGCCCATAATTGTCCCATGTTGTACCACAAAATAAGTAATTTGAAGGATAGGGTGAGCTGTACCTCCATGACTCATTCCTGTGTTTTTAAAACTATCTTCAGAATCTTACCTAGGACTAAGCATCTTTTCACTGGGTCAACCAGGAAATTTTAATTCATGTTTCCAGCATAATATACATATACTTAACAAAACAACATATCATTCTCTGACATCAAGAAAAATACAGTCAATCATCTACTTCATAAACATTTATTGAATACTTACTGCCTAAAAAGCTCTGAACCATTACACCATTACACATTTTAGGCAATACATTGCCTAAAAAGCTGTGTAAATAAATATAATACTTGATATTAAAGTATGATCTAACAAGTGAAACACTTGAGCAAGTCATTTAAATGCAATATGTCAAACAGTATAACAGAGGCCTTGAGCAGTACAGGAAAAAGAAGAATTTTTCTAGTTAAGGTCATTAGAAAATTGGTGATTGATAGACAGGTAGACCTTTAAAAAGATTAAGTAGAAAATTTCCAGATGAAAGCAAAGGGAAAAATATTCCAGACAGAGCAACTAACAAGAACAAGGCTTAAGTAAAGCTTAGTGTACGTTCAGTCCAGACAGTAAAGATTATGCTAAGGAGATGGCACAATAATCTGTAAAAAATGAGGATCAATAAATAGTTTTAAAACTGTTAGCCTGGGGAGGTTGAGCTACAAGAGGAAAATCCTGACTATGAAGACCAGTTAAAGCTTGTTTCTAAATCCATAGAAAGATTCCATGAAAGTCTGAATTAGATCAGTGCCATTGTGAATGGAGAGGAAGGTCAAACATAGAGATATTTCAAGAAGTTATGAATAGTGACATTTTACAATTAAATATCTTTGTATCATCCAAGTAATATTTCTTTGAGGTCTAGTATTTCTGGTAAGTGTGAATGTAATCTAATTTCATTATATTTGAAAAATATTAGGTAGAAAACCCAAGTACTCTCACTATTTTAGATCATATTATTGGAAAGTTAGCTAGAGTACTCCAAAGAAAAATCTTACTGTAAACTATTCATAGATAAATGCTGAGTTAATTTCAGCCTCAGCAAAGTAACTACCAGCTCTGTGAGTTACTCACAGGCTTCCTAGGTGATTAATTTTGCAAGCAGGATTTTTCTTTATTTTACAAGTTAGTTTGAACGTATTTTCTAAATTTAACTTGGTTTTCTTCTTTATAAATCAAGTTACTACCCATGATAGATGATGCTTTGTCAAGAAAAAATCTATTCGTGATCTTCAAGGAGGGTAATACATAGTCTTCAGGTACCCAGTTGAACAGTTTCTGGTGTGGCAGCCACCTAATTGGTCTCCCTGTCACCGGTTTCTCTTGTCTATGATCTACCATGCATGATGCTGCCAGTTTAATCTGCCCCAGCATAGCTGATAATGCCATTTATTTGCATAAAAACCTTCTGTGGCTCACAACTACCTGAAGAAAAGTGTCTAAATGCTATAGTATTGCAATTAAGGCTCTCAAGCAGACAGCTAGAATAACCTAATCAGTCTTACTACTCTCAGCTCCCCACCTACTAATCCTAAATGTTCACTATTTATAAAACCTTTCCCACTTTCTCCCAAGAAAGGTGATGGGATGTCAGGCACATATTTATTAATCCCCACTATAGCACATTTTACTGTGTATCTTTGATGAAGACATTTAACTTCTCTGAGGCTTACTTTCTTCTTCTGCAAATTATAAGTAATACCTACCTACCACTTCAAATCTTATTTAAAATGAAGTGAGGAATCAATCAATAAAATATCTACCATCGTGGGTTGCTATAGAGATTAAGAGATAATATATTAAAAGTGTTTGGGCAGATCACCTGAGGTTGGAAGTTCGAGACCAGCCTAACCAACATGGTGAAACCCGTTTGTACTAAAAATACAAAACTAGCTGGGCGTGGTGGTGCATGCCTGTAATCTCAGCTACTCAGGAGGCTGAGGCGGGAGAATCGCTTGAACCCAGGAGGTGGAGGTTGCGGTGAGCCGAGATCGTTTCATTGCACTCCAGCCTGGGCAACAAAAGCAAAACTCTGTCTCAAAAAAAAAAAAAAAAAAAAAAAGGAGCCTAGCCTGGACTTTATTTATAAGTATCAGGTTTTATTACTCTTCTAAGACTTTGCTCACGTAGTTTTCTCCACCTGCAAGACCTTCAACCCAGATCTTATACATTACAAAAAGCCCATTTCTAAACCCACCCAGCTATGAAACCATCTCTAGTATTCTAGTAAAAATCATCCTTTCTCGGCTATAGTGTAATGGAAAAATTCTTGTCTTGAAATCAAATTCTTGATTCTATCCATTTTCTAACAATATGACCCTGGACAAGTTGCTTATCTGCAGCTTCCCCATTTCTAATGTGGATAGCAACAGCAACTCTACCTGCCTCACTAAGCCCTTATGAGAATCAAGTTAGAGAAGTTATATTTTTAACTATAAAACGGCCTATATATGTGAGAGACTGTTATTTCCACCAAAGTATAAGACCAAATAAAAAACTTTGGTTTTCCTCATCTTTATAACTGATATCCAAAAGATATGTTATGAAAGAACACCAAGTCCAATAAAGAAGAAAATAGTTAATATCCAGGTCAAGAACTAGAATATTGGAATCAAGAAGGGATCAAGTAAAAAGGATAGGTTAAAGATAGCTGGGCAGAGCTGAAGTTATGAAGAAAAAACATGTTCCTGAGTTTCCCTTTACATAGCAACCGATGAGTGCAAAGCTAGGTGGCAGCTTAAAGAAGCTACACAAAGATGAATATACATAGCAGATGCTCAGTAAGTGATAAGGAGAGGGGAGGGAAGGAGATAGGAAGAAGAGAGGAAAGGAAAAGAGGAGAGAGAAAGGAAACAGAGGGGAAAACAGTTTCATCATTCCTTTCAAGGGCTAATTTCTACACCGCTTGCCAGGCTGCTATAATAAAAAGTCAACTAGTAGCTAAAGCTTATGTATGAGAACACTCACTTCTCCTTTAAGGTTCCCTTTCCTTGACTGTGCCTTTTCTCTCCACTCTACCCCTCTTCCAACTCCTATTTATCAGTGTTTACTTTCCTCCCACCATTACCCAGGACCTCCAAATACCAACACAAATCCATACGAAGTAATTACTCTTTTCCACCCACTCTCTCAGAAAAACAAACCAAAACAAAAAATAAACAAGCAAACAGCAACAACAAAAAATTGTTTTTATTTAAAGTTCAAGAGCCTATTGAGAGCAGTATTGTGTTACCCTACAATAGCATGTACAGTTTAACAGGGACTACCTTAACTCCCTTAGTCTTCTGGAGCCTCACCAAAATATCCATGGAAGGAATTTTAAGTAACAGTAATAGGTTTAAATGAGAAGATATTTGTGCATTGTATAGTAATGATGGTGAGATTATCTTATATTCACATAAAGCTTTTTGCCTGGCAAAATGCTTTCTCATTGGTTATTTGATCTGAATTCCCAGGGAGAAGTGACAAAACAAGGGGAAAACTCCTATTTCTACTATGCATTTTAATATAATGCAGTTTTACAAAATTCCTTTTTCAAAGCATATATATATATATATATATATATACACATATATATCTCCTTTTATTTGATTCCCCCTGACATATAGTTTTTATCTCCATTTACTGATGAAGATAGTGAGACTCAGGGACGTAACAGGACTTTCTACAAGATTATTATCAATATAAGTGCTCTTTATGGAGCATTTCCTAGGTCCAGGAATTGTACTCAGCACTTTACGTGCCTGATAGCTTATTTATTCTTCACAATAACTTTATGAGGTAGACACTATTATTACTTTGACATTTTACAGATAAAAAATCAGATAGGTTAAATAATTTGACGATGGCCATGTAACTAGCAACTGGCAAAAGCAAAATTCAAACAGAAGGCTTTCAGATTACTCTTGATTGTTCTGCTATGCCAAGCAGCCTCCTTCCTGGCCCAGTGCTGTTACTGTAACACTGTTCGTAATATAAACTTACTTTCTTTCTGTCACCAAGTTAGAATTGCAGATTTCGGCCCAGCAGCTCAAGTTCTATGGAGAAAATACATACACATATACTTAAAGCAGAAGTGAGGAGGATGCTGTGTCCATTTTTTTACATCAAAAAAAACCCATAAATTAAGCAGAAAACTCACTATAATTGGGAGCTAAAAATCAGTTATTATGGTGTTGGCAGACAGCAGAAGGGTGATATGCACCTCAGTATAGAATATTGTAGAATAGAGAGATGAATTACTTATAGTTCAGCAAAACACCTAATAAACAAACAAAAATATCAAACCTTGGAATAGATGCTTCTTTTAAAATGTTTTTAAAAAGGCCATTTATTTTATATTCCTAAATAAAGATTTCTATCTTGTTTCAAAACATCACCAATCCAACACAGAATAGCCATATTATGATTCTGCTCGTGTCATCTTATGATATCAACAACATATTACAGGTTAAAATGCTATGGGATGTGAAGGATCAGGGTGCCGATTTACATTTTCCAGAAACTTCATATAAATCAGAGTTTAAGTTGAGCAGCTAGAATCTATCACACATATGCTGAGGAAGTAAGAAGACAGATCTCTTTCCACCAGGCACTGGAGATGAAATTTCAAAAAATAGTAGGTGAAACTTTTATTTAAGATCTTCCCAAGCTGAATGCAAACAAGTCAATGTCACTTTCTTTCCAGACAAGAAAAGTCTAAAACCTTTACCTCCAGGGCTTTTAAACTTACATACTATCAAAATCACATCAAAGTTTTGCTTCAGAAGCCCATCTGATTTTGTTTCAAGGGGAAAAGGAATCATTGGGAGGCACAGTGTAGGGACTCCATGAGATTCAAAATAATGATCCCATTGTTCTTGCTATCAACCTTAATATACACTAAATATGTAGCTATAATAATGAAGCCTGTGGAAACTAATAATGAGTTCAACAGATCCAAGCAAAAGTAAAATATTTCTAATTTCTAAAAGCAGGATATTCTGTATGCCTTTTGGGAAGCTCAGATCAACTCATTCATATGCTCAAAACTTTCCAATGGTTTCTCTTTCTCTCATAGTAAAATCTTTCCAATAGCCTCTAAGGCTATCCCTCATCTGTCCTCCTCTTTGAGCTCACTGCAGTTAAAATGGCTTTTATAAAAAAGACAGGGCAATAATGGATGCTGGTGAGGATGTGGAGAATGGGGAACCCTTGTACACTGTTGGCAGAAATGCAAATTAGTACAACCACTATAGAGAACGGTATGGAGGTTCCTCAAAAAACTAAACTTAGAACTGCCATATGATTCAGCAATTCCACTGCTGGGCATACATCTAAAATAAAGAAATTCAGTATATTGAAGAAGTATCTGTACTCCAATGTTTATTGCAGCACCATTCACAATAGCCAAGATATGGAATCAACCAAAGTGTCCATCAACAAATGAATGGATAAAGAAAATGTGGTACATACACACAATGGGAATTTACTCAACCAAAAAAAATAAACAAATAAACTCCTGTCGTTTGCAACAACATGGATGGAATTGAAGGACATTATGTTAAGTGAGATAAGCCAGGCACAGAAAGACAAATATCACTCATATGTGGAAGCTAAAAAAATAAAATATACACATGCAGATGGAAAGTTGAATGATGGGTACAAGAGTCTGTGAAGGTAATGGGGAGGGGAGAATAAAGAAGGGATGGATAATGGGTACAAAAATACAGTTAGATAGAAACAGATCCAGTGCTCAGTAGCACAATAGGGCAGCTATAATTAATAATATATTGTATATTTCAAAATAATTTAAAAAGTGGAATTAGAATGTTCCTAACACAAATAAATGATAAATGCTTGAGGTAATGGACATCCCAATTACCCTGATTTAACCATCACACATTATATGTTCGTATCAAAACATTGCATGTACCCCATAAATATGTGTAACTATTTTGTATCCATAATAATTAAAAATAAAAAATTAAAGAAAAAACAAAAAAATGCACAAATTGCTAACATCGGTTACCTTGCATGCAGGGAGGATAGAGCTGATACAGTATAAGCAGGAAGTGAGTGAAAGGGGAGTCCACAGACATAGAAAAATTGTTTTAAAAACAACTATGTTTAGAATAAAAAGTATATATGCTTTATGCTTCTATGCAATATATATGGGACTATGCATCTAGAAGTTGAATAAAATAATGTTTTTGAAAATTTATGTTCTTTCATAATGACACATGCACCCCCGTATGTTCATTGCAGCACTATTCACAACAGCAAAGACATGGAATCAACCTAAATGTCCATCAGCGGTAGCCTGGATAAAGAAAATGTGGTACATATATACCACGGAATACTACACAGCCATAAAAAGGAATGAGATCATGCCCTTTGCAGGAACATAGATGAAGCTGGAGGTCATCATCCTTAGCCAACTAACACAGGAACAAAAAAGCAAATACTGCATGTTCTCACTTATAAGTGGGAGCAAATGATGAGAATACATGGTCACAAACAAGGGAACAACAGACACTGGCACCTACTAGAGGGTGGAGGGTGGGAAGAGGGAGAGGATCAGAAAAAATAACTATTGGGTACTTAGCACCTGGGTGATGAAATAATCTTACAACAAACCCCTGTGACATGAGTTTACCTATATAACAAACATGCACATGTACCCCTGAATTTAAAATAAAAGTTAAAAATTGATTAATTAATTAATTACTTTTTTGAAAATTGAAAAATCTAAAATATCAAGGCAATGAAAGCCTAGAAAAAAAAATACAGGAGAATACTTAACTAGTCCTAGAGTGAAGAAAGATAAAGCAAAGAAGAAATAATTTTTTAAAAAGTGATAATTTTATCACATAAAAATTAAAACTACTTTGAAGGTTAAAAAGTACTATAAGCAAAATTACTAATAATAAACAAACCAGAAAAAAATAACAATTATGACCACAGGATGGCATGTTTCATAAATAAACTGCTCTTGCAAAGCAATTAAGAATTCTAGTACCGCTTAGAAAAATAGACAAACAGCTTCAATGGATCATGAAAGAAAAATAGATAACCAATAATCATTTAAAAAGTTGAGTCATGATAGTGAACACATAACTGCAATATAAAGCATTAAGTAAAACATTTTATCTGTTAATTTGACAACCTATTTTAAATAATAAAATAATGCTACTAAAGATATAGGCAGATTGGCCTTTTGAAAGATGGCTGATAGCATTGTTCTCCAAAACAGCTTGACAATTTGTATCCAGAGCCTTAAAAATGTCCATATCCTTGTACTCAGTAGTTTCATTTATAAAATCAATCCTAATTAAACAGTTAGAAAAAAAAAAAACAGGAATGGCTTATACACATGCACATCCATTACAGCATTATTCAAAGCAGGAAATTGAAGATAGCCTAGATTTGAATGAAGATCTGCTTAAATAAGTTCCAAATCATGGAATATTCATAGCCACTAAAATATTTTCCAAAAATGTTCAATGTTATGATATGGATAAATGCTATTAGTGTAACATGAAATGTAAAAGACATAAAATGCCCTACATGCTATTGTCCCAATTTCATGTACATATATTTGTACAAAAAAAGACTAAAAAGTCAAAATAATTACTTCTAGGTGCTGAAATTAGGATGATGCTTATTTTTATGCTTTTAAGTATAATTTCACAAAGTTGATCTCTATTATTTATCAAATTATTGTCACGATTAACTTTTTTTTTTTAAGTAACAAGGGTGATAATTAGGCTCTGTCCTTCCTGGTTTACAAATCAGCTCTGAGCAGGACAGAAAGTATATGAGAGGCCTCAATATTAACAATACAAACTCAGCAATCAACATACTATTGATTGGCACTAGGATTCCATGTAGCTTCCAAATCATGGGGTTGGCTACATGACTCCAATCTTGACAAATAGTGTGTGTGGGTATGTACTATTACCTCCCTTCAAAGTATTGACTGCCACTTAAAAGTATCCATCAACTTGTCCCTGTTAGCCCTTAGCTATGAACCTGAGACATGCCTCAACTTGCCTTAGCCTTTGGTAAATGTTAATTTTAACAGTAGTGTCCAAACTGTTTGATTCCATAATTCTATCTGTAAAAACAAGTTGATCATACAACTCTAATCGCTTTATATTTATTTTTAAAATTAGTTACTACTGAAATATAAGTTACTCAAATACAGAAGATTTTAAAGAATGTTATTAAAAGAAATGGAAATGGGAATTCTAATATTCTGCTCCTATACCTCAACATTTTATTCTTGCCCCAGGATATGTACCCTTGCTATAGAAATCAGAGTCTTAGACCACACTTCCCTGTTCTACCATCCATCTCCTTCCCCTACAGCACAGGTAACCATGTTCTGAAACTCCGGAATGCCTTAGACCTGAGTCAGCTCAAACTATGACAATTTTGCTAACATAACCCACTTAAACAATATAAAGAATCATGTCATTCCCATGCCCTATTTTATGTTTTGGAAAAACTGAATTTTCATATGTGAAAATTGCATACAGTATGGTATAACTACATTTCTATTATTGTTGTTGCCATTTGTTGATAATAATCACTACTACTACCATTACTTCTTTACTGGCCTAAGTCCTAGTATTGTTCAGTTCTTTCGGAAGTTTCAATAGTATACCTCTGAAGATTTTTGAAGTCTGTCATGGCACGGAGCAAGAAGGGATGTCTTCTCCCATTTCTGTAAAACTTGATTGGCTTCTTCTATCTTCTGCTCACAACTTTTTTGAGAATTTAGCAATGTCACCTCATAAAATTCTTGGATATCTGTAAAGAAAATGAAAGGAAAGCATCAAAATGTAATGCATGACTTCATAAATAGCTTCTGCATATATGTCCATATATAGACATACAGAAATTTTGCTGATTAAAAGAACTGCATAAATATATATATCCCAAAGTAAAACAGAAGAATTCCTGAAAATAATCTTTTTACCTGCATTTAGAATGCTTATAGCAGCTTTATTCATAATTACAAAAACTAGAACAAATCCTTCAAAAAGTGAATAAACTGTAGTAAATCCATATAATAGAATGTTATTCAGTAATAAGGAATGAGCTATCAAGCCAAGAGAAAGCATAGATCAATCTTAAATGTATATTGCTAAGTGAAAGAAGCCAGTCTGGAAAGGATGCATACGGTATGATTCCACCTACATAGCATCTGGAAAAAGTAAAACTAAAGAGACAGTTTAAAAAAAATCAATGTTTGCCAGAGGTTCTGAAAGAGAAGGAGGTTTGAATAGATAATGCAGAGGATGATGAAAATATTCTCTAATGATACTATAGTGTTGGACACATAACATGAACCATTTGTCAAAACCCAAAGAACTCAGTAGCACAAAAAGTAAACCTTAACGTAGGGCAAATTAAAAAAAAAAAAAAAAATCATGTAGGAAGTCAGAGGATCCCAAGATGAAATGCAGACTGTTACAAAGGAATACAACTGTATTACAAATGTATAAAATAACCTCCAAGAAGTCAACAGGAAAAAAAAGTACTGACTTAAGTAACTCTGGAAATGAACAGAGACTATAAAACCAAAGTCAAAGAAACTACACAAAAGCATCATACTCTAATTGGTAAACTTGTGACCTGTTGGGTACAGATGAACAATTCTGAGAACACAATACATGTATACTAAAATTGAACAATTAAGTGAATGGATGGTAGATGATGGGAGCCAAGTTTCTTACTGTTCTATAGAAAGTTACAGGCAAGTAAGGTTAAAATGATTCATATGATATTAGATGAGAGTTGGAGACATGTTTAGCTTAATGTAGATAAAGATGAATACATATAAGAATATTTACAGACATGTATATACACAAATCAGTTATACACACATATATTTCCTTGCTCCATCTGCTGAGAAGTCCTAGAAGAAATGATGCCACAGTAATAATAAACAAAATCAGCACCCTGATTTTGGCCTCTGTGCAGCCTTGGTAAAGAGTAATGAACACTGTCAGATTAGCATTGAGGGTATCTATATGAACTCAAAGTTTTCAAGAGCTACAGGATACAGAGATAGATAAAAATATGTTTAGGAACAGAAATGAATATGTATCTGGACATTTCCCAGCTCTGTCATATATAATTCCTGGCTCTGTCTTCTGAGAGGACCTAGACACAGGGACACCCCAGTAGCAACAAACACACCCAGAGCCCAGATCTTGGTTTGTAATACTATTTTCCAACAAAAGAAGCTCCTTGGAGAAACGGTTGATCCTGGGACTGGGGCAGGAGACATAAGATGAGCGTGGAACATCTTATAGCCCCAGCAAATAAAGAAATAGTCACCAAAGAAACAACCCTGCTACAATGGGGGAATATCAAAGAAACACAAGAACCACATGAAAGAGCTGCCAAAGATGGCCAAAGCTGGAGCAATTTGAGCAAAAAAAAATATTACCTAGTATTGGATTATAACACAAAATATAAAATAAAGGGATGAGTAGGAGGGATTACAAAAGGGTAAGAGGAAACTTCTAAGAGTGATGTGTATGCTTACTATCCTTATTGCGCTTATAGTGCACACATATGTCCAAATCTATTCAATTATGCATTATATATATGTAGTTTATTATGTATCAGTTATGCATAAGATGTATATATGTATCAATAAAGAAAGCAAAAATACAAGGTACAAATTGAAAGAAGATAATTTCACAGCACACAAAAGAACAGTATCCAGATATGAAAAGAAATACAAATCGCAAAGAAAAAGACAAGCAAACTAAAAGAAAATAATTGGTAAAAATTATGAACAGGCATTTCACAGTAAAAGAAACACATGTCACAGATAAGCCTAGGAAAGATCCTCGACCTCATTGGTGATAAAAAATACAAACTAAGATCATAGTCAAATGCCATTTACATCAAAAATATTGTCAAAAATAATTGTCTCATAGTACAAGGACTAGAAAAAGACATGAATCCTTGGTAACTTATTCATTCCTAGCAAGTGCAAATTGCTATAGCCACTTCAGAAAATAATTTAACATTTGTTTATCCTATAAGTCAGTATTTCTACTACCCAGTACACATCCTAGATAAACTTTGGCACATATACACCAAAAACAAACCAAAATGTTCATAACAGCGTAGATTACAATAGCAAACATTAGAAACATTCCAATGTCCATCAAAAGCGAAATAGATAAATTGTGATATGTTCTCAAGATGGAGTGTATGGAGCACTAAAAATGAATGAATGATAATATCATGAAACTATATATCTTAGAAAAATAACGTTGGGTGAACAAAGCAAGTTTCAATATGAAAAAATTTTTGTAAAGTTGAAAAATGTACAAAACTGAACCATGTATTTTTAAGCATCCATACATATACATGTAACAAAACAAATAGACAAAAGCAAAGGACGACATGAAAAGATGTAGTTACTTCAGTAGACAGGGTGGGCAAGGAAGTGGGATAAGGAAAGTACATATGAGTAGATACAAGTTAATGGTAATGATCTATTTCTAGATGTCAGTAGCAATTTCAGAAATGTTTGTTTTGTTATGCTGTGTATATTATAGATAAATTGCACATATTATTTTGTATGAATTAAATATTACATTTTCATAAATAATAAAGAAAAATTTTGTGTTTCATAAATATTAAGATTTACAGAGAAAAGTTAGTAATCCTTAAATTTTATGTACAGCTACAACTTTATTCTGCCACTAGCAATAAAGTAACTGTGAGGTCTTGTTTGAAAAATGTGTAAGAACAGAAGGTAAAAGCTGTACAGATATACATCCTTCCCAGATTTTTTTAATAACATGCGGGCTGGTAGGTTACTAATTGGGTTAACAAAAATCAGAGGAATAAGGAATAAAAAAAGATAAAACCCAGAAAACAAAATATGTTTGCATCATCTTGCCTCATGTATTAATGGAGAGAAAAGAATCTGGGCATGGTGGTGTGTGCCTGCGGTCCCAGCTACTGAGCAGGTTGAGGCAGGAGAATTGCTTGAACCCAGAAGGTCACAGCTGCAGTGAGCTGTGTTCATGCCACTGTACTCCAGTCCTGGTAACAGAACAAGACTCTCTTCCAAAAAAAATAAAAACTAAAAATAAAGGGGAAGAAAAAAAGAATTTCTGTAAATACATCTGCAGCTACAGTCTCTTAAAAGAATAATGACTTGTAATGAATAAAACATTTTTTGTAGATAGTCAAATTTCAAGTCTTTTTCTCTGTATCATTTTAAAGGATATAAACAGTTTCATGAGCAATATTTGCAAGTCAACAAAATTTGAAATACTACGTGTGCAAATTATTCAGAAAAGAAAGGATATTTATCATACTCATGCTATGCATTTATATCAGTAAGCTATACTTTGAAACATAACAAACAGTGATTTGATCACATTTACAAAAACCCTAGGGACAATATTTTTAATATTAAACTTGCAAATCTTCATTAATTTATACCCCCAAATGTGACGAAGTGCTCAAAGTCTATTTCACTCTTTTGTCTGCTTATTCTCCATGCCTTAAGCATAGAGAGGAAGAAAATAACCATGATTAAGTCAAAGATGACTTAAATATGATGATAATTCAATGATCAATGTCAAATTTCACTTTTGGTTAACAAGCATTATTTTTCAATAATTGACATATATCCCCTTGTCACTTTCTAAGCATCTTTCTTTTGCACCCTCTTTCCTCACCACCACCACCACCACCACCATTCCCACTGCTAGAGTTCAGGCCCTCACCATCTCTTACTCACACTCTTCTCTAGGCCCAGATCCCCTTTCCCACACTTAGAAATCCTCTTTCTCCTTCAATGCCCAGTTCCAGTTCAGTCTTTGTAAAAACAATATTTGAAGTCAGAGATCTAAATATGAAATGTCATCATCAAGAAATTATTTTTACTAAAACTGGATTCAATTGAGTACATAGTAAGAACACCCAAGCAAATATCATCAAAAAGAAAATATGTTTGGAAAGTTGTAGGAGATTCTCTTCTTACAGCTTCAACAAAGAGATGGTAAAATGTGTTAAGACATACGCCTATGCTTCTTCCAACATGCCTTGCTCCCTTACTACATACCTGCTTTGAATTCATCTAGACAGTATAGCACAGTTGATCTTCCTGTATTTAATGATGTTGCAAATTACACTAGGCTTTTCTGAACACTTGTTTCTGCTTAGGGAGCTAGATAAATGCTCATATCCACTTTCCTTATCCTGTATCCAAATCCCATACTTTCTCCTCTGCAAAGTAAAATGCTGCTGTTTTCTCTTGTTCCAAAGCATATTGCTTGAACCTACTCAGTAGTTATTTCTCTTTCAGCCTTATAGTAGAAATAGTTGTTCACCCACCTGTCTTCAACATTTCAATTCACTAAGTAGTTTTTAAGTGCTATGCAAGGCCCTTAGGAATGAAGACAATGTCTTATCCAGCCATATATTCTCTAGTATCTAGCATTATCCTTAAACTCAGCAAGCACACAATGAATTCTTGGTAATTTTCATTTACTTGCATTCCCTCTCTTTTTAAGTCTCAAATAGAAGAAAAATCATTGAATGAAGTCAAATCCCTTCTCACTCAGGACTGCTAAACCCTGTATATTGTTTAGATTACATTTTTATGTGACGAATCCTTGATTTAATCACAGCACCTAGCATTTTTATTTTGTATATTCCCTACTCAAATATAAAAAGATTTGCCACCTCTGAGGATATGCAAAATAAATTCCTCAAATTCTTGAAGACATGTCCATTTTGACATCACAATTTTTAAAGAATCATCTAAAAATTATTGTCAAATTTACAGGAAAGTGTTTACAAACTCTAATGTACATAAAAATTTCCTGGGGACATGGGGCCTGAATTTCTGCACTTCTAATAAGCTCCCAGGTGATGTCCATGGCTTCTGATCCACTAGCAACATTGGACTTAAGAAATAGCATCTTAGGGATAATAATTTCATACTCTCAATTCAAATAGCCCTTTTGAGTCACTGCAATCCTCTTCTTCAGAGTGAAAAGTGGGGTTAAAAAGGGGAACAGGGTGAAAGATCCCCATAATAGAAGGAAGATGGCAAGAGAAAAACTCTGCCTATTGATTCATAAACAATAAGTACTTAGTATGGATAATATTGACTAAACTGACTTAGATTGAATTCATTAGAACTTAGCTGAAAGAAGCTGTATTTCAATCTTCTGCCTTTAGGATCCATTAAAACAAAAAAATTGACTTCTAGGTGATAGCTGAGAGAGCCCCTATTCAGTCCAATCTCTCTCTCTTTTAACCTACACTCCTTAAAAATGAGATCTGGTCTTCGTAATAATGATTCTGACACAGTTAGGTCTTCAATTGTCAAACAGCATGTTGAAGGAAATTCATAATAAATAGGACTGTATTTTCAAGCACATCCTTAAAAACTCTACATATACTCAAAATATTTCACCTTCTTCCAAGAAGAAACACCTAACATGACATACCTATTTCAATGATGCTACTATTTCCTCAAAAGACACTTAAAACTCCTCTTTGAGATATACCTTCAAGCATTTGATGAGATTTTTAAGGTCCTTGGAAATGGTAAATATTTTTCTCTTGAAGGGAAGTTTGGTTTTCTTGAAATAACCAAAATTCACTAGGCAAACTTCAAACATAAGTAATGGAAAAAAGGATTTTTTACATGACTTAAGAAAATACGATTCTTAAATCATGAGGCTTTTTTCTTGTGTGACTCATGAGTTGCTCTGCAATGATCTACTTAACCACAATAAAATAAAAAAGTAATTAGAATGCCGAATGTGTAACATCTTTACATACTTTTTCATCTATTATGGGCTAGAATAAAAGTGACTGGGGAAAGGCTTTTTGCACTTTTTCCCATCCCAGCCTTCATGTTGCCAGGCATAGTATTATGGGAACAATAGCAGTTGCCTCTGTACTCTGCCAACCAGAAACCCCTGTGGAGGTTGTTACTGTTGATTCATTTGGTTTTTAGTGATTGGCATATATGGCTATAGCTCACCAAAGCTGTTTAATCCCAAAAGTTTACCAAAATCACCTGAGGATTCTCTTTTTTTTTTTTTTTTTTTTTTTTGAGACAGAGTCTTGCTCTATCACCCAGGTTGGAATACAGCAGTGCGATCTCGGCTCACTGCAACCTCTGCCTCCAGCGTTCAAGCAATTATCCTGACTCAGCCTCCCAAGTAGCTGGAATTACAGGTGCCCAACACCATGCCCAGTTAATTTGTGTATTTTTAGTAGAGATGGGGCTTCACCACGTTGGGCAGGCTGGTTTCGAACTCCTGACCTCATGTGATCCACCCGCCTCAGCCTCCCAAAGTGCTGGGATTACAGGCATAAGCCACCATGCCTGGCCAGGATTCTCTTCTTACAGCTGCAACAAAGAGATGGTAAGATGTGCTTTAAGACATATGCCTTACGCTTCTTCCAACATACCTTGTTCTCTTACCACATACCTGCTTTGAATTCAGCTGGACAGTATAGCACAGGTGATCTTACTATATGTAATGATGTTACAAAACGATGTTACAGTCTTGGTGTTCCATTAGGCTTTTCTGAACACTTGGTTCTGCTTAGGGAGTCAGATAAATGTTCATATCCAATTTCCTCATCCTGTATCCACATCCCATACTTTCTCTTCTGCAAAGTAAAAAGTTATCATTCTCCCAATCCATATGAGTCCAAAACTACTAGACACTGAAGCATAGAGGTGGAATTTTCAATAAAGCCTTTATCAGTGCGGTAAATGTCCTATCTTGGGCTTTGCACTAAGAAAAGTTTCTTTAAGAATATTACCTGGAACTAGAGGAATAAATTTGAATATGAGGAAGGGACTGAAGTTGAATGTAGATGAAATGAAAATATAAATTTCATAGCCTAGACCCAGTGAAAGCAAGTACCAAGTAAGGGAATAAAAGAGACAAAACAGGAATGAGTGCAAAACCCGGAGTCCAAGGACTAACACAAAATGGAACTCAATAGATGCTGAACACATAAGACTAGAGAATGAGTAAATGCTCATACCCAAAGGGTCATGCAAATTCCACATTGTTCTGATACGATTGGGCTTCTTCTGTGCCTAGACAAAGCACAAACCGAAGGAAGGAAGGAAGGAAAGAAGGGAGGGAGGGAGGGAGGGAGGGAGGGAGGGAAAAGAAAGAGAAGGGAGGGGAAGGGAAGGAGGGAGCGGGGGTGGGGCAGAGAGATTATGAAGGAAATCTTGGTTTCAAAGTACTTTATTAAAAAGAATCAAGGCTTTTTGGAGAAAGGGCTCGCAGGATGAGAACAAGGAAATTATGAGTCTAGTACATCTTTTTGTACTAGAAAGTAAGGAAGTGCTCAAAAATTACAGGATCATATCAAAAGGACATGTAAGCCAGCTTGAAGGGGCTCTTAATGACTAAATCTGAAATAATTTGAGCCTTAAAAATAAATTAATAGTCATGGGATATAACCTTTTTAATAAAATAACAATCCATTAGTCCATCCTGACATAGAAAAAATTAGTGATTAAATGAGGGAGAAGGGAAAGTTCTTCCTTACAGAATTCCAACTAATAAATATAGAAGAAATGATGGAATTATAAAATCATTGAGGGTTGCCGCGACTAGTGGTAAAAAAATAGGACAAGGAATGTGGCATTATATAGCCTCACAGTATCTCTCCAACAATTAGAACAAAATGGGCCAGGCATGGTGGATTACGCCTGTAATCTCTTTGGGAGGTGAACGCAGGAGATCAGAGCAACAGTTGAGCCCAAGAGTTTGAGACCAACCTAGGCAATATAGTGAGACCTCATCTCTGCAAAAAATAAAAATATACTTATAAAATTATTTTTTAAAATAGTACAAACTGGCACGGGGAGCCTCCTGTTATCATATACCAAGAAGAACATAGCATCATTTCTGTAATATTCCTGCCCAAAATGCATAAGTTGAACCTAATCATAAGGAAACATCAGACAAATGCAAATTATAAGACATTCTACTACATACTTGACTTGAAATCTTCAAAAATGTCAAGGTAAGAAAAGAAAGGCTTATGAATTATTGCAGATTAAAGGAAAATAAATAGGCATGACAATTAAATGTAATGTGTAATGTAACATAGATCTTGGACTGAGGAAATACAACTATAAAAGACATTATGGAGACAACTGCTGAAATGAGTATGGACTGCTCTTTAGATAATAATATTGTAGCAATGTTAAATTTCCTGATTTTGATAACTGCACTATTTATGTAAGAGAATATTCTTGGTTTTAGAAGATGTATAAGTATTTAGTGATCAATGTGCCTAATGCCCCCAACTATTCTCAAATGAGTGAACGGCATCAGGCACTTCATTAATAAGATGCATGCAAAGCTGGGCATGGTGGCTAATGCCTGTAATTCCAACACTTTGGGACGCTGAAGTGGGAAGATTGCTTGAAGCCAGGAGTTTAAGACCAGCCTGGTCAACATAGTGAGAACTCATATCTACAAAAATAAAAATAAACTGATATGCATATATATGTATATATGTGTATATGTGTGTATAGAGATACAGAGATATATAGAGACATGCATATATAGAAAATGATAAATAGAGTGAAATGTAAACAATTAGTGAATCTGGGTAAACTGACTATACAGTAGCTCCTGTACTATTCTTATAACTTTTCTGTAGATTTGAAATTACATAGAAATACATCGCTTTGAAAAATGGTGAGATGACTAGGAGGTGTTAGTGATAAGTATGGAACTGAGAAATATCCAGTAACATTTGCTAAAAAAAAAAAAAAAACTACAGGAAAGAGACTCGAAGAGGAACGAAGTATACAGGGCAGAATGGCATGGAAGAGGTAGAAGAGCAGATCAATAGGGCATATGTGAGGTAGTATAATTATTTGGAGATAAAAGCACAAGCTCTGAAGTCAAACAGAACGGCCCTGGCTCTGCTACTTACTAAATTTGTGACCTTATGCAAGTTATTTAACTTTTCTAAACCTCACCTTCTTCACCTATAAAATTTACATGTGTAAGTACTCCACGTGGTTGAGTAGTTATATAAAACATAGTAAATGGTAGCTATAATATTCTTTGATTAACATATCTTCCAACTATACTGTGTACACAGGCAGTCTCATTAAATGTTGAATACCTGAACACAGAATATGCTCAGCCAGGAGTCACTTCTTCCATAAGAGTCAAGAGTGCAGACACTTGAATAAATAAAGCAGAATTAATACTTGACAAGGAGGCAGAAATTGTTATTTACAAGTTTTTAAAAAGCTGATTCATATGGAAATTGTAACAGAAATGCCATAAGATGTGCATGAAGGAACACAGTATTTTTGTGGCTGAAATAAGGTCTTTAAAAATACGACCTCTAAAATGAATTTTAATTCAAAATATCTCCTTGATGAATAAATGTGCTATTTCAAGTTGCTCAAAAAGCAGGCACTAAATAAACTCAAGATATTGTTAATGCAAATCAGCTACCTTTTATCTCACACTTATAGCACTTATACTCCCAAATCACCAGCAGGTGTGTCTTATTCTATATCTAGGAGATAATTAACTTTCAATTTCACATCAGTCATCCAAGATGTAGGAATGTTGTCAATTCTTTTTACCTCACAAAGATTTACCATGTAAACTCTACAAATCTTCAGAAGATAAGTAACTATATGTAATCTGTATGAGCCCAGTTTTAAGTTACATATTCTTTCATGCCTACCTCCCCACTAAAAAATTCCCAATATCTTCCAATCTGTGATTAAGTACTGGTATTGCTCATTGAAGACAGGAGAGAAGAAAGAAATTAGCATTTGCTATTTACCAGCCATGCATAAACTCCATGTGTTTAGTTGTACTTTGTAAATGTCATTCATTTTACTAACTTCTTTTGATCATCTTATGAGACATGTAGATTACACCTATGTTAGAGATGGAGAAACTGAGACTGGTTCAAGGTCATCAGGCTGGACAATGGCAAGGCTAATATTGGAATTCACATTTGACACTTAAGCCTACACCCTTTACTACAACATGCTGCAACGGTATGCATAATAGAATGTTAGGGGTTAATTAAATAATATCAGTGCTAAAACAAGTATATTTTATTGTCAAACGCATGACTAGAATATCATTTAGAAAATTCTTCAGATCACCAGATGGAAAGAAAATCAAACCTAAGGAACTCTCAAAAACTTTCCAAGACAGGTTACCAAGGATATTTTAACTAATCTCAACAGCACAGTGCTTAGCTGAAGCTAGTTGGTTGGTTTCCATCAGCAAAATCTCAAACAGAATGAGAGTTTGGACTCTAGGGATCATATCTTTCCAGCTGATGAATGCCAAGGGAGACAAGAATGCTTATTCATAGAAGTAGCTATAGACTTTCAGTATAGTTAAGCTAGGAGACAAATATTAAAGAGGTTGCTACAAATTGACTCTATTGGCCTCTCAGATTTGCTTTTTACATACTGCTAACACAGAGTATTCAATAAATATTAGTTATGAAATAATATTATAACAATTTTTTCCAGAGGATAAGAACTAACTTTAACAGAAAATAAGCAGCAGAAGAGAAAAAGATGGCAAAACAGCTATGAAATAATAGACTTTGGGGGAATCTTTGCTGTCAGGCACGTAAGTATAGATTTACTTAATATTCTGTTTAATGGTGATTTTATGCAATTTTATAATCAGTCCAATTAAACAACTCATATAAGGACAGAATAGCATTCAGTCTACAGGGAGACATTATCCATAGAGACACATGTTAAGTAGGAAAATAAAACTCTGTCTCTGACATGTAAAATACAACATCCCTCTCATCTCCTCAAATCGGATATACAAGGACTTTTATTATAACTTGCCAAAATGGCAAGATTGTTTTGTTTTTATTTTCTTTTTTTTTTTTTTTTCACTTTGTTCTTTCTTCTTTTTTCCTTCTTTTGGACATACAGCTCTGAATCATAAGACTGTATAGAATTCTACCCATAAATACCAAAACTTAGTCCCCTCTTATGTATACCATGAAATGAAGGGTATTTTTTTGGCAGATTAATAAATCTAATATCAACTATCACTTGAAAAAAGTATCACATTCCACCACACCAAAAGGATGAATTTAAATGAAAGTCTGTAATTTCACTTGGAATTGGTCCAGTAAGTGATAGCTGATGGCTAATCTCAAAAAGAACATGCTTGTAAACACTGGTGTTCCAATTATCTGAAAATCAATTTTAGATTGTAGAAATTATTTGAAATATACTCCTATAAAATGTGTAATAAAATTTTATTATAATTATGATGTAATTTTATTGTATATAATTATATTATTGTATAAAATGATACAATCATTTATTGTAGTGTACAAATATTAATTATATAAAGTTAATTATCATATACATATCATTATAGTACAGATATAATCATTTCCATTATATTATTTTAAATTTTATGATCTACTGTGCTAGAAAATCTTATGAGAATGTACTGCTTAAATAAAATTGTAGAAAAATAAAACCAAGAGCCATTAAATATGTCACCTTTCTTTTTCCCCAACTTCCCCAATACCTAAAGAGTTAGCTTAAGAGAAAATGTTATGCCCAAATACCAAAGTACACATTAGAAAATATGCTACCCAGTATACCTAAGATATCATTAGCATACTTTTGTATTGGTTAAATAAAGTATACTGCCTTTTGTTCTAAAGTGATAGTGGAAAGCCAGCTTGTAGACAAATGGTTTTTATGTTGCAAAAACTATCCGATCAACTGCAGTCCTCAGGTATGACATGAAGCTTTCTAGTTCTCTCTTAGACTGCCTAATGTTTATGATAATCTTGAGACCACTGGAAAGCCACACAGGACCCCATAGTCAAACCTGCAGGCCATTCTGCCTGTTTCCAGAGAAGGAAAACTATGCTGATAGTTCCACTAACAGTCTTTGGAAAATAGTAATGTTTCTTCTTGCTTTATTGAAAAATACATCTATGAGCTTCTTCTCCTATTTTCTTCTGTCTCTTTTCATTCCATTCATTCTTTTCCTTTCCTTTTCCCTTTCCCTTTCATTCCCTTCCTGAACAATTCAGTCCCAAAGTCATTGTGTGAAGTAGAGCAAGGTCTACTCTGGTGGTGAAGGAGTTTGGAGAACAGAGCTATAGTGGCCCAGAGCAAAGTGTCAGATTGGCCCAGGGCCTCATCAAGATGAGAAGGGTATCCAAGTATGGAGGCAGACCACAGCAGTTACAGAGCCTGACAGAATGAGGAAAGAGTCTTTGAAGACAGGTAGGCTAATATGGGCTGTTGGAACTAAAACAAGTTAAGGAAGGCCAAATAGGCTACATAATGTCTGAGCATGGAGTTCAAACCTGAGTAGTATGAGGAGGGAGCCCATGTGGTGGGAAGGGACTGAAGTGCTTTGTCATAGCTAAGTAGAGTGACGAGGCCTCCCATGGAGACCAGTGACCTAGCAAGGGTTGTGAGAGCCTGAGTTTGGTGAGGAGGGTATCTGTGCTGGGGTGGCAGTAGCAATGGGAGACTGGTTACATACAGAAGGATGGGTCAAATAAGTAAATAAAATAAGGATAATTTGAATCTATCAGAAAAGAGAGTGAAAATATGGCAGTAGAGAAAACGACAATGAATTATATAGTGTTAGACTGGAACTGGAATAATCAGTGTGAACTCATGGTTTTCAATATAGATAGATACATATAGATATTAATACAGACGTAAATTTGTCTGAGTTTAAACATACACAAAAGGGAAAATAACTTCACAGTGGGGAAGCCTGGAAAACACAACTTCAATTGTGTGCTCAAAGTGAACATCATAAGTAAATGCAGCAAATCTAACTACATGCCACCTGATAGGATGCAATGAAAAGATCTCAGCCTCACTTCTGTAATATTCCTATTTCAGAAATGTCAGTCACAAAAAAAAGAAAAAAGCAAAAGCTGAGGGTCTGCCCTGGAATTAAGGAAATTAGAAAGACATGACAACTAAAGATGACATGTGATTCTGAACTAAATTCTTTGCTATAAAGCACATCTAACTGGGACATCTGTTAATTCCCCATTAATACCAATATTGATAATATTGGTATTACTGGTATTAATGGGAAATTAACCAATGCCCCAATATGTTAATTTCCCATTAATACCAATATTCCCAATATTACCATCTGATTTTGATGGTAATATTGCTGTTATATAACAGATTGCTCTTGTTCCCAGGAGATATACTAATGTATTAGGAAGAAATGGAACAAGTTGGTCACTTAACACTCATATGGGTCACAAGTTGGTCACTTAACACTCATATGGGTCAAGAGATTTTTTTTTTAAGTGCTGTACTATACTTTCACATTTGAGATTATTTCAAAAAAAATTTAATGCCCTAAAAATAAATTTTAAAAATTATTTCTAAAAAACAAAGAAAGAAAATTACATCCAGGTCACAGAAGATGTAACTTCTTTGTGGTTGTCGATGCAAACCCCTCACCCGATTTTCAACTTCAGTAGACTATTTTTGTGTTAATAATAAATGCCATTTATCAAACATACCATAGCAAGTTGAGAATTGTATGTACTTCATCTCATTTACTATTCCCAATACTCCTATGAGATAGGTATTATTTTTACCCCTTTACAAAGGAAGAAACTCAGGAAGAGAAAGGTTGAGATGTTTGCCCAGTTTGCTTAATTTATAACTGGCAGCGCTGGGATAGGAACTAGGTATGTCTCACTCCAAATCCTGTGGCCTTAACTATTACAAACTGACTCTTTATGTCTGGAGTAATTGTTAGATTTTCTTTGTTTTGCTCTGGGTTAACAGGGATTTTGTTTTTTCATCTTGTTTTTCTTGTCATCTAGGATGTTTTATGGACCATGACTCAGCAGTTCCAGCTCAAAGATTCTTTCTCCCTGAAGACTCTTTCACCAAAAGTCATTTCTCCCTTATTCCTCATTATTGCCTTTGCACTTTGCATTTATCTTGTGATTCTTATGACCCTGTGTCATTGGAATATATGTTTTATTTCCCTACATGTAAACTTTGCAAAGTTAAAGGCCAAGTCACACTCCATTTTTTATCTCACATAAGCAGTGGCTGTCAAATTTTACCGTGCACCAAAATCGCCCGAAGAGCTTGTTAAACAACAGATTACTGGGCTGTATCACCAGAGTTTCTGATTCAGTAGTCTAGGGTAGGGCCTAGAATTTACTTTTCTAATAAATTCCCATGCGATGCTGGTGTTGCTGGTCCAGGGACCGCACTTTGAAAAATATTTCAGTACTGTATAGAGCTTACCAGTCTCTTACCAAAGTAGCTAAATAGTGTTTTTTGATTTATAAAACTATAACACATACATTATCTTCTTTGCTATAATATATCCAAATACAGATATAATATATGTATGCTATAGAATGCCTCATATTATATGGTAATAATAAATTGGTTGGTTCATCTTTCCCACCTTTTATTCATTCACTCATTTCTTCAATAAATATTTCTTAAGTATTGACTGTGTGCCTGGTACTGATACAGCAGTGAATAAGACAGATTAGCCTCTGCTATGATAAAAACTAACAGTCTAGTAGAAAAAAAAGAAGACTAAGCAAAATATGACAAATTTCCATACTTCACTTCCAGTTATCTTCATGGGAAGAGATATTTGATAAATGGGAGCAACAAAACAAAATGTGTATTAGCACAATAACATTAAAGTTATAATGGGTTAGGCAGAGAAAGGTTTGTCAGTGTTAAGAGACTTTTCACTCTAGAGTACCTGAAGGGCTAAAACAATCTTCAAAGATGTAGAGACCTGAGAACATGATACTGCCCCTCCAACTCCTCAGGGATACAGTAAATGGAATCACTGCAGGAAAAGCTAGAGTCTGGGGCAGGCAAAACAAGCAAGGAGTAAAATGAGACAGAAGCAGGAAAACCATAAAGGAGATACCCCTTATGCCCATCAGTCCATCAGCGATGGACTCTCAGACGTTCATACGCTGTATGAACAGATAGATGGGAAAGAAAATGAGAATTCTGCAGAATCCTTGGGGATCCATGTACATTCATGTTGTCCAGAAGCAAAATTTTCTTTCTGGATATATGCAATAGTTTAATCAAGTTACTACTATAGTGTCAGTGAATATCAGGCCAAAAGAATATAGGGTATAATGAGAATACATGACAGAAAGCCTGTTCTAGGAGTTTATTTTCCAAAGGAGAAAGAACATTCAACTGAGACAGAAGGATTAGTAGGCATTTTCAGGCATGGGAGTTTGAGAACAGGGAAGTGGAAGAGATGGAGAACGTACAAGAACCTGAGGGAGGAGAAAGCATGACAGGGACACTAAAAAAATTATTAGAGGCTGGGCGCGGTGACTCACGCCTGTAATCCCAGCACTTTGGGAGGCAGAGGCGGGAGGATCACTTGAGGTCAAGAGCTCAAGACCATCCTGGCCAACAAGACGAAACCTCATCTCTACTAAAAATACAAAAATTAGCTGGGTGTGGTGGTGCATGCCTGTGATCCCAGCTGCTCAGCAGGCTAAGGCAGGAGACTTGCTTGAACCTGGGAGGCAGAGATTGTAGTGAGCCGAAATCACACCACTGCACTCCAACCTGGCTGACACAACAAGACTCCATCTCAAAACAAAACAAAACAAAACAAAAAAACCAACTCATTAGAGAAGGACAAAGAGAACGGTATAAGATAAGGCTGGAGAGGCAGGCAGGTAGGTAGATTGTTGTATTCTGTACTCGGTTTTTAGGACCTTGAAAGTATTGATCATGTCAGTAAATTTTGTATCATTGTTGCCAGGAAGACTATATACATTCGATAAAGGTGGAATGAGAGAATCAATGAATGGATGGATGTGTAAAGCAAACATATGGTACAAAAGACAGAGGCATAAAATTCAAATGGCATGATCTGGAAGTAAAGCGTTGAATGGACCAATGTAAAAACGAAAAGGAGCCTGTGAGTCTCGATTATGCAGGGCTAGAACCGTTAGGGGGCTGAAAATCATCTTATCAATCTGCTTACTGTACAGATGAAAAAACTAAGCCTGGTGAATTAAGGTGGCTTCTCCAAGAACACAAAGCCAGTAGTGACTGAACCAGGACTTGAATCCTACTGGTTCCCAAACCAAGAAGCTTTCCACTACAGTCATAGCTCATTCTGGACCTAGAAGTATAAGAATAAGTCTCCAACAGTCACTATGCAGGCAGATGCCAAGCACATCAGAACATTATCCCTAACAGATGCATAACTAGCAGCTGCCACAATTTTTCTAGTTGTGCTTTAGAACTTAGCTATGGATGATATAAGAAAAATATGGATGATATAAGAAAAATACTTATCCCCCCGCCATAAAATTGATTCATTTAGAAAATGGCTATTCTCTCTGTGTTATTATTTCCTTCTCTACCTTTAGCCTGAGAGAATTAATACAAATAGTATAGTGGCAACACTCAGCACAAAATTATCTTAAGAGCACATGAGGTCAGACTGTCATGGGAAGAAATCTCTCCAAGCAGCTGCATAACTACCTATAATTCACAGGAAGGTAGAATCAATAGGATTCTGGAAGGCTGACCACACATTCCGTTCCTCTTTAGGTAACTACTGTTTGTCAGAAACTTGGACAGACACTACTAACATATCACAAATGATGATTTTGCCCTGAGTGACTTTTGGTCTGTTATTTCCAACCTTCTTTCTCTCTGCTGCCTAAGTTCACTAATAATACTATTACATAAAGAAATAACATATAGTTTACTCATTTAAACATCACATTTGTTATTAATCAAAGTATTACAATTTGGCTTTCTTTTTTCTATGCTTCTCATACTAGTCAGGCAAGGTGGTAGGTAAGAACTAAGCCATCATCTTTTAGGAAGTGTCAGGATGCCTGCTGGGCCTACATTCCCCTTCTGAAGGATTTCCTACAAATAAGCTATCCCAGACTGACTGGTGATTGCTAAGCACCTGACCTGAGACTAGTCAATTGCTAGATGGGCCAGTAGGTATGAAATGGCCTGGTATAAGAACTCTGCCTTACACAGGTGGTGATAGGCTAATCCAATTTGATACTCTCACTTGAAAAGTTAAAAAAAAACAACTGTCAGTTAGTTGATAATTTCAGAGGAATAGAAGCCAAAACAGAGAGCTGCACATTCAGCATAATAGTACAGATGAGATTTGGGAGAATGGCTGTTGAGCATATAGGAGAATAACCTGGTGGCTAATAACAACAGCAGCTACAACAATAACAAGAACAATCATAATAAAGGCTTACTTTTATTGAGCCCTTACTATATTCCAGACATGATAAAAATTCAAATGCATTATTCTACTTAAACCTTGCAACTACCTATGAAGTGGGGTCTGTTATTATCCCCATTTCACAAATAGGAAAATTGAGACAGAGCAAAGTTAAGGAAGTGCACAAAGTCACTCCTCTAGTAAATGATGGAACCAGGATTCTAACCCAGATTTGTTTGATTCCAGAACCCTGCTCTTAATCACTATCCTAAGTTAGAGCTTATTTTATGTTTAGAAGGACATTTTAGGCTTCATACAATGTTTAGATCCCTGCCTTTTGTATTTCCACCTGAATTTGTACAGCAAACCCCCATTACTTAAGGAAAATTGAACACAAGGAAGGTGGTGCTCTGGAACTAAAATGTATGCTTAGGCTTGGTTTTGAAGTACACAGCTGATAGTTACGTTTTCCAACCTTGGAACTGTTACCCTACCATATGTATCTTAATCATATCTCTGTCATCTTACTGTACATAGGTTTCATTATCACTCTTTGTTAATTTTGACCATGAGAAACGATGATAATAATAGCAGAGGGAGAAAAGAATATTAGAATATGGGAACATATATGTAAATACCTTGGTCCATGTAATTCAATAAATATTTATTAAGTGCTATTTATATGCAATGTACACATACCCATGTATGTTCCCCTTATTACCCAGGTTGATATAAATGTCACAATGCAGCATAGCTATGTGTTGTGTTCATGTCTCCCAATCTCTATAATTTCTGTTACCATACTATCACGTATCAGAGTTGATACTAAGATCAGAAATTGTGTTTGTGTGTGTATGTCTGTGTGTGTATGTAGTATGGGGTGCTAGAAAGATTCAGAGATCTGAGTTCTGTCCCAATTGCCACTAACTATCTATCTGGCCTTATAAACTTCACATCAACTCTCTGACCCCTGTTCCCTCATTTGAAAGAAATGGATAATTGAACAAGAGAAAATCCAAGACCCTGTTAACTTTGAAGTTATACTATTTAGTTCTCATTTACTTATATTTATAAAGTGAAATTAAATGTCTCTCCTTGACCAGATAGAAGAAGGCATACCCTCTAAATGTGTAATGGTCAATTTCCAGGACCTAATGAAATGTTATACATGGTTTTCAAAAATATTTTTTTGTGGAGGGTTTGAATCAGACCTTTTTGTCAAATAAAATCTTAGACAAACCCAAATAAATAAGGTTAACAGTAAATAAACAAAGCTGCTCTATTGAAGAAAGGAAGAGGAAGCCTTGTTGTTACACCTAGCAGATTCTACTTGGGTTATATCTGTGGAACCCTACATTTTCAAGGAACATAGCTTAAAAACTACGGCAAATCAGAGAGCAGAGGTACATTAATCAAGTTAAATGTTATTGTTCATCCACTATGCATAGAGCAATATAAAAGGAAAGTAGAGAAGTAGAAAACATACCCTCTGCTTGCAAGGAGCTTGCAGTTTCCATGAAGAGATTGGGTATAAACTTCGGAATTAATTTAAGAAAACCACAAAGCAAAGAAAAGCGGGGACAAGAAAGGTAAATCCTAGGTTCTGAGAAAATGCACAGTAGAGACTAACTCAAGCTCCAAGAATTTTATTTAACACAATTCAATATTTTTTTTTTATTATTATTATTATTATACTTTTAAGTTTTAGGGTACATGTGCACAGTGTGCGGGTTTGTTACATATGTATACATGTGCCATGTTGGTGTGCTGCACCCAGTAACTGGTCATTTAACATTAGGTATGTCTCCTAATGCTATCCCTCCCCCCTCCCCCCACCCCACAACAGTCCCCAGAGTGTGATGTTCCCCTTCCTGTGTCCATGTGTTCTCATTGTTCAATTCCCACCTATAAGTGAGAACATGCGGTGTTTGGTTGTTTGTCCTTGCAATAGTTTACTGAGAATGATGGTTTCCAGCTTCATCCATGTCCCTACAAACGACATGAACTCATCATTTTTTATGGCTGCATAGTATTCCATGGTATATAGGTGCCACATTTTCTTAATCCAGTCTATCATTGTTGGACATTTGGGTTGGTTCCAAGTCTTTGCTATTGTGAATAGTGCCACAATAAACATACATGTGCATGTGCCTTTATAGCAGCATGATTTATAGTCCTTTGGGTATATACCCAGTAATGGGATGGCTGGGTCAAATGGTATTTCTAGTTCTAGATCCCTGAGGAATCGCCACACTGACTTCCACAATGGTTGAACTAGTTTACAGTCCCACCAACAGTGTAAAAGTGTTCCTATTTCTCCACATCCTCTCCAGCACCTGTTGTTTCCTGATTTTTTAATGATTGCCATTGTAGCTGATGTGAGATGGTATCTCATTGTGGTTTTGATTTGCATTTCTCTGATGGCCAGTGATGATAAGCATTTTTTCATGTGTTTTTTGGCTGCATAAATGTCTTCTTTTGAGAAGTATCTGTTCATGTCCTTCGCCCACTTTTTGATGAGGTTGTTTGTTTTTTCTTGTAAATTTGTTGGAGTTCATTGTAGATTCTGGATATTAGCCCTTTGTCAGATGAGTAGGTTGAGGAATTTTTCTCCCATTTTGCAGGTTGCCTGTTCACTATGATGGTAGTTTCTTTTGCTGTGCAGAAGCTCTTTAGTTTAATTAGATCCCATTTGTCAATTTTGGCTTTTGTTGCCATTGCTTTTGGTGTTTTAGACATGAAGTCCTTGCCCATGCCTATGTCCTGAATGGTATTGCCTAGGTTTTCTTCCAGGGTTTTTATGGTTTTAGGTCTAACATGTAAGTCTTTAATCCATCTTGAATTAATTTTTGTATAAGGTGTAAGGCAGGGATCCAGTTTCAGCTTTCTACATATGGCTAGCCAGTTTTAAAAAAGAGATTATACAGGTTGAGCATCTCAAATCACAAAATCTGAAATCTGAAATGCCCCCAAATCTGAAACTTTTTGAGTGCCAATATGATGCTCAAACTAAGTACTCATTAGAGCATTTCAGATTTCGGTATTCAGATTTGGGATGATCAACTAATAAGTATTTCAAAAATTTAAAAAAAATTGAAATCCGAAACACTTCTGGTTGCAAGCATTTCCGATAAACGATACTCAACCTGTAGTACAGAATACTTCTTGATTAAACAGAAAAGGACTGTAAAGCAGTCAGGGGATCTGACAACATGGAAGTCATTGCTGACTTTAACAACAGCAGCATCAGTAGAAAGTTGGAAATGGAAATGATTTGTCTGCTTATTTCCCCATAGCATTTATTCAATTATGTAAGCATTTTATTTCCATATTTTTAAATTTATTTGTCGTCTGTCTTCTCCCTATTAGAACGTACGCTCCATGAGGACAAGTATCTTTCCAGGTACATTCAATTCTATATTACCAGAGCCTAAAAATAGTGCCTGAAATTGTAGGTTCTCAGTAAATATTTGTTGAATGATTGAATTACCATGTATTGTGCTAGGTATTAGGGAATAGAGTAAGGGATTACAAAATGAATATGGCATGGTTCCTGGTTTTGAGAAGCTTACAATCTAATGAAAGACATATACTGATTCACAAGCAACGATATCACTGTCTCTCAAACTTGAATAAGGTGTGGTACTCTTTAAATGTCACAGGCTATTGATAAAGTTTGGCTGAAACTAAGCTGCTACTTTCCACATAAATGATACTGACTGTGGTAACAGCCTTAGATTGGTATAAAGCAGCGATTATAGATTAAGTCCACCTCTGTTCTCTTTACAATAGCCTGTGACATTTAAAGAGTACCACTTGTAACCAACGAAACAGTAAACACAAGCACAACTACAGGCCTTCCGGGAAATCTGCAGCAGTGCTTAGTTGTAAAGTGGTTATCCAGAGAATCTGAAATAGGCTTTGGATTTCTTTCTTTTTTATTTACTTATTTATTTTTTTTTTTATTTATTTTTTTTTGAGACGGAGTCTCGCTCTGTTGCACAGGCTGGAGTGCAGTGGCGCAATCTCGGCTCACAGCAAGCTCCGCCTCCTGGGTTCACTCCATTCTCCTGGCTCAGCCTCCCGAGTAGCTGGGACTACAGGTGCCCACCACCATGCCCGGCTAATTTTTTGTATTTTTAGTAGAGAACGGGGTTTCACCATGTAAGCCAGGGTGGTCTCGATCTCCTGACCTCATGGTCCGCCCGCCTCGGCTTCCCAAAGTGCTGGGATTACAGGCATGAGCCACGGCGCCTGGCTGGATTTCTTTCTTTTATACTGTGAAAGGAAAACACAAAAATGTTTGGAATGTCACAGAAAATGTGCAGCAATTAGTATATATCTAACTCCTCTCATAGACCAGCTCCTTTATTTTCATATGTTCCTGGATCACAAGTAGGCAATGTAGAGAGGAAAGAAGATACACTCCAGAATCCAACTTGGGTTTGAGTCCCAGCTCTGCCACCAACTAGCTGTGTAACTGTGGACAAGTTATTTAACTTCTATGAGATTCAATCTTCTCACATAAAATACAAAAAATACCCATCTTGTAGAATTATTGTAAGATTAAACTAAATTATATAGAGAATGATGCCTGACACATAATAGAAGTTCATTAAATGTGAGTTTACTTCCCTTTCTCCTGGTTTCAGCCTCATCTGTAGGTCTCTTCTATGCCGCCACCATTTATGATACATTTATTCCACAAATGTTTATTGAGTACTTTCTATGTACCTGCCACTGCTTTGTGTACTTTGGATACAGCAAAGAGAAAGGGCCCTTCTCTCACAGAGCTTACATTCTATAAAATGCCTGACCCAAGTAGGAGCAACGGAGATAAATGTTTGAGATGGAAATTAAAAATACATAGCTGGCAAATTAACCTAGTCTCAGGCTCTTGGCCTAGAGATTAGCTTCAATCTGTCCAGATTTACTTGCTGCTGCCAGGTGAATGGGGCTGAAGAGCTCTTCCAACCCTTTAGGAACTGTTAGTGGAGATCTGACCACATGTATGTCAGTGGTTGAACATTTTTTTTTTTTTTTTTTTGAGACGGAGTCTTGCTCTGTGGCCCAGGCTGGAGTGCAGTGGTGTGATCTTGGCTCACTGCAGGCTCTGCCTCCCGGGTTCACGCCATTGTCCTGCCTCAGCCTCCTGAGTAGCTGGGACTACAGGCGCCTGCCACCACACCCAGCTAATTTTTTGTATTTTTAGTAGAGACGGGGTTTCACTGTGTGAGCCAGGATGGTCTCAATCTCCTGACCTCATGATCCGCCCACCTTGGCCTCCCAAAGTGCTGGGATTATAGGCGTGAGCCACCGCGCCTGGCCAGCTTAACCTTTTTTAATGTAACCTGGAAGACTGAAGACTCCCTAGCTCTAAATTCTGTTAGTAAAGCAATGTTAGGCTAATGAAAGTTGTGAATTTGGGAACTCATGACAAAGTCAATGTCATCTCAAGAAGAAATGCAAAGCCTGCAAGGAGGAGGGGGATGAAAAATACTGCAAGAAATAAGCAATAATTGAACTGAATAAACTATTGTAGGCAAAGACAGGTTGGCCATCCACACAGTATAACGAAAGAAGAGGCTGACCTGTCTTTAGGGCACAAGGCATGTGCTCCACAAACATTTGTTAAATGTATGAATGAATGCCTGTGACTGCAATCTGTCAAAATAACACCACCAAAAATGGAACAGAAAAAAACTGGAGGAAAAACTGAAAGTACCTAAAACAGAAATCTAAGAAATAGAAGACTCAAGACAAGTAATAAAAGAAAGATTGTTAGAGATATGTAATACATAACATAGTTTGACAGACTGTAAACGGTGGGAAAAAAAGAGAAAAAGAACCAAAATTGCTGCCCAGATTCTAAGCATGTGAAAAAAAAAATCGTCTTTTAGTTAGTGTAGAATTTAATTATGAAGATAACTACTTTATATGGAAATCTTTTTTCAAGCATTTTTTTAGCAGACCTTGGCTAGCTGACGCGGAGAAGAGCCAAACTCATAATGAGGTCATTTTTCTCTAAACCACGATGATCCCTTTCCTCAATTTCACAGGAATGTTGAATCACCCCATAGTATAAAATAATTCCCAACACCAATGGGAAATAGATGTTTCCTGGTCCTGTCACAGTACTAATCCACTTTCAAAACTGAAAATAGATTCTTTACTGACACTGATTTAGTTCCTTATCCATGTGCTATCTAGTCTGGTCTCTCTATTGAGGCAAGCTTCATTTGTGTTTAATTGGATAATAAAACCACTGATATATTAGACTTATAATTTTTTTGATAGTTACAGGTGCTTATGTCAAAATAAAACAAGAGGCTGGGCACGGTGGCTCATGCCTGTAATCCCAGCATTTTGGGAGGCCAAGACCGGCAGATCACTTGCAGCGAGGAGTTCGAGACCAGCCTGGCCAACATGGTGAAACTCCGTCTCTACTAAAAATACAAAAATTAGCTGGGTGTGGTGGCACATGCATGTAATCCCAGCTACTCAGAGGCTGAGGCAGGAGTATCACTTGATCTCAGGAGGCAGAGATTGTAGTGAGCTGAGATCATGCCACTGCACTCCAGCCTGGGTGACAGAGCAAGACTGTCCCAAAAAATAAATAAAATAAAATAAAATAAAATAAAACAAGAAAGAGAAGGCAACAACTCTTTTCAGAAGCCAGTTTCTAATTAAAAAAAAATTAAGGGAAAAAAGGAATTTAAAAAAAAAACTGACCCACAAAATATGCTAGTTATCCTATTTACCCCTTACCATCCATTCACTTTTCTCTTTCCTGCAATGTGCCCAGAATGCCGATTTCTACAGACTAAGTCACTAAGATTCTTTGCCTTTTGGCTTCTGGTTGGGATCAGCTAATATGAGGCTCTGGCAGAAAACCAGAGAATAGGAGAAGAGAAAGGTCAAGGTATTTTTTTGCCAGTGGTTGTGTTCTTGTCTGTAAGAGCAAAGGTCCTATCCAGCACCCCCTCTCTTGCAGCTGAAGCTCTAACTGAATCCTGGTCAAACTTCCCTTTGTCCCTTGGGCCTAAGTGTGATGATGATGGCGAGATTTTTGTAGTTTCCCTTAACTATGAACACATTTGTCTAAATAACCCCTCTAATAAATTATCTTCAATTAAACTTTTGAGAGTGTGATTCCTTTCCTTCCAGGACTCTGACTAATATGCAAAATTATTTAACTTTACTATATAAGCTTTACTAGCTAATAATAATATTAGCTAGCATTTATTTAATGTTCCTTATATGGCAGAATATAGAGAGTACTTTACATGACTTATTTCATCATTTAATCTTCACACACAAAATACTACTATTGTTATTATTATTTTCCCTATGGTGGGTAATATTATTATTCATTATTCAGACATTGACACCATTCGCCTCACTTCCATGAGATGCATATACTTACTCCATTGATGTTGAGCTTGGTCCTGTGACTTGCTTTGGCCTATAGAATAGGGAGAAAATAACGATATGCCAAACTGAGCCCAGGTCTTAGGAGGTTGTCCAGTCTCCTATATTTACCATCACCATAAAAAGGACATGCCCAAATTAGCCTCTCAGTCCCAGGAGAAGATTTAGAGACATGTACCAGAGCCACCTCAGTCAAATACAATACATGTCAATCCACCTGCAAAAAAAATGTAACATGAGCACAGCCAAGACCTCCCAGCCAATCTAAGTCCAGCTCAGATAATCCTGAGACAACCCACAGATCCATGAGTATAAAAGATTGTTATCTTAAGCCACTGAGTTTTGGGATGGCTTATTATGTAGCAATTTTATAGTAATAGCAAACTGATGAATGCTAATTTTATATACGGACCGCAGACTCCATATAGGGGTTTTCTACCAAAAAAAAAAAAAATTAGGATGAAGTCAATAAAAAGTCATTCTCTAGTAAAACCAAGCTATAAACCATTAAACTATTAATCTGCAAAAATTGTTTCTTTTTTTTTTTTTTTTTTTTTTTTTTTGAGACAGAGTCTCGCTCTGTTGCCCAGGCTGGAGTTCAGTGGCGCACTCTCGGCTCACTGCAAGCTCCGCCTCCCCGGTTCACGCCATTCTCCTGCCTCAGCCTCTCCGAGTAGCTGGGACTACAGGCGCCCGCCACCACGCCCGGCTAATTTTTTTTTTTATATATTTTGAGTAGAGACGGGGTTTCACCGTGGTCTCGATCTCCTGACCTCGTGATTCGCCCGAAAATTGTTTCTAATTGTTACTAAGAAAAGATTACCAATAGGCATTTAAATGAAACATATAGTCATTACCATAAAATACAAAGCCCTTCACTGCCTGCTTATGTCTTTATTCCCACAACCTGACATCCTCCCTGTCCCCTGCCCATCACTAGAGACACACAAATTTACCTGAATTTGTTTGGGTATGCTGTGCAGTCTCTCAGCTCTGCCTCTTTACATGTACTGTTCTCTCCATCTTAAAATTTCTTCTACTTTTTATCCCTTAACTCACCTCTAGTATCATCTTACCCTGATTCCTGCAGGCTGAGTCTGGTGCCCTTGTTCTGTGTTTTGTGTTTGCCTCTGCTTATCTCTCCCATAGCCATTATAGCACTGTATTTTAACTGTGAGTTCCTTGAGGGTCAGGATTTTGCTTTCTATTTATCACCATATTCCTACTAATAACATGGTACCTGGTGCATAGCAGTCTCTGAGACGCTGATACAATCATTTTAGAAAGCTACAAACCATCCAATTGGGTTGAAGGGAACAGTGCATTGGTAACTGACAGGAAAAGTAATTGGGGAATTAAAGAGTTTGTCAGCCTTAATTCAGCACTATCTAAAATGAAAGGTACTGATTCCTGGTTCTTGATACAAATCTCTCTAGAATAGACAAAGATAATCCATCAAACTGCCTTAGCTTGAGGTACATATTCCTTGAGAATATCTAACACCCTTTGTCTAATTCTTTGCTCACTAAGCATTCTTGTGCTGGCAAAGTTGGTGTCCTGGGTGGATAAAATATTGGTCAGGAAGATAGAAGAAGAAAATAGTAAAGATAACCACTCCCTCATTCTGGAGCTAGCCACACTTCATAGAAATAGGTTAGCATGAGTCTGTTTTCAGAAGTTAATCTCCATTGAATAAACTAAAAATAACTGCAGGATTTCCAAAGCTAAGGCCCAATCCTGACTTATAAAAAGTCCCACCAAGGGACTGTCCCTTCACCCAAGAGGCCTGGCCTAAAACAACCAGCAGATGTCTTGGGCATCCCTTTCCCTACAGTACTCTGCAGTGGTAGCAACTACTAAGGGGCAGAAAAACTAGAAAAATCAGACTGGTGGGATAGCAAACCCAGATGCTGTCCTCCCTGTTGCTAATGGTAACAGGATTAGACTAGATGGGGAACTGTAATTAGGCACTTGGCTTTTATATCTGACATGTTTACAGCCATCGTGCTATTCTGGGCTCTTATATAACATTTATATCTGATGCTATAATAGGCATTTTTGTGATCATACTTTCTTCCTCTTCCATCTAAGTGACTACAACAAGCAAGCACTTCTTTCCTCTTCCAAGTTTGGACCTGAAATGCCCCACTCATAAATGTATGCTCTGTAAATATCTGCTTTTTAGCCTTAACTTTTTAATAAACACAGATGCTTAATCTTGATTCTATGCTGTTATTTATTTGATTAATTTCTCTATTCATGTAGATCAGAGATTGGCAAACTATAGTCCATAGACAAACCTGCCCCCACAGTCTGTTTTCATATGGCTTATGAGCTAAGGATGATTTTTACATTTCTCAAATGTTATACAATACAAACAAACATAAGCAAAGAAAAATATGCAGCAAAGCCTGTATATGACCCACAGCCTAAAATATTTGCTATTTGGCCCATTACAGAAATGTTTACCAACTCTTGATCTACATCAGTGTTGTCCATTACAGATGAGGCTAATTTATCTAGCATTTGATGATGATGGTGATGATGAGAATTAATATTTGTAGGATGTTTACCATATGCCAGAAACTAAGCACTTGCCATTTATTATCTCAGTTAACCTTCACAAACACTCTTTGAGGACAGTGCTGTTATTAGCCTTATTTACAGATATAGAAAGTTTAAATAACTTGCCATGGTCACACCTATAGTAAGTGGTGAAGCCCAGATTCACATCCACACAGTCCAGTTGAAGAGTCCATCTTATAATACTTCCAAAAATCAATAGAATCATAACATCCTCCAGTAAGTATATAATCCCCTTTACATAATAATCTGATAAAGGATTACTCAGTCTCTGGTTACCCATGCTGAGGTAAATTGTCCCATCATTGAATAGCTCCAAATTCAGAAGTTGTCTACAGTTTGAAATGAAACCTTATAGATAACTTTTATCTCTTAGTCTTATTTATTTCCTCTGAACCACACAGACTAAATTTATACCCTTTACAACATGCCCTTCAAATATTGAAGATAGCTCAGATCTTTCCAAAGTCCTATTTCACTCTACACATTCATTCACCTAGAACTTTTCAAGCATTCTTCCTTATTTTTTATTCAATAGGATTTCAAAGCCTTCTCACTACCCTAGTCACACTCCTTGGTTGGCTCTATAGTATAAAGTATGCTGCCAAGAACCACAAATACCAAATATCTTTATTGGTCTCTAGTTATATGTACCTAATCAACACTCATTAAACATACCATTATTTTTCATGACTCTGGCCTGTGCTCTTTATCTCTACAAGGAATGTTCTTCTCTCTCTTCTTTATGGGCCAAACTTCTAACAATTTTTCAAAAGTCAATTATCTCTGTGTTTTAACCATACTCTGTACATTCCTCTATAGTAAAATGTGTCACCCTGTATTGTCTCTATTAATTATCTCACATGCAAGATTAGGGCTTCTTAAGAAAAAACATTGTGTCTTATTCAGTTTTGTATGAATGCATATATTTATGAATCAATAATGGATAATATTTTATTTTGTTATAATACCATCCATATTACTTAGGCAGCCAATATTAAACCTATATAAGGAATTATAAAAATGACATCTCTCAGCTTTGTAAAATTTTAAATTATTATAATTTATTATAATTTATAATTTATAATCTTATAAGTATATAATTATAATTTTGTAATTATGAGTTGTATGTAATATATAATTATATTTAAATTATAATTTATAAACTTACCATATTTAGCATTCTTTGAGATGTTATAAATTAAATTTGATAATGATCATTGTTTTTATTGAGATATCATACATTCATGCTGAAAGCATGAAAAGATTTTCAAATTTCTAAGTCCCCAGATCCTAAAGTTTCAGTTTGACTCTGATAAACAAAGTTCTGACCAGAGAAAAGTCAAGGCAGATTTGTCTCCATTTACCTTTTAAAAATATTTTCATGCACCTAGGAGTTTGAATAAGTAAATATTTTAGAGTCTAAAAAAATTCAAAATCAATCGAGATCTTGTGAAAGATTGTTTTCTGTCTGTGAAGTGTGATGTCCACTCCAACTTGTTTTCCATAGAGCAAGCACTTTTTATCATTAAATTGATGGATGTGACTTTGGCAAGAAAAACATTTAGAAAAATATTGAGAAATGATGAATTTTTAAAACTACCCTCAACTTATTTAGAATTAAAACACTCTTTAGGAACTATGGCAGAGATTTCTAGTAATCACGAAAACCCTTTTGGACATACATCTAGGTCAAACTTCGTGGTCTCCCTTGCATTTGGCTGTGGCTATATAACTGAATTCTGGCTTTTGAGATGAGACCATTTGCAATGTGAGTCACATCTAGACCTGACCAATAAAAACTTCTCACAGGTTCAGGGAAGTCATGTTTAGAAAGAAAAAAATAATAGTTTTTAAAAAAAGAAGAAAAAAACTTTTTCACAGGTGATACCCCTTCCTCTTTTACTCTTCGGCTAGCTAGAATGGAAAAGATCCAAAGGGCGACCTTCAAAGCCCCTTGACCTACTTGTTGAAGACGGCAAAGTCATAAGATGAAAAACATTAAAGTTCTTGAATTAATGCTAGAGGGAAAACTACCTAACCATGTACAGTCACCTTAGATTTTGACATAAACAAGAAATAAATCCTTATCGTGTATAGCCACTGAGATTTTGGGATTTATCTGTTATAGCAGCTAATGTTAACAAATACAAGGATAGATCAACTTACACAGATTCCCAGCAAATGAAAACATCTCCATATCTCTTCATGGACATTTAAGTACATTAATAAACTACAATAATGTAACATAGTCTATATCCAATAGTCAAGGTGTTTACAATTGTTTTTCATGTAAAAGCATCTCCACAGAGGTGCTGCATGGAGAAAAGTATTTAAAAATTTACAAATGCCATTACATAACTAATATTTAAATGTGAATGAACCTATTCATTCATAATTGAAAACTGCAGCATCATTGAAGGTAAAAGAATTTACTTCTTGGTTTTTGTTTCTTAATATGTAAAAGTTTATGTATCTCTCTCTTTTTTTTTAATTTTGCAGTTAAAAACTCTTGAGCAATAACTGCACTCCTACTGAGATAATACCTTCCTGTAAATATATATGACCTCAATTGCAAAACTCATTGGGTCTCTCCAAAGTAATTTAAAAATCAATCTGATCTGTAACAAGAAGTCAATAGAATTCCTGAAAAATTTATATAAGACAACTCCCTCTGTGTTTAAAATTTCACAGCAAAAGTTGTACATAAGGAAGAGCTTTACAGAAAGCTTAAGCAATGGCCCTAAAATGAAACAAAAATTAAAGAACAACTAGACTGCTTCTAAATTTTGGTGGACTGATGTTATTATATTTATTCAAGGAACATTTATTGAGAACATACAATGTGCCAAGCTCTGTGCTAAGCAACATGACAGCTACAAAATTGGCTCCTGATTTTCTGGATAGTATAGGAGATAAAAACACAAAGTAATTAACTGTTTCCTTTTGGTATTCTGAACTCTAAAATATTTCTGTCTAACATGATAGAAAAATAAAGCAAATCTCAAGCTCACTCCTAATAAAATATCTTTTAAAAATATCAATAACTGTGGATATGATTAGATGTTATCTGAAGGAAAAAACAGGTCAGCTAGGAAAAGATTCAAAAATAGAGAGGATCATATAAATATATCTATATATATAAATATTGACATACATACTTATATACAAATATACATATATATTATACATGCACACACACACACACACACACACACATATATATATACATACTAATTTTGTCAAATTTCAGATGATAGTAGTGTGTCTTAGCTCAAGTCTCCTATAAGTAGAGCCTGAGGCAAATTAAATTTCTGGTACTTTATTTTGGGGGGTGAAAGCCCTTTATTTAGGAGGAGCAATAAGAGAAATACTGTAGAAGAAAATGAGCAAAGAAACATGCAAAGCAATGTAGTATAATGCATAATTGCATTGGCTTTATGAAAAGCCATGAATTGCCCTACCAGCTCTCTCAGCACAGGATACTTCTTTGGAAGGCTTTCAAGGAGAAACTATACTGTGGGACAGTTCACAGAGGGGAGAAAGGGGAGATACATTGTCAGCCTGGTAGTGTACCTCAATCTTCCATTTCACCTTCATACAGAACCAATTCCCCCATACTTCTGTGTTGTGTCATCCAGCCCACCAATGGTTACTTCACAAGCCAGATTTCACATGCTCTGTGTCATTTCATCTAAGCCTGGAAAGTGAGAGGCAACTCAGGGTACATGAGGTTGGCATGAGAGAATTATGAGCTATCTAGGCCTGTGCTTCTGATCTTTGACGGTCGTTGGGAGGGATTAGAGCACATACAAAAAATGCCTGTCATAAAATAAGATTCCAGCCTGGAAAAGATAGTTAAGGAAGTAAGTAACAGCACCAGCACCAAAACAAGTCCCTGGCAGGTTCACCACTGAGCTCACAGCTTCCCCAAGTGCTTTTTACCTCAAGAAGTGTCCCAGGCTAGCATTATTGTTTCTGGCTATTCCACTATCTTGTCCTGTCTTAGCATGAGCCAACTTTAACTCCATCCAATCCTGTCTTGCCATCCTGTTCTTCCTAGCAGAATCTTCAATAAGGTTGATAAACAACCACTCCAGCTGCAAGGACTCCCTGCATACCATTAGTTCTGATATGGTATCATAAAAGGCTCAGTTCTGCTAACAAGTGCTCTTCCACCAGAGGACTCAGCAGTGGGATAACCCTGGAGCCATCACCTGGTGTAAGACTGGTCTACAACATGCTACTGTGTATTCCTGGATTGCTGTGCATGCATCACACTGATACTGCACACCTTCCAATGCAGGGAGCAACAGTGAACATCACGTATCGGGACACACCAAAGATGTTGGTACCTCAACCCAAGATAGAGACAAGACACCTGTTGAGGCAGCTCTCATGCTTCTTTAAAACCAAAATTGTTTTCTTGAACTGCCTATTCTATAGCTGTCTTATTGGGGTGCTAATTCTCTAACGCTCAGTCCACATAGGAGTGAGGCCACCTTGTTTCTTATTTCCTCCCAGTAGGCTGTGTAGGATATTTAAAAACTGCCTCTTCACCTCTCTCAGTCAGAGGAGCAGTTTCAGATCTGGAAAAATACAAGGATTTCCCTGTCTCCTCTGCTCTGGAAAAAATCAAATGTCCCCCAATCACAGGGTGAAAGGTTCTCCGTCACCTGAATTATCTGCCAATACCCAGCTGTGTCACTCCCCTCTCTGAGGAAGATTTGACCCCAATTCATTTCAGGAAAAACTTTTAAATAAACTAAAGGCTCAAATTACTGTTCACCACTTATTACATTAACTGGGCTTTAGCCCAGCTCAAACAGATCGAATAGATTTTTTTTTTAAAGAATGTGAATCCAGTCAGATTCATCTGCAAATAGATCAAATAAACTACTACTATTTAACAGATCACTGTTTCTTATTAGCTGAAACTTCGTTCTAAAATGACTATTCTCAATGTTGCTAGTATAATTAATTTAAAATGCTACTTCGATTTATAAACAACTCTCATAAACTAGAAAGACATATTTCTATAATCTAAATACCTATTTAAGCCATCCTGATGTTTAGCTATTTGAGCATGAGGTGGACAGAAAGACAAGACTTATATTTTTAAATATCTGGTACTATCTCCTACCAAGTGGGAGCCATATTGGGATTGTGAAAAAAATTCCAACATTTTTGGGTACTCAATCATGTTTCATTCCTTCACATCAGGTAAAGCCCATAACCGAGATGTAGGTAGAAAAATTTCTTAAACCGTGTTCTTTGAGCCTCTCATGTATTTTATAGATGCCTGAACTAAGCCATGTGCTACCAGCACATGCCATCTTATAGACTACATCCCTCAGCATCGTCCTGTAGATAAGTTACCATATGCTGTGATAAAAACATTGGTGAAAGGAGTGAAAGCTCAAAGAATGAAAATTTATAGTCATGAGCATTATTTAGGGATAGAAAGATCCTTAGAATTCATCTAGTCCAGCAGCCTTATTTTACAAATAACAAAACTAAAGCTCAGAAAAATTAAGCAGCTTGTCTAAATTTTCAGAGAATGTTAAGTACCAGAGCTAACTTACGAACTCAAGTCCATCTAATTCTTGGTTCAGCACTTTTATTTGTATATTATGCACTCTCTTAATCAAAAAGAGGCATTTAATAATTCAAAAAAATGTACTGAGAGGCACAGGATTTATAGAAGAGAATGAAAAAAGAGATGATATTCCTATTCTAATAAAGCTCACATTAAAGTGTGAGGAAAAAATATAAAATTATATACACAAAATAAATATATGATATATGTCAGGTAGTGACAAGTGCTCTGGAGAAAAATTCAAGACATGAAAGGGATGAACAGTGAGAAAGATTATTTTATATCAAGTAGTCAGTAAAGAGGTGAAAAGTAGACAGACACTTGAAGAAAGGATGAAGCAAGCCATGTAATTACCTAGGGATAAAGTCATGTAGGGAAAGGGAACAGAGAGTGAAAATATCTTAAGGCAGGAATGTACTATTCGGGCTCAAAAATCAGCAAAAAGCAACAGAGACTGGAGCAGAGTGAATGAAGGTGAATCATGACAGAAGAGGATGCTGGAAACATGGTGTGGTGGCTTATTGTTTAGACCTTTGGATTTTTTTTCAGTAAGGAAAATCAATGGAAGTTTTCAAGTAGAGAAATTTTATGATCTAACTTCCATTTTAAAGTGTCCCTCCTTAGTCTCATGTATGGTCCAAAAAATAAAATAAAATAAAATAAAATAGTCTCTCCAACTACTATTTAGGGAATAGGAAACTATTGAGCACTCTAGGTAAGAGATGATAGTGATTTGAATTAGGGTAATAATGGACAAGGTGATGAAAAATTATTGGATATATTTTGAAGATAGGGAGAAAGAGATTTTTGCCTATAGACTACATGAAGGCTATGAGAGAGAAAAGGTAGTTTTTTTAGCCTAAGTAAGTGGAAAAATTGAGTCACTATTTATTAAGATGGAAAAGACAGTGGGAGAAGTTGAGTATCAAGGGCTTAGTACTGGCTATTACAAAGCTGAGATGCTTGTAAGATATCCCAAGGTGAATATTGAGTAGTGTTTGGTTTTATGAGTTTAGAGCTTAAGAGAAAAATTATAACTAGAGATATAAATTTAGAAGTTGGAATTATATACATTTCATTTAAGTCACAAAACTGAATAAAATAATCTAGCGAGTATGTACAGCTAGAAAATACAGACTAAGGATGATAGGATACATAAGAGAAGCAATGAGCAAGCAAGGCTACAGGTGTGAATCCTGGAACATTTCAATACTTAGAGATTTGGGAAAATAAACAGGAAGATCTAGGTAAGATGACTAAGAAGGAGCAGCCAGTGAAGTAGGAAGACAAGCAAAAGATTGTAGTATCCATGAAGCCAAATAGAGTTAAATGTATCAAGGAGGAGGAAAGGATCAACTATGACAAAAGATTCTGATAAGTCAAGTAAGATGAGGTCTAATCAATGTTTAGTCATTGATAACACTGACAGGATCCTGGCAGGACAGGTTTAGCGATGTGGTCAGCAAGAAGAGTAAGTTCAAGAGAGAATTAGAGGAAAAGAGATGCAGACAGTGTGTATAAATTTGTTGAGTCTGGAGTAAATGGGAGAAGAGAAATGGAGCAGTTCCGAGAGAAAAAAGGGACTGATGTTATATCAAGACTATAAAAATCAACCAAAAAACGTGTGGCAGCAGTTATCTATTTCCTATTACATTTTACTTCATTATATTCAGTAATATTCTCCTCTACTCCACTTTTATACCTACTCCCCAAACCTTATCATCACTCCAAAGTGCCCTACTATATCATAAATAGATACACTCCACCTTCTGGTCACCATATCCTTTTCTCATCTCAACTGTACTTTGACTCCAGTGGTACCTCCAGTGTACTGATTCCTCTACTTCACCGCCACCCATAAGCCCCTTTCTGTGTAAATTTTCCTATCCATTCAGCTTATATTCCTTGGTCCATCACTTCAGTCACTCTCTCATTAAGATTCTAAACTCCTTTCCTCTATGGTCTTTCCACTGAGTACAGGAAATCCTCAATCTTGGAAATTCTGGATGAAAATCATTTGCCTAACCTATACTAGCATCTTGGCTGCCGAGCACAGTTTAAGTAAAATCACACAATGGGAAAGATTTGCATTATTATAAATTAGCGATTATCAACCTCAGATTAGCCTCTAATACCAGCTGTTATTGCTTCCCTGTGTAGACTGCTCTCTCATTTTCCAATATGAAAATTTTCACAAACACCTAAACCACATATCCTTAAACCTCTCTTATTATTTTGAAACAGTAAATGGTTCCATAACCAAAAACAAAAACAAAAATCTTATTTTCCTCCACTAGTATTTCTTATATCCAGAAATATTTCCACTGATCACCCAGTTGCTCTGTCAGAGACTTCAAAGTCATCCTTGATACCTCCCTCTCTGTTATTTCCCCCTCTCCAATCAATTAGGAAATCTATAGATCCTAAATAATAAATATCTCTTGATTTGTCAATTTTTCCCATTCCTGCTGCTACTAGCTAAATCCAAGTAATCAATATCTCACACCTGCACTATCACAAGAGCCTATGATTCCTGTTTCTACCCTTTAAACAGGATAATCTTTTAAAATTATAAGCCTGATCATGATGCACATACAACCCCCATTGATTTAACTTTTTAATGACTGTTCATTGCATTTATTAATAAAATCAAGTAAAACAATTCTTAATATGGCTTGCAAGGCCCCCAATAATCTATGTTCTTTCTAACTCACCTGTCACTTTTTCCTTCACTCTGTACCATATTGGGTCACTGTGAGGAGTTGGAGGAAACCTTTCTCTCTCTCTTGCCTGTAGGCCTTTGACCTAATATTAGTATTCTACCCTCTTCCAACCATTACTATCACTAACAGTCTCCTAAAATATTGTCAGCTGAAATATCAACTCCAAAGGATCTCTTTCCTAACTAGGCAGAAAAAGTTAATACCATAAACTTCCATTGCAAAGCATTTGTTGCACAGATAATTACTTATTCAATGCCCTTATTTCTTTTTATTTTTTGACATATAATTGTACATATTTATGGGGCACATATATTTCGATACATGCATAGAGTGTGCAGTGATCAAATAAGTGAAATTAGAATATCTACCAACACAAATATTTGTCATTTCTTTGTGTTGGGAACATACCAAATCTTCTCTTCAAGCTATTTTGAAATATACAATAAATTATTGTTAACTATTGTCACTCTACTGTGCTATCAAACACTAGGACTTATTCCTTCTACCTAACTGTATTTTTCTACACATTAACCAACCTCTCTTTATCCTCTCCTCCCTACTACCTTTCTCAGCTTCTAGTAATCATTATACTACTCTCTACCTTCATGAGGTGAACTTTTTTAGCTCCCACATATGAGTGAGAATATACAATACTTGTATTTCTGTGTCTGACTTCTTTCACTTAACATAATGTCCTCCAGTTAGATCCATGAACTGCAAATGACAGAATTCCATTCTTTTTATTGCTGGATAATATTCCATTGTGAATATATACCACTTTTTTTTAATCCATTCATCTGTTGATGGACACTTTGCCAATTCACCACAGGTGGCTCAGCCCTCCTGTCACTTCCAATTGTTCCCATATAAGTGTATGGTAGTGGGCTTCCAGCAAAGATTCTCAGACTGGTGGGGAGTGAACATCCACCTCCAATTCTCTCCTCTCACCTCAGAAACCATGGGTCTAAAGAAGTTCTCTGTAAGTGACATCATCCTTGCTTGGGGTAGGGGGTCACACAGTCTGAAATGACCATTTATTTATGTTACCAGACATAGCTTCTCTTGATTCTGTAGGCCCAGGGAACTTCTCCACTTCTTCCCTGAGTTCACCAGAATTCTTGTCTTTGAATAGCTTCTACTTGTATTTATTGGGGGGAGTGATGCCAGGATATTTTTTATTCCACCACCTTGTTGACATCACACCTTCTATCTAGCTTTCCTGCTAGACAGACTATAAGTTGCATACAGGTAGCTTTATATTTCTATCACCATTATATCCTTAGCTCTTACTACAGAGTTAGAACTCATGATGTATACGTTGAGTTGAATTTAACACCTTATTTTACCTTTAAGATTTTCATCAAAAATTCGGGAAAGACTAAAATCATCTGAACATCTGATTACTGATATATTGGTATTATTAAACTTTCAGAGTATCATCCCCATTTCCTACAGAAAAGTAAAAGCTGAAATCTAGATTTTTATAAACATTGCTCTGTCTTTAGTACTTTCTAACATACCTGAAAAGTGCTGCCTACAGAAAAAAAAGCTATACAAGGGGTTTTGAGGTTTGCTGTATTTGTGAAGAATTCAGGACAAAAAGAAATAATTTTTAGGTGACTGAAAAATGGTGTGCCTAAAGAAGAAAAAAAAGTTGAGATGTAATTTTTTTTATTTCTTTGTCATAGGCTGCTCAAATTCTCATACATAAACCCCTACTTCCATCTGGTGGTTTCCCACAACATGGAAAGTGATTATTGGGATTTCCCATGTATACTGAGTATTACTACACTTGAAATGAATCACGGTAACATGCAGGGATGATAAAATATAAACTATTTATATGAGGCATGAAGCTCATCTGTATTAAGTTTACAATTTATTAAATGACAAAATTCTAAAATACGCCTAAGTACAAAAATAAACCCATAATGTTGACATTCACTTTGTTTTGTCCAAGAATATAACTTCTGTTTTCTAAAGATCTGAACCTGATTTTGTGGTATGTTGCCATGGCCTATGGACATGTGGCATGGGTTTCAACTAGCAGGCCAAAACTGTTAATGAGAACACTAATATGACAAAATATGTAAATAGATGCCCTATAAAAAGGTTTCCTGGCCAAAAAAAGTTCAATATATATATATCTCTTAGAGGTAAATGTATACCAATGCATATTCACTTTCAAAGACGCTAACGGTAATAAAATCATTTAACTTTTTTTTGTGTGCCTTGCCCTCTTTTTCTTTATTATATTTTGTTGTTAATTCCAAAATCCTGGTTTTCTTTTTTATTTCTTTTTCAACTTTTACTTTAGAATTGGGGGTGCATATGCAGGTCTGTTACATGGGTAAACTGCATGTCACTGGGATTTAGTGTACAAATAATTTTATTATCTAGGTAGTAAGCATAGTGCCTGATAGGTAGTTCATCAAAATTCATTCTTCTGCCACCCTCCACCTGAAGTAGTGGGCCCCCATGGCTATGATTCCCCTCTTTGTATCCATGTGTACTTAATGTTTAGCTCCTGCATATAAGTGAAAACATGAAGTATTTAGTTTTCTGTTTCTGTGTTAATTTGGTTAAGATAATGACATCCAGCTGCATACCAGTTGCTGCATTTGACATAATTTTGTTCTTTTATGGCTACATAGTATTCCATGCTGTAAATGCACCACATTTGCTTTATCCATCCACCACTGATGGGCATCTAGGTTAATTCCGTGTCTTTGCTGTTGTAAATAGTGCTACAACAAACATAAAAGTACATATGTCTTTTTGGTAGAATGGTTTGTATTCCTTTGGGGTATATACCCAGTAATGGCATTGCTGGATTGAATGGTAGTTGTTCTAAGTTCTTTGAGAAATCTCCAAACAGCTTTCCATGGTGGCTGAACTAATTTATATTCACATCAACAATCTATAAGAATTCTCTTTCCTCTTCAACCTTACCAAAATCTGTTATTTTCTAACTTTTTAATAATAGCTATTGTGACTGGTTTGAGATGGTATCTCATTGTAGTTTTGAAATGAGTTTCTATCATGATTAGTGATAATAAACATTTTTTCATGTGTTTGCTGTCCATAACTATGTCTTCCATTAAGAAGTATCTGTTCTGGTACCAGTACCATGCTGTTTTGGTTACTGTAGCCTTGTAGTATAGTTTGAAGTCAGGTAGCATGATGCCTCCAGCTTTGTTCTTTTGGCTTAGGATTGACTTGGCAATGCGGGCTCTTTTTTGGTTCCATATGAACTTTAAAGTAGTTTTTTCCAGTTCTGTGAAGAAAGTCATTGGTAGCTTGATGGGGATGGCATTGAATCTATAAATTACCTTGGGCAGTATGGCCATTTTCACGATATTGATTCTTCCTACCCATGAGCATGGAATGTTCTTCCACTTGTTTATATCCTCTTTTATTCCATTGAGCAGTGGTTTGTAGTTCTCCTTGAAGAGGTCCTTCACATCCCTTGTAAGTTGGATTCCTAGGTATTTTATTCTCTTTGAAGCAATTGTGAATGGGAGTTCACTCATGATTTGGCTCACTGTTTGTCTGTTATTGGTGTATAAGAATGCTTGTGATTTTTGTACATTGATTTTGTATCCTGAGACTTTGCTGAAGTTGCTTATCAGCTTGGAGTTTTGGGCTGAGATGATGGAGTTTTCTAGATATACAATCATGTCATCTGCAAACAGGGGCAATTAGACTTCCTCTTTTCCTAATTGAATACCCTTTATTTCCTTCTCCTGCCTGATTGCCCTGGCCAGAACTTCCAACACTATGTTGAATAGGAGTGGTGAGAGAGGGCATCCCTGTCTTGTGCCCGTTTTCAAAGGGAATGCTTCCAGTTTTTGTCCATTCAGTATGGTATTGGCTGTGGGTTTGTCATAGATAGCTCTTATTATTTTGAGATACGTCCCATCAATACCTAATTTATTGGGAGTTTTTAGCGTGAAGGGTTGTTGAATTTTGTCAAAGGCCTTTTCTGCATCTATTGAGATAATCATGTGGTTTTTGTCATTGGTTCTTTTTATATCCTGGATTATGTTTATTGATTTGCGTATGTTGAACCAGCCTTGCATCCCAAACAGAGATATAGACAAATGGAACAGAACAGAGCCCTCAGAAATAATGCTGCATATCTACAACTATCTGATCTTTGACAAATGTGACAAAAACAAGAAATGGGGAAAAGATTCCCTATTTAATAAATGGTGCTGGGAAAACTGTCTACCCATATGTAGAAAGCTAAAACTGGATCCCTTCCTTACACCTTACACAAAAATTAATTCAAGATGGACTAAGGACTTACACATTAGACCTAAAACCACAAAAACCCTAGAAGAAAACCTAGGCAATACCATTCAGGACATAGGCATGGGCAAGGACTTCATGTCTAAAACACCAAACGCAATGGCAACAAAACCCAAAATTGACAAATGGGATCTAATTAAACTAAAGAGCTTCTGCACAGCAAAAGAAACCACCATCAGAGTGAACAGGCAACCTACAGAATGGGAGAAAATTTTCACAACCTACTCATCTGACAAAGGGCTAATATCCAGAATCTACAATGAACTCAAACAAATTTACAAGAAAAAAACAAACAACCCCATCAAAAAGTGGGTGAAGGATATGAACAGACACTTCTCAAAAGAAGACATTTATGCAGCCAAAAAACACATGAAAAAATGTTCAGCATCACTGGACATCAGAGGAATGCAAATCAAAACCACAGTGAGATAGCATCTCACACCAGTTAGAATGGCCATCATTAAAAAGTCAGGGAACAAGAGGTGCTGGAGAGGATGTGGAGAAACAGGAACACTTTTACACTGTTGGTGGGACTGTAAACTAGTTCAACCATTGTGGAAGTCGGTGTGACAATTCCTCAGGGATCTTGAACTAGAAATACCATTTGACCCAGCCATCCCATTACTGGGTATATACCCAAAGGACTATAAATCATGCTGCTATAAAGGCACATGCACACGTATGTTTATTGTGGCACTATTCACAATAGCAAAGACTTGGAACCAACCCAAATGTCCAACAACGATAGACTGGACTAAGAAAATGTGGCACCTATATACCATGGAATACTATGCAGCCATAAAAAATGATGAGTTCATGTCCTTTGTAGGGACATGGATGAAGCTGGAAACCATCATTCTCAGCAAACTATCGCAAGGACAAAAAACCAAACACTGCATGTTCTCACTTATAGGTGGGAATTGAACAATGAGAACACATGGACACAGGAAAGGGAACATCACACACTGGGGACTGTTGTGGGGTGGAGGGACTGGGGAGGGAAAGCATTAGGAGATATACCTAATGCTAAATGACCAGTTAATGGGTGCAGCACACCAACATGGCACATGGATACATATGTAACAAACCTGCATGTTGTGCACATGTACCCTAAAACTTAAGGTACAATTACAAAAAAAGACGTATCTGTTCGTGTTCTTTGCCCATTTTTTATTAGGTTGTCTGTTTCTTGCTTGTTGATTTGTTCAAGTTCTTTATATATTCTGGCTATTAGACCTTTGTTGAATGCACAGTTTGCAAATATTTTCTCCCATCCTGCAGGTTGTCTATTCTCTACGAGTCCTTTTATTTTGCAGAAGCTTTTTAATTTAACTAAGTCTCTCTTGTCTATTTTTTCTTTTTGTTGCAATTGTTTTTGGAGACTTCATCATGAAATGACAGAGCTGATGTCCAGAATGATATGCTTTAGATTTTCTCCTAGAGGTTTTACAGTTTTAGATCTTAAATTTAAGTCTTCAACCCATCTTGAGTTGACTCTTATATATGGTGAAAGGAAGGGGTCCAGTTTCAATCTTCTGTGTATGACTGGCCAGTTATACCAGAACAATTTATGGAATACAGAGTATTTTCCCCATTGTTATTATTGTCGACCCTCTCAAAGATCAGATGACTGTAGGTGTGTGGATTTATTTCTAGGTTCTCTAACTTGTTCCATTGGTCTGTCTGTTTTCCTACAAGTCCCATGTTGTTTGGGTTACTGTAGACTTGTAGTAGCATGATACCTCCAGTTTTGTTCTTTTGGCTTAGGATTACTTTGGCTATTCAAACTCCTTTATATTTAATATGAATTTTTGAATACCTTTTTCTAATTCTTTGAAAAATGTCATTGCTAGTTTGATAGGAATAGCATTGAATCTGTACATTCCTTTGATCACATGGCCATTTTAACAATATTGATTCTTCCTATCCATGAGCATGGAATAATTTTCCATTTGTTCGTGTCTTCTCTGAATTCTCTCAGCAAGTGTTCTCATTGCAGAGATTTTTCACTTCCCTGATTAGCTATATTCCTATGTATTTCATTCTTTTGTGGCTATTGTAAATGGTCTTGTGTGCTTGATTGGCTCTCAGCTTAGATGGTAGTGCTATATAGAAATGCTACTGATTCCTGTAAATAGATTTTGAATCCTGAAATTTTATTGAAGTTATTTATCAGTTATAGGATCTTCTTGGCAGAGACTATAGGGTATAAAATCATATCATCTGTGAGAAGAGATAGTTCGACTTCCTATCTGAATGTCTTTTAATTATTTTTCTTGCCTGGTTGCTCTGGCTAGGACTTTTAGTATTATATTAAATAGGAGTGGTGAGAGTGGGGATCCTTGTCTTGTTACAGTTCTCAGAGGGATTGCTTCCACCTTTTGCCCATTTAGTATGATATTGGCTGTGGGTTTGCCATAGATGCTCTTATTTTGAGGTATGTTCCTTTGATGCCTATTTGCTGAGGGGTTTTGACATGAGGAGATTTTCAATTTTATCAAAAGCTTCTTCTGAATCTGGTGAAATGCTCCTGTGATTTTTGGTTTTAGTTCTGTTTATGTGATGAATCAAATTTATTGATTTCCATATGTTGAACCAAGTTTGCACCCCAGGGATAAAGCCTACTTGATTGTGGCGGATTTGAATTTTGATATGCTGCTGGATTAAGTTTGCTAGTATTTGTTTGAGGATTTTTGCATCTATGTTTACCTGGGATATTGGCCTGAAGTTGTTTTTTTTTTTTTTTTTTTTTCACTGTGTCTCTGACAGGTTTTGGTATCAGAATGATCCTGCCCTCACAGAATGAGTTAGAGAGGAGTCCTCCTTCTTGCTTCTTTGGAATAGTTTCAGTAGGATTTGTACCAGCTCTGCTTTATACATCTGATAGAATTCAGCTGTGAATCTATTTCCTCCTGGGCTTTTTCTGGTTGGTAGGTATTTTACTACTGATTCAATGTCAGAATCCATTATTGGTCTGTTCAGGGTTTCAATTTCTTCCTGGTTCAATCTTGAGACATTTTATGTTTCTAGGAGTTTATCCATTACTTCTAGGTTCTCTAGTTTCTGTGCATAGAAGTATTCATAATAGTTTCTGAGGATTTTTTATATTCCTTTGGGGTCAGTGGTAATGTCTCCTTTGTCATTTCTGGTTGTGTTTACTTGGATCTTTTCTCTTATTATTCTAGCTAGCAATTTATCAATCTTATGTATTCTTTTAAAGAACAAATCTTTTGTTTCATCTATATTTTGTGTAAATTTTCATGTCTCAATTTTGTTGTATTCAGTTCTGATTTTAATTTCTCTTCTCCTTCTAGCTTTAGCATTAGTTTGCTCTTGTTTTCTCTAGTTTCTCTAGGTATAGTGTTAGATTCTCAATTTGAGACCTTTGTAACTTGTTAACATGGGCATTTAGCACTATAAACTTTCCTCTTAACACTGCTTTAGCTATGTCCCAGAGATTTTGGTATATCTTTTTTTCACTGGTTTTAAAGAATTTTTGATTTCTGCCTTAATTTCATTCTTTACCCAATAACAATTCGGGAGCAGATTACTTAATTTCCATATAATTGTATTGTTTTGAGAGATCTTCTTGGTATTAATTTCCATCGTTATTTCACTGTGGTCTGAGAGTGTGGTTGGTATGATTTCATTTTTTTTAATTTGTAGAGAATTGCTTTATGGCTGAGCATGTGGTCAGTTTTTGAGTATGTTTCATGAAACAATGAAAATAATGTATATTCTGTTGTTGTTGGGTGGAGTATTCTGTAGATGTCCATTAGGTCCTCTGGTCAAGTCTTGAGTTTAGGTCCTGAATGTCTTTGTTTTCTCAATGATCTCTCCACTACTGTCAATGGGGTATTGAAGTCTCCCACTATTATTCTTAGTTATCTAAGTCTCTTTGAAGACCCATAAGAACTTGTTTTGTGAATCAGAGTGCTCCAGTGTTGGGTGCATATATATTTAAGACAGTTAAGCCTTCTCATTGAATTGAACCCTTTATCATTGTGCCCTTTATCCTCTTTGATCAACGTTAAAGTCTGTTTTGTGTGAAATAATAATAGCACCTCTGCTTTTCTTGTTTTCTGTTTGTTTAATAAATCCTTTTCCATCCTTTTACTTTGAGCTATGGGTGTCACTGCATGTGAGATGGGTCTCTTAAAGACAGCATAGCATTGGATCTTGCTTCTTCATCCAATTTGCCACTCTTTGCCTTTTATTGGGGCATTTAGCCAATTTACCTTCAAGGTTATATTGATATGTGAGGATTTGATCTTGTCATCATGTTAGCTAGCTGTTATGTAGAACTGATTGTGTAATTACTTTATAGTCTCAATGGGCTATGTTATTATGTGTCTTTTTGTAATGGCAAGTACTAATCTTCTGTCTCCATGTTTAGCACTCCCTTAAGGACCTCTTGTAAGGCAGGCTTTATAGTAATGAATACACTTAGCATTTGCTTGTCTAAAAATGATTTTATTTCTCCTTTGCTAATTAAGCTTAGTTTGGCTGGATATAAAATTCTTTGTTGACAAACACCACATGTTCTCACTCATAATTGTGAGTTGAACAATGAGAACACATGGAGATGGGAGCAGAGGGCATCACACACCAGGACCTGTTGCGGGGGTAGGAGACTGGGGGAGGGATAGCATTAGGAGAAATACCTAATGTAGATGACGAGTTAATGGGTGCAGCAAACCACCATGGCACATATATACCTATGTAACAAACCTGCACGTTCTGCACATGTATCCCAGAACTTAAAGCATAATAAAAAAAATTCTTGGTTGAAATATCTTCTCTTTGCACATGCTGAATATAGGCCTCCAGTCTTTTCTCTCTTGTAAGGTTTCACTGAAGGGCACACTATTAACTTGATGTGGTTCCCTTTGTATTGCCAAAAGAGCATCCCAAGAGCCTGTTCCATGGTGTACCCATAGTTCTTTCTGGCAACGGCAATGTACTTAATCAGCTTTGCTTCTGACTCATTTTGATTTGGTGACCACACCAACATGCCAAGACTGTCCCAATCTTGGCTTCATCTTTCCAATTTGGTAGGGTTGAAGTCAGTCACCACCACGTGGTACTGGGGTCTGCCCCTCATGTCACCACCACTGTGCTCCCCATTGCTGGACAAGCCCAAATGATCTGCCTTCATCCCAGGAGGTTCTGCTGCCATTGCCATTGAGATCCCCCCCTTGCCAAATTTTTATTCTGGCTATTACTGGGAGCAGTGGCAGTTGAGGCAGCAGCAGCTGAAGTGGAGGTGGTGGCAGCGGACAAAGATGTGGGCAAGGCATGGGTGGCCAAGGTGGTGGCAGCAGCTGAGGAGGTAGCCAACATAGCTGTGTTGTTCCTCCCTCTCCACTTCTCTGAGACCTCAGGGCCCTTCTCCACCATGACTGGCATCAGCAGGGGAAAAGTGCTGGGGACCCACAGCTCCTGAGGATGGGGTCCTGAGCCAGCAGGAGGGAATGTGGGTGGACATGGGGTGGGTGTGGGGACTTTTAGGCAAAGTAGGAGCCCACAGGTGCAAGTTAGAGCTGGGGCAGGCCCAGATGAGCAGAGCAGAGCACAGTTGCTTCCATCTCCCAGTGCCAAACTGAGCAATTTTGCTCTTATGACCACTTTCACTTCATTAGTGTTCTTTTAACTTTAACCCACTATTTAATGGAAAAAATTAACCATGAATCCATTTTCTCACAAATCACCTTTTAGCATCTTATACGACTCTAGCATTCATCCATAGGCTTTAAGAAATACTGGCTTTAAGAAGTACTGGCTTCCACTGTAGTCATGATTTTCCTAGTTTGATATAAAAACTATTATTCACATGCTTTCTTAAAATATATATATAAATAAAAGGCAAAAATGAGCTCTTCATTGAATCAACTGAACCAAAATTTGTGTAGTTCATTAAAGTTTAAATCATTCCTAAAGGCCTGGACACTTAAGTAATAATACATGAGCCTAAACTATTAATTCGCAGCATAAATTCATCGTGGATCTTATTTCCAAATATAATTAAAATATATCTATGTCACTGAATTATTCTGTTAAAAATACTTTCATTCTTTTTCTTTTTATTTTTTGTAGAGACAATGTCTCTCTGTACTGCCTAGGCTGGTCTCAAACTCCTAGCGTCAAGTGATCCTCCTGTCTCAGCTTCCCAAAGTGTTACAATTACAGGCCTGAACCATCAGGCCTGGCTAGATATTCTAATTTTAATCTGATGTACACACTTCTAGGTAATGATTCCTAAACTTAGTGTTTATTAGAATTACCTAGGGTATTTATGTTAAAATGAAATGTCCTGGAATCCTTATCAAAGTTGCTGAATCAGAATTATTGGGTGTAAGATGCAAGACTGTACATTTTTAGCAAACATCTTAGGTAACACAAAAAATTCCATCTCTAAAACTTTATTATTTCAGGTGATTGCCAGTATGAGAGGATTTCTCTGTCACAGTTCCAGAATGCCTAAGTTCACCTGCTTATGCTGATTGGGCTCAGTAAAGTCTAAATAAGTCCTTCCTGGTCCTCTATACTGGAAGAAAATATCTTTCGTCTACCATTTCTGCTTTTTTCACAATGACAAAACTGCCTAATGACCCTTTTCTCAAATACCCCATTGTTAAGTGAAGCGTCGGTGTATGGAAAAAACAAAAACACTGCCAAATGTAACCAGGCAGATTTTCGAAAGAACAAATTAGAACATCTAGAAATATTAAATGTAATCATTAAACTTAAAAATTCATTGGACTAGTTAAACAGAAGATTGTACATAGCTGCAGAAATAATTAATAAGGTGGAAGATAGCACTAATATAAAAACTTACCCAGAATGCAGCTCAGACTCACAAAGTAATAAGAAATAAAAGAGAGAGACCAGAAAGATATAGCATATTCAACTACTTAAAGGAAAGAAGAGCAAGAATAAAAGAGAGGCAATATTTAAAGAGTTAATAGTAGAGAATGTTTTCAGTAAATGCATCTTAAATGAAAATTATATTCTATTGTTAACTCTAGGGAAAAAAGGGAAATCCAAAAAGGAGTATTCTGTAAGACAATAAATAGTAGCAACCAAGTAACACAAGAAAAACATAAATCAAAAGAATCTCACAATAAATTAAAAGGAAATCCATTTGGCCTCGATACTTGGAACAGCATTTATGTACAAATCATTTTGTCCCCAGCTTTGCAGTATTCAATTATGATAATGTTTTCACAGTTACTTAAATCAGTTCTTTTCTTTCCCATCCACTTCAGTGTGGTTAGGTCATCCATCTGTAATACAATTAGGTTCATTTCTTAGTATTCATATTCCTTTGTGGGTTCAATCTATATCCTGGTTAGTTTTGTTTAGTTTGGTGGTGTGTGAAGGGTATCCGAAATATTACTACAGTAATATTTCCATATTACTGGATTATTTGAAAAGATATACTCAGATAAGTATATCACATCCTGCTACCTAAAGCCCATTGCATCACTTCCTTCCATCCCTTTCCCACCCACCCTCTGTGTATAAATAATTTTTTTTTTTTTTGAGACGGAGTCTTGCTCTGTCGCCCAGCTGGAGTGCAGTGGCGCGATCTCGGCTCACTGCAGGCTCCGCCTCCCGAGTTCACGCCATTCTCCTGCCTCAGCCTGCTGAGTAGCTGGGACTACAGGCGCCCGCCACTGTGCCCGGCTAATTTTTTGTATTTTTAGTAGAGACGGTGTTTCACCGTGGTCTCGATCTCCTGACCTCGTGATCCTCCCGCCTCGGCCTCCCAAAGTGCTGGGATTACAGGCATGAGCCACCGCGCCCGGCCGTGTATAATTAATTTATCTGGTTTCTGATTTATCCTACCTGTATTTCCTTCACACAAATAAGCAGACATCTGTGTATTTTTTAGATCCCCTTATTTCTTACATAAAGAGTAGAATATTATATTTTTCTTTCGAGCTTTGCTTTTTTTATTTGACAGTGTGTTCTGAAAATGATACCATATCAGTCTGTAGAGCTCTTCCTTATTCTTTTTTAACAGATGTACAGTACTCCATGTGGATTTGCCATAGCTTATGTAGTTGCTCTCCTACATATGAACATGTAAGTTGTTTGCAATTTTTTATAATTAGAAACCATGCTATAATGAATAATCTTCTGCATATATATTTTTGTTTTATTGGAGTTATCCCTTTAGGATACATTGCTACAGGAAGGATTACTGGACTGAAAGGTAAATGCACCTGTAATTTTTTACTAGGTATTGTCAATTTTCCCTCCAGAAGGGTTATATCAATTTGCATTCACATCACCAATGTAGGAAAATTTCTGTTTCTGCACAGCCTTGCAAATAGAATGTGTTATCTTTTTTATAAGGGAAAAAATGGTGTCTCAGTGCTATTTACATTTGTATTTCTCTAAATGAAAGTGAATTTGAGCATTCATTCACATATTTCTGTGCCACTTTGATTTCTTGTGAATTTTCTGTTCTTATATTTCTCAAAAATTTTTATTGGCTTTTCAGTCATTTGTCCCTCAGTCTTTAACAGTTCTTTATATATTAAGAGTATTAGCCCTTTGTGGGTTAATATCCAGAATCTACAAAGAACTCAAACAAATTTACAAGAAAAAAGCAAACAACCGCATCAAAAATTGGGCAAAGGATATGAACAGACATTTCTCAAAAGAAGACATCTATGGAGCCAACAGGCACATGAAAAAATGCTCATCATCACTGGTCATCAGAGAAATGCAAATCAAAACCACAATGAGATACCATCTCATGCCAGTTAGAATGGCAATCATTAAAAAGTCAGGAAACAATAGATGCTGGACAGGATGTTGAGAAATAGGAACGTTTTTACACTGTTGGTGCTAGTGTAAATTGCTTCAACCATTGTGGAAGACAGTGTGGCAATTCCTCAAGGATCTAGAACTAGAATTACTATTTGACCCAGCAATCCCATTACTGGGTATATACCCAAAGGATTATAAATCATTCTACGATAAAGACACATGCACACATATGTTTATTGTGGCAGTATTCACAATAGCAAAGACTTGGAACCAACTGAAATGCCCATCAATGATAGACTAAATTAAGAAAATGTGGCACATATACACCATGGAATACTATGTAGCCATAAAAAAGGATGAGTTCATGTCCTTTACAGGGACATGGATGAAGCTGGAAACCATCATTCTCAGCAAACTATCACAAGGACAGAAAACCAAACACTGCATGTTCTCATTCATAGGTGGGAATTGAACAATAAGATCACTTGGACACAGGGCAGGGAATATCACACACTGGGGCCTGTTGCGGGGTGCGGGCTGGGGGAGGGATAGCATTAGGAGAAATACCTAATGTAAATGATGAGTTGATGGGTGCAGTAAACCAACATAGCACATGTATACCTATGTATCAAACCTGCACATTGTGCACATGTACCCTACAACTTAAAGTATATAATTTTTAAAAAGGTAAAATTTTTAAAAAAAGAATATTAGCACCTTGCCTGTGGTACAGGTTAAGAGTATTTTATTTATATGTCAGATGTCCTTAATTTTGTTTATGGTGTTAGTTGTCATGCAATTGGTAGTCAAATTTATCAATCTTTTCTTTCATTTTCTCTAGAATTTGAGTCATGGTAGAAAGCATTTCCCTATAACAAGATGAAAGAGGAATTCATGCACGTTTCACTGTTGTACTTATAGTATTTCATTTCTTATATTTAGATCCCTAATCAATTTGGAGTTAACTTTTGTGTATGATGTGAGATATGGATCTAATTTTATCTTTTTCAAATTGCTACACAGTTGTCTCAGAACCATTTATTAATGGTTGACTGAATTCTACTTGACTGAATTCTTTTCTTGTTGAGTTAGTTTTATCATTGATTTTCTGGGGTAGAAGGTATGAAAATTTTGTGGGGTTTTTTTGTTTGTTTGTTTTTGTTTTTGTTTTGTTTTGTTTTGTTTTGTTTTTTGAGATGGAGTCTCACTGTGTCGCCCAGGCTGGAGTGTAGTGGCATGATCTCAGTTCACTGCAAGCTCCATCTCCTGAGTTCATGCCATTCTCCTGCCTCAGCTTCCCGAGTACCTGGGACTACAGGCACCCACCAACATGCCTGGCTAATTTTTTTTGTATTTTTAGTAGAGATGGGGTTTCACCGTGTTAGCCAAGATGGTCTCCATCTCCTAACCTCATGATCCACCTGCCTGGGCCTCCCAAAGTGCTGGGATTATAGGCATGAGCCACCATGCCTAGCCAAGGTATGAAAATTTTATGTAACAGTGTTATCATCTGCTAGTAAAGACAGTTTTATTGCTTCACCCATTCTTGTGCCTGCAATTGATTTATCTTGCCTAATTGCATTGGCTAATTAATCTAGTATAATGTTTAATAGTAGTGAAGATAGTTGGCATCTGTACCTTAGTCCTGATCTTAGTAAAACTGCCACTAGTGTTTCTTGATTTTAAAACATACTTGTTTTAGGACAAAAGTACAATCATGCGTCATTTAACAATGAGGATACATTCTTAGAAATGTGTCATTAGGTTATTTCATCATTCTATAAAAATCATAGAGTGTACTTACACAAACCTAGGTGATAAGGCCTGCTACACCCTTATACTATATGGTGTAGCTTATTGTTCCTAGGCTACAAACCTGTACAGCATGTTATTGTACTGAATACTGCAGGCAATTATAGCACAATTATAAGTATTTGTGTATCTACACATACAAAAGATACAATAAACATATGGTATAAAATATAACAAAAGAGATATCTGTACAAGGCCCTTACCAGGAAAGGAGCCTGTGGGACTCTGATGAGTCAATGAGTGAGTGGTGAGTGCATGTGAAGGCCTAGGACATTACTATACACCACTGAAGACATTATAAACACTGTAAACTTTCGCTACACTAAATTTATATTTAAAATATTTTTATTTCTTCAATAATTACATTAGCTTACTATAACTTTTTTGCTTTATAATTCTTCTAATTTTTTTAACATCTTTACTCTGTTGTAATAACAATTAGCTTAAAATGCAAACACATTGTACAGCGGAACAACATATTTTCTTTCTTTATATCCTTGTTTGATAAGATTTTTTCTATCAATTTTTTTTTTTTTACTTTTTAAACTTTTTTTGTTAAAAACTAAGACACAAACACACATATTAGCCTAGGCCTATACGAGGTCAGGATCATCAATGTCACTGTCTTCCACCTGCATATTTTGCCCCACTGGAAGGTGTTCAGGGGCATGGAGCTGTCATCTGCTTTGATAATAATGCCTTCTTCTAGAATACCTTTCTGAAGGAACTGCCTGAGACAGTTTTCCAGGTAACTATTTTTTTATATAAGTCAAAGGAGTACACTCTAAAAAAATGATTAAAAGTTTAATAGAGTAAACACATAAACCAGTAACACAGTCATTTATTATCAAGTATTACGTGCTGTGAATAATTGTATGTGCTAGACTTTTATACAACTGGCAGCATGGTAGGTTTGTTTATACCAGCATCGCCACAAACACATGAGTAATGCATTGTACTATGACATTACAACAGCTACAATGTCACTAAATGACAGAAATTTTTCAGCTCCTTTATAATATTACGGGACCACCATCATATAAGTGCTCCAGCATTTACCAAAACATCACTATGCAGCACATGACTATTATATTTTTTATCATCTTGAGAAATTATTCCTATTTCCTTGAGTGTTTTCATTATAAACTTATGTAAATTTTTACCAAAGGTTTGTTCAGGTTTGTTTATATGGAAAAATTATATTTTCCACCTAGATTTATTAATGTGGTATATGGTATTAATGGATTTCCTCACATTTCTAGAATAAATTCATTTGTTCATAGTGTATTATTTTCTTAATATGGTATTAAATTCTGCTGGCTAACACTTTGTTTAGAATTTTTGCATCAATATTCATTAGAGATATAGAGCTACAGTTTTCTATCTTTGTGCTAGTTTTATCTGAATTAGGTGTCTGTGTTATATTTCCTTCCTTTTCAATGCTCTGCAGTAATTTACAGAGAACTGAAACTATCTAGTCTTTGAAAGTTGAGTAGAATTCCTTTGTGAAACCATTTGGGCCTGGTGTTTTCTTGTCGTTTTTTGTCAAGTAGTTCCTTAATAACTTTATCTCTTCTTCTGTTAAAGCTTGTTAACTCTAATAGGGTCAGGCTTGATGATTTATACTTCTCCAGGAAATTTTCCATTTCATCTAGATTTTCAAAATTGTCGGAGTCTGTCTCTGTAAGATAAGCCTGTTCTCTAAATCATGGGCCTAGTTCTTTAAATGATACAGACTTTGAAATACCTTTCCTATACTCATGCTCTGATCTACCCAGGTAATTTTATAATATTTTAAGACCTAGGATGGATTTAATCTTCTCAGTGCTTGCTCTAACTCTCTCTGATTCCCTCTCCAGAGTGTCCATCACATGTCTCCTAGTACTTTTTCTTGGGTGCCTTTGCTTCCAGCAAAGTGGGTGGCAGGGGTGGGATTTTGTGGGCCCCTGGTGCCAAAATTATTTTTGTTTTCTCTTTTTACTCACAGTGTCTAAATAATAGCATTTGTAAAACAGAAAAGTAAATATACAGAATATACAAGTTGAAATAAACACCTAGTCTAATATTTTATATTAAAATAATTATATAACATATAATAAAGTAGTAATACTTAATATGTGTATGTAAGGTGTGTAATAAAGTAATAACATACATGTATAATATATGTAATATGTAGAAATATACTAACACATGTGTATCTAATGCACTTTTTTTATCTACTGTGACTGCGTCCTCAGTTGGCTCTCTAAAAAGTAGTTCTCCCTAACTTTCATGCTGTTTCATAATGTGAGTTTTTTCATTACTATTCTCTACCTTTATATGTCAATAAATATTCATTTCCTCTTATATACAGTCTATATTCAAATTGCCCTAATTGTCCCAAAAATGTCATTTGAATGGCTTTGTCCAAATCAGTACAGAACCCAGGTTTATGTATTGCTTTTGGTTATAATGTCCATTAAGTGTTCTTTTAACCCAACACAATTCCATTATTCCCCATTTTTTCCCAGGAGACAGACTTGCTGAAGGGATAAAACTAGTAGCCCTTCAGTGTGTCTTACCTTCTGAATTTGTCTAACTGCTACCATAGAGTGACACTGAGCTTGTGTACTCTCTCCCCTATATTTCCTCTTTCTTTATCCCTCCCTAAACTAGACAGTGCACCTTTTAATGGTCCAGGATTGTGACCTGTTCATTTTTGTATGTCCAGATTTAATGCTATGCCTGACTCATGGTCAAGTTTTAGTGTTTTTTTTTTTAATTAAATAAAATATGTATTGAATAAACCTGTGAAAGAGCAGTCATTCCTAAAGTTAACAGCAAGCCTTGGCATTTTTTTCAGCTTATTATGACCTAAAAAGTTCACCTATGTGTGCACACATTCTCTCTCTCTCACACACACACACACACGCATACATGCACATACATACACACACATATACACACTAGAACATATCATTTGAAAGTACAAAAAGAGAGTGATGATATATGGTTTTTGAGGAAGGCGGAACCTGATGGAGCAGCCAGGAAAACCTTCTGAAGTGGAATGATAATGACAGTGATTATACCCTGTAAATGTTGCTATTAGGTGAGCAACAGGGAGTGTTTTCTTGGCAAATGGGCTTTGAGCGTAAATGTTTCCAGAAATCATACATCATTTCAGCAAAGAAAATTAGGATACAGATGCAGAATGGAAGTAATAAGCCACTCTATCACAGATTTGAAAAAGCCGATGTGAAGGAAGTTAATTTTTAAAAACAATAATAGCAGTATCTTATGTTTATAAATACACGAGGCAGACTAGTAAGCACCCAAAATAATCATCTTGAGACCTGATTCTAGTTCTCCCCTCATTGTGTGTTACTTTCAATAAAGCATTTTACTTCTTTGTGCCTCAGTCTATCTATAAAATGCAAATAATACTTGCTATTGTCTTAAGTAGACCTGTTGGCTTCCTGAATCTGATCAATCTCATCATCCAAGGCAGTGAAAGGAAGGTCTTCTTATGGGGCATCTCGGTCTTAGGCCCCAGTTCTCAGCTCCTGAGCTTCATCTTTTCTATGAGACTTTCTCAGGTGACTCATAAAGATTGTCCCTAATTGCCATCTCAAAAACTCGAGGCTTAGTTTTGTTACAGGAATTAGAGGGCTTCTTTAGAGCCTAATGACAGACAGAGGCAGAAATAAACCCCAACATAAAGATACATGAAATTCATTTCAATAGAATTTAGGTGATAACTACTTCATATAAAGAATTTATGATATAAATTCTGTTCTCTTGCCCATGACTAGACTCTCTGAACTTTTATTCAGTAAAAACTGTTTCCACTGTAGTTTCTTTTATTTCCTATTTAGATTATATTATGCAATATTGCTTATTCTAATAAGACACTATACAAAGTATAGTGATATATCATCTTGATCGTATTTTCATAATTTCTCAAACTGCCATCCAGGTGTTCCATTATGGATCCTACAGGCTATATTTTATAACTTGATTGATTTGTTTCTCATTTTTATTCAGTATTGCTGAGTTGGATTTCCCTTAAACATATCATTATATGTTTTTCAATTCCTGCTTACTCTTGTTTTTTTTTCAAACTTCATTACTTCATTACAGAATTTATTTTAAATCTTAGAGAAAATAAAAAGTTGATGGTAACACTGTATGCTATATACTGTTCAAGACAGAGCAATAAAGTTCAAATCAAATACATAATTTTAAACAAAAAAAAAAGCAAAATACTGTACTTAAGTAGAATAGATAGTAACTCAATACGGCTGGTTTCTATACTCCAGAAAGTCAAGTAAATCCAATGTCTCCCATTATATCAAGAGTAAAGAAGCACATTGAGGGTTGAGGTACAAAAGCCAACACTGTAAAAACAGACCATTTCAAATCATTATGCACAGGGTCTCTTCATTCTTGTTAAAATCATACTAAATATTGACAAAATTCATCTTGGAAGTTTCATAAGGATCATTCCTTAGAAAGATATTTACAGTAATTAATAGCTTTTGTGGAAGTATGGCACGTCTTGGTGCTCCTTGGGGCACAATACTGCTTAATTCTCCAAAGGGAGACCCCTCCCCACTCCCCAATTCAAAAGGACAGACAAGTACATAGGGTGTGACTTGATAGGGACTTTAAGAAGAAAAGGAAATTTACACATTGTTGAACCACTACCAGATGTCAGGTAGTACATAGTTTTCCACATATTTTTTATTTTGAATTTCATAACAACCCTGTGAGAAATCTGAGACATGGAGAAGTTGAGGAATTTGCATGATATCACACACCTAGCAGAAATGGAACCAGGATTCAAATTAGGTCTGTCTGGTAAGTCCATGATCCTTTCACTGGGCCATGCTGCATGGCTACAAGACCCTTCATATTCCCATAAAATATATCCTTAACTGGTCTGCCTAAAAAGCAGCAACCATCCCTCTTTCATCCCTTTTTCTACTTGCCTGAAATTATTGCCCCCCTTAGCCTGATAATAGGATCAAGAAGACAGGTTTTAGAAAAATTACCATTGAGAATTTTTACCCCAAAGAGCACAGCTGCATGCCTTTGTGTTGTCCTCTCCAGAGCAAAAGTTAGTTGATCACATATGATAACTATTGCTTTAAAAAAAACAAACACCAAATCTGGTTTGTGTGCTTCGACAAATGAGATTCATGGTGTTACAGGGAAGGGGTCCCTATCCAGACCCCAAGAGAGGGTTCTTGGATCTCGTACAAGAAAGAATTCAGGGTGTGTCCACAGTGCAAGATAAAAGCAATTATATTAAGAAAGTAAAGTGGTGAAAAAACAGCTACTCCATAGACAGAGTAGGACGTTCCTGAAGGTCAGAGGAGGAACGTGTCCACCTTAGGTACAATGCTTGTATATATGAGGAGATGTGCTCTGCTATAAGGGTTTGTGATAAAGGATTAATTTTCCTTTTTTTTTTTTCTTTGAGACACAGTCTCGCTCTGTCGCCCAGGCTGGAGTGCAGTGGCGCTATCTCGGCTCACTGCAAGCTCCGCCTCCCAGGTTCATGCCATTCTCCTGCCTCAGCCTCCCGAGTAGCTGTGAGTACAGGTGTCTGCCACCACGCCCAGTTAATTTTTTTGTATTTTTAGTAGAGACGGAGTTTCACCATATTAGCCGGGATGGTCTCGATCTCCTGACCTTGTGATCCGCCTGCCTCGGCCTCCCAAAGTGCTGGGATTACAGGCTTAAGCCACCGTGCCTGGCCAATTTTCTTAATTACTATATTTTGCAATAGCCGATATTATTGTCTTTAAAGCAAAATTAAGAATGCCTTTGTTCTCCAGAAATCAGAATACGTGGACAGTCCCAAGTCTGGGTCTGTTTAGTAAGCACTATTAATTTGTTCCCTTAACCGTAAACATCTAAAGGCAAAAAATGCCTAACTTTCTGAGAATGCAGCCCAGCAAGTCCCAGCCTCATTTTCCCAGCCCTCGCTCAACATGCAGTCGCTCTGGTTCAAACGCCTGTGACGATGGGACTACAATAAGATGTTAAAAACAGTAAGGGACATCACAAAGAGAGGGCAAATAATGGTGAGGCATCCATTCCATTAACAGGTGGGAGGTAGGAAGTAGTCAATGAATAGAGAAGGCAGACTGAGGGTCAGGATTTGTAGAAACGGGTTGTAGGCAAAAGGACAGAGCCAGGAAATATGGAAGCTCTGGCCAAGGGTCAGGATAAAGACTTCACAGAAATAGAGAAAGGAATCATAGGTGGGACATAAAAGAAAAATGCAACCACACATAAAAAGGAATTTCAAATCACCATTGCTCAAAATGGTCATTCCAAAAGTCAAAGAAACAATATAGATGTACGTATGCATAATGTATATATTCTTGTTCTACTTTGCCACTTTTGGGGGTGCAGAAAATAATCACCCAAAATATGACATTTGGGCATGCTGAGTGCTTTTGAAAACTGAAAGGCCTCAGAAATTAGTCTCAGAATCATGCTTCCCCTAACCTTGTCTTGTTTCTGCCCCTGAAGCACAGGAAGAGTCTCTCTCTGGAATTTTCTAATCTGGCCAAGAAAGCTTCTTACTAAAAGAAACACAAGTGCCTTCTATCCACTCCCTGTTATCTGATTGCAGAAAATAAAACAAGAATGCAACCAGACCTGGATGGACTTTTTAGCAAGCTAATGCCTGACTGTTAGGCTCATTCAAATTCCAAAGAGAATTATTTACAAATTAATTTCTGTCTCCCTCGTCCATTTATCTTTCTAGTAATCATTTACTGTATGTCAAAAAAGCTGTCACATTTCCCTTCTCCTCTGTCCCCTATATAAAAGGGTATATAAGCTTCTGTACTCTACTGGGAGATTGAGGTAATCACCATGAACTCCCCCACGATGTTAATTAATCTGCATGCCTTTTTTTCCTATTGATCTGCCTTTTGTCAGTTGATTTTTTAGCGAAACTTCAGAGGGCAAAGGGGAAGTTTTCCTGTGGCTCCTACATAACTATTGACTTTTTCCCTATATCAAGGGCATGGTACATTAAGAGGCACTTTTTTTTTTTGAGACCAAGTCTCACTCTGTCACCCAGGCTGGAGTGCAGAGGTGCAATCTTGGCACATTGCAGCCTCGACCTCCTGGGCTTAAACAATCCTCCCACTTCAGCCTCCCAAGTAGTTGGGACTACAGACCCATGCCGCCACACCTAAATTTTTTTTTTTTTTTTTTTTCAGACAGAGTCTCGCTCTGTTGCCAGGCTGGAGTGGAGTGCAGTGGCACGATCTTGGCTCACTGCAATTTCCGCCTCCCAGGTTCAAGTGATTCTTCTGCCTCAGCCTCCCAAATAGCTGGGACTACAGGCACGTGCCACCATGCCCAGCTAATTTTTGTACTTTTTAGTAGAGACGGGGTTTCACCATGTTGGCCAGGATGGTCTCAACCTCTTTATTTTTTATTTTATTTTATTTTTTTTTTTGAGACAGAGTCTCACTCTGTCACGAGGCTGGATTGCAGTGGCACGATCTTGGCTCACTGCAACCTCAGCCTCCCAGGTTAAAGCAATTCTTCAGCCTCAGCCTCCTGAGTAGCTGAGACTACAGGTGTGCACCACCACACCCAGCTAATTTTTGTGCTTTCTTAGTAGAGACAGGGTTTCATCATGTTTTCCAGGATGGTCTCAATCTCCTGACCTCGTGATCCGCCCACCTAGACCTCTAAAAGTGCTGGGATTACAGGCGTGAGCCACCATGCCTAACTTAAGAAGCATTCTGAATTTATGATCAGAAGTTATACCAAGGCATTTAGCAGCCTAACCAGCATTTTAAATTCAATGCCCCAAACTGAAGTTATTATCTCTTTCTCCCCTCCATGATCACCCCAAAATAGCAAGCTAACCTTCCTATACTTTCCTTTCCGTGGAGATAAAATTATCATTGAATAATGCAAGCCAGAAATTTAGGAGTCATTCCAGACTCTTTTCTCTACCTCACATTTACATCCAGTCAGTCACTAAGTTCTGTCAATTATATCTCTAAGCATCTCTCCAGTCATCCCTTCATCTCCATCCCCATTAGTACATCTTGATTCACACTCTCATTATTTTTCATTTAAGTTATTATAACACTGCTGACAGTATTCTTGCTAACATGCAAATTTGATTAATTTACCTCCCCTGTTTAAAAATCATTGAGTTGCTCATGTAAACCAAAAATAAAATTCTAAGCCCCCCAACCAACTGAACGGACTCCTCCTCTCAGCCACCGGCATTCCAAGTTAACCGGAAACACCAGTTCAGGCCATGATTGGAATGGGTGCTTGGACATGCCTCATTATAGCTTTCTTTCTTTGGAATTCAGGCTCAACTGACCAGCATTAACATTAAAACAAAGACCTTAATTCTGACAGAGCAGACCGTTTGTAGCAATAAAATACAAGCATGGCAGACAGCAGACTCTGAAAGAAACACCAGAAGAAACACTAAGTGCCTTCTATCGACTCCCTGTTACCTCATTATTTATAGCTGAAAAGAAAACTAAAGAATGCAACCACACCTGGATGGACTTTTATTATTATTATACTCAAAGTTCTAGGGTACATGTGCACAACGTGCAGGTTTGATACACAGTTATACATGTACCATGTTGGTTTGCTGCACCCAACAACTCATCATTTACTTTAGGTATTTCTCCTAATGCTATCCCTCCCCCAGCCCCCACCCCCCAACAGGCCCCAGTGTGTGATGTTCCCCACCCTGTGTCCAAGTGATCTCATTGTTCAATTCCCACGTATAAGTGAGAACCTGCAGTGCTAGGTTTTCTGTCATTGTCATAGTTTGCTAGGAATGCTGGTTTCCAGCTTCATCCATGTCCCTGTAAAGGACATGAGCTCATCCTTTTTTATGGCTGCATAGTATTCCATGGTGTATATGTGCCACATTTTCTTAATCCACTCTGTCACTGATGGACATTTGGGTTGGTTCCAAGTCTTTGCTAGTGTGAATAGTGCCGCAGTAAACATACGTGTGCATGTGTCTTTATAGTAGCATGATTTATAATCCTTTGGGTATATATCCAGTAATGGGATTGCTAGGTCAAATGGTATTTCCAGTTCTAGATCTTTGAGGAATCGCCACACTGTCATCTACAATAGTTGAACTAATTTACACTAGCACCAACGGTGTAAAAGCATTCCTATTTCTCAACATCCTGTCCAGCATCTGTTGTTTCCTGACTTTTTAATGATTGCCATTCTAACTGGCATGAGATGGCATCTCATTGTGGTTTTGATTTGCATTTCTCTGATGACCAGTGATGATGAGCATTTTTTCACGTGTCTGTTGGCTACATAGATGTCTTCTTTTGAGAAGTGTCTGTTCATATCCTTTGCCCACTTTTTGATGCGGTTGTTTGTTTTTTTCTTGTAAATTTGTTTAAGTTCTTTGTAGATTCTGGATATTAGCCCTTTGTCAGATGAGTAGATTGCAAAAATTTTCTCCCATTCTGTAGGTTGCCTGTTCGCTCTGCTGGTAGCTTCTTTTGCTGTGCAAGAGCTCTTTAGTTTAATTAGATCCCATTTGTCTATTTTGGCTTTTGTTGCCTTTGTTTTTGGTGTTTTAGTCATGAAGTCCTTGCCCATACCTATGTCCTGAATGGTATTGCCTAGGTTTTCTTCTAGGGTTTTTATGGTTTTAGGTCTAACATTTAAGTCTTTAATCTATCTTAAATTAATTTTTGTACAAGGTGTAAGGAAGGGATCCAGTTTCAGCTTTCTACATATGGCTCACCAGTTTTCCCAGCACCATTTATTAAATAGGGAATCCTTTCCCCACTTCTTGTTTTTGTCAGGCTTGTCAAAGATCAGATGGTTGTAGATGTGTGGTGTTATTTCTGATGCCTCTGTTCTGTTCCATTGGTCTATATCTCTGTTTTGGTAACAGTACCATACTGCTTTAGCTAGTGTAGCTTTGTAGTACAGTTTGAAGTCAGGTAGTGTGATGCCTCCAGCTTTGTTCTTTTGGCTTAGGATTGGCTTGGCAATGCGGGCTCTTTTTTGGTTCCACATGAACTTTAAAGTAGTTTTTTCCAATTCTCTGAAGAAAGTGACTGGTAGCTTGATGGGGATGGCATTGAATCTATAAATTACCTTGGGCAGTATGGTCATTTGCACAATATTGTTTCTTCCTATCCATGAGGATGGAATTTTCTTCCATTTGTTTGTGTCCTCTTTTATTTTGCTGAGCAGTGGTTTGTAGTTCTCCCTGAAGAGGTCCTTCACATCCCTTGTAAGTTGGTATTTTATTCTCTTTGTAGCAATTGTGAATGGGAGTTCACTCCTGATTTGGCTCTCTGTTGGTTTGTTAATGGTGTATAGGAATGCTTGTGATTTTTGCACATTGATTTTGTATCAGTCAAACTTTGCTGAAGTTGCTTATCAGCTTAAGGAGATTTGGGGCTGAGACGATGGGGTTTTCTAAATATGCAATCATGTCAACTGCAAACAGGGACAATTTCACTTCCTCATTTTGTAATTGAATACCCTTTATTTCCTGCTTTTGCCTGATTGGCCTGGCCAGAACTTCCAACACTAAGTTGACTAGGAGTGGTGAGAGAGGGCATTCTTGTCTTGTGCCAGTTTTCAAAGGGAATGCTTCCAGTTTTTGCCCATTCAGTATGATATTTGCTGTGGGTTTGTCATAAATAGCTCTTATTATTTTGAGATACATTCCATCAATACCTAGTTTATTGAGTTTTTAACATGAAGAGCTATTGAATATTGTCAAAGGCCTTTTCTGCATCTCTTGAGATAATCATGTGGTTTTTGTTGTTGGTTCTGTTTATGTGATGGATTACATTTACTGATTTCTGTACATTGAACCAGCCTCGCATCCCAGGGATGAAGCAAACTTGATCATGGTGGATAAGCTTTTTGATGTGCTGCTGGATTCAGTTTGCCAGTATTTTACAGAGGATGTTCATATCGATATTCATCGGGGATATTGGTCTAAAATTCTCTTTTTTTGTTGCATCTCTACCAGGCTTTGGTATCAGGATAATGCTGGCCTCATAAAATGAGTTAGGGAGGATTCCCTCTTTTTCTATTGATTGGAATAGTTTCAGAAAGAATGGTACCAGCTCCTCTTTGTACCTCTGATAGAATTTGGCTGTGAATCCATCTGGCCCTGGACTCTTTTTGGTAGGTAGGCTATTAATTATTGCCTCAATTTCAGAGCCTGTTATTGGTCTATTCAGGGATTCAACTTCTTCCTGATTTAGTCTTGGGAGGGTGTATGTGTCGAGGAATTTATCCATTTCTTCTAGATTTTCTAGTTTATTTGCATAGAGGTGTTTATAGTATTCTCTGATGGCAGTTTATATTTCTGTGGGATTGGTGGTGATATCCCCTTTATCATTTTTTATTGCGTCTATTTGATTCTTCTCTCTTTTCTTCTTTATTAGTCTAGCTAGTGGTCTATCTATTTTGTTGATCTTTTCAAAAAACCAGCTCCTGGATTCATTGATTTTTTGAAGGGTTTTTGTGTCTCTATCTCCTTCAGTTCTGCTCTGATCTTAGTTATTTCTTGCCTTCTGTTAGCTTTTGAATGTGTTTGCTCTTGCTTCTCTAGTTCTTTTAACTGTGATGTTAGGATGTTGATTTTAGATCTTTCCTGCTTTCTCTGGTGGGCATTTAGTGCTATAAATTTCCCTCTACACACTGCTTTAAATGCATACCAGAGATTCTGGCTACAGTAACCAAAACAGCATGGTACTGGTACCAAAACAGAGATATAGACCAGTGGAACAGAATGGAGCCCTCAGAAGTAATAACACACATCTACAACCATCTGATCTTTGACAAACCTGACAAAAACAAGAAATGGGGAAAGGATTCCCTATTTAATAAATGGTGCTGGGAAAACTGGCGAGCCATATGTAGAAAGCTGAAACTGGATCCCTTCCTTACACCTTGCACAAAAATTAATTTAAGATGGATTAAAGACATAAATGTTAGACCTAAAATCATAAAAACCCTAGAAGAAAACCTAGGCAACACCATTCAGGACATAGGCATGGGCAAGGACTTCATGTCTAAAACACCAAAAGCAATGGCAACAAAACCCAAAATAGACAAATGGGATCTAATTATACTAAAGAGCTTCTGCACAGCAAAAGAAGCTACTGTCAGAGTGAACAGGCAACCTACAGAATGGGAGAAAATTTTTGCAATGTACCCATTTGGACAAAGGGCTAATATCCAGAGTCTACAAAGAACTTAAACAAATTTACAAGAAAGAAACAAACAACCACATCAAAAAGTCGGCAAAGGACATGAACAGCCACTTCTCAAAAGAAGACATTTATGCAGCCAACAGATGTGAAAAAATGCTCATCATTACTGGCCATCAGAGAAATGCAAATCAAAACACAATGAGATACCATCTAACACCAGTTAGAATGGCGATCATTAAAAAGTCAGGAAACAACAGGTGCTGGAGAGGATGTGGAGAAATAGGAATGCTTTTACACTGTTGGTGGGACTGTAAACTAGTTCAACCATTGTGGAAGACAGTGTGGCGATTCCTCAGGGATCTAGAACTAGAAATACCATTTGACCCAGCAATACCATTACTGGGTATATGCCCAAAGGATTACAAATCATGCTACTATAAAGACACATGCACACATATGTTTATTGCAGCACTATTCACAATAGCAAAGACTTGGAACCAACCCAAATGTCCATCAATGATAGACTGGATTAAGAAAATGTGGCACATATACACCATGGAATACTATGCAGCTATAAAGAAGGATGAGTTCATGTCCTTTGTAAGGACATGGATGAAGCTGGAAACCATCATTCTGAGCAAACTATCTCATGGACAGAAAACCAAACACTGCATGTTCTCACTCATAGGTGGGAATTGAACAATGAGGACACTTGGACACAGGGTGGTGAACATCACACACCAGAGCCTGTCATGGCGTGGGAGGAAGTGGGAGGGATAGCATTAGGAAAAATACCTAACATAAATGAGGAGTTAATGGGTGCAGCACACCAACATGGCACATGTATACATGTGTAACAAACCTGCACTTCATGCACATGTACCCTAGAACTTAAAGTATAATTTTAAAGAAAAGGAAAAAGAAAAAAAAGAAATTCCATAATAAAAAAAAGACTAAATCATAATAGTCACTGCAGTATTTCACTTGGAGGAATCAGAGGTATGCCTAGGTCCTCTCCCATTATTCATTTTGTTCTATGCCTCATCTTTTGTGCCCCACTACCCTTTAATCTCCATAAAATAAAGGAGAAAAAAAGTGATTTCCAACTTTCAATCTTTTAGTATCATAGCAGTTTTAAGCCAAAAATAATCTCATATCTTTGAATAATTTCAAGACATAACATAAAAATTGATATAAATTAAAACTAACTTGAAAAAAATGATTTAAGTATTTATTGTCTCCTATACACCAACCACACTCATCAGATGTTACCTACATTTAATTATATATATAATCACTGAAAACTCAGATATATGACGGTCACTCTCCTGCATGAGAAGAACAAAGGGGAAGGCCTATAAATTTTCACAATGACACCTTCTTATAAAGTCATTATTTCCTCCCCCTTGTTCTTCAGAGTTATTCCAAGTCTCCAGCTTTCACAATTCCTGGGTCTTATCTCATGAAGGAGGCAATACATTTTTTTTTCATGATAGCAAATGTGCCACATCTATCATCTGATTTGGATCTAATTTATCTGAGGGTTGAATATCATCTTGATCTTTGGTTTAATACTTGGTATGCTGACATTTTGTTGAGAAACTACCAAATCGTTACCAGGAGCACCACATTTGACTGATTTTCAAGGTCACTGTTTCTCTCTCTCTCTCACATACACACACACACACACACACATACATGCATGTGCACACTTACCCATTCTTATGAATATTAATTTTTCAAATGCTTTTTTGGCTGGTCTTTCCCACATTTCACATATATCTTAGAACAGAGGAACAGAGGACATTACAAAACTGAAAGATAACTCTTGTCTCTTCCTTTCATAAATTAAAAAAAAGAGAGAGAGAGATAAAATTTCTTGCCCAAGGATTATAGCCCAGTACTTTGGATTTTTAGCTTTAAAAATTTGTGACATCATGCTATTTTGTTTTTGCACATTTTTGGCAAATTTTGACAATCTATTTTCTATTTATAATATGTCGTTTAATAAATCAGGCTTTAATGTTATTATACATGAAATTTTTGTGGTATATACACAATTTATACTAAATAGTTAAGTGCTCGGCACAAGAAGATGATCAATTGATCAATTGATTGAATAAAAGATTGAATATTCACTAAGTTTTCATTATGTGCAAGGTATTTTTCTAGGCATAAAAGATTTGATTAGCACTTTTATTGAAATTAAATCAAATATATGGAAAATGATCTGTTAATTACTTTAAAACATTTTTAAAATGAGTGTGGGGTTTTCTGGATTATTATCCATTATTTTCTTTACTATTTTACTTTCTTTTTTCTAAAAATATCTATCTTTTTAAATGACAATCAAACATACTCCCTGTGAATTTAATATATTAAAGAATACTTATCAAGACTCTTCCTAAATTTTGAGTAGTCAGTTGCTCATGTTTAAAAGAAATAAATGGTCTAGTCAACTTTACATTATACTAGGTTTCTCATAACAACTTTATTGCTGATAAGAAGCCTAGTTGAGATTTATGTGTTTAACAATAAAGGAAAAGCTGTACTTTTGTTTGAGGCATGTGCTTTAAAGACAAAAGGACTAATTTTTTATTTTTAATAAAATGTTAATGAAAATTTCTAGATAGTCCAATATCAGCCATCCCAAGCTCCAGCAAAGACAGTAATAGGATAACAATTTCCAGTGATTCCTTGTTAATGTGCCCTTGTTTGCTATCCAAGACTAAGAGTTTAATCTCCAAGTCGAGTCACCCTTGGGTTTCCTCTAAAGACAAAATTGCTCAACTAGCTAATGAGATTGTCCTTTTCCATCATTTGTCAGCTATTTACTGATCTACCTACCTGCCTTTGAGAAGCTGGGCTGTGATCCATCTTGCACAGATCACCAAACACCCACCAAAGGGTAATAGCTTTAGCTCTTTAGACCCAGAGCTTAGAGATGAAATAATCTGAATCTCATTTTAAACTGCCTGAGGTATCCATTTAATCAGATTAAAGCCAATTTCATATTGCACATAAAAAGTTGTAAGAAAAAGAGGCAGAAGAGCCATAGACTCTCCATTTGTTGCCTTTTTCTGGGAAATCATTCTCTAAATACACAGTCTTCATCTTCAACTGCTGTAGCTCATAGTAATTCCATATTCTTTTTTTACTCCTGATTATACAATGCCCTTGCTGAATAATTTTTCCTCTTCAGAGGCATTTTTGCCTTTAACACAGTATGATACTTTATAGTCAGTTTACTTCAAACTGAGTAGTAACAGAATTTGTCCTTTTTTTACATAATGATGAGGAAAGGGAGTCACACTTGATACTGAGAGTTGAAAATGTAAAGTGAAAATGCAAGCTCCTAGAGTATAAAGGAATATTTATGGAATTATTATGAGACAGAGATCCAATTTTGCTAAGTCTGGTATAGACCTATTATAGTGAGACATTCAAAACAAGAGAACCACAAACTGTGTTCACTTATGACAAAGAATGATATGAATTTCTACAGCAGCATTTTATTCCTTGAGCATATGCTAGTCCATTGATCAGTCAATGATCTCAAGCTTTTATTTTTTCATATTTACAAAAGAGGTAGAATTCTTGCTTTTCAGTGTATGAGCTCCAAGAGGGCAGGAATCATGTCTACTTTGTTTACTACAGCATGCCCAGAAAGAAACAGTAGGTAAGTAGATAGATAGATAGATAGATAGATAGATAGATAGATAGATAGATAGACAGATAGACAGATAGATGATAGACAGACACACACTCTTTGATTTTGCTCAGTGAAAATTGTTTCACTTATTCCACCTCCACTCCTCAACAGTGTGTTTCCAGAATGTGGTTAAAGGACTTGGGAAGCAGAATATTTTACTGGGAAGCTTCTGGGTTCTTATGTCAGTCACACCTAAGTTTCAAATTCATGTATGCAATATTTGGCAATTTACAGAACTTAACTAGGTCTGTGTCTCTTATAGAAAATGGCACCAAGTAGGTGCTCAATAAATTGTAACTATTAGTATTTTTTAAATGATTTTCAGAAGGTGAGGAATGGAGGAGAGGCAAGTCACAGAGCAGACTGTGTTTCTTTTTCACTATGCATACCTCCAAAAAGAAAAGGTTTCAGAGCAACCTTTCAGATTCCTTTCGATATCCTCTGTGTGTGTGTGTGTGTGTGTGTGTGTGTATGTGTGTGTGTGTGTGTTCATGCCATTCTCCTGCCTCAGCCTCCCGAGTAGCTGGGACTACAGGTGCCCGCCACCATGCCCAGCTAATTTTTTGTATTTTTAGTAGAGAAAGGTTTTCACCGTGTTAGACAGGATGGTCTCAGTCTCCTGACCTCATGATCCGCCCACCTCAGCCTCCCAAAATGCTGGGATTACAGGCTCGAGAATATCCTCTCCTCTTTAAGTAATTGGAGGTGGCACTGTTGTAATTGTTTTTATTCTTGTCTATGACTACAAGTCTTCTGATCTAGTTTGTTGGCTTCCTCTTTTCCTGACACTTAAATGTCAATAGTGGCTAATTTATTATTCAGCCAAGGTTATCTTTCTTGTAAGAATTTGGAGGCTAATATGGCTACTATATATGTACAATATGCCAGGCACTGTTCTGAATTATTTTTTTAATATATATATATTTTTTATACTTTAAGTTCTAGGGTACATGTGCACATTTTATCCTCATGACAACCCTCAGAGGTGAATGTTATATTGCTCTTCTTCCTCTCAATTTGCAGATGAAGAAATTGAAGAACATGCCGGATAATCTATCATCACAAAACTAGTAAACAGAGGTATTAGGATTCAAATCAGGCAGTCTGCCTCCAAATTCTACTTATGTTCTGAGCTACTATGCTAGAGGTTATCTCCAAGAACTTAGAAATAAAGGAAAAGGATCAGCCTCTGAGAATTAAACCCTAAGATGGTGATTAACAGATTAGAAAATAAATATGGAAAATCACCTTAAAAAGGTAAAAAAAAAAAACAGAAGGGAAGAAGAGAAGAAGGAAAGAAATGACTTTTCAACCATGGCACCTGACTGTAAACTTTTTAAAAAAATAGTTGGAATGAAAGTTATTAGCTAGCAAGACATTTAAAAAGAAATCACAGAAGTAAATACTGAGATTTTTCACTTCAATTAGATGGTGTTCATATTTTGACAGACAGCCACAGCTCCCTCACTCTCTGTGTTTACTCTCTTTCTACCAGGTTTCCCATGTGGCTTTCAACTTAAATAACACCCTCTATGAGCAGTCTTCACTGACTAATCCAGATCCCAGTCTTTTCCTCTAAATTTCCATAGTGTTTAAATCTGGGCTGTTCATGTATTTACCCATTCAGACAACAAATATTTGAGCACTAAACCATGCTCTGAAAATTATTGCAATATTCACAACCAGAGATAATGAGGTGCTGAACCAGGGCAGTGAAAGGGATGCTGTGTTCAGGTGTTCAAGGCAAAGACTATAAAAGTAGAGCCAGCATAATTTAGCACATGCTATATATTGTCTTGCAGTGTTCCAAACTGCTTCAAGTGTTATCAATAATGTCTTCTGAACCAGAAGTAAACTTCTAGCTGGAACCAGACACTGAATCTTAAATTCTTTCAAATACTCAGAATAGTGTGGCAATTAGTAGATATCTGATAAATAATTGCTGATTGAATGTACACAGATACAACTTAAGGAGCCATTACCCTTCTCTTTATAAGACAATGGTACATTTTAACAACTTCTTGTTGGCTTCCTCAGTTTAAAACAAAATGGCATCTATTTCCTCACAGCTAATTACTTTTTTCCTTTATCTTACCTAAGTTTTTTTTCTCTTCAGAACTCACTACTCTGCACTTCATCTAAAATTTATACTAGATTTGCCATTTGTTAATATAAGAACCAAAAATTTAAAAACCTCCAGGAATGCAATTTCAGCAAATTATTTAGTGAAAAGCAGATAAAGCCTTGATGTTCCCTAGACTATGCAAAGACATTGTTATCACACGAATAATTTACACAGTCTCATTAAGTTGGCTTTTAACCTCATGTCCCAATGGGTGGAGTTCACTTCAGATTCTCTAATGAACACATCTTCAAGCTCAAGATAGCTCAACACTCAGTGGTAATTAGGATTAGAAGAATGGAAGCAATCCTCTTCATTCAACATATGTCTTCACTCTATAAAATTCCACCAAGTATAAGAAGATTAATTTAAGCCTACCTTTCAACCAGCAGTTAACAAAAACAAACCATAAGTTCTCAACCTTAAAGAGAAAAATAATTGTATTTTCAGAGATCAGAGCAAGATAAGAATAGGAAAAACTACTTTACTAAAATCTATACCCTTTCAATATCAAGCTGGTCATTATAATTTGTTCAAGAAACATTTAATCACAAATCTGATGTGTATATAATGCTATGCTGAGCACTTTGGGAGAAACAAAGATCAATAAGACATGGCTCTTGCCCTTAAGGACCTCTTAATCAACTAGAGGTGATATGCACAACAAATAATTGTTTAATATGGTTGTAATTATGCTGTAGTATAATTAAAGAGCTGACAGTTCAGGCAATGCTCTTTAATAAGAAACATGATATGACAGAGCAAACACCAAAGGGGAGGGTGCAACAATGTGAACAAAACAATAAGAAACTCTAATTTAGACTGTTAAAGTAGGGTGGCAAAGGAGTACTGCAGAGAAGTAGAATACAGTATAGCACAAAAAAAGGAAGAGGTTCTCCCCGTCACACACAAAAGAAAAGATTTGGGTGATGAGACATGATCATGTCTAAAGAACTATCATGTGAAAAAATGGTTTATATAACCAGTGTTCTCCAGAGGATGGAGCTTACAACATGAGGAAAATTATCAGAGAAACCCATTCTCTCTATACTCAGCTCACACACCCTGCATACTCAGCGTGTGTGCTGAAGCAGAGCGAAAGATTACCCACAGGACATTATACAGATGATCCCTGTGCTGTGCAAAGGATCAGTTGGACGGAAAAGTCCTCTACCATTCAAAACTCCTGTGGTATGATTTTTAACACATTTGTCAGCGGTTTCTAGTTGTCAGTTTAGAAAACAAGGGTTTTTAAATAAAAGTATGCAATACACTGTAACAACTGAGAGTATAGGCTATAATGTCTGAAAGGCTTCCATTCTTCCAATTACTAGGTGTGTAACCTTGAGTGTGGCTTAGCGTTTTTGTGCTTCTGTTTCCTCACCTGTAAGAAGAGAATAATATTAGGGCCTAAGTCACATAGTTGTTCTTAGGATTAAATGACATAAGACACGTAAAAAGCCTAGCACAATGTTCTGTAAGCATTTAGTACATGGTAAGTTTTGTTATTAGCTGGGTCTAGCCTTCACTACTATTCTTCCACAACCCAGTTCTTCCTCCTCATAGCTATAAGTCTTATTTTTGCTTAGAATCAGTCAAGGCCACCTCTTCACTGGCAAATGCTGTCCTAACTGATTAGTTTGGTCTGATCTTCTCCGTGGAGTCTTATCTTTGACTTTTATCCCACCACACAGGAGGTTCCTTCCAAATTGCTTCCAGTTTTAAATTACCAGGATGCTTCAAACTTTGCTCACACTTTCAACTTTACTGAAAGTGTCCTCCCCTTCTCCCAAGCTAAAAGTGATTCGTCTTCAAAATTCTCTTCCAGGACGCCCTTTTCAATAAAATCTCCCCTGGTATCAACATAAAACTGAACACAGAAGAAGTCTTCATACAAGTGAGGAAATGAAAGCTCAGAAAAGTTAACTTAGCCAAGGTCACCAACTTATAAATGACTATAGTGGTAATAATAGTAGTAATAGCAAAAACACCTTACATGTATAGAGAGTCTTATTGTATGTAAAGCTCTTCCCTATAGTATTTCATTGTATTTTTACAGATCTATGAAAAAAATATAATTTTCTTCTTTTTTATGGATCAGGAAAATAGGCACAGAGAGTCTGAGTGACTTGTACAAGGTCACACAATTTGTCTTGTTAAAGGCACAGTCATACCAGATCCCAGACCCCAGATTCTGTTATTCTTAGTCCACAAACTTTTTTTTTTTTAGACAAAATCTCACTCTGTCACCCAGGCTGGAGTGCAGTGGCACGATCTTGGCTCACTGCAAACTCCGCCTCCCTGGTTCAAGCAATTCTCCTGCCTCAGCCTCCTGAGTAGCTGCTTATTCCACAGACTTTTCTAATTTTTTTTTTAATTTTTATATACTTAGGGGGTACAAGTGCAGATTTCTTACATGCATACATTCTGTAGTGGTGAAGTCTGGGCTTTCAGCGTACCCATCACCCAATAGTGAACATTGTACCCAATAAATAATTTTTCAACCCTCACCCCCTCCCACCTTTTGGAGTCTCCAATGGCTATTATTCCACTCTGCATGTCCATGTGTACCCATTGTTTAGTTCCCACTTATAAGTGAATACATGTGATATTTGACGATCTGTTTCTGAGTTATTTCAGTCAGGATCATGGCCTCCAGTTCCATTCTTGTTGCTGCAAAAGACATGGTTTCAGGATTTTTTATATAGCTGAGTAGTATCCATGGTATGTGCGTATATACGCTGTTTTGGTCACTATAGCCTTGTAGTTTAATTTGAAGTCAGGTAATGTGATGCCTCCAACTTTGATCTTTTAGCTCAGGATTGCTTTGTGTATTTGGGCTCCTTTTTTGTTCCTTTTGAATTTGGGGATTGTTTTTTCTAATTCTGGGGAAAATGACATTGGTAATTTGATAGGGATTATGTTGAATCTGTAGATTGCTTTGGACAGTGTGGTCATTTTAAGAGATTGATTCTTCCAGTCCATGAGCATGGGATTTTTTCCATTTGTTTGTGTCATCTATGATTTAGTTCTCTTTTTCTGAGACAAGGTCTTGCTGTGTCACTGAGGCTGGAGTGCAGTGGTGCAATCATGGCTCACTGCAGCCTCAACCTCCCAGGCTCAAGTGATCCTTCCAAGTAGCTGGGACTACTGGAATGGACCAGCACACCTGGCTAATTTTTGCATTTTTGTAGAGCGGGAGTCTCACCGTGTTGCCCAGGCTGGTCTTAAACTCCTGGGCTCAAGCCATCTCCCACCTTGGCCACCCCAAGTGCTGGAATTCCAGGCATAAGCCGCCATGCCCAGCCTCTTCTGATTTCTTTATTTTTTGTAGTTCTACTTATAGAGATCTTTTACCTCCCTGATTTAATATATCCCTAGGTTTTGTTTGTTTGTTTGTTGTTTGTTTTTGGGTTTTTTGGGTAGCTATTGTTAATGAGATTGCCTTCTTGATTTGGTCCTCAGATAGATCACTACTGGTGGATAGAATGCTACTGATTTTTTTATGTTGATTTTGTATCCTATAGCTTTACTATATTCATTTATCAAATCTCAGAGTTTTTTTGGTGGAGTCTTTAGGGTTTCGTAGATATAAGATCTTATCATCAGTGAGCAGAAATAATTTGACTTCTTCTTTTCCAATTTGGATGCCTTTTTTTTTTTTTAAAATGCCTGATTGCTCTGGCAAGGACTTCCACAGACTTTTCTTTACAAAACTTGCCATTTTGTAAATAAGTGAAATTATTCCTTTTAGTAAATAAATGAAATTATTCCTTTTTTATCTTTGACCTCTCAGGGATGATATTTTACTGAGCTAACTGCAAAAGCATCACTAATTTGCCGAGACTAAAAGTAGAGCTGGTTTAATGACAGGCATAGTAACAAAGCATGCACACACTGTCACAGAAGATGCAAAATTTCACAGTTAACTAACTAGATTGAACCCTAAAACAATTAGTGAACAAAAGAGGTTTGTGATTTCTAGAGCAGTGGGGTTAGGAGTCTTCGGCAAGTACAAAATTATCCACACAGTTTACATATTATAGAACATCTGAAGAGTAAGTGAAACCATCATGGTATTTACTAGGCACAAACTGACTTATCAATTAAATGCAATGTCCTACTAAGAAGAAATACAGGAAATGCAGAGACTGCCTCTGTGTGTAATCTTCTATAAATTTCCCAGGAGTTTTTAGTGAGCTATTCTCCTATTAAGGAAGCTGTCAAACAGCTAGAATAATGAAGGGGAATGGAAAGGAAAGGAGGCTTGAACAGATATAGAAGAGTTTTTGAAAGACAAACAAGTCTCTAAAATTTACATTAAGGATGATGATTTCCTCTAATTGTAGGAACACATCTATGGATAACCATGTTGTCTAATATTAGTAAGAAACTTGAGTTGTTTATCTCTGCCAGATAATACACAGACATTCATCTAGCTAAAGTTCTAAATTAGCAGTGCCTAACATGTTGTAGGAGCTCAATCTTTGAAAATAAATAAGAGAAAGGACCAATTTAATCCTGGAAGTTCACTGTGAATGGTAAATACATTTCAAAAAACATATTTTATCTTTTAAGTACCTACTATGTAACAGACATCATGCTAGGATCCAGTCATTTGGAACAAATTTTAAGTGCTTTGGCATTTTAATGTTCATAAGACATGGAAATGTTCATTCATCTTTTCATATAGTTGTCAAAGTATAACAATGGTAACTGAGAATAAATTCAGAGTCCCTCTTCCCATGCAATGCAGGGAAATTATAATTTGTATATTACAAGTTGACAGCATCATTTCTCATATGGTTTGCAGGATGACTGGTTCATAGGATTAAGATGGGTCTAGTCTTTTCCAGTCTTAAAACAAAAGTCATGTTTCTTATTATTAATAGAAGATTTTCCAGAAAGTATATGTAATCGTATTAGCAGTTGGTACTGAAGACCAATGTTCTACAGATGAGCTGGGTTATAACAAGGTTCTTTCATTTCTGCAGTAATAAGCACCTTGGCTGAGGTCCAGCTATGTTTCTACTTATAGAAAAAAAATCACTAATGCCTAAAAATATAGGTATTAGTATCAGTATCTAGAATGATCTTGTTAAGATGGAGTAGCAGACACTGTCTATGCCCCCAACCATATTCCTTAGGCCTTGCTATTACGGTGCAAGGCAGACTTCCAAACTGCCTTAGGGATTTTTCTGGAGCTAAAGTCCACTCTACCAGTATGCAGAGCAGATTGGAGTACCAGGGAATCAAGAGATACTCCCTCCCACTAAGAAGCAGCCCTTAACTAATAACTGACAGGGATTCGTATATAATAAATACCCTAGCTGCTTTGTCACTGTGGGTGACAGAGATTGAGGCTGACTGATTCTACACTGACACATGGAGTTGCCAGTGAGATTAAGGTACTAGCTTGTCAATGCATCCTTTATTAGCTACCTTACCTTGCCTAACCTTTTTCCTTACTGCCCTTCTGATGCTTTCTGGGATCATCTCTGAAATAAACCATTTAAACATAAATGTGAATTCTTGTTTGGGGGCCTCTTCTAGGGGAACATAAACTAGACAGAATTGTTAAGCCCTTATAATATTCATTGTTACTGACTTTAATAGTAATACATTTAGTGTTAACAATTCCATGAAGCATGATATAGAATGTGATTTCAGATAGATTTTCAAAATAGCTTTAAGGAAACATTCTTTTAATTTAGCTTTATCACATAGTTTTTTTTTATTTTTCCCTATCCTTCTGAGCTTTTTTTTCAGTTCAGAGTTGGTACCTTGTTTAACCACCATGTACCACCAAAAAATTATAAAGGTGCTTCCATCTCCTAGAGAGGATTAGAATTATAGATAGGGGCAAGAAAGAATGCCAGTCATACTTTAATCTGGGACCCTCACCTTACTGACGAAAATGTAAGGATATAAAGCCAAAAAACATGAAATAAGTTTCCTAACACCATACAGCTGGTCAATTATTTAGTCACAAGAATTGTTGTTTATAAAAATCTAGCTTAAAAAAAATCATTAGCAAACCTAGGACAGCATCCCACCTTACTGACTCTCAGGAGTGGCTCTTTTTGTAATACTATCCTGAATGGCATCCTTCTTTGTGCAGGTAAGATTAATGGCAAACGGAATCCCAGAAAACAATAATGGGAGAGAATGAGCAGATCACATGCCTACATATAATTTATGAGTCTGATATTTAAATATTTAAATACGTCAAATTCTCTATTCTTTGATTCGTTAACTTGCACACATAAGTCTGGTAGGAAAGGGCTGGGAACGGCACAGTTGAATGACAAGAGGAAGAGTTATCTGGAATCTGTGCTAACCTTTAAAATTGAACTTCTGTATCTTCATTTGAACCAACAGACTTATTTCACACATTGTGGAAGACATTGTGGTGATTCCTCAAGTATCTAGAACTAGAAATACCATTTGACCTAGCAATCCCATTACTGGGTATATACCCAAAGGATTATAAATCATTCTACTATAAAGACACATGCACACGTATGTTTATTGCGGCACTATTCACAATAGCAAAGACTTGGAACCAATCCAAATGTCCATCAGTGACAGACTGGATAAAGAAAATGTGGCACATAGACACCATGGAATACTATGCAGCCATAAAGAAGGATGAGTTCATGTCCTTTGTAGGAACGTGGATGAAGCTGGAAACAATCATTCTCAGCAAACTAACACAGGAATAGAAAACCAAACACCACATATTCTCACTCATAAGTGGGAGTTGAACAATGAGAACACATGGACACAGGGAGGAGAACATCACACAACAGGTCCTGCCAGGAGGTAGGGGGCTAGGGAAGGGATAGCATTAGGAGAAACACCTAATGTAGATGTTGGGTTGACGGGTGCAGCAAACCACCATGGCACATGTATGCCTATGTAACAAACCTGCATGTTCTGCACATGTATCCCAGAACTTAAAGTATAATAAAATAAAATAAGGATGTTGGAGTTGAGGGTGGGGGCAGTCCCAGACATTACCAAAATGTAATTGCTAGCTCTGGATTGCTATAATTCTCGGAAAGGCACATTTGGAGATATGAAGAATATGAGAAACCTGTTGATTTATATGTCTTCATGTGAAATAACATAGCTTTTCATCTTATCTTTACAAACACCAGTTTCATCACTGCCTATTTTTTATTTTTTTGATTTCATCCCACTCCTCTTCCCATAACTGAATAGAATGTAGCTTTTTTCTTCTTTGCAAAATATATATAAATAAATATCTAAAAACAAAATTATTACTCTAGAGGATTATCAAGCCAGACTCAAAAATAAAAAGTCATTAATTTGTATGAGCATTAGAAACAGGAGAAACTTATAAGTCCAATTTCAGTTAACTAATTCCTCTATGGTTTTCTAACAAATGGATATATCCTATTAAATGGACATTGCATATTTAAAAACCAATATTTTTTGTTAGACATTCAGGTTATATTTAATATTTGGCTATTCTAAGTAATACTGAAATTAACATTCTTATAAAGAAATTTTTAGCCGTATCTCAGAATTTCTTAAGGGGTAGAGGATAAGTTCCTAGGGAATTTGCTGGATAAGAGAGTTAAAGTACACGTTTTGATGTATGTATAGCCATAACCATTGGATTTATTTTCTTTCCACCAACAGGGAACAAATGTTTCTGTGTTAACATATTCTCATCAGTCTTGAATATTATTAATCTTATAAGCTTTGCAAACTTTCTTGAACTTTTCCCTTTTCTAGTCATCCATTATTAACTATATTTTTGTGAATTCCTTGTTTATGATGTCATGATGTCATTTCAATTATGTATCACTGTGATTTTGCTTTTCTCATTGAATAATTTTCACACTTTTTATAGTATACTTCCAGAAAAGTTTTACTAAAGATAGTGTTGACTGAATACTTCCACACCTTGTTACTGAATTTAATGGCAATGTATTTAGCGTTAACAATTCCATGAAGTATCATATAGAATATAGAATGTGACTTTAGATCAACGTTTTAAAAGATAATTTCAAGGAATCATCCCTTTAATTTAGTTTAATAACATAGTTTTTTGTTTGTTTCATATTATTTTCCTTCATTTATTATGAGGGATGATTGTTCAAATGTTGTAGAGGCAGTATAGCAACTGCTCTGAAAGCATCTTGCCTGGATCCAAATCATAATTCACTGCTTAATAGCTGAATGATCCTGAAGAGTTTACTTAAACTTTCTCTACCTAACTTTTCCTATCAGTAAAATGGGAAGAATGATATTAGCATCTGTGTCATATGGTTTTAGTGAGGATGAGTCAATTCATTTAAAGTGTTTAATGTAGTATCCACCACACAGTAAGCACTTGAAAATGTTAGCCAATTATAAATATTATGGCACTATTATTATTGTTGTATATTGGGAGGCGCTCTGAGTGGCTTAATCAATATTACATGTTCTTGTTTTCACATCTTAGCTTTCTCATATGCTAATTATGTGCATTTGAGCAAGTTACCAAACATTGTGTGTGTCAGTTTTTCTCATCTAAAATATGAAGATAAAATACTTCATGGGATTTTTGTATGAATTAACTGAACATACATATACCTAAAGCACTGACAATAATGCCTAGGACATAGCTCATTATAGCATTCAACAAATGTGAGCTATTACTATTACCTATTTTGGTTGCATCTTTTAGTTATTAATGATATGCCATATTAATAGATTTTCTCATAGTAATCTCCACTGCATTTATAGAATAAATCTTTCTTGGAACTTTTTAGTGTACTCTTGAATTAGATATATTAGTTCTCTTATTAGTATTTTTAATCTATATTCATAAATGAGATTAATCTGTATTTTCTTTTAGTGTTCAGTTTTTATATACACTACTTTCCTAAAATTAGAAAGTTTCCTTGCTATTTCACTAGTTTGGAAATAAGCACCAATCATGAGACTTACAAATCTTTGAAAGTTTAAATGTATTGATTTTAACCCTACCTGAGTTTGTTTCATTAAAGTTAATTCTTTGACAAAATTTTAATTTATTCCAAGGTTATGAGTCCATTCATGTTTTCAATTTCTAATTGGATCAATTTAGGTAATTTATGTGGTGAAAAGAGAAAATTATAAGCCCATATTCTTTAATTCAGCTAGAAATTGCAAATGTGAGGTTGCATTCTTCAGTTGATACAGTTGCTTTAAGAAGACAAAGCCCTGTGCTAGCCATCACTTCTCAATAAATTGATGAGGCAACTTAATTCTTCCAGTTGTTCAGGTCTAAATCTTTGAAGATACCCTTGATACTTCTCTTCTTTGACATCTAATCCACCAACAAATCATTTGACATATATCCAAAATTCAATTGCCTCACTACCTCCACTGTTCTCCTAAATTCCAACCTATCATTATCTCTCACCTGAAGTATTTCATTAATCTTCTGATGGATCTTCCTATTTTTTCTCTTGTCTCCTGTAGTATAGAACGAGGTGTACTACCCAGATCTCCCAATCAGAACCAAGGCTTTCAATTCCCAGCTTCCAGGATTGTTGCCTGCTAACAGTGCATATCTGAGTCTCTCTCAATAAATTGCTCTCAGCTCAAAGGGAATTCCTTCATCCAGAGTCACACTTGTTTCCCAAAGGTAGACAGCTTCTAATTGAGACAGCCAGGTGGGAGGGGTCCCTGGAGAAACTCTAACCAGCTTGTCCACTGGGGTGGAACCTCAGGAACTTCACAACATTTGCAGCAGAGAGGAGACTGGCCCCCTTTCTTCCCGTGTGGAGCCTGGGATTCAGGCGGTGGGCAGGAAGCACTCTAGTGGAGGTACTCTGGATTTGCAAGACTCCCTGATTCCCCAGAACCCCATCTTTAGCTGAACTAAGGAAAAGTCCTGCAACATTTTTGGCACCAAACATGGGGCTCCAAAAGCAGTGAATGAAATGGGGACTCAAAATCTCTCACTGTTGCTCCTAAACATTTTCATCCTCAGACTACTGAGGGTGGGGGAAACAAGCTGCCAAGCCCTGTCACTCTTGGGGGTCAGAGGAAAGGCCCTTTTCTTCCTTTTTCAGGATGGACAGGAGAGCGAGGTCTCCTTGCTCTCCCTCCCCTTTGTGTGGAGGCTGGGGTGCATGGCCCAAGGGTCCCACACAGCTAGCTGGCTGGCTCCCACACAAAAGCCACAGCAGCCTTCCCTGGCCTTCCCTGGCCAAGAGGTTCAGCTTTTTCTGACAGTGACTAAGCTTTTCTCCTGCTGGAGGAACCACTTTCATAACAATAAGAGGTTCTTCCCCAGGCATTTTTAAACTGTTTTTTTTTCTTCCCCTTCTTTACCCCATCAGCAGTTAAACTTTAACTTTTTTTTTTCCTTTTAGAAGACGTTTTTACTAGACCAGGCACCCCAACTATCACTGTTTGTAGTCTCTGTAAAGTTTTGGTCATGAAAAAGGATTTGTGGGGCTAGTCTTTGGCTATGGCCAACCTGGTGTGCTTTGCATGTCTGCATGGTTTGTGCTCCCAGCCTCCATCTTGCTTTACATCCTGGGGCATAGCTGGTAAGTGCTTGGCAAGGCTTTGTTTAGCAACCCTGCCTTAGGGGATGAGCCCTCTCTGGTTCAATATCTGCAGGTTTTCCTAGCCCTGTCTCTTAAAGGGCACCACAACCACTGGGTTTTCTTCTGCCTGTGTGTGTGTGTACTGTGATGTCTGTACAAGGAACTCTGATTAATGTGGCCCAAAGAAAGGCTCTTGGATCAAGTACTTTTTAAAAAGGGAAGATAAAAGCTGTGGTATCTTTCAGGTCACATGACTTTAATCTTTGAGAAATAAAAACAGCCTTAAAGATTATTGGTAAAATGTAGATGTCATTAAAATGTAAATAGGTGAACTAAACAATGCAGGTCAGATGCAAGGTTTGCTAAGTGTTTTGAGGTTACAAACCCGTTTTTGGGTTTTGAAAAGTATTTGACTTGCTGGCTTCACAATTGATAAGGCCTATGGAACTGACATATTGAACTAACCATGCCCTTAATTAAGAAGGCAAAACTTGGCTGCAGTTAGCACACAATTAAAGCAACTTACCAAGTTTTACCTTAAAGTTAAAAATGCCTAGGAGTTCATTGAAACTACTAGAAATAGATTTACATGAAAGGTGTATAAGAACAGTAAAATGTGTTTTTTAGTAAAAGGTTATAAGAAGGCATGGAAATGTAAACTTTTGCCTAGAGTTAAAGGATTATTTTGAGTTAAATTAGGAAAAAGCTGAAGGTTAAAAGAAGTAGTGGAACAATTGTGGAAATCTTGCAGAAGAGGTTCTTCATGTGAACATATTGACTAAATTCAAAAAAGGGTATTATATGGTTTTTCTGTAAATTGAGCATTCAAATAAATGCATAACAAGGTTTTCCTATGGCACCAATCTGCTCTTTGGCAACATTTGTAAATGGTTATAAAAGGTTTTTGCTTCTTTAAAATTTCTGAGTAATCATTTTGGCAAAATAATTACCTTACGGTACTCTGGAATTCTATTTTATAATATCAAGTATTTTACACCTCAAACATTTACCAGCCTTCCCAAAATCAAACTTCAGTTTCAAAATTGTCTTCCCTGGCGTCTGGCTTTTTGAGTACTTCAGAGGGCCCCTGAAATGTCCAGAAAAGAGAGGTAAAGAGGATTATCTGACATGTTTAGGTACATGGGATTTCCAAAATGATGCTCAATCTTCTTTAGGTTATATATTGGTACTATATACAGTTATATATATAATGCTAATATATATTCCAAAATTGTATGGGATTTCTAAAATTCTAATGTCTACGTATATGCTACCAATCACAATTAAGGTTGTTATGTTAAGTTATTGTAAGCCATGGAGTTAACCAAACTTCTTTGACAAGAGTGTTTCTACTTGTAGCTACCCTGGACATTTTGTTATTCACAGACAATTGTCTTGTTTTAATCCTTTTCAAAGATGGTTTATAATGAGCTATAGAACTTTAACAGGTGCTCTCAAATACAGGCTCTTGATAACTTTGGATATTGTGACATTGGATTATAGGAACATGCTCAGGACTCATGAAGAGCTGAAATGTTCATGAATATCAAGCAAAACAGGAGTTAACTAAATGGACTGAACTCAGGAAGCTGAAGCAACCTTTTTGACTTTTGCTTGGAATATTGCTGATCCATGTTTTGTTTTTCAGAGTCAAGGAAACTTACTTTGGACTATTTACAGCCTTTAATAATTGAGTAAGGTATACTCCTATGAATGAAATTTGAAACATGTTGGTTTCTCTCTGCCTGGTTCCTCTAGAATTTGGAAACTATCTGTGAGTATTCTTATGACAATATAGTTATGTGCATCAGTGCAATAAGAATCCATTTTTCTTTTGCAACAGGACACAATTGGAGAAAGTAGTTATTTTACCAAGGCTTTGACTGGAAGGGTATGCTTCCCTTTAAGGAGTCAAGCTCGACTCGCAGAGCCAATAAAAGCCCCATGGGGAAACTGGCCTCATACCCTTGTCTATGCAGTCCCTGTGCAGGGTTCCTGACCTGTGGTCAGTAAAGAATGTCACTTTCTAACAGGGACAGGAGCTCCAAGTTTATCTTGGGACCTTAGGAGAGGATCACCCAACTCACAAGTATTTGACAATGAAAACCCATGGCTGGGCTTGGTTTTATAAGGTCTTATCTGTGATTCCTTGTGGTACACACTTCTACCAAAGCCAGTCCAAAAGGCCTACGTAGAAATAGTTATTCTTGCTCTACTTTATGCAAATAATCAGGCCAAGTATAAGATTAAAGTCCCTTTTGCAAACCACTCAGTCCTAACATAATTTGTTTTTTAACAAAAATGAGAACTGGAGAGAGAGAAATTATATTTCAAAACTTATACATTTGTCATTAAATTCTAAACTCACTAGCTGTTTTTAAGTTTTTGTCTACATTTTAGACTAACCCTGCTTGTTCTTGTGAACCAAGCAGCAATCTCCAGCTGTAGCTCCGAAAGAACTAAAGGGATGGGTAATATAAAAATCTGGATCAGTATACTAGTTCTGAGCAATTATCCTACAAATCCTGCCAGGTGATGGGAATAAGTAGAATACCCATCACTTGGAAGTTTCCTTTTGGGGAAAGTAAGACCAAGGGAGCTAACCAAGTCTGGGCACCAGGCAGCCAAATCCTAGCAAGCATAACTATAGCTACCAATTACCTGGGTGTGTAACAAGACATCCTTTCCTCTCCCTTGGAGGAGAACTCAGTTCCACAGCTTCACTTAGCCTTTGGTTTATGATAAGGAGTCCATGCAACCCCCCTGAGACACATTTTGTCTCAGACTCAATTCCAAGCTTCGGGTCAAAGCCCTAGGAAAGAAAACTGTATCTAAGGGATCCAGAAGCAAACGATAATGAAGGTTAAAACACACAGTGCAGGTGAGCATGGCTGATTACTGCCAATTAAGCCAATCCCAAGCTTCTTGTTTCGTGGATAAAAGCCACATTAATATCCATGGCATAAATGAGGTCTAGGGAACTCTAAGGCTACTAACAGTAGGTGGGAAAGAGACATAGGTGAGAGCGGATAATTCCTACTCTCTAGGCCCTCTCTGCTTCATGGGTACAAGCCACTTTGGCACTCATGGCAGCCCCTGCCAAGGTCGCCAGAACTCGGGAATACAAGGATGGAAGAGGGAAAGTGGATGCTCTTCCCTCTCTCCCTGAAGAACCCCTGGTATCTGTTAGGAAGAGAAGGGAACTAGGGACACCTGCTCCCTTTTTTCTAGATGGGTAGCCACTCATCTTCAGTCTGTACCCCTTTCAGATGCATACTGAACCCTTGGGACTCCTTTAAAAAATGCTTTCTTTTTCCTTTCTCTTCCTCAGTTCTCTCTTCACAGATGGGTAATTGTGTCTCCCTACCATGGTACACTCCCCTCAGATGCATCCTCCAAACTGAAAAGAGTTAATTTCCCAAACCTTAAACTGGTCGACCTAGGTTTGGGCTTAGGGGAAGGGAACCCAGAAGTCCAACATGCTGGCCAAAGGGTAAAGCTTTTTTTAACCAGTCGGGCTTTTGGCTTCTCTCTCCATGTGCAAACTGGTAAAAGGCCTTGGAATTTTTGAGCTGTCCTTAACCCTCCCCTTGTTTCAATTTGATACATGTTTCCTAATAATCTGGTTTGTCTGTTCTTGCATTCAGGCCATCAAACTCCAGTCACACAACTGGAGCCTCAGATGATGGCCCCTCCTACCAGGAGCCCTAAGGCTTCTAGGGAAGCTCTGACTGCCATTTCCCCAAAACAGAGCCCCCTGTCAGCAGGAAGCATTTAAGATCAGTCTTCGTCCTTATCCTTAATCTAACATCAGTTAGATGTACTTCTTTGGAGGCAGGAATGAGACAGTCAGATGGGAAAAAGTCCCTGGAGAAACTCCAACCAGCCTGCCCCCTGGGGCGGAGCCTCGGGAAGTTCACGACATTTGCATCAGGGAAAAGCCTGGCCCCTCTTCTTCCTGTGTGGAACCTGCAATTCAAGAGGCAGGCAGTAAGCACTCTATCTAGCAAAGGGACTCGCCTTGTAAGAGTCCCTGTTTTCCCTTTTTTTCCCTTTTCACCCAATAAAACCCTGCTTTACTCACCCTTTAAACCATCTGTGAGCCTAAATTTTCATGGCCATGGGGCAGACAAGAACCACATCTTTAGCTGAACTAAGGAAAACTCCTGCAACATAATGACTGGTCAATGTAGATCTGGCCCCTTTGCCTCAATTTAGGACAACTCTGAAAGGATATCTGAGTTTCAGAGCTCCTGTGGATCAATGGAGGATATTATGGTAGCCACTTTGCCTGTAACTCGTCACTCTGCCCAATCCTACATTCTCACTAACTCACAAGTATTGTTCCTGAGCACACTTCCTAATAAACTTTCTATGTGCAAATTCTTCATCTCAGAATCTGCTTTTCAGGACCACTGACCTAAGATGCTTTGTGCAAGGAATTATATGGAAAAAAAAAAAGCAGACAGTTTTTGAGCTGCAACACCCAGTGGCTGTCTGGCTAGTGAGAACCTCATTGAGGGTGTAAGTAAAAACTGATAATTCTTAGCATGTTATAAAGATGAAATTACTAAAACTTTCACCTGTGGTGAACTGGGAGAAAAAAAAACAGGGAGAAGGAATGCACTGGTAGTTATGACATCCCAGTCACACAAGAAGTTTTGGGGAAGTAACAATTATAAAAACCATGGATTTGAATGGATGTTGTTGAATGTGATCAAAGATTTAAGGAAAGACAATGCAAGACTAAAGGTCATTAATCACCAATTTGAGGCAAAATGTAAAAGTCAGAGAACTCCTGAGCTATAAAGATACTTACGTCCTACAGCCACACCTAGCTAATTTTGTATTCTTAGTAGAGATGGGGTTTCACCATGTTGGCCATGGTTGGCCAGGCTGGTCTCAAACTCCTGACCTCAGGTGATCCACCCGCCTCAGCCTCCCTAAGTGCTGCAATTACAGGCACGAGCCACTGCACCGGGTCAAATATTTTTAAAATAAACTTTACTACACCAATAAAAGAGGGCACTGGCACCCTAAACCTAGAAACCACTCAAGTACCTCACCCTAACTACAAAGAATCTTCTATCATTGCTGACTCAAGAAAATTTAAAACATTTCCAAATGAAAAGAAAACCAAAAACAATAATCATATATATCTATAACAAGAAAGAAACAGAAAATGTGATAGTGGTATTGAGGTTCTGTCAGAGACTATCCTTGTTCTTAGGAGATATATACTAAAACATTTAGGGCTGAAATGTTATGATACTTGCAATTTAATTTCAAATTATTCAGCAAACACACACACAAAGACATAAAGTTTAGTACCAGTTAACAAATACAAACAACTATGTCTTCTTTTTACTTCTTCTTTATTCCTTTTCATTTCTTTTTTTTCCCCTTTGTTCCTTCTTTTCTCTTTTCTTTTTTTTCCCTTTTGTTCCTTCTTTTTTCTTTTCTTTTTTTTTTATCCTGGAACATTTTCTAGATTCACAAGTAAGGTATTATTTCTCTGGTTGTAATGATACTGGATATAAACATCCTCATTTCTGACCAAACTGATCAAATATCACAGAAGAATAATTGTATGACCTTGTAGAATATTGGAGAATAAGCAAAATGCATTAAATAACTACTAGGAACTATGTTGAAAACTTTTGAAAGTTCAATACACATAGATTTTCACAATTAAGAAGTGATGTGACGATTTCTTGCCTAATGAACCAGATCAAACACCCAGATCTAAAACTGCTGTTTTTTCGACTGGGCATGGTGGCTCACGCCAAACCCCAGCACTTTGGGAGGCTGAGGCAGGAGGATCACTTGAGGCCAGGAATTTGAGACCAGCCTGGGCAACATAGCCAGACCTGTTTCTACAGAAAAAAAAACAAAAACAACAAGAAAAAACTGTCCTTTTCAGTCGTCATTCCCAACAAAAGTTGTTATATAATCAATCAATGTAGTTTTATTTTTTCAATATTTTTCAGTACTCCTTTGTAAGTATACATACCCACACAAGTATTTCCTGCTTATGCTACAAGTCTAAAAGTCACTGATCTAATTATTTAATTCAATTTGAACAGTAATAAGGACAACATAACTCACATGGAAGCATTTGATAATGATTTTTGACTGTGTTCTTGTGAAGCAGATACCATGATTATTTGATTTAGACAGCAGTTATGACAATACAATTTGCATTCAGAAACTTAATAAACACTTTAATTGTGCTCTTGGTTGACTCTCCCCAAGATAAGATATTTAGAGATACAGAGAGAAGTCTAAGTAAACATAGGATGCCATATGTTAGAAAATAAGGCCAATGAGAAAGAAAAATGCCAAGTATACACAGATATTAATATTTTACCTTTGTATATACTCCCAGTTAACAAAGCACCATTGCACTATTTCAATCTAATAAGTACTTATGGAGCACATACTCAAGGCACTATACCAGACAGTCTACGAAAAACGAAAAATGAATACATCCCCACAGAGGGCTTACAATCCAGTAGAAGATATGGTCTGCTTGATTCAAAGAAATAGAAATTGTAGAGATGCAAATTGTTATAGGAATATAGAGGGAGGAGAGATGAAATCTAACTGGAGGTGTCAGGGAAGACTTCATTGAGCAAGCAGTATTTGAATTTGGGCCTTGAAAAAATAAAACATCATTTGATTAAAATCAAACATTATAAGATAATCATAGAATTCATTATTATCTCAATCTCATAGGTCAAGAAACTGAGGCTGAAAGAGGCTAAGAGGACTCTCCTACTCACGGTCTTACAACTGGTAAATGTCAAGTGGGCTGAACCCAAGTTTTTTTATTCCTTTGTTTAGTGCTCATTTACTGTATCACTCTATAAGAGTTATCTTAATCTGGGCAAGAGAGTAGATGTTCTTTCAGTAAAGCAAAAAACTTTTTAAGAAGACTGCTCATTTCTGCTATAATAAACTTGGTTGTCCTTTGTAAACCATATGAAAATAAATGTTCTTATCCTCTAAATGTTAATGTTATTCCCTACTGTAAGTACAGAAAATTCCTTAGAGTATTTCAAGTACAAGTACTGGAAAAATCAGATCTTTGTTTAAAGATTAAGAAACCAACTGTTAGAAAAGGGTGAAAACCAACTTCATCATGATAAGTAAACAGACTGTGGTAAGATAGTGAGAGTGATACCCCACTACTAGTCTTTGCATCCCCGGAGGATAGAAAAGGAGAGGACAACAGGATTAAGCTATACTGGATATAAGATAAATTTTTTCCAATGGGAAAGAATACCCAAGAAAATAATAACACATGTGCAGCTTACTATATGTCAGGCACTCTTCTAAGCACCTCATATTTAATTCTCAAACAACTCCATGAGATAGGTATTATTATTACCATCCTTTATGGATAATGAATCTAAGCCACAGAGAAACATAGCCAAGGTCATGTAAGTGATAGAGGTAGCATATAAAGTCTGTCTGGCTATAGAATCCTGATTCTTAACAATTCAACTCTACCATCTGTCAAAAAGTGAGACTGCATACTCTTTTTGAAGATGGCTATAAAATATTAATGCAAGTACAAATTAAACCTGTAAGACATAATGGAAGTTCTATTCCTAGGAAGCAACAGCTTAGCAAGGCATCTAAGAACATAAAGTGGCATCAAGCATACCAGGTTTTAAGACCTCAGTCAACCTACCTGTGTGAACTTGGGCAAGTTATGAGACCTTTAGTTTCCTCCTTTCAAAAGGAGGCAGCAATTATTGTTTTGAGATGAGAATGGGAGCAAGCAGCACAGTATGGTGAGAAAAGCACTGGGCTTGAATGTCTAAAAATTCAGATTATACCCTCAGCTACTAACCAGCCCTGTTAAATAAAATAATCAACCCATGAATCAACAAATATTTATAAAGCTTTATATATGACTCTGTTGTATATACTCTAGGGATATAGTGGTTAAAAAAGACATTGTTCCTTACTTTCTGAGAGCTAATTCATTCAGGTTTGCTCATTGGTTTCCTTAATAATTGGACTCAAGCCCCAAATTAAGGCTTTCTGGCATTTATATTCTATGATTCTGAGACAGAACTTGAATAACAATACCATGGTGGCTCTGTTTCTTTGCTAAGTGCAATTTATATATATATATATATATGTATATACACACACATACATATATATACACATATTTCAATTCCTCCTTTTATTAGTTATAAGGAGATGTGTACAGAAAGAAATAGAGACTGAATTTCCAGTCACTACCTACAGCTGCTATAACCAGCTGTTCCCACATATTTTCTTCATGGGACAACATTTTTCTGGAATGTAGATTAATACATGATACTTCGCTGAGCCACTGTAAAAGAAAGCAGAATCAATGTGATTTACAGAAACTTCATGGAAAATATTGTCTTTTTTCTCTTCCTCCAAAAGGAGCTCAGTGACAATTCCAAACAATTCATACAGAAATTGGAGAAATAATTTTCACATCTTGAACATATTTCCATTCCTCTAGTTGACACGGACTGTCAATACTACTGTGAATTTTTTGTGATTATTCATGAAATGCAGTCTCATAATGGTAACATCATCAGCTTTGAGGTCAGATTGTCAAGCACAGAGATAAATACGAATATACATAGATATAAATCCCAATTTCATCACTTACAAGCTGGGAGACTTTAACTGTTTTGACCTTCAGTTTCCTCATATGTAAAATGAAAATGATCATACCTATTTCCTTGTTACCAAATTAGATAAGACTTGGCATATAGCACTTGATTTAATTACAGCCATTAAACTTATAATCATCCTTAGCTATTAAATATATAGATAGATAGATGTTTGTGTGCAAGAAGAAAAAAATGAACTATCTTTTCAAAATACTAACTCATTTTTATACAAGAAAAACTACTACTTCAACTATTTTACATTAAATCACCACTTACGAAATAAAATAGACAACACCTCCTAAATTCCTTTGTAGGCAGATCAATACTTAATACATGCCATTAAAATATTTTGCAGTTTAGTACTAAAACCACACCAAAATGGCAAACCAAATTACAAGTTTATTCTCAATACTTACAAGATTTCATACACAACAAAAGTTTGAATACATCTTTCCATGTACCTACTATTAAAATTATATTTTAGGTATTCTGACAGGAAAAATACACATAAATTTCTAAGTACCACTTCAAATTACTAGCTCTAATTTTGCATCCCCTTTACTAGCACTTAAATTGCTGATTTTATAATCATAAATGTAGGAATGACAAGCAAAACAAAGCAAATAATACGTAACTTCAGAATTCAATATTTGTGAGCAAATCATTGAAATATTTCAAGTCACCAGTCATGCTTCAATCACCATAAGTAGGTCAACAGAAAAGTAAATTAACTTACAATGAACAAGAACTTCCTTGGACTCCATGAAAATGCTGAGAAGAGTGGGATGAACTTAGACTTTTACACATAAATGTCTGCTAGTAATTGTTAGACTCCCTAGCTCTGTCCCTTGCTCATACCACCTCATCAAACATACAACCACAGACACTCCTTCCTAACAGCTGACTTTTAATCCTGTCTTTAGGTTTAAACAAGATCCTTTCAAAAACATGTAGCATGTGATATGAAAGTCACCAAGAAGAAAATTATTTTAAAAAATCATCTCCTAGTACAGGAATGCTCTATCTCCCTACATGTTCCTCAGAAAAAGCAGATTGGCTTAAGAGTGCAACGATAATTTGTTTTCACACCAGTTGCTACATTGAGTATATTAACACTACCCAAAACAAGTCTCTTCTTTGAGCTGGAGGATGTGCATTCTGGGATATAACAAAAATGTCAAAGCCATTTGTGTACCAATAAAAATGAAACATTAATGTTATAAAGTCAACTGTTATAATCAGGCTATATTACTTCCAGGAAATTAGTAAACACTATCTAATCCAGGCTCTCCCACAACACAAAAGCCTAGAGCCAGTGGATTGGCAATGATATTATAGAGATTCCAACAATACTTCTGGCTGCTGTTTTTCTCTACTATACCATGTAAGATATGAAGGAGTTCTCTTCACCTAACTCCCTAAAATGCTAAATGATGGTGGTAGTTTTTACTTACAGAAAATAATTTCAATTCCAAAAATTCACTAGCTGTTTCTCTTTTTTTATATGTCACAAAATGTCACGTTTTCTTATTTACAAACCTTATCACTTATAAATATTTGAGAATAATTACATAAAAGATGAATATTATTTCCTATTACTATCTGTATCAACAAAATATAAAAGTACTACATTTGATTTTCCACAAAATATTGCCCCCAAGGTTTTTACACACATAAGAACTCCTCACGTAAATATCACCAACAGCTAACATTCATTTGACGCATAACTACTGAACCTAGCTGTGCTAGACTCTAGAGATACAAAAAATGTAAGACATGCTCCTTTGTGAAAAAGTTTACAACATATATAGTGTTTATTCCAGTGGTATACAACAATGTTGCTACACTGAAATTCTCCCTCAATATTCCCTTTTCAAAAATCTCTGCATCCAAGTACGTTCCATATCATTTTATTTCATTAAGGTAAATTCTGGTCAACTATACTGAATAAAAGAATATTTAAAAGTGAACATGGGCCGGGTGCAGTGGCTCATGCCTGTAATTCCAGCACTTTGGGAGGCCAAGGCAGGAGGATCACCTGGAGGTTGGGAGTCTGAGACCAGCCTGACCGACATGGAGAAACCCTGTCTCTACTAAAAATACAAAAATTTACTGGGCGTGGTGGCACATGCCTGTAATCCCAGCTACTCGGGAGGCTGAGGCAGGAAAATCCCTTAAACCCAGGAGGCGGAGGTTGTGGTGAGTCAAGATCGCACCATTGCACTGCAGCCTGGACAACAAGAGCAAAACTCCGTCTCAACAACAACAATAAAAAAAAAGTGAACATGGAGGAGTGACAGAGAAAAAGAGAAACATCATAACTGGTTAACTATGCATCAAATTGGATTTGCACATTGAAGGCCAGTTTATTTCTACAGAGGCTATTGAGGATAACCCAAGGAATGACATCACTTATAGGAGTCCAGAATTCTTACTAGACTGATCTAAAATAAACATTTAAGTCCTCCAGGTGTCCAATCAGAGAAGATCCCCTGAAGCAGCAACCACAAACTTAAAACTCTAACAAGACCGAAGGAAAAATGTAAATGAGTAGCATCAGCTAAGAGTTACAGAAAAATCACATGAACTTTTTGGTTTATCTTCTATTTCCCAGAAAAACTTAGGTAAAAATGAATATTTCTCTACTATAAGAAAAGGAATGTTGAATGCAAATGCAGACAACTTATACTCTGCTTCAGTATAAGAGACACCATCAGGAGTGCTAGCGACTGTAGTCTAATGAAGAGAGCACAGCCATGCACTTTAAGTATGCAGCAACCATTGCCATGTACGAATTTGAGCCAAGTATTATTATTAGACTTTCTGGTTTTTCAAGTGAAGCCAGAAATTCAGATTTTTGTGTGAAGTTTCCTAATATTTGTGTGTTAGTTCAATGTTTAAAAAAATTGGTAGGTTCAAATGCATCAGTCTGTATAACAGATCCAGCCTCTTCAACATGAATAAAGGGTATCTATGAAAAACTGACAGCTAACATCATACTTAATGGTGAAAGACTGAAAGGTTTTCCCCTAAGATCAGGAACAATATAAGAATGGCTGCTCACTTCATTTCTTTCCAAAATTACACTGGAGGTTTTAGCCAGGGTAATTAGGCAAGAAAAAGAAATCAAAGTCATCCAGACTGAACAGGAAGAAATAAAATTATCTCTAGTTACAGGTGACATGATCTCATATATAGAAAATCCTAAGGAATTCACACACAAAAAAGAAACTATTGGAACTAATAAATGAGTTCAACGAGGTTGTAGGATAAAAGACTAATACACAAACATTAATTGTATTTTATATACTAGCAATGAAGAGTCTGAAAATAAAATTTAGAAGACAATTCCATTTGTAAATTTTTTTTAAAAAATTATTAATAAGTTTAACAAAGGAAGAGCAAAGCTTGCATACTAAAATCTACAAAACATTGTTAAAGATATAGATAAATAGACATTCCATATTCATGAATTAGAAGTCAATATTGTTAAGATGGCAATACTCCCTAACTGATTTACAGATTCCAAATGACCTTTATCAAAATCCCGGCTGAGTCTATGGTCATAACACCCTGAAAAAAAAAAAAATCTCGGATGACTTTTTTCTAGACATTGACAAGCTGATCCTAAAATTCATATGGAAATGCATGGGACCCAGAATAACCAAAACAATCTTGAAAAAGATGAACAAAGTTGGAGAACTCACACTTCCCTATTTCAAAACTTACTTCAGTAATCAAGACAGCATGGTACTGACATAATAAAAGTCACACACCTTAATGGAGCAGAATTGAGAGTCCAGAAGTAAACTCACATTTATGGTCAGCTGATTTTCAACAATGGTGCCAAGACAATTCAGTGTGAAAGAATAATCTTTTCAACAAACAGTTTGGGGACAACTGAAAATTCATATGCAAATGAATCAATTTGAACCTTTATTTCATACCACATGCAAAAACTAACACAAAATGGACTAAATACCCAAATTTAAGAGCTAAAACTATAAAACCCTTGGAAAATAATATTAAGTGTAAACCTCACGACCTTAGGTGAGTGAACTATTTCTTAGATATGACATCAAAAGCATAAGCAACCCAAAAAATATAGACTTCATAGAAATTTGTGCTCCAAGTGAAACTATGAATAAAATCAAAAGGCAACCCACAGATGAAAAATAATATTTGCAAGTCATTTTTGATAAGGGTTTATTATTGAGATATATAAAGAACTATTACAACTCAACAACAGAAAGACAACTCAATTTTTTAAATGGTCAAAGATTTGAACAGACAATTTGCCAGAGCAAATATACAAATGGCCAATAAGCATATGAAAAGATGTTCAACATCATTAGTCATTAGGGAAATGCCAATCAAAACCACAATGAGATAGCACTTCACATGAGAATATTGTGGCTACAATAAAAATGACAAATAATAAGTGTTGCTTAAGATATGGAGAAGTTGTAATACATTGCTGGTAGAAATATAAAATGTGCAGCCACTTTGGAAAAACTTGTCAGTTCCTCAAAAAGTTAAACATAAAGTTACTATATGAACCAGCAATTCTGCTCCTCAGTATAGACCCAAGAGAAGTGAAAACACATCCACACAAGAACCTGTATGCAAATGTTCATGGCAGTATTATTCATAATAGTCAAACAGTAGAAACAAACCAAACGTTCATCAGCTGATGAACAGATAAATAATATATAGTCTATCCATACAACGGAATATTACTCAGCAATAAAACAGAATTAAGTACTAATGTCTACTAAAACATCAATGACCTTGAAAACTTTAAGTGAGAGAAGCCAGTCATAAAAGGCTACATGTTGTATGATTTCATTTATCCAAAATCCAGAAAAGGCACATGTACAGAAAGTAGATTAGTAGCCTAGGTGCTGAGGATAGAGGATTTGAGGAGTAACTACTAATGGGTCTGAGGATCCTCGGGGGTGATAAAAAATGTTCTGGAATTATATAGCTATAACTGCATAACTTTGTAAACTTACTAACAAAACACTGAATTGTGTACTTTATGGGATAAATGTTATGGTATATGAATCATATCTCAATAAAGCTACTAGTTAGAACAAAAATAAGCCCAGCCCAACCACTTTGCAACATTTGCCTAAAAGGAGTTCCACATCAAAATGGCTCCTTACTAATATTTAAAAGGAGTTTTGCAAATATTAGCACATGGTAAGTAGAGTGCTCAGTTTTCTAAAATCAACTATCCTGCATATCCTATTTCAATATTTCAAATAAAATATAGCCTTTAAAATTTTAGTAATAACAATGATTTTCAGAAAAAGAATAGTTCAATGCTAGAAATTGCTTGCTTCTGCCTAAAAAAGTTATATCTTTTTATCCACAATCTAGTTAGCAAATCTTTCCAATTTTATAGCTTATATTAATAACTTCCTTATAGGCTTCCCATACTTCTGCCAAGTTAGATCCTTTCTGTGCCTTGAAAACACCTCAGGCTTTCTTAAATGTGCTCCTCCTATTTGGAGTGTCCTTCTCCCCTACAGAAATATCTGAACTAGACCTACTCATCAATGTTTGAAATGCCATCGCTTCTTCTGATTCTCCTCCTTCAAAATCAGGCTCTCACTCTAAGTAAACTGTCTCCTAGTTAATACTCCTTCATATCTTTCCTAGGATACTTTTTATTGAGCTTTATGTGCACTTGTCTCCTTTCCCCCTACTGAACAGCAAGTCTTATAATAAATATGAAAGTCCAACATGTGCCAAGTACATCAGTTCTAATCCTCACAACAACCCTGCAAAGAAGGTATTATTCTTGTTCTCTTATAGATGAAGACATTGAGAATTTGAGAGGACAAAATTACTTATTCAAGGTCCAGTAAGAAGTGGAAGGTCTGAGATTTGACATTGGTTCATCTTTGGTGGCAACTTTGTTTCCCAGAAATTGACAAGCTGATCCTAAAATTCATATGGAAATGCAAGAGACATTTGAAAAAAAAAACTTTGCACTTAATAGGTCTTCAAAGACTATTATCAAAAAGCTAGTTACTTAACTTGAGCATAGGCTTTAGAGTCATACTCACCTTGGTTCAAGTTTTATCTTCCCCATTTATAAACTGAGCTGAGGTAAGTTACTAAATATTTTTTGTTTGTTTGCTTGTTTGTTTTGAGACACAGCCTCACTCTGTTTCCCAGGCTGGAGTGCAGTTGCACGATTTTGGCTCACTGCAACCTCTACTTCCTGGGTTCAAGTGATTCTCCTGCCTTAACCTCCCAAGTAGCTGGAACTACAGGTGCATGCCACCATGCTGGGCTAAATTTTGTATTTTTAGTAGAAACAGGGTTTCACCATGTTGGCCAGGCTGGTCTCAAACCAACCCCTGACCTCGAGCGATCCACCACCCCAGCCTCCAAAAGTGCTGGGATTACAGGCGTGAGCCACCCCAACTGGCCAAGTTATTAAATCTTAACCTCAATTTCCTCATTTGTAAATTGAAGATTATAATATTTAGGTAACTGCATTCTCATCAGGATTAAATGAGAAAAAAATAAAATTACATTCTTAGCTCATAGTGGGAGCTCAATAGATGTGGATTTTCTTCCTGTTTATACTTTTTTCCCCTGTGCCCTGCCTCCTACTTACAGTGGCTTAATGAGAACTGATTCTTTGAGACCAGCAAATATGTTATACTTCTACAACTCTTTAGCCTTCTGACTCAATCATTAGTACAAAATTATCTACCTTATAGAAGGACTGTAAAAAATAAATGAATGTATCTGAGTTAGTGGCTCTCAAATGATATTTTAGCAGCACAGCCTGATAGGGTTATTTTATGGGAGAAATGTGCTTGAATAGGAAATGAGGAGATAAGGGCTGTAGTCCAGGTTGAAGCATATACCACTGTGCTCCACAGTCAGCTCTTTGTGGAAGGGTAGAAGGAGCAGTTACAGGTTTTTCGTTTGTTTCGTTTTTTTACCAAGGAGTAGGGAAGTTATTTCTTCCCAAGTTTTATAAAACTGTTTATAAGGATGAATAAATAGAAACTAGAATCAGAAGGAAACACACAAATAAATTATTTGTAGAGCAAACCTATAAGTGGGGAAATTCCAATCTAATGATAAACATCAGAAATCCAAAGGGGATCAGATGTCTCATGCAAGATCCTGCCAAGATTTAAGAAATAAATAAGTATTTTAGCCTGTTCACATCAGTAAACTCCATGTTTTTATTCCTAAAAATCCCACTTAGGCAAGCTATGCTACGGCTGTGAAACTGATTGATTTAAAAGCTATTTTTCCTCCCCTGAGGCCAGAAGGGATTTTTGAATGATGCAAGAAAGAAAGAGAGAATAATAGAAACAACAGGTGCTCTGAACAGCTGGGGGGAGAGAACTGAACTTTTCAAGATGATCTTAAGAACTAACAAATTGTTAAATCCCTGTTGCAGAAGAGACACAATAAACAATGCACCTCTAAAATAAAATCTTCTCTTTACTCCACCCCACATTCCCTGAAAACTGACATTACCCACGATTAGTTGATGACTCCCTGAGATGTCAGAGTTCATCCTCAAGGAAAATTAGTCTTTTAATTGAAAATTCTTTTACCTGTGTTTTCTTTAAGAAAAAAATGGAAATTTAATTGGTTACTGAAATTTCATTTTTAAAATTCTGTGATCCACAGACTAGAATATGTCTTGGAGGAAATATGAAATTGTGGAAGAATCAAAGACTTTTAAATCTAAAAAATCAGGTTCTAACACTATCTAGCTGTGTGATTTCAGGTTTGTAATAATAAGGCCTACATACCACCTATTATTCTAACCACTTTCATATGTTAACTTATTTAATCCTCAGAATAACTCTCTGTGTAGGTATTATTATTGATTCACTTTAAAGATGAGAAAACTGATGTTTGGTAAGATAAAATAGCTTGATCAAAGCTTCACAATTAATAAGTGACAGAACTAGGATTTGAATGTTGACACCCTACCTCCAGAGACAACATTCCTATCTCATCACATTGACTTCTGACATGCTTTTCTGATTTTTTTTCTGTGTTGTTCTTTTTTTAACTGTAAAATAGGATGAGTTTGTATGACTATTTTAAATACTAAATAAGATAATATATGTAAAGTACAGTTCCTTGCACATAGGTACATGACAAGTAGATTTTTATATGATAATTATTAACATAGATTATGTTATAGGGTCTTGAATTAGCCCCTGCATTATTTATAGAATTGTATTTTCTCTTCATTAAATAACTATGGTATATCCTTTAAAAGAAAGGAGCTTATCTTTTTATTTCTGTTTGTAGCTGTGCCTGCCACAGAGAAGATGTTTAATAAATGATAGTGAAAAAGAAAAAAAAAGGAAGGGAGAAGGGAAGTAAAATAGGAAAGAAAGAGAGAAAGAGAGGATAAGACAATAGGAAGGCAACCAAAAAGAAAGTTAAAATAAAAAATATTCTTTCTTTTTTTTTTTCTTTTTTTTTTTTCTTTTTTTTTTTCTTTTTTTTTTCTTTTTTTTTTTTCTTTTAGATGGAGTTTTGCTCTTGTCACTTAGGCTGGAGTGCAATGGTGTGCTCTTGGCTCACTGCAACTCCTGGGTTCAAGCGATTCTTCTGCCTCAGCCTCCCTACTAGCTTGGATTACAGGCACACATCACCACACTCAGATAATTTTTGTATTTTTAGTAGAGACAGGGTTTCACCTGTCTTGTCAGGCTAGTCTCAAACTCCTTACCTCAGGTGATCCACCTGCCTCAGCCTTCCAAAGTGCTGGGATTACAGGTGTTAGCCATCAGAATATCCTTTCTTAATGAAATATATTTTATCTTTCTGAAGAATATTCCAGTGCATTTCAGTTATTGCAAATTGTACTCTACAATGTTTTTATAATATTTCATTGTCTTAATTTCAAGCAGTTGCTCCACTAAAGTATAAGATGATATTTAGTCCATTCTACCTCAAGACTATTAACTTGTATGAAAAGCAGGTAATACTTTTAGACTAAAGGGAGTTCTCAATTTTTCGAAAAAATCAGTGTTTGTTTTACCATTTAAATACAAGCCTTACTAGTGAGTTCTCAATTTAATTACACTCAATGTGTAACATTTTCAAAAGTAAGTTCGAGAAAGGGCCACAATATGGATCCTAGCCATGTCAGCTGACAAATGACCAGTGTATGTCTAGCAGCTGTGGATGGTGAATAATGCAACTAATGTAGCTGTCAGTAAGTCAAATATTTTGTTTATGACCTCAATAATGGATCAATGAGTATCAGCTAATTTCTGACCACCATGTGCAAAAGGGCATCCTCTTACTTTCTGTCAAGCCAGGAATATTTGAAGAAGGGCATATTACTCTGAGTCAATACATCTAAAATGATAGGTATAAAATCTTTGTCTTTAAAAATGGAAAATCTAGACGGGAAAAAATGGCAGATAGGAAGGAGACAGGGCTAACTTCCAGCTCATACTCAGAGGAATAGAGCAGCATGTGGAAACCCATGCCATGAACTTTTCTCCAAGAACTACCACAGGAACAACCAGGAAAACTGAGGGAATCCACAGACCATTTGAAGGAGGTGGAATGCCACTGCAGAATCCATGGGACAGCTGAGGAACTGTGAGTCTGCTTGCTTTCTTAGCTGGGAGGCTTGTAGCCTGTGACAAGTTCTCAGCCCTGCTCACTGGCTGCCTGGAAATAAATTTGGTGCTGTTGGGGATGTGGGGGCCACAGTGGGAGTGAGACTGGTCTTTTGGGCTGCAGGTGGCATGGGAGCTGGTTGAGGCCGGTGGCTGCTAGCTTTTCCCCACTTCCCTGGTGACCTGTGTGACACAGCAGAGACAGTCATAATCCCCCTGAGAACATAATTCCATTGACCTGGGAACCACACCCCCAGCCCCCAAAGCAAAGGAAGCCCTGCTCAAGGAGAGTCTGAGTTCAGACATGCCTAACCCTGTCCCCACCTGATGTCTTTCTCTACCTGCCCTGGCAGCCAAAGACAAAGGACATAATCTCTTGGGAGCTCTATAGCCCTGCCCCCCTGCCCACTGCCTCAGAAACCTGAATACTTATCCAAAGGCTACCCTAGGAAAAGCTTGTGTCCTCCCTGTATATTCACAGCTGATATGCTCTTGAAAGCACCACCTTCTGGCTGGAGGTCAAGCACCACAAAACCAGAGCACTTAAGAAAGACACAACCAAGTGCTCATACAGAGTACACTTCACTCCCCTGCTAACTCCGCCAGAGTAGG